>NC_090699.1:63197280-63797780 GCF_040954835.1 Lepisosteus oculatus
AAAAGGAATCGCCCGCTTTTTATAGTCATCCTGCTGTTCACCACCAGTCCCGTGCAAGGTGATCAAAACAGGTCTGTGGGAACTGGAATACTGTTAAGTCACTTTAGAAGATTTTGTATGGCTTTGGCGAGATTGTCTAATTACTAAACGTCTCTGAATCCAATTCTGTCCTTTAACAAGGTTTTTCATTAACTACTCCCTAATCCTTGCGATACTCCATCGACTAGATTCTGGTACTGTAGACCTGTAGTTTCAAAACACAGTATGTGAAAGTGCCTTAAAATTACTAGTGCTGTCTCTTATACATTACGTTTGACACCGATGCTGTACACGGCTCTCCAGACCTATCCAAACACAATGTATCAAGTTAATTTAACGTTTAAACTAATACTAGTATCAACGTGCTATTATTATTGAATTGAATAACACAATCAATCTCACTTTGGGATCAATAAAGTCTTTTCTAATGTAAGTAGCGTGACATTGTGAAAAAATTTAATTTGAAATTTTGTCCGCGTCTTTTTCACCTCTGGAGAAGAAAAAAAAAATCAAGTCAGGATAATACAGTACCACCTAGTGGAAGTTTAGCATAAAGCAGAAGTTCTAATTAAACTTACCTTGAACACAATCAAAGTCATCAATCATCAATAAGAAGGAATCCGTCTTGTCCGATTTCCCTCTATTATTGCTGTTTGGTCAGATGTTTATTGCTTAAAGGAAAACCACATTGATATGCACTATCTTTAAGTGAATTGAAAAAGACAACCCACTGCAGTACAAACTATGCAATCCCCAAATAAAATATTAATGAAATAATTATTAACATCACCAATATTTTTTCTTTTCCTTATTGGAGTTGCAACAAAAGCAAATTTATGGAATAAAACATACTAGAAGGTAAACTTGATTCTCTGTTTGAGTGCATCCTATTGTAGTGATATAGCCTAATTCAATGGCTGACTATGTCACAATACTACGAGGTCAAAGAAAAAGATCCTCCTGCTACTGTGGGGACATTGTTAAAATTCAAAAGAGTGGTTTGCCCTCTTTCAATACATTCTATATATATATATAATAAAGTAAAAATGAAAACGTGACTTTCCTCTCATTCAACTGGACGCAGAACACAGCATCTCCCCCATCAACCACAACAAAGCAAAAATAAAAAGGTAAAAACAGTACACAAGACAAACTTCGTCAAGCACAAAATATGTTTATTTCTTTCTTTAAACATTTACAATCTTTGTGAGTTAGTGCCACTGACGGAGTCAGTTCATGAAAGAGGACTAAACAGGCCATAGCAAACCTGACATCAAGTTGTAGTGCAAGCATCAATGTTTCTGAAAATAGGTTCTTGTGTCTGCTCATGAAGCGTACTGACATGAATATAAAGAAACCAAACGAGAACAGAAATCTCTTACTACTGAAAATTTGCCAAGGCAGAAGATTCTGCATAATATTCTATAAAAATCCAATTCAAACCGAATTGATGGAATAATACATATTAAAAGGGTAGGAACAAAAAAATAGAGAACACTTATAATTACAGTAGAACTATACAATTCACAGCTTGGCAGAACAAGACATCACTGCCTTTCAGCACGTGGTATAAAATCATCACTGCATGAAAGAATAAGAAGTGTGCCTAAACATTTTACTTTCTACAGTGTTATTTTTAAACCTGTGCCAATATTTTTGTAGAGTATTTTTTCGATTCAATACACAAATCGTAAAAGCAAAAATATCGATTTCACATGTAGAGTTCATTAACGATCTTGTGCCATTTTGTCTATAAAGTGAAACGGCTTTTATATCAGCAGAAAAAAAATGGTAGTGGTTTTGCCTCCAGTTTCCAACTCCATCAAGAACTATTTCAAAAGAGTGTTTAACGATTAGCCGATTCATTTACATCAGCTAATCACTTTAAAGAACATTAACAGAAAGATGTAGTACTGTACAACGTTTTAAAATGAGAAAAAAAATCATTCCTAAGATTCACATTAAGAGGACAAATGAATAAAATGTTTGAGGACAATTGGAAAGAAGAGGAAAAAAAAGGTTTGTCTTTATTGGTAAGAGCCCCAGAAAAATACCACAATTCACATTTGCTCTGACATAGTGATAACACTGTTTCACATTATAAATTTACAAAAAAAAATATTACCAATGCTTTGATGAAGTTACATTGTGTAATTTTTGTTCAATACCAGTAGTTGGTATTTTGAATTAGCTTCCTCCTGACCTTTTGTACATGAAGTCATGCAAATGTGTTATTGGGTTTGCAGCCAGACAGTGTCCTTCACCTTGCATTCTTCGCTAATTGAGGAACTACACAAATGGAAGTCAAACTAGCAGCATTGAAAAATTTAATGTACATTAAACCAAAGCTAAATAACTTATACAGTTAACTACTGTGTTCAAAAACTAGTGATTGCACTGCTCCCAAAATAATAAATAGTGATGAAGAAACAAAAGTAGTGCCCTAAAGTAATAGCTGTAAATGCATTTATTTTATGCAACTGCTCAGTTTTCAAATTCTAAACTTAGAGTGGAAAGAAGCTCCAGATATCCATTTTTTTTACTAAGGCTTAACAAAAGGCCACTATAATATCTGAACATTACTGCAACATTCAGTAGATTCAACAAAAGCGCAAATAACTTTTATTAAAAAGAAAAAAAGCATTCAAAACATTGCAGATATCTGGAACTGAGCTTTTAAATTGTGCCCGCAAAATTTGATCCCATGAATAAGGAACACTGTTAATAAAAAAAAAGCTAGAATTTATAACTATCTTCAAATCATTTCTGACTGTACATTTGTTAAGTACAACATGCAGGATGTTGCACCAACCTAGCAGGTGAAAGTGTATGTTCTGAAATTTTATAACCACATATCCCTGCTGGGAAATCAAAAGGCAAGTCTGCTGTTTCAGGTGGAGACAGCAACTGAAATGTTAAAAAAAAAAGTGTTGTTTGTTCCCCCACATCGAAATAAACACATCTACAGCATTTATAGTGCAGTGTTGAGAGGGCATTTAAATGTAAACAACCAATTATTTCTAAAGAATGCCAAAAAAAGTTAAAAAAAATCTTTCAAACATTTACATACCTCTTTCCAGCAGAAACTGAAAAGCATGATTCAAGGCACTATACTCTTGCAGGGTAATTAACTAAGAATAAGTTCAAGTTCTTCAAAACATCTATACATTTTTTTTCCAGTTGCTAGTGTTTTAACATACAAGCATATAATTAATAAAGTGTCTTAATAATAGTTGAGAAGCTACAATTGCCCAAAACAAACTACCGTTTAATCTTTGTGAAAATGTTTCACAGTGATTGCATGATGCAATGTATGGCTATGTGCTCAATCAGCCCTACATCAGTTGCCAGCAGAACCATATCCAACAGCACAAGTGTTATCTATAAGCAAGTACACTCCAGAGTAAAGCTTTTGAAACAATGGACCATGACAGAAAGTGAAGCTAAGTAGTCCTCATGTTGGGGCTCGGCGGGCTCAAAATGGGGTTTTGTAGTGGCACAGGAAAGACTTGCAAACCAGAATTGCCAATGGAAGGAAATGCTACCACCCCTGGGGCACCTAGTACTCCAACTTGACCCACTGGCCCAGCTATCCCGGGCCACTGTATTCCATACATGGATGCTGGCATCACTCCTCCAAACTGGCAGGCTGGCATTAAATAGTTAGGCTTTATCCCTGCAATTGTATTGCCATTCAAGGCTGGTTGAATTCCAGGTGCCAGGGCAGCCGTCATGGGGCACGAAAGGGGGATCTGGTACTTCATTGTCCCAGGTACACTTGGATATTTCACCTGTCAGAGAGAAGGACACAGATTTTAAACATTTAACAGTTATGAAATATTATACCCATTAAATCGTCAAGAATGTAGTTTTACTGCAGACTGCGATTTCCCCAATAAATTTACACTCTACAGCCATGCACATCACTTTTCAAAGGATTTCCATTGCAAACTACCTACATGTATGACTCGTATGATTTCCAAATAGATTCCCGTGAATTAAGACACATACCACTAAGCAGCTGATGCAGCAGAGAAAATATTAACACGATGACATTCTCTTATCAATCCCTGAAAAAACGTACTCATACAGAAATTACATTAAGTAGGGGGTGCTGGTCAATTTTAATGTTACACAGGTTTATTGCTAAACCTCGGCTAACAATGCCCTCTCTTCTCCCTTCACCTCATTCAGTATAGCTGGCTTGGGTTTCGGATCCATGTCGTGCCACTGTCTCTTCTGCTTGATCTGGTTGAGGGAGGGCTTTGCGTGGGCAGCCGCGATGGTCTCCTTGGTCCAGTCATCCACAAGCTTGTGCAGGTCGTCCGTGAAAGTGCCCTTCTTGTTGTTGCTGTTGTTGGCCTGAGCCTGCGCCAGGCCGGCGAGCTGCTGCGGAGGGGCTGCTGGCACGGCCTGCGGCTGTGGATTCTGCGCCCCCGCAGCTGCGCTGCCACCGTTAGACGACCCTGGAAGACAGGCGCCTCTTAGAATTCTGCACTTCGCTTATACCTCCCTGAACCACTTCGCTGCTTGGTTTAACCCCTTGGATCAACAGAACTACAGCTAAGTCTGAAAGCGCACTTAACAGGGAGGTTAACCAAAACCGAACCAAGGCCACAGAAACGTTACTAGGAGCAATTCAGCTTCGATAACTTTACAAAACCTGAAACCATGACGTGGTCCTCTGGAGATTTTAAACTCCCAATGCTAAGAAAAACGCTAGTTGGAAGGCAAGGCTCTTTTAAATTGTAAATAAGGGCTAAATGCAATAATGTGTCAAGCTAAACCACATTTGGACTAGAATAAGACTCTGTGGGGGTAGAGATTCTCCTTAGAATATACGTATACTGTATATAAATTGATGGATCTGCCAACACTATATGACACAGGCTGAGAAAACAATCAAAGAGGTAATGCTAGTGCTATACATGATAAAGGCAACAGAAAACGCCAGTTTTATTCAACAGAAATTTTAGGCATTAAATCTAGTTCATTTATTCATTAATTAAAACCCTTTTGAACCTCCAACACTTCACTTAACACATTTGGAAAACAATTTGGTTTCAGACTTTCCTACAGAGAAACCAGCAGCGAAGTGGTCTTCCATTCCAGCCCCGGTTCATTGAAATGATTAACACCAATAAAATGCCAAACTAATTAATGCTGATACAAAATAAAAAGTCAAACATCGCTACTCCAGGACGTTTACTTGTAAAGCAGTCAACTGGTCATGCACTAAAACCAAAACCGAAAAAGTACCCCCCACTTATGACACGTATGAAACGCAGCCTGTGGTCAAGTACATTTCACAGGAACTGCTTCAATAACTGCCATGATTCTGGTGCAAAGCAAAATGTGTGCTCATGCCACGTGGAAAAAGACCAAGAAAGAAAATGGGATAGTTACTACTACTGCGCTCTTTGCCTAGACATAGTCGTTTCAGGGTAGACCCTACAAGGTAAAACAATACAAGACAAAGACAGTTAGGCCTTAACAGACTGAACACAACAGATCTGGAGGACAAGCTGTTTCAAAGCAATACAAAGCCATTATTAAGTGTAAAGAGGAAAAGGGGGGAAAAGGGTGTTTTAGTCAGTGATTTAGATGGTAAAAGCTGGACCTGCTACTTGTGCATTCATTCCAAAAATAAAATTCTGACAGACATCCTAGAACAAAAGGAGAGGTCTGTGCCCTTCATATGTGGTAGGAATTTTGAAACCATGAAAATCCACATTCCGAAGCTGTAGCTCCATAAAGATATATTGCTCCGAAAGTCCACAGGCAAAAAAAAAGGATGAAAATCTCATTTTCAAAAAAAAAAACTTCAGTTAAATTACAGAATATAAAAGAATACAACAATTTAATTTAAAAATGTGTTAAATGTCTACATAAGAAAAAAAAGTGCACTAAAAACAGCCACAGATTTCTAAAATGCAAAAAAGGAAAGAAACTAACTACAACAGTTAACTATGGGGTAGAAAGTACTGTATCTTTAATAGCTAGGGAAACTGGCAATTTCTTCCTCCCCTTCTGAAAACCCCTTTCAAGACTACTGTAATGCTTTCAATTTCAACAATAACTTCTAATATTTGACAATTTCAGTGTTATACACAATTGTAACATTGACAAAACTATATATTTTTAGTGTTTGGATTAATGCGTCTCTTTATATAGTATTCCAGAAAATAAGGAGACTGTCAGATGACACAAATAGCATTTTTCCACTGACCACAGAACAAAAGCTTCCAAAAGAATTGTGCCATAATCGGTCTTTGTTTTTAATTAAGCAGCAAATGCATTATTCAGACTGATTTGTAAAATAATGAAATTCTAACTTCAATTCAATAAATCATGATCATCAATATTCAAGCAAAAAAAAAAACTGCAGCTCAAAGGGAACAAACCTCCACTATGGTACCTTATCGGACCAATATATCTTTACATGTTCACAATGGGTTTGCCTGTAAATCATTAATGGTCTGCGAGCTTAGTCAAAGCACACAAAGGCAAACTGACAGATAGTCAGGTATAGCAAAAGAGGAACAGTATTCCTAAGAATTTCCAAAACAAAATGCAATTCTCAATTTTCAATACAATTGACCTTCAAGAGCATGATCTATACTAGTGTGCTCATATCTACTTAATTATACTAACAATGAAGTTCTATGTGTTTATTGAGGATGCCATTTTGGATAACAAAAAAAACTGACTAGTGCTCCAGCCAGATCACTTTTCACAGAAGTTGCATATTAAAAGAAAGAATGGTCACCTTGGCATAAGAAGGGGGCAGGATCCCTTAAAGCTCACATAAAAAAGATTAAAAAGTAAAACAAACTCTATGGAAATGCTCCATTAAGCCATAAATAATAAAGAAATTAAAAAATACTAGCTGGAGCACTTCTGTATCAGCATTTTCATCATGCAAGTAAGGCAACAAATTAAACAGTAGAATTAAATAGAATAATATTTTAAATACAGCCCTTTTATAGAGATGTTATTCCCAGTGACCTCCTAGTATTGTATCAGCTTGTTACATGCATGTCTTCATTGTCCAAACATGTGTGAAAGAGACCATTCTTCAATGGAAGGCCTGGATTCTTCCCTTTTTTGACACAAGGGCTGCAGATCAGCACATTTGCCACATTGCAACTCAAAGTATTACTCGAACATAAAGTACACAAAATACAAAGGCTTTGGTACACTCAGGATCAAATTCCATGTCAAACGCCTGTTTAGAGAAGATGAGCTCTTCCACATATGCTTTTGGTATCCAGTTGCGAGCCAAAAGCAGTGCACGAAAGCATTTGTATGGCAAATGAAAGAATAAGTGAGCTTCAAAGTAAGAAAATGAGAAGGTTAAAACAAAAAGCTGGCTGTGGGGAAAAAATAATAATCAGGCAGCCTGCCCAAATATAAAACTGGAAAAAACTGAAGAGGAAAAAGGAATGGAATGAAGTAAAGTACAAAAGAACAAATACAAACAGATGGACAAAGACACAGGTCCACTGAGGAATCTGGTACGAGGTTTGCTACTAGATTTATAGGTCACTCTCTCAGACGTTTGGTGGTAAACCGTCCAGCCTGCAAATGAATATAGAGGGAAGAAAAAACAAAAACACTTGTGAAGTACAAAACAGCTCTCATCAGAGTCCCTAAACCATTATTAGGCTTTTAATAACCCACAGAATTTTATTAACACAGCCAAGAAAATGTCAGTCAGGTAGCTGATTGCATGCAGGAAGGTGCATTAAGGATGCATAAGGGCACACTGTACATGTTAGAATGAGTGAGCAACATGTATGATACTGGGGTAACATCCCTTTCTACTTCTAATACTGACGGATAGCATCAAAACCCAAAAACCAATAAAATACAATTTTCCCCTGACTCTGCAGAACACAGGCTCTTCATTAACATTTCTTGCCACATTATAAATACCCATAACTAATGTGCTGTGTATATATATATATTACACTTTAAAAGCTGCAATTTGATTTGTTCAAGGTATGTTTTCTAAATGCACATTTCACAGAATTTCATGTTTCATTACCATTATGTATTTTCATGTCAACCTGCCAAAAACGTACAACACAGGAGTGCTTCAAAACGCAACTGATCAACTGTCTTTTAGAGCAGCATTTCTTGCAATGTGCTGTTCCATTTACTCATCTAAAATCCTGCATGCATTTTACCTTTGAGGATGAATTATAAAAAGACTAATTTAGAATAAACTCAACTGCACATCTTTAAAAAAAACACTGACCAAAAATGTCAGGCCCAGTATTTCATTGTGGGCAACCTACCTATGAATTTACTCTTGAATGCCCACAAAGAAAAGAAGGAACTTTTAACATTTGTTCCTTTCATTCTGTAATATAATGTAATGTCACCACTGAAAATAGGATTACAGCGACAACAGTAAAAATATTCAATGTCAAATCTATTTGATTCTTGTGTCATGTGACATCTGTAAAGCCAAAGGTAATTGGACCACAGATTTCAGGACAGGGATTACAAAACAGCTCACTGTATTCCATTCTGCTCTGTTCTAAAGTGCAGGGAGACAATCACCTTGACCAAGGCCACTGTGCGGCCCTGTCCCTTCACTGAGGAAGCCACAGTAGATGTTGTCGGAGGACAGCGACCCCTTGACTGAGCAGGGCTGCTGTGTCTGAACAGGTTCTGCTGCGGGAATAACAGATGCTGAGGGAGGCAGAGTGCTTGCCGTGGAAAAGACAGTGCTGTCTGCCAGACTGGACTCTTTAGCCGAAGAGGCAGGCGGATTCATAGCAGGCTCACCTTCAGAAAAGAAAGATGAGTGCTTTTGATCCTTGAAAGTACTGCATATACGTATATCTGCATACATACTGTATAGTGTGAGGTTTGCATTCTTCTCCACCATAACAGAAACAAGACCGCAATCACCGATATTGAGATTGAAGTTGCATAGGCACTGTAATTTAGTTCAAAAAAAGCTTTCAATGGAAGGTTTAGAAAAACTTAATGATTCAATAATCAATAATCAATCAATAATTCAAATGATTGTTATTTTCATTGAAAGTAACATGAATCTGAATGTTTAACGCAATCATTCTAGAAATCCGACATGTTTTGGTTTCATACTCACTCGTGTTATTCGTAGCACTTTTCAGCTGTTGAACCAGTGGGTTAAGCAGTTTCCCAGCCTTCAGCTTGCTCTTGCTGGCTTTGCGTCTTCGGCCAGTAGGTGGCGCAGCATGGAGGAAACCCACAGCTGGGGGCAAAGGTTTCCCAAGCTTTTTATAAAGGAGCTCAATCTCCCCCCTCTGAAGAGCTTGCAGTTCCGAGATCTCCTTCATGTGCCTAGAGAGACACAAAATATACTTAAAATGCATCACATTATTCCATCTGAACATGCTCCTTGGTGAAAATAGGTAAAAGGTGTTTTAAAGCATTTTAAATACAGGATCCCCCTTTAATGGTAAAAATAGACTTTTCTAATCAAAACAAATACACATACTGATGAAAATCTCGGTCAGATGTATCCCTAACTTGTTTACCCTTTACTTCAAATTATATAAAAATTGTGCACCAAGCAAAAAACAATTTACAACTGAAAAATAAGCCACAAATAGCTGCTCTTAAACATACTTGTCTCTCAGCTTCTGCAGCTCCTTTTTTATATCAGCATCTTCAAATTCGGAGTCATTATCACTGCTAATGTAGGAGGAGTGGGAGCGGAAGGATGAGATGTTTATTGTCGGGACGTTTGGACCCTGTCTGCTTGGAGAGTCAGAACTCTGGATACTACTGCTTTTCCCAGTTCTTCTCAGGAAAGCCACAGCTTTCTTCATTAAGTCACCACCAGAGTTGTCACCTAGACTTGCAGGCGGAGTGGTGGGTATCTTAGATGGAGTACTCTCCTCTCCAGAGTCTGAAGAAAGGTGGTTGTGGATGGTCACATCAACAGGGACTGCGGTCTGAGCTCGTGGGACGGACGTCTTCAGCTTGGGGCTGGAAGGAGGCACATCCTGGTAAAAGTCTGGTGGTGCTGAATACCTATTGCTGCGCATCTTCAAAGTGACCTCATCCTTGGTGCTAACCACAGAGAACCTGCCAATGGTCGTCACGGGGGAGACCTCATCGGACGTGATGTGGTTGTCTCTGCACCGCAGCTCTGCGAGATCTTCCTTTTCAAGAAGCGAATAAGACTCCCCATTTGCCAGCACAGCCGCCTGGGAATTGTCAGCACCCTTGGCACTTGGAGGTATCGGGGACGCACAAGTGCTTCTGCTCTTTCGGTTTCGTTCCAGTTTTTTCACAATGTCTGGAGGAGTAGGGATAATCTAAGAGAGAAAGAAATACTTTAAAATAAAAAAACAGCTTTAGGAACACCACTGGTATGACTAACATTGGCAGACACTAAATACACACAAGTGGTTTCTACCCTTGGCCCTAGAGAACCTATTTGCGTGCAGGTTTTCATCAGTTTTAACCAACTGTTACTAGATCAGCTAGCTAGTTTACACTTTGTTTACCAGATTCTGCACAAAAATACCCAAAAAGCATAATGTTTCAAACAACCTCTATATACAGAATTATGCAGTTTCTCCTCAACTTATTTACCCTTATTTCTGATGAAACTGCTATTAATAGGTGATCAGTTTATGATGAATGGAGACATGGACATGTTTTCAAACATTACCATAATGGGGTTTTCTCTGCAGAGACTTGCTTGGTTACATTTCAGGCAACAACATACCTGAATGAGGGGAGCTCTGCAGCTCAGAAACCAGTAAGGGCTGACTTGAAAATCAACTTTATGAGAGTTTAAAGCAAATTCTAAAGAAAAAAAAAACACTCCTTGCCCGCAATCAAGAATATGTCAGGGACAAAAACCAGAAGACAGAGGGGTCCTACAGGACAAGGGTTCATAAGCAGTTACACAAACTGCAGCAGGATAGATAGTTTTAAAACAAAACCAAAAAAAGTTAAGCCCCAGATGTCAGTATGGCTAGAAATGAAAATCGACATAAAATGCTTTACTGCAGTTCAGATTACACTATCAAAGTTGAATTAAGGTTGTTAAGGCTGTCCTTAACAGAGGTGTGTTTATATCTGATTTGTTAATGTGCTTATTCATTTTATCCAGGGCCTCACAGGCTAACAGCTTTTCTCTGTTTAACATGTTGAGGATGGCTGTGGGTATGCAGTGCCACGTGATGCTGGCTTATAGCTTTTAATTACAAACCTCTTTTGAGTGGATTCCACATTTGACCAAAAGAATTTCAGCCACCGTGCTTCAGGGGGAAAGGGGGCAGGGTGTGACAATATAAGCCCCATGGAAACCTTCCCTTCCTATTTTAGTTAAAGATGCTAGGTTTTTAGCTCTGTGTGTTTTCATATCTCAAATAAAGGGTAAATACCAAAAAGATTGCCGTTCAAACTGTATACATGAAAATGAGTTTCCCTCTTGCAGTGCAGTACTAGTGGAATCATGTACAACCAACATTCAGTACAGGAATTTTCTAGCATTTGTCAGAAGAACGCTAGAGGCATTTCCACATAAATTTGTTACCTGGAATCGGCTGTTTCCAGAAATAGATTGTATGTTAGCTGCAGAGTCAGTCTGTTTCTTAATTCCACTTTCTAAAAAACAGAAGTACAAAGTTACAAAAAACTTACAGTATGTTCCTCTCTATCAACTGTGACGTGTAGAAAAGGGAAATTTTAACTAATGGATGAATCCCTGTAAAAAATGTAGGGTAGTAATTTAATTTCTATACTTCTCTACTTACTGTGTGCTGCATGAGCACCAACCAATTCCAATTTGCATTGGTGCAATTTGCTTTTCATACTGAACAGTTCTTCTTTTGCGTGAATAACTTGACCAACTCTGCACTCAGCAAGACCAATATCTGAATGCTAGCACACAAGTGGAGACCTTATGTAGTGAGGTCAATTTAAGGTCTCAAATTAAGGTGAATGTCTGGTTATGTAGAACCTGACTGCAGTTTTCCTTCATGTCCTTAGGAATCAATGTATCCATTTTGAGCACATCTAAAATGGCCCATTGACAATGCTGAACACCCATACATTGTTGATAATGCTGTATAATGTCACAGAGACCCATGAGAGGCAATTAGGCTCTATCAGTGCCATCTGTGACTGCCATGGTTTTTTAGTCTAATACACTGCAAATGAAAACACCAATAAAATTGCAAAGTAGTTCACATGTTTATTACTTAGAGTTATGGAAGATAAAATCAGAGTGTGCTAAATTAAATTTATTTAATAGAGAAAAATATACTGTATGAAAATTCAAGCCACCTGAATAGGTGATTGAGACTTATTTCTTTAAACAGCTGAGCTGAAATCTGAAGGGAGTTTTCAGGTCAATATTACAATTAATTTAAATGTACCACATTTGTTTTTTAAACAATACATTGGGTTTAACTGTACATTTTGCAATTCCTAAGGTCAACCTACCTTCGCTCTCTACTGGAGATTTCATTTCATTTTTTTCTAATACCTGAGAATTTGAGAGGGAAACATATTATAAGATATGTCATATTTCAAAACTGTACTTTTTTACAATCAAAACTGTCATATAAGACAGCTCAGTACAGATAAGGAAATTTAAATGCAGTTTCAGTGTTCACTTATAACAAAACTGAAAGAAAAGTCAAAGTATATTTGCACTGTACTGTAAATAATTAACATTTACTTTTTGGTTTTTACCATTTTTATTTAGGAACCAAAGAGTAGTCATGCTGTAATAAATACATTCTCCATATGCATGTTTGAGTAATTTGTGCCTGGGACAGTAATACATTGGAATATGACATTGAGATATAAAAGACCTTGCCTCCAACTCACTGGCTGGATGCACAATTAAATGCAATTAGTGCAATCAATAAGTTTCCATCATTAGTTCAAGGGTGAGATCAGTTTTGGTAGATGACCTAAGCTTGATTTTGTCTGGACATCTGCGATACAGCCAAAAATAGAACTGTTGGTGTGAAATACATGACTTTTAAAAGCACTGACAGAGCACAAACACCTTGAAGCAAAAAGTATTGAATGGGCTGATCAAATGTTAGTATTGTAGATCCTTAGTTAACCTGATGAACATTCCAATCCTGGATGGGTTTCACTGTCTAAGTGCATGTCAGATGATCAAATAATTCTGACTGCTTGCATTTGTATAGCACTATTTGATACCAAAGTTGAAGGGACTCACTTCATCCACCACTAAAGCACAAGGACCAGGCTCACTTGTGAAATTAAGTGATATTAATAAAGTCATGGCAAGGTGTTTTACATTTTTGCAGCCAACACATTGATCTGAGGAGACCAAATAAACCAAAACCAGTTTAAATGTGAAAAGCACTTTTACATGCCTAATTTTACAACCAGCGCAGCACCTGACTTTCAAAACATGGATAGGGAAAAACTATCAAAAGAAGATGAGCAGCACTTGAGAGACACACCTGACAAGCAATATATCACATCACAATTTTCTATTCTGCCCTGTTACTGCTATAACACAATTTTAAAAGAGAGACTTACAGTCTGATCCTCAAATCCAGACCATGCAGACACTCGGCTGGGAACAGCACAGCTTACAGGCTCACTGGGTGGGACCCCATTCCCCATGAGGCTGGACGTGCAAGTTTCAGTTCCAACCACTGCGTTTTCAATAATGGGCGGAGAGTGAATATACTCTGTGCAAGATCCAGGAGTTTCAGATGTCCCACTGGCCGGGTACATAGGGACATACTCTTGATACAATAAATTGCGCAGCTTTTCATCTAGCGACTTGATCGTGTTGTCAACAAATTCAACTCGACGAGGGCCTTCACCATCGGATTCCACCAGGTAAGCTTGCTGGGTGGATGACGGGCCAGGTGTTGAGATTTGCTGCTGCAAATAATGTTGGGGAGCTTGAGCTGGGCTCTGGGGTTGAGAGGGCGATTTTGCCATTGAGGACTGCACGGAGGTTGCAAAAGGCTGCTGCAGTACCACAGGCTGCTGGGGTTTTTCAGCCTGACTGGTTGGAAGGTCTGAAATATGGCTGGTGTCCTTTGCCGACAGGGGCGGAGATGGCACCGCTTGAACAGCTGTCATATCTAAAGAGAGAGGTGGCACGATGGGACAACAGGGGATATCTGCAACAACGGAGGCAGCACATGCAATTTCAGTCACTTGCTGGACGGTATGAATGGGTGACATGGTGCTGGGCTGACCACTGAAAGGTTCATCATTTGAAAGGGAGCTCCGAATTTCACGTGGAAGTCCCTCAGCAGTAGTCAGCTGCGTCTGCTGAATTTCAAGCTCCCTTGCATCGCTCTTTAGGTCATTAATTTGGGTACCTTTGGATACTACTGAAGCAGACAAGGGAAGAACTGCTCGATCTGCAGCGCCTGTAGTGAAAGGTGGGGGTGTGCTGTTGTGACCATCCCAGACCTCAGTGGAACCCTGAGCTGCCACTGTGGACAGTGGCATTGCTGTGGTATTGATCTGGGCTTCTGGCTCTAGAAGCGGGAAAAAAAAAAAATTGTTGGCAAACTCTGCTGAACATCCCGCATATCTGAGAGCATCACATTCCAACTCATCTTTCTGCAAGTGCAAAAGAAGCAGGAGTGATCTATAATAACACACAATGCACGTCCTTCATAGAAGCACAGTACTCGCCTGATGGTGCCGTTACATAACTGCCCTCTTCGCTGTCCTATTTGTCCACACAGATGCACACCCTCACATAATTCCTCTGACCTACAGGCCAAATTAAGCCTTACGAAACAACTTTACAACTATGTTTTCTTCCCATATACATATGACCTTCAACAAATATGAAAGCCCTTTAACATATTTATCATTAAAAAGCTGAAGGCTAGAATCTGTTCTAATGGGTTTTCTCTTCTTAATAAAGCTAGCACTTTTTGTAGGCTTTATTCTCTGGCAGCAATTTTACCTTGAGAAGCAGCAGGCTGTGCTGCTGATGTCAGTACTGCTGACGACTTCTCCTTTTCCTCAGTTGTGGGAGTTTCAGCAACTGGGCAAATAATAAACCACCTCTTGCCAGTATGAAGTACTGTAAAAGATGAGAAAAGTCAATGAAGATGCATCAAATGATAAAGAATAAACATGATTAGAAAAAGATCAGGCAGTCCAGAAAAACAAGTAAGCCGTATTACTCATCAATTTGATCTTAACATCTCACTGCAGTGGCCTTTTCCTAATTTCTTTTAGAATTAAGGGTTGTATGCACCATCACACAACAAAAAGGCAACCAAGAGCAAGTAAATATACAGTAGTTACCATTCTGCTGATAAACTGGCTGGTTGGTACGAGGCTGCTGTGCTGTTGCATTCTAAAAAAACCAGAAATGCGTCACTAATGATCCTAGTTTGTAAAGATAAGATTTCTAATCAAATGACAGAAATTGCTTGTCATTTCAGTAATTAAAAAAAAACTCAAGCAGAGAAAAGTACATTACAGAAAATATCTTTAGATTAAACTGTCAAAGCACTGAGCATAACTGAAATAAAGAGCATCCACGTTAACGAAGAAAAGAAGGGGTCCTCTTGACTGATCATATAAAAATGTTCTTTGGAGGAAAGGACTCCATTTTGAGCATAGTCTCCCCATTGCTGCATTGAAAACTCTGCAGTATATAGTGATATCTCTGCCATAAATACATACAAGGATCATCAAAGCAACCAAGGGAGATGCATCATGTCTTTGGACCTAAAGGCTACACATTGAACTCTTTTCCCACCTCTCCCAGCTCTAGTCCTGATACATGGCCCTGCTGGGGGCTTGTTCCCTGGTCAGAGCTTCGCTCTCCTTCTGTATCTTCGCTCAGCATATCCTCTGCTTTATCAATGATATCTTTCAGCTGCTCAATGAAGATCTCCTTCTCCGCATGCAAGATGAAATCATTTTCCACCTTTAAAAAGAGAAAAGGCAAAGCACATACTTCAATGTGTAAAAACACCAGACGGGAACATCTCAGGAGAAGGCTGCACACCCTAAGATTTTTTCAACTGTACCATGGTTAAAAAAAAGTTTAATTGGATTTCAAAAGACACAGTTTCAGGCGAGGTCCTTATGCCAATTTTAAAATCCATCCACATCACAACCTATCTGTCTGGTAACAGATTGAAAACCCTATACACAATAGAATCTCAATTTCAAAATAATAAGGAAATTACCATTAGAATGATTTTTTTTAAAAAAAAACTGAGAACATTAGAAATCAATCTGCTTTCTGGCACCTGTAAAACCTACCATGTAGGTTGCAATTTCCTCAGGAGCATCCCCATCTAAATCAAACTTGAACGTCACCATTTTGTGATTGTGCGTCTCCAGCTGGCATTCAACCATCTTATCTCCTGTATTACAGACCTGATGGAAGATGAATATAACTGGTTTCATTAATAATAAAAAGGAAGGGGAAATGGAAAGGTCAATGAATAAATTTTAACATAAGGTTATTTTTTTTAAAAGAGCTGGAATTTACTTCAAAGTTACTTTTCTTTGGATATACACATTTTGTGTTCTCTCAAAATGTGACTAAAAACCTTCCAAAAAATAATTTCTTTATAAAAGCTGTCACATACTGAAAGATTAAGGTTCCTGACATTATTCTGCTTTTCTGAAATCTAGCTGCCTTTAGAAGAGTTTATTGTTGTTACCTGAAGATATGGACTACATTCACCCAAAAGTCACTTGTTCATTCCCAATGCATAGTTAAGATTACTGTTCTGTTTTTATCTACTAAACGTATGCATCACTGCTTCAAGTGGAATGGGTAATTTTCCTTCTTTTCGTTAAAATGCTGACAGACCTAAAGATTGTTTGAATCTTCTGCCACTCTACTGCTATGGTTTTGGAAATAATGGAAAAATATCCAACCTGAAGTGCATTTACAGTAACCTCAGCCATAGAAACTTATACAGTACAGTCTCTCATGAGAATGCTAACCTAAGATTGGCGCCCTTACTTATAGCTTATTACTTGATGATGAACAGACACAGGTGGAAATGACAAGGTATTAGACACCCCCACAGAGTCATTGTTTTCCCTTCTGTTTCAGTCCAATACGTCATACTTCAGCTCGCACACCTGAATAAGAGCGGTCCCGACTCTTGCTGATCAGCACAGGGTTCACGATAATTACAACTGTCACCCAACTTGGCAAGAGCTTAAAGCACATTTTCATTGGAAAAAATGCCTCACAATAGAGAGCAGATATAAGTCAGCATGTGACGTAAAACTCAACTGGAGCAAAAGCTAGACGGCCCAGGAACAGGACTGAACAAGCAACACTCACGTTCAGAATGGTCAGTTTGGGCTTGCTCATCTTCTCCTGCCGTGAGCGTGTTCGTGTCGACCTCCTGTGATGCTTCCTCGACTTGCCTTCCTGCTTCCCGCTGCTTTGGGCTCCTTCACAGCCATCGCTCATCTCTTTGCCCGAAGTGGCGTCAGAATTCACACTACTCAGAACAAGGGCCGACAAGCATATTTAGAACCTTTTCTTCTTAAAATGATAGTTGGAAAATTTCACTTGAGCTGAATCCAACAGTTATCCGCAATCTCTGAAATACTCCATGGCTGACCTTTCAGAGTCAGTACAATACATGCACTTTGGTTACTGATGGCAAAAAGGTTATATGTTAACTCTACTCCTTCAAAAAGGAAGTTTGAATTCAATATTTTGCAAGTAAAAAAAAAATTAAGAGGCAAGTAAAAGCTTGATCACAGTATCAGAAGTAGAAAACTAAAAGCTCCTGTCAGCACCTACCTATCATAGCAATAACTCTGCAGAGGCACCTGTTTGTCTGGTGTAGATTCCTGAAAATATTGCAAAACAAAAAATGGGCATTGACCAAAAATGACAGAAATGGCTTGTAGACAAGCTTTAGATAAAAAAAAATACAAATAGTAAATAGTTAAAGACTCGGGATAGTCTTTTTCTATATTATTCACCACTTACAGAACTTTCTCTATACGTCAACCATCATATTGTACTAAACCGCACAATAAAAGACTTCTATATTAAAATGATGAAAAATAAAAAGCAGCATGCCGAGATAGTTCACATACAACACTGCCCTGAAACACAAGTGGTTTCTCTGAACATGGTACCGTTTCCGTTTCACAAGGGTAGGGCGCCATTACCAAAGAGAGAAAGAAAAAGGTCTGGGTGGCAGTGATACCAACAACATAATATTTTTAAAAACTTTCCAGAATATTATATATTCTCCAAAGAACATCTGTCTATCCTACACGTCTCTGAATGTTTTCAATCTCTGCTGCCTAATTTACAATAGGTGGAGTCAACAGCATCTTTACAGTTAGAAGCCATTTTCCTCAAGTGCACCTTGTGGCATGGAACATGCTCTCATACGACTTACGCTTGAGATACATGCGCTCATTACTCAGGCGCATGTAGCTGTGCTAATGATAGGGTAATGATTTCCACTGCACACTTCAACATAAGAGACACTCAACTTTGTGAACACAAACTTATGGTAATCATACTCATGTGTTAGCAGTATCTTTTGTATATGTTTGCTAAATCCCTTTTAATGAGGCCATACATCTAAAAAGACGGTTTAGATTCCTGCCAAACTAGATAAGGTGAGAAAAAAATGCAATGTAGCAAACTCACTTTATTTTACGAACCCCCACAGTATTGATCATCTGCTAAATGGTTTAAGGTTACACATTTTACTTTCAGGTGTTTAATTAAAAAGAAAAGCATCTAAGCAGAGGATTGGGGAAAAAAAAATAAAAAAGGCAATGCATGGCAGAATCATGGCCATAAAACACCAGATAACACCTGTACCTCTTTACAAACATCTGCTACAGGTCCACGGTCTCTGCTTTGCTGGGACACTGTAGAGGCATCTGCTGCCTGAGTGCTAATGGGATGCAGTGCTTGCTCTAGGCCAGCTGTTGTAGGTCCTATTTCCAGCAAGATCTTCATAGGTGGAGACAGGACAGGGGCCTGGGCAGACTGGACTGGTGCTGGAACTTGGGCTTCAACCTGTAAGCTGGAATCTAAGGGATAGTTTGATGGGATTTGTCCAATATTTATCTGAAATGGAGAAGGAAAAAAAAAAACTTAACACACATTCTGATAAATCGTCACACAAGTGTGAAAGGTTGTTGTAATTGGGGGATTGAGAAAAATAGCATTTGTGGAAAACAATATATTAATTTAAGGCATATTAATTTTATAAAAGCAAGTTAAATATGAAAATGCTTTCTTTGACTAAAAAGGCAATATGGGGTATAATATGTGA
The DNA here is from genome assembly GCF_040954835.1 of Lepisosteus oculatus. Classification (NCBI taxonomy): domain Eukaryota; kingdom Metazoa; phylum Chordata; class Actinopteri; order Semionotiformes; family Lepisosteidae; genus Lepisosteus; species Lepisosteus oculatus. Next base: position 63,216,618 of record NC_090699.1, read on the forward strand.
TTTTAAAAATGATAAAGACCAAAATGACAAGTTCTGCACTTCACTGCTGGGAAACTCCCTCAGTGAACATAGTTATTACTCCAAGTCTTAAATTTAATGAAGAAATGCCCCATGCATGAAACAGCTTACAATATAGACAACATTGATTTTAAAGATTTGTCCTTAAATTACCAATATCCACTGCTGGCTCTCTTTTTGTGTCTGTTCAAAATGGTTATTAAAGACATTTATTCTTCACTGACCGTGTCATGCACATGGTATATACAGAAAATCAGAAAACATGTTGAGTCTTGAAAATGAAATTATGGACTTCATTTGCCATTCTTCAAATATTTAAAATATTTGCATAGCAACCCCTTCTATATTTACCTGGCCAGAAGGCTCAGAAACAAGTAGAGCAGGCTCAGGCAGTGGGTTTAAGCTGGGCTGAAGCACCTGCTGGCTCAAAGGAAGCTGCTGAGAAACACTCTGTGCTATATGAGTAGCCTGCACAGGAGGGACTTCTGGGTTAACAATCTGCTGCAGAGCAGGAGGATAAACCTGCTGCTGGGCGATCTGGGCTATCGGCTGCTGAGCTTGCAAAACTGAAATGCCAGAGACAGCCATGGCAAGCAAGTGCATGGGAGCTGGCCCTCTTTGGCATTGCAAGGCGACAGATCCGGGGGCCTGAGCTGGGATCCCAGGCTGCATGGTGGGAGCTATCTGAGTGGCAGGAAGAGAGACAGTGGCGTTCGCTGAAGGGGCTGCTATTGTTTGTCCTGGAGAGAAGTAAGAGGTGGGCACAGGGGGGGCGCTGGTGCTGGGGAAGCCAGAGTGAGAAGGAAGAGAAGGAGGAGGGAAAGATTCACATCCAGCAAGAGGAGTTGCTGTTGGAATAACAGGAAACTGCTGAGGGAACTGGAAAAGGCAAAAAAAAAAGAGTAAAGAGATGATGAAATATGTAGACAAGAAGGGCACAAACCTTTTGAAAGCAGAAAATGTTGTAAATATCCATTTCAAAGCCTGGTTCCACACAAGTTAAAAGGGAGATTTTCTTAAATGCCTAATGCATTCTTAAATAAATGAGCTCCCACATCCAGAATAAAGCTGCTGTAAAACCATAAACACGACTTTCATTATTTTGCTCAGAAAGCAAAGACAGAGCCTCTTAAAAGCATTAAGGTTCTCTAATCACGAGGACTAAAAAAACTCAGTGTATAGCCCCGCTACGAGAAAGTACTTAACTGAGGACCACGGAGCGTGAGAGGATGGGAGAAGAGTTACCTGCGTGGGAGGGATATGAACATACTGGGGAAGCGGTGCTGTGGAGATCTGTAGAGGTTTGAGTGGGGGCGGCGAGTGGGTCGGTTGACTCTGATCCTGGGACTGCTGTGCTTGGAACTGGTGGACATGCTGTAAGACCGGCTGGCTGGGACACACAGGCTGCATGTCGGGACCCTGTGCCGGCGTGAACGGCTGGGGAGAAGAAAGACACTGGTCACACGTGGGTGTCTAATTAAAAGGCTGGCTTATACATCTGAGTTTTCCTCCCACCAGAAGTCTTTTATGCATCATATCCTGCACTTGACATGTCCTCTCAAGTTCGTTTTTTTTTAATGGAAATCGCTCTTATGATGCCACCAAAAAATCACCCGGGGGGGAAAACAAAAATGTAAATGTGGTTGAAACTGAGCTTAGATTACAGTCACAAGCGGACTTGTGATTGATCTTCCACAAATGGCAGAACACGTTTGGATCAGCATTCCCAGGGCACTCAATGTTCCCCGTCTTTAGTCTTACAAAGACATCTGCGAGGGACACACCTCATCAGCAGAGCTTGTAACAGGTCAAATGATTAAGCTGGGTGGGGATGCTGGGGACATGTACAGTAAGTACCACATACTCACTCTGGTTTTAGAGTCATGTGCAATGCTAATTTCATATCCCCAAATCCTTCCTAACAAAATGCTTTAAGAATTTTTTTAGAACATTTTAAAATGTGTATTTATAATGGCAAAAAGCCAAGTTAATGCAAGACTTTTTCTACAGATTCTTCACAGATCGCACTGTTTTTCTCCCTTCACCCAATTCATAACAAGCATTGCTTTAAGGAAACAGTCTGAAATGACCAAATACCAAAATATTAGTAACTGAAAGAACCAGTTATTTAACAACACGGTTAAATTGAATCAGAGGAACAAAAATCTACCTGAGACTGGAATGTTGCGGTGTAGAAATAGCTTTGGAACTAAGAGAAATGAAAACAGAGGGTAAGAAGACTAAAAATAAAAAAAGCAAAAAGTCAGCACAAATGTGCACAGAGACTACTTCCATACCACTCACAGTTGAACAATATGGTGAACATCTGACACAAAGATTAATGCCATGCCCTCAGACAACATAGCACGAGGACACACTGTAATTCTTTCATTACACAAGTCGATAGATTATAGGAAGTGGGATCATGTGTTCGTCAAATGGGAAGGTTTGTGTAATCGATAGGTTTGCCATCTGTGTTTGAGTGCAAGCTATGCACTGCCTCACCTGCTGGACTTGAGGAGTGGAGGCTGCTTGGCTCTGTGGGACAGTGGGCCCTGCAGCTGACTGGACAACTGCGAATGTCTGTGTTGGCTGCTGGTATGATTGGTGACCCTGTTGTGGGAGGACAGCAGCTGTGCTCTGAGCCACAGATAGACCAGGCTGAAAGATAATAGCGGAACAAGAATGTTCATTCTGCTTCTTCCTGATTTTAGAGGAGTTCAGACTACAGGTGAACAAACAAAACTGTACCAGAGACATCTGCTTGGAATTACCTGAAGATCAAGTTCGCACATTGCTTTCAATCTTAAACTTAACAGAAAAGCAAAAAAGAAACCCTGTCAATTGACAAGATTTGTGAGGGATTTTGAGAAATGAAACGTAACTTTTTTTTAAATGACTTATGAAACATTTCAGGAAATAAGTAAATGTGCATAAAATATACATGTCATTTGGTATCTAAAATATTTAAAATCATGTGTGTTTAATCTAAATATTAACAGGTACCAGGAATAATACAGAATCAATACAAAAAAATCCTAATTTCTTAATAGTAGAAAGTGTTATGAAAAAATACATTACTCAATATTATACTGTAATGCACCAAGGGTCTCGAGGGGCAGCTGGTAATACTGAATTGCCTCTTTTAAATCAGGATCAGTGTAAGGAAGGGTTTAGGGGAAAAAGGCCATTCCCATTACTGTGAAAGACAAGGAGACACTCAAGACACGTTAAGGGCAGGTTTGCAAGATTTAAAGGAATAAGAAACAGGAAAAATATAAGAGAAGTTCCAGTCCGTAAAAACAAGGATCTCTTTTGAGGGTCACTGTACACAAGGAAGGCATTTTCATGAAAAACTGTGTTGCCATTTGGCAAAAGCAGGGGAGGAGCAAAAGGAGTTCAATGCAATTAGCCCATATGTAAGTACTCTACAGGCACTTCACCCACTGGAACAACAGGTGAGAGCTAAGCACATACCAAGCTTCTTTATCTGACCTACCATAATACTGAGTCTGTTTTCAATGGCTTGGGTGCCCCTGCTGTTCTGGGCAGCTGGAGGCATTGGTTTGGCCTTTTCACTTAGTCTGGTTTTCCCACAGATGCCTTTATCTTGCGGCTTTGTAGCTGCATGCACAACAGCCTCTCCATGGCTACCAGAAGGCCGATATGATCCCCATTCGGGAAGCTTGGGGGCTTTCAGAAAAGCGGAGCTAGTCTTTCGGTTAATTATGTGATGTAAAGATTCGCGCAACAAAGAAAGGTCTGAAACATCTGGGTTGCTCCTGCTGCTGGCTGACAGACAGGGCTGTGTGCCTGAGCACTCTGTCATTTTACTGCAGAAGCAAGGTGGAAGCAGAGTGTGTACAGGATGTTTGAAATCCGTTCTAGACTTCAGGAGGTGTGCCAAGCAGGCTTGACAATAAGGAGGTTTAGACCTTAACTGAATGGGACACTGGAAGTGATCTAATTCTGAACGCCTTTGCTCCACTGTTTCCCCAGTAGTTCTATTTCGGGAACCACTTCCCCCAGCTGGGGTAGAACAAGCTGCGAAGGAATCTGCAAGCACGGAGGCTGCTGATGAAGATGCCACAGCAGAATCACTGTGCCGGCGAAAATCCACATACTTTGAGGCAAGGTGCTGCACAAAAATCGGACTGAAAAGAGAAAGGTGATCTTTTGGAGCAGCCACATCTGCAGGATTTTTGTTCGAGAGTTCACATGCACACTTCTGAGATGCCTTCCGAGTGGACCGCACCTGCAACCCTTTCCGACAACCACAAGGCTCAGACTTCACATCGGACGCTCTTAAAAAGGGGTGCAGGCAGCTGCTCTTGGGAGCTTCGATTAAAGAGGTGCTTCCACGTCTAAATGTCGGGTTCAGTCCTAGCCTGTTTGGGCAATGTGAACAGGACGCTTGGTCGTCAGAACAATCGGAGGAAACATCTGACATAACAGGCTCCGTGATTATGGTGGGGGCACTAGAATTTTTCTGTATCAAGCAGCATTGAACAAGAAAAACAAATTTAGTTACTGTTAGGACAAACATCTTTACCCTTTACACTTAAAAATAAATATTAATGCTTGCAGTGAAATTAACTAAAACAAAGTACCAAATTCTTTTTTAAAAAACAACCTGGCGCAACCATGATAAATCTCACCAAAGAGCTCAAATTGTAATGTGTAAAGTAACATGTTGAAGATAACACTTTTTGTTTTCAGAATCATTTTTTAACAAGGCCATGTTTGTCACAGCACATCACATACACTACTGTATGCAGCAGGAGATGTTATTGTTTGGTTTCTGGAAGATCTGAAAGTGGCCAGGGTGTGACATTAGGCTGTGTAATGTGTTGTGACAGTCTTAAGCACGGTTTCAAGTGCCGTTCTTTACTCACTGCTGAAGGCTGGGGACAGGGCCCCAGCTGCGGCTGTTGGTGTTGGTGTTGGTGCAGGCTAGGGGGAGGGGCCGACACATCATTAATCGGGGGGCTACAGACCTGCTGGCCAGCTGAGGAGATGGGGTCAAGAAGAGTCTGGTAGATCACGCTCTGCTGACTGCTGTGAGAGTCGGAATACACTGTGGAGCCCAGGCCACTGTCAAAGGTGCCATCAGCTGGGAGCACAGGAGGTGAATGTTAGGAAGAAAAAAAAGAACATTAAAGAATAGGCATAACAGTATATTCTTCATGTTAACTTCATTATACCTAGAAAGATTTTTCATGGATTAACCTGAGATTTGTTTAAGGCCAGTTCAAACGTTTCAATCCTTTTAACGTGTACAAATACAAGTACATAATCATTACAGACAAGCATGATCTATACAGTCATACCTGAAAAAAATCATAGAATAATTAAAAAATGCAAACTAAACAGAATACAATATTACATCAATTTCAGGGAGCATGTAACTCTATCCACAAACAGGATTGTCAAGTTATTACATCTTTCAGTGTGAGAATGTTTCCAAGTCTCTGTCAAAGCACTGAACTTGATACTCCCATCACATAAGGAACCTTGTGCTGCTTCTTTAATCATGAACCTGGAACAGTGCTTCCCACAGCCCCTCACACTTGCCTCATTTGACAAACGGGGAAATGTATTACTCTAAAGACTGCATGGAGTCTCAAGCCACTAGAGACTCACACAGCTTTTAAACGCATTAGCATGCAAACAGCGTCTGGCAGAGATATGTTAGGCTGATGTGATAAAGCCTTGCGTGAATACATTATGTGCAGCTTGTGGGCCGCGAGGTAAAAATACAGTGCTGATGCAAGCTCAACCTGAGGAATCAAATCCTTCAGCAACCTTTGAAAAGGACTATGAAGTCACAGAATTATGACTCATATGATAATTACCTATAGCTATTTTCACTGGGCTTCAAAGGATCAGCACACTTTAAAAAGGCAGATAAAGGGGTTTGGTGTCAAAGGATTTATTCCAAGTTAAAATTTTGCAGGCACATAAAATGTGCACAGCTAATATCTATGTAAAAGATGTAATAAAAATGTTTAGAAATAAATAAATAACGTTTATGTTTATATTTTTCTAAAGATTTCAAAGTAACCAGATAGTATACTTTCACTACAAGAACAAGCATTATTAAAAGTATTTATAGCCAAGACTGAACCATTATAAACCCTGCCTTGCTTAGCAATTCCAATGACATTAACCATCACATAAAAATGATCCATTACTAACACGATCCCTTCATTGGTAGCAGAGGGGGCTGGTGACACTTTCATCCACATGCTTTTTTTTTTCTTTGTTCCATATTTAGAGGGTGAAAGCAACCGGCATATTTGAAGATGAAGACGTGGTGTCCTAATGGAGGCCAATTAAAGACGCTTAGGCCCTCCTGGAGCAGTTATTTTTATGCCTTTGTGACATCAGACGTATTGCTATTCAGCGGCACTTTCTTACATGTTACAGATGTGGCGCTGGCAGGCAAGTTGCAATGGCGTGCATGTTGGTCGGACTCGGGTTCCTCTGGTTCCAAGAGGACGGGCTGGCCAGCACACGGTAACCCTCTGGCCGGGATCTGCGATTGCACTAGCTGACTCCTCTGGCTCTCTGCACACTCGCGGTCGCTCTGCTCCTCACTCTCCGTCACTGGGATAGTCCTTTCCCTTTTCCACTTGATCAACGACACTCTGTCCCTTATCGACTTTCCAACAATCTTAGCATCGCTTTCATGAAAGAAACCCGTTTCAACCTGTAATAAAAATAAGAGTCTATTAGTTAAATGCTGTTTTGTAAACAGACTATCAAGTATCTAAAGACATAAAATAGAAAATTAAAAACAAGGGCACTCAATCATCGTTTCAAGCTTTCTAAAGCAAATTTTAAGGGCACACATGGGACTAGCCTAATTAGGAGAATAAGGATAACTATCCTACAATGACACAGCAAAAAATCTTTGGCCATCTCCACCTTGCCTATGGTACTGAATATATGCTTTTGCTGTTAAAAATCTGCAGACCTTCCTACTTCATGGAAATAATTACAGTTCGAGATCGGCTTTGTGTCTATTGAAAAAGTTTTCATCCTTGTTTTCCTAGTCAATCTGCAAAAAAAAAAAGTCTGCAGAAAAATTCTACAAGTAACAAAAAGCAAAATCAAATCCTTAGAAAGCAGAGACAAGAAAACACATTTAAATTGTATGTGTAGCAATTAAAGTGCTTTAAGATCAAGCACAAACCTTATTAAACACTTAGTTATATATATTTTTTTTTTTAAATACACTTTCCCAGCCCTCTCCTTATATAAGTGAAATTACAGTGGAAAAGTTAATTACCTAAATCCATTTTCTAACTACATAAACAGCATATTCCTTCTGAGAGGTCTCAAGTCAAGCTATACAGTACCAGATTACAGAGGAATTTAAACTTTGGTGCAATACTGTAGGCATCACTTTTTCTTAACATCCTACTGTTGTAAGGACCTACTCCTGGCAAATCAATGTACTTTAGAATAGTCTAAGTAAACATTGCGCATAAAATAAAAATGCCTTAAAGCAGAAGCAAGAAGCACCATCTAGTATTGGTTACCTGATCATCTTAATTTAACTTCAACTTAATGCATACTTCATTTTCCTGTGCAAATTGTTCTCACAAGTAGTGTAGAGTACACGATGAAGGATGTCTTGTGTATTCTCACTTGGCATACCTCAGAAGCTAAAGTTCAAATACATCACAGCTGATAAGTAAAAGTAGTTCCCAGAGGAAATAAGAAAAAATAAAACAGTCAGTTCAGCACTGCGGCACACAAGCTGGAGGCCCATGAATGAAGGGTCTGTCCAAGGATGTGGGAGGTACCTTGACAGAGCTTCTGCCTTCTGTTGAAAGACTTTGTGGCATTTTGCCCAAGAGCAGTTTCCATCTCCATTTCATTACCCACAAATTCAGATGTAAAAGACAATATGTTTCAGATGCAATTACTGAAAAAACTTAACTTAAAGAGGAGTACACTAGAATACCATCCCTTTTAGCACTATGATGAAAAAATGCCATCTCTCTTTTACCTTAATAATACAATATACCATTATTTTGCTTGACCTCCCTTAATAATCAAAACATCTAGTGATGCATCTGACAGCCAGTGAAAAATAAGCTACGGAACTCCAAAAATAGTTTTATCTTTTGATTTAGGATGCGTTATAACCTGTAAAGAAAACATGAAAATGCTTTATGGAATTCAGAAATCTGCAATACAATCTACAAAAACCTGAATCTGGACTGAAGTGCATTCTTGCTTTTTAGATCAGAAAGTAGATCCCAGTTGTTCTGGCATGTTTTACAGAGAGCTGTAAATTAATTTAAAAAAATAATGAAACTGGGATATAAAGGATTTAGTTTATATTATTAATACCACCTAAACTATGTTAAATACAAAGACTACAACAGTCAACTTTAATATGTATTTTCCCATTCTGTATTATGGGAAGGGAAAGTCCTATTTATTTGACAGTGATACAAGCTGGGTTAAGTTGGCTCACCATTTCCTGAGCAACATCCTCAGGGACCTCCTTCTCCAAGTCATAACTAAACTCAATGGCTCCATTGTCTTTGTATTTCCCTTTCAGCTTCTTCGGATCTTCGACCCACAGCTTCAAAGCAATCGAAGACTTCTTGCCATCATCTTCCTCAGCAAGTTCCACCCTCACCCCAGTGTCCTCAGCGAAGAAGGCATGATTAAGGAGATCCTTTATGGAATACCTGAAAAACAAAGAATTGCAGGTGTATTACCGAGGTCAGTGTGGAAAAAAAGAAAGGCCACTGTCCTCTTCATATGACACATGGTACAGGCTGTTTAAAGGGTCAGTTCACAATGAGCCATTTTAACAATTATAATAAAGGCTGTAGTATTAACCTACAAAATCTGTTGTGTTTTACTTTAACTGGTCTATGCTTCACAGATGAGCAGGCGTCCGTTTAGAGTCGAAGTTCTTTCGGCATTTTTCTTTTCAACGAGAAAGCAACGGATAACTAAATCCACCCTTCACCTACAACCGACTATTTCGTTACATGATTGCAGAGAAGTTGCTTCTAGTGCAGATTTCCACACTGCGGACATTCGAGAGGTTTGGCAAAAGAGGCCTCGACAGTGGGTCCCTGTATGTGATAAGGGATGGATTTTCTTCACGCAGTTTTTAAAAAAAAAATAATTCACAAATTCCAAATTGTACGTGCTAGACTGATTCTTTCACAGTTACAAAAGCTACAGGTTTCTGCTGGCCAAAGCCTTTTCTTTTATGAATTTTAATTAACCTTAAACGCTGGTCTTTGTTTTATTAATTTAAAGTCTTAAAATGTTCTGAGAATAAATGTAATAAAATGAAGGTTTCAATCTAACACATTGAAGCAAATTTATGCTTATAATTAACATTTGCAAGGTTTAAAACAATTTTAAAGATGAGAATACAGATTTCTAAGGTTTTGTCAAGCTTGCAGTCAAAGGCATAGCAATGAATTATGGAAAATGAAAGAGGTGTTTGTTCTTTGTCAAGTCTGGAACTGACCTTTCCTCCTTTTTTTGGCAGATACATTCTCCGATAATTTCCTTGATTTCTGGATCTGTAACCTTGTTGTAGCTTGCTGGTTTCACACCCTTTAGGGAAACAGACAATTCCAAGACGTTAACAGGATATGGAAGGCCAAAATAAAGGTAAATACCTCCATGTTAAAGGTGTTTTTCTGTTGAATACTATAAATAGAACACTTATCCATATATTAAACATGACATTTGATTAAATATATTTAGATATGACCTAGATTTAATTCACAGAAATTTAAAAGGTGGAATCTTAATATACAGTCATATATTAACTTTAAAAGAGCATAATACTAGAAAGTGAATCACTTAGGTGTAGCATGACATTCTACAATCAAAAATATATTGCGCTTTAATTTTTATTTTTTAGTCAAATTACGTTTTTTTTTTCTGGGTCATAAAACTGACTGGAAAAATACCAATCTCTGCCATTGTATACCAACTAGAAAAATAATAATCCTGACATTTTCTGTTCAAGTTTTCAGATTCAATACATGAAGAGCAAAGAGATATGCTGATTTTTTTAAAACAGATGATTCACTCTCTCACCCTCATGGAAGATTCTAGCCTTACAGCACAGGTAACAAACAAATGAGCATGACTGATTCTATGCAAATCATAACTTAAAATATAATTAAGAATGGGCTATATATCAGTTTTTGTAAACATTCAGAAGAAAAAGCATATTCTCAAGGTTGTTCAAAATGCCCCAACATGTTAAAATCTGCGATTTAAATGCAAGTCTGACCTTTCCTTCTCCAGAAAAGACGCAAGATATCCACATAAAGCAGACAAGAGTTAAATTCTAAATTTCTCTCTTAATTGGAAATATCAAAATCTTAAAGAGGATTCTGCATGGCCCTGTAAACCTTTCCAAATAATTATTCTCTTCTATCAGGAGGCATAATTAGGCAGAAATCCTCAGAGGGGGCAGGTGCTGTTAAAAACACATGTTAAACATATACTAGTTACAAAATGCGTGCTCCTGTTTGTGCTGCTCATTTCAGATCAGTCCTCAAATCTCTTTGCCCTGGGTCCCTATGAACACAACACACTAACAGCAGAAAAAAAAAGAACGGTGGCAAATTTCACAAAACCCTCAATAAGTACACAAGTACTGTTAGAATAGATATGATCTGTAACAGTTTGACTAAGTAATGACTAGGCACTTTTTACATTACACTGAAATACACTAAATTCTCTCTTGGGACAAAGTGTTGAAACAGCTTTCAAATCCAAGTGCTTTTTTAGCACGTTGTGTGTAGTTTTCCAGAATAAGTTAACGAATTACAGAAAAATTAAAGAAAAAGAACTAGGGTTGTGGTGCATGTACTGTAGATTACTGTGGTGCAAGAACAAAGCACTGACCTGCGACTTACATATAAACATGAAACTGTTGCATATGAAAATATTGACTGCAAACTAATTTTGATGGGATGTGGACAGCTGTACACAGAGCTCTTAACAAAACCAGTTGAAAACACAAACTACAGTAGCCAAGGTATGACAATGAAAACGGAGGATGTGCTTTCCGTTTCCTGAATACACATACAGCCTAACACAAAAGCACTGGGACCTTGCTCCCTCTTCCTGCCACTTCAGAGCTTGGACAAACAGACCGTAAAAGGTCACTCTGTCCCAGAAGACAACGCCTTTGAGAATTCATGTCAGTCAGTGACACGGAGCCACTCTTGATGCAGTTTTGCTAGCAGGAGAGCCACTGCACTAGTAAACAGAATAGCAGCCCGACAGGTCAGAATGAACTAATGACTGAAGATTCAAATTGCATAACCCTCACACAGGACTCTATACTGTACTATAGATTCTAGGGAAATTAAGTGATCCAGGATGTGTCTTTAACGCCAGTAAGTTTTTTTTTCCCTAAAATTGGCATATACCATTCTTTAAGCCATGGTAATGGTTTTCTGGCATGATTTCAGATTATACTGATCAAAACAAAAAGCAGCTGTGTATACAAAAACATGTTTGTATTAGTGACATTACAGGACAGGAAACCGACAATTGTCAGAAATGTCACTAATAAAAATGGATGTATAACAAGGCCCATTGAAAATTTCACAAATTAAACCTATGTCACCCCCTACAAAAAGAAAAGCTGTGGATAGGTTTATAAGGAAACCATTTCTAATCTCTGATCATGAAAACTGGCATCCAGGCTTTGGCAAAAACATCAATATTGTATCTTTCTGCTACAACATTAGAAGACCTGTATACAGATATTACCAATAAAGGAGATGGGAGGGCTATGTCTAAATACACATTAGTATTAAGTTTAATGCATAACATATGCCATAATATGGTGTTACTATACCAGAAGGTTATTTTAACTTACACTTGTGACTTTGCGGTAAATCTGGGCAGCATTTTGACACTCTGAGTAAGGGTATTCTGAGGTAGCCATTTCCAGCATGCACATTCCAAAGGCATACACATCCACTGATTCATCATAGTGTTCCTCATACATTTCAGGGGCCATAAATTCAGGAGTACCTACAAATGAACAAAAAATGTCAAAAGACTCCCCGAGACCTCATAAAGACAAAATATGAGGTGAATGCTTTCATAACATTCCAAATATTACTTTGAACCTGGTATAGTTCTTTTCTTAAAATCCCCATTTGAAATTGAAAGTTAAACATTGCAAAGCTAACATCAGCAAGTTGCAATAGTGTTTTTAATTAAAGGTAACTTATAGGTATACATTTTCACCTGTATATGTACCAGGACTTACAAAAAAGACTGAAAAGCACTTTAAGCCAGGTTTGGAAGAAACTGAAGTTGAGCAGATTTTATTTGATGTTTAAGGAATAAAGAAGGTTATCTTGCAGAAATGTTAACACGGGTATTACTGTTAGAAGATTTCGGCAGTTTGGCAAAAACGGCTGGTTTGCAATTTAATTGCTGTGTTAATGACATAATAAGTAATGTAACATGAAATAGAATAAAACGGGATGAAAGCCTTGTGCTTGTATTGATGCACAGAAGTGGTGATGGGACATTATGAAACCCGATATTGTGAATACCACAGATGGAGCTGTCCATTTTCTAAGGGCTCTACACAGGACACTGCCAGTTTTATGTTAATAATCATCACCTTCAACAACACTTTCAACTCATTTGTCTGTACATAAATATCACATCCAACCAATAAAGATGACAGCACAGAACTGCTTATTAATTACCTATGACGCTTTTGGCAAAAGAAGCTCTTTTTAACGTAGCAAGCCCAAGATCACCAATTTTTACAGATCCAGTGGGTCCAGTAATGAATATATTGTCACATTTTAAATCTCGGTGAATGATGGGGGGTGTCCTGGTATGTAGAAAATGCAAGCCTTTTAAAATCTGCCGACACCAACTTCGCAAAACCTTGGGTTTCATCACTTTAAACCTCTTCAAGTACCTACAAAGAAAAAAAAATGAGATATTCATGTTCATGAAAATCAGTCATGTTGAAAAGTAAATGAAGACGAACACTGACAGCTCTCCTTTCAAACTGAATATCAGGCCTTCAGTACTCACGTTTTTAATGTCCCTGATGTCATCAGTTCAGTAACCAACACTATGCACTTTTTTCCTTTCAGTGAAGATTCCCAGGAGTCGTAAAACCGGACAATGTTGGGATGCTGCAAGCCCTTCAGCATTTCTGCCTCTTCTTTGAATCTCTGCCTCTCTACCTTTGAGAGTTTTCTATCCTGTAAGAACAAGGAAGAACAGGAAACAGATGTTCAGCAAACACATTTCTATACATGCACGGTATTCCTGAAAATATGGACTATGTAATCTCTGCACTATGTTTAGTATGCTGTTTTTAAATTATAAATCTGGGATCTTGAACTCAGTTCCTGGAATGCTTAATTGAGTCTTTTAGTTTTTGTTCTATCTGAACTCTGCAATATAGTTGGTCTAAGTATTGAACTTCATAACTGTAAGATTTCTAAACACACTCTGAAGTCACTGATGGGTAACATTCTTTAAATTAAAATTTTGCATAAGCAGTTGTAAAAGACCTTACACATGTGTAACTATGAAAGTAATCCGGGTAACTGTATAACTGACTACTCAATGTGGAGTAAAAATCAGAAGACACCAGGATTTGACTCTGAGACCCTGTTCTAAACTAGCCTAGGAAATACTAAAGCTAAAATACAGATTTGGAATTGTTGAGCCCTGGGATACCAAAAAATGGTTTACATCAAAACTTGCTGCTGTGGGGGGAAAAAAAAAGTCATAATCAGTTCAGGGTTCCAAAGGTGGTAAAGGGGTACCTCTGTCAATACATCACTGCAGTCACCCTGCTGTAATTGCATCAATGTTGAAATTTGCTGACTACAGGACAGCCATTATCTCTATTGCCTTACATGCTCTGCTGCAGTCATCTCTAAACTCACAGACGTCACTGTATAAAAACCCAACACACACTTCAAGTAGATATGAAAAAGAAATTGTAAATAATATGAAAATCTTGTCACGGAAAGAAATTGCTTTTAATTAATGTTAGGCTAAATATAGTAACTCTGCAAAAGAGCCTTTTCTGAAGAGCAGCATTCATTAAAACTGCTAACAGTATACTGTAGTCTTTAAGGGAGCTTTTACAGCACTCCTCAGAAGCACACCTTATAAATAATGCAGCACTACCATGAATCTATTATGCATACTGTACTGTATTCCACAAGTCTACTGAACTGTATGGATCAGCTCTTGGAAGACAAGAAGCTGGTCTGCTTTACTTAAACTAATGCATTAAGGCAGAAGAATGGGAATATAACCTTCTGAGATACAGTATCAGTTTTATTAATATTTAGATCCAACAAAAGCAGTCATGAAATAAATCCATATACAATGCTTTATAGTTTTCCTATGGAAATCTTTCAATGCTCCTGGTAATAGCTAGAGGACCATAGTTACGCATTATAACTTGCAAGACCAACAGTCCTTTAAAGTAATGCTGTTTTATGTAAACGTCTGATCAGTAAAGATAATTCACTATTACATTGTCAGTCACGTAAAATGGTTAATACAAGATATCAGCAGTACCAACATGGATTAATTTCACCCAACAGCAACACATTCAATCAGAATGTCATGACAATACAGGCCTCATAATATGTAATGAACTGGCATTTATGCATGTATGCATGCAAATGTATTAATGTTGTTTCTATAACAGTTGTAAACCATTCTCATAAAAATACTAACACTGCTGTAGTCATAATTTGAACTCACTTTATTAAGTCCTATATATTAAGTAGCCCTTTATGTTCTTATTTAGTACTTTACTATTTTACTTTAATGTGCCCATTATATATGGTCATTCTTGCCAGATAACTATATAACCCATGTAAAATACATAATATATTAGTGCCCTAATGCACCTTTAAGAACATCCCTATTGAGAAGCACAGGTTGATAAAATCTCAAGCTCTTTGTACACTATGGCCTTTTATCAGACACCCAGTTTAGAAAATGGATTGTGACATTAGCAAGATGCAATGTATAATCAGTGCTACACTCCATGAACTCCACTTCAGTTAAATATCTAACTCTATTAGAGCAAGCTTTGGCTCCAGTGGATTTCAACAGGACTTTGCACTGTTGTTTCTTCAGGCTTTTAATCAAAACAAGCATCAATTCGGAATACAGTCAAACCAATTAACCTCTTGGAAAACCTGAAAAACATCCTAAAACACTGCATTTAATATTCATCAAAGCAAAATCTACCACCTCAACAGTTAAAGTACAGGAGTGTCCTACACCATATTTAGTATTTTTACAGTAAATGCACAAGAAATGGACTATAGCAGCAGTTTGTTGCTTCCAGCTCAGTAGGATTCCCAGATGTTACCATTTTTAACCATACAACCTTGCTGTCTGATCTCAGTGAGGATGGCTTAACAGATGCCCAGTAGGTTTTCGATGCTGAGTTTTGATAAATGTCATCTGCATAAAAGATCAGATTGAACTGCAAGCAAACTTCCATCTCCCTACTTCTGCTTCTTTTTTTCTTTTGCCAATTTCCTTCTTGCATTGGCTCAACTAACAAAATAATATGCAAGGATATTTCTAAAATATGCCTGGTCTGTTCAGAGGAATGTGTTTTTGTAAAACAAAAAAGGGTATAAAGGTTATCATAAATGTAAAATGCTCTATTGCAAGAGACAAAAGTGATTTTACAGAAATGCAATATTAAGAATAAAACAGCACTGTACTGGAAAAAATGCATTGGTGCTCTCCAGTTCTACATCTTTTTAATGGTAGAGAAGAGGACATGACCTAAACCAGCAACATCCCAGCCACACTTGCAAGCTAAACCTCATTAGACACTGCGACAATGAATCAAGCCATACTTTTATTCTTTAAAGTTTTAAAGGAAAACAAAAAACCATAACAAGGAAAACAAGACAGTCTCTCTTATAAAAACACTTGGTCTAAATCGCCACATCCAAGCAGTAAACATTCTTGATGGGAAATTAATAATAAAAGCAAGAAGCTGTATGCCACAAGCATACTTATTTTTCATTGAATTTTCTACAGATCCTGTATGACTTGCAGCACACCAGAAAAATGTCATTTTACAGTATTCAAGTTGCTGAACAATGGCCGATTTCATGCTGAAGATGGTATAAGAATTTTTTTACTGAGCATTGGTAAATTAAAGTATAAGTAAGTCTTAATGACCCATCTACAAGACATATTTGTAATGGGACATGCAATTCCATGGGAAATATATGCTCCTCTTGTGCAATATCACGGCACACTGGCTATGTGCGCATTGTACTTATGAGACTCAAAGGTTAATATGATAAGTAAAAGAATCTATACTGTGGTGTACACATGCACTTAAATCTCAAATTCTCTGTTAAACCTCAAGAACACATTGCACTGTGCTGGCACACATTTTAAACATTAAACCTTAAAACCCGTGTAATTCAGGGTCTAGGACATCTACAGTGTCTGTGACTGGCCAGAAGTAATGCTAAAGAGAAAGCTCTCGAAAGACATTCTGTGTCATGCTGAACAACCTCAAAGCTTTCAGGCCTTTCCAGAGCTATTCGAGGCTTTTTGTTACGTAGAACGCCTAGGACTGCATTTTAGTCCATTGGTCATGGACTTTCCTAAGGCACAGACTAAAAAGCCTTTGTAGACAGCTGAATGAAGCTCAAAGATAACTGACAGGGAGACAGGTTTGCTGTTCCAGGCTTTTAACAAATAGTCCTCTCTCCTTTTGTCAGAAGGGATTTTTTTTTAACAGTTCTCAGAATTACCTGCAGAATTTACAACAAAACATTACATTTCCATTACACAGCACAAACCCAAAAAAATTTGCAAACACTATTCTGTTGAGGCAGCAAGTGACTAATGATTTTGAGTTTTTTTCCAAAGCAAAAAGGGAATGGGTGTTATTACCATTTCTTAAAAACAGACGTGTCATTTTAACCGTGAACAATGTGTAACATACAGCAGTACGAAGTTAGACACGCATGTTATTATTTAGTGTGTCTTCATAGAAAAACAGTCTGAAGTCAAAGAATACCACATAAATAAAAGGAAACAAGTAAAGGTATACTCCATGCTGAATATTCAGTATGGAATAATCCTTTACGTGTTCCTCTGCAACCAGCGCATGCTGACGCAGCCACGTACTTGAATTATATTAATAAAAATGATTTAAGAACTAAAATGAAAAAAAACTTGTTTCTAAAGGCATGCTCATAGAAACTCAAAACAAGCGCTCTGTGTATTTTTAACTTAATGCTGAAAAACAGGACAAGAATATGAGAACCAATGTACTACATGCTTATGCAAGATATGTTGAACTGCCACATACTAAAAGGGTGATTTGTTCTACAAAAAGGCCTAAAAAATGTGAAAACATCCTTCCGTCAACTGAAAATAACTTGTGCATTGCTATAGCAAGCACAGTACTGTATATCCATAAGAATTTTGAGGTTTCCCACAACGGATTAATAGCTCCCCAGTTTGGGACATTTATGAATGCACTATGTACCAAAATGGAAATACTAAAGCATCTCTCTAGAGTCACTAATCTGCTGCAATCTCAGGCTGAAAAATACAAATGGCTGCAATAAAGGAAAGCGAGTTTTCCCATTTCATTTTAATTTACCAACAAAAGAAAAATACTGAATATTAAACTATTTGATATACACAATTAAATTTCACCAGTACAAAAAAAACATTTTGATGAAAAAATTAGCTTATAGCACCCTTAAATTGCGTACAACCTTAATCACCATTGCCTATATTTGACCAAATGTAATCGGTAAACAGAACAAACTGAAACCTAAATATTAGATTTATGCTAAACATTTCAGAGATTTGATGTCCAGATCATTTGATGAACATGAATAAAGTGGTATCACAATTTTATGAGCCATGATTCCAGAATATCTTATTTCATATTAAGTCTTATTCCTATTATATAATATTATTCTATATTTACACACAGAATCATTCTTCACAAAATATCAGGTATACTTATACCTGAATAAGTATTATACACTCTACAAAAAGGCCAAGTAAACTGTTGTTTTCACTGTCCTTTCATATGTGCAAAAAAATGTATTCTACAAAGTATTAAAGCTCTCATGTTTCATCATTCTTTCTACAGTATATGCATTTAATCTATACATGCACTGTGAAACTGTAAAGGCACTCTAGCAGAGTTATACAGTCATAGGTGATGATCGACAAACTCACAAAGTACAAATTGCTAAACATGAAGTTATAAATCACACAGAAATAATAAAAAAAACAATCTTAAATTTGGAAGCACATTCATGATATGCCTCTAGCAATTTCGAATCATACTGGGAGGTACAATAAAACATTAAAACAAGACTAGAACATCACCAATACCCTAAGAATACAGTGAAAAAGCAGACAGTTCACTATATGTTTTATAATACCATACTGAACAGTGCACAGATTACTGCTGCCGCTGTAGATTTAGGTAGACAGCAAACTTTAATAGGGCAGCATGTGCCACATTAAAAGGCATTTGAAAAAAGAATTAGAAACATTTCTGAAACCTCTGCACAATTCCAGTCTCCCTACTATTCAGTCTGTTTTGGCTTAACAATACAAACCACATCCTATTTTAATTAGTCACCTTTTTCAAGTGCTCTGTAACAATTACTGCCTTGTTTCATGTTCATGTTATCATACTCACCTAGAAGGTCAAGATACTTAGTAAAGGCTTCTATTACAGCTCACCAGTTATACAGTACCTATAAAATAACAGCATAACATGGAAGGACAGTCTTTAATTAAGAATGGGGCGATTACCACACTTGAACCCGGGACCTCCCTGGTTTAAGTCTAATCAATCAGAAGGGTAAGACTCCGCATTTAACCCTCTTGCACATCTCTATCGCACTCCTACTGCAATTCTGCAAGGACAACCGATGGTTTTAAAACAAATTCCTGACAACCTGGAATGTTCTGGGCCCAGTTAGAATCTATGACCCTAAGCTTCTTTCCTATTAAATGGGAAATGAAGAATTTCTAAACACACCAGTAGCACTATTTTAGAAAACAAAAACATGGTCCTAAGAGACTTTACCTTTTCCCTTCTTTATGTTATTATCAGCCGACATAGTACAAAAACATACAGACGTGTCACTTCAATTGTATTCGTCCATGAGTTCATAAGTTATTTTCAAAAGACGAGTACTTATGCAGTCAGGCCTCTTCAGTCTGTACATTCCAAATTCTCAGTGATTTACTGGCCTGAACATTTTTTTTTTTTAAATAGCACATAAGTGTATTCCTTAACTGAAATATAAAAAAAAGAAATGAAAGAAAAAGTACCGAAATTTATCCAAAGAATGTAAAAAATGTAATCAGTAAATCTAGGTTCAGTGAGAAGCGACTTCAGCCTTCAGCATGCAGGCCTTACATACATTTGTATCTCCACCACCCCAGGATTCAGATCAGATTTCCACCACATACACAGATCAACATTCAGCAGCATGTAATCTAATATAAAACATGCCTCTGGCGTTTATGTAATGCAAGCTGAATGAGAAAATAAAACCTTTAGCATGGCCACGTGGGGCACAGTGTATTCCGTTTTCACAGCATCACGTATTACTTTTCAGGTTAAAATTAATCTTTTGCTGCACAATCACCGCTAGAGCAATATCTCAGAGGCTCCTTTGCCTCACTAAGATATTATCAGTAACTGCATTTCACTGCCCTTCAGATGCAAAGTTTTATTCCTTTCCACTTTCTGGATGATCTGTACTTTTCAAACATCAGACACAATGCCAGCATTGCAGAGCAGTTTAATATTTTTAGAACTTCATTAATATACACAGTAAAACACTATTATAAAACAATGCACATTAAAGCTCAAATGACGAATTAAGTATATTTGAACCAAAGGAAATTTGTATTGCATGACTGCAAGATGTATCACAATACTAAGAAACATGTTAAAATGCACTTAGCTCTCCTCTCTGTGCTGTAATGTACCTTTAAGTGTGTCTTTACATTGGTCTTCCATCAGTGACGGCTCTCTAATCAAGACACCCAAAATCAAACCTGCAGAGCTGGTCCATTTTTATCCCAGACTGACCCTTGATTTATCTTATACAGCAGCAAAACAGTGTTCCCAAGACATGGGAATACTGGGACAAGGTCTAGTCAGCACATTTAATGCCCTGGAGACCAAGCACTGTAAATCATGAGTGGGAGTGAAAGGAGCTCTTTTATTGAAACTAATTCCAAATAATCCACTTCATCAGCTGAAAAGGTAGACCCTTGAAATCTCCCGAGCTGAAAAATATCCCCCTGCAAGCGAGCACATGGGCTTCAAAATACTCCATGACGTTGAACCCATTCTCACCAAATTTATTTTTTCAACAATGCTATCATTCAGAAAGGCTTTTCGTTCACGCTAAGCCTTCTCCCCGACTAATGGCTAATGGTTCACAGCCAAGTCTTCTATAAAATCCTACCAAATATTGTTAAATATTTTATAGACAATTTTCAGACAGTACAAAGAATTCATTCACACATTCCATGCGCAGCTGTAAAGTACTGGATTGTATAATGAACAGCAACAATTTCCACTTCTCAGACATTAAATTATATGTGCAACGTCAGGTATTAAATGCTATTTTAGTGTCTTGATTTGCATACATAATAGTCTTTACATCCAATGCAATATAATATGGTTATGAATATATACAACAATTTTCTTCTTTTTCTAATTTTAAAATTGATAAATTTTTCATTTTACCCAACTAAATTTGGAACAGCCAATGGCACGTTTTGCACATCTGGTTCACAGCTATGATCCCAGCAACTGCAGGCAGGGGAATGAGGACATGTAAGCAGACTCCTCTGATTTGCACACCTTTGAGCCACTTGTCTTTCAACATGTCATATTCAACACAGTCCTGTACTGGACAATGAATGCTAAGTGACAGATGCATCTCACTTCTATCCACAGCACTGCAAGCTCCAAGGAGGCCACAGGGGTCACTGTGTCATGGGCAGCCAAGAGAGCCCTGCTTGCTAACTAATCCCACCCCACACTGGGCTAGTAACATAACCAAAACTTGAGCCTGTGATCACAGAGCACAATATGTAAGCGGGCAAGGGCCTTTCTGGGAACAGATGAATGCAAAGACAACTTTACTGCTTCTTCTGTGAGAAGATTTATATATAATTCAGATTTTTTTATGAGGCATTTATTTAGTCCACATAGGACTACAAACGAAAATGGCATATCAAGTCTGATTCAAGTTTTTTTGGAGGTGGGTGCCAAACTTCTGAGAACTGGGGACGTATATATGCCAATTACTTTACTTACATATATTTTTGGGCTCAAAGGATAAGCACACACTTCAGGTCAGTTTTCAACTCCTATATAAATACATGTGCAGACACAAACCACTCTGAAAAGCACTTTGCATAACAAGGCAACATCGCAGGGATATTTAGTCACTGCAGAGTTTACAGTTTCAAAAGCTAAAAAGTATAATCAATGTTCAAGAAATCAAAGTTGAAAAAGAGTAGAAATAAAATGACCCTTCCTGTATTGTGAGCTTCCAGTAAATGAAGTCATTGTTACTTAGTACCATATGATAAATTTTGTACTTGCATGCACATCTACTGCAAATGGATTCCTGCACTAAAGTGGCACAATAAATTGTCGTGTCCTCTTCTGTGAGACAGTGACGTTGTCCTTCACCTAATGTGTACACCGTATTTCTCAGGTTTATGCAGAACATACTTCCAATCTTCAAAGCACTGAAAGATAAATTAGGAACATTTACACTGGAAGATGTCTAGAATGAACCAGTCATAGATGCACAGTCTAAATGAATGCCAAAGACCTGATCAATCTAAATGAGAGGCTAATGGAGTTTCAGAGAACGTTCTGAAGCTCTAAAGAAACTGTACTTGCGGTGGAAAAAATAACTCAGCATGACAGTTTTAATTTAGACACTGTTGTTAGGGGAAAACCTACAATACATTAATAAACACTCAGATCTACTGACGTTCTAGGCAATTTATCTGATGTTTGTATATATACACATTATCTACACATGCTAACCTGACATTTATTAAAAGCAGCAAAGCAGCCATCATTTTGAGTGGCAAATGACTCATTGGTCAGGTGGAGGAATCATAATTTAGCCTAAACGCTTGTTCTCTGGATGATTTACTAAACATCAATCCTATATTAACTGCAAACATAGGCTACTCAGCTTCCCCTCTTTTGGTAATGGGTACAATAGGAAAAAAAAAACACTGCTGCACCCAGCTCACAGCTGTAGTGTGGCTTTTGCTTAGCAGGATATGGTCTTAAACCATTAGCTGATTTCTAGGTTTTGCAGCTCTGTTATGATTGCATAGTCTGCTGCCCACATCTACAAAAAAAACCTTACTATGAAGACATCTCCAAGCCTTCAGTATCTATGCAGAACACCCGTCTTCAATTCATTTATTTCTGTCAGGGAGCTGAGACAGGGAATATACAGCAGCTAAGGCCTCCTGACCTCCAGTGCTGGCCCCTTTGTGTCTTGAGTAAGCAGGTTTTCAGGTACATGCATGAGTCACTATTCTCTACATTTACTATAGAATCAGCTTTTAAATAAAGATGGGTTTCACACAAGTTAAGGGTTTAATTGACCATGTTGGTCCCAAATATTCATACAGAATACTTTTGACGGGACAGTAGCAGTGCTGAAGGTATATCTGACAAAAAAAAGATCTGTTTAATTTCAAAGTAGGTATAAAATTGATCTGTGGTCCTTTTAAAAGGGTATTTTTTAAAGCAAGTTCAGTCTTGCATCAAACAAATTGTATAGAGCACATTTCAAGCAGGTGAGCAATTGGGTTATGACAGTGATGAAGGATTCACTTCCACACCAAACCATATATTAAAAGTGTCTTCTTTGGATCATTTGAGCCTACTTTTCATTGCTCTGACTTTAAATCAAAATTGTCAAAATTTAATTTGACCCACTGGTAAGCACTTAGAAGCAACACTGCCAAAGGGAAAGAATGATGACAATTACAGGATTGGATACATCATGATTTGAATGTATAATTAAATTCAGGATATTAAAATACAACACCTACCATTACACCGAGGTATTTTGCCATTACAAATGACATGCTTCTGCAGATAGATATGTGATACAAAGACTGACTCACTGTCTGAATCGTTACCACAAGCTAACCAAAAAGTATGAGTGCCACACTGCCTTTACACATATAACACTACATGCAAGAAGTTTTTTTTTTCCTTTAATGGATGGCTTAAATGACTGACCAATAAAAATGTTTATATATGCAACTATGTCAAAGTAAATAAGTGGAGGATGCATCACTCACTGCACTGCTGCGTAAGCACCAGAAAGTTATGATGCACTGCTGCACTTCATCCATCTCATAATAAAGGTACCATAAGAAATATTTAATCTACAGTAAAGATTTCCAGTATAAGAAAGAGGAGGTGCCCAGTACATATGCAAAATAGTCATCTTTACAAGTGTCATTATAAGGACATCTCTACTTCCAGCTGACCGCTTTTGAACGGTGGTTCATTTGAAAGAACTGCTGTTAGGGACAGTTCATTTGAGTACACTGCAAGTGCCTGATGAAGCTCGGTGAAAACTCAACAAGGTGGCATTTCATACTTCTGCAACCGGCAGTCAATGCACTCTCTGATTAGGAGCTTATGGTATAAAAAGGCCACAGACAAGAATGCTATTCTTTTACAACACGCTAAAGTGTTGGCATAAATCAGTTTGCTATTTTTACTATGGACAAAGGAAACCATGAAACTCTACAAACAGGACAGCCACACACTTTAAAAGGGCTCTGTTGTAAATCAAAGGCATTATCTGTAACATTTACAGACTTTAAAATAAAGACATTAACAATTTCTAGAATCAGTGTGGTCTTTCTTTAGTGGTATACTTACAAATAGCCTTTGGATCTTAGAACTGCCACACTTTTGTGAGCTGTTCAATGTATATAAAATCTTAACTATTCAAAATATGGATGGTACAGTTTAAGATCACTGAGGGATATAATTTCTAGAAAACACTGTAGGTGAAGACATTTTTATGACTTAAAACAAATTCATTGCCTAACTGAAAAATGACAACATAAGTATTTTTGATCATGATACCAGACTATAAATAAATACAATGGCACTAAATCTTTTACAGGCTGCTTTGATCAGTTATATGAAGTACTGTCGAGCTGATAAATTTTTACTTGGGTTCATGTGAACAGAATGAAATATTTCCTGCTGTGACAAAAGATAGAAGTAAATTAGTAGTATAGAAAGCACCACAAATCTAATAAGCACCAATTTTCCATTAAGTTACATACCAAACGTATTTCTGTACACATCAATTATTGTATACAGCCCAAAAGGCAATTGCAACATACATATAATTTAGCACATTGTTTAATATTTCAAAACAACTTCCTCCCAGTGCTAGACTCAAAATATTAAAGTAATCGAAGAAACTCCATACTGCTTTTTATATCCAAAAATCACATACAATGCTACAATCACCGATTCTTAATTGTGTTCATTCCACACAAAGACAGAACAACAATGACAAAAACAAATGTACCTCAGTTTCCACAAGGTATTTGGAAATTACCAATTCAAAATGTAAACAAAACCAAACAGGATGGGCTTGTGCATGTACTGTATCTATAGTCCATCAAATCCACCCGATGTAAAACAGTCATTGAATGATATGAACCGCAAGGAAGGAATGCTGATAAATCCTGCTGCTTCATACACAGCATTCAAATTCAACCAGATCACTAACTATACCTCATTTAGAATACACTACGTCTAGACGACATATTATCAAAAGGATTCTGCTGCCCTGAACAGTGTTTGAAGTTGTTACCTGCAAAATTCTGCATCATGCCTCAGACCCTGATAAAACAAGACTTTAAGTACCTTTAAAAATGGCATTTTGCTAGTGATGTCAAAAGGAAATAATCTGATCCTATTGAAACGCTAATTTTACTGTAAACCTAGTATTTTTTTATGAAAGGTAGACTGGCAGATTTTTTCTTTCCTCCGATACTGTAAAGAAGTATCTTAACTGAAACCAACCATACTAGTGGCTTACAAGTACTGAAAAACATTTTAGGAAGCATGAAGATAATGTTCTCAGTTGTAAGACTGGGACTTTATCATCACATGTTCTGTAATGGAACACCTGATATTATCTTCACAGAAGAATTCTTTATGCAAGATAAAACAGCATGCTGTTCATTGCAACTATATACACAACGATACAGAATTTGACATTTGAAACCCCAATAAAATAAAATGAGTCCCATACTCCATTAAAAAATGTAGAAATTAATACTTCTTAAGATGAAAGCCTTTTAAAAGCCACAATTCCATTATTTCCAGAACACTATCTTTACATTAAATTGTTTTTATGTTAATTCAGGATCAAAACAAATATGGTAACATGGTCACCAATAGATTTGTACCCATGATTTCTTCAAATACATTAAGCAACATTAGCAGACCCACTGAAAGGAAATTTACAAGAAAACCTGTGTTCTACTACTTAGCATTCTGTTACAACCAAATTGATTGCAACAAATTCTAAGGACAATTTTTCAAACATTAAACATCCTCGGGTAATACTAGTGTAACGATGTTGGAAAAGGCTTCTACAGGAATTTTACAGGATTAGGATCTATAGCCCAACACAGATACATCCCATCTGTTTTAGAGCACAGACAAAAGCAATGGTTTTGAAAAGCAATGCCAGATTAGCACTTCTAGGCTGAAGGCTCATGTGACAGTGGACCAATGAGACTACCTCATTAAAATAAAAGGAGAAAAGTTTTCTTTCTTCAAGCGAGCAATATAAAATACTTTGTGGTGGACAGAACAGCATGCACATCTCAAAAACTCAATGTAAAATATGTACATTGTGCAATTTTAGAATGTCATGGATTTAACCTAAGCAGAGAAACTGCTGAAGTAAAAAGCTTTTATTCAGGTTCACAGAGGAATCTCTCAAAACATTGAGTAGTCAAGTAAAGATTGAATTGGATTAGAATAAAGTTGCTCTTTTCTACATTTTAAAAAACAATAGTTGGATTAACTAAAAAAATACAAACCAAAACAGTCACCCAGTACTACACAATTGTCTATACTACACAGTATATAACAGTATAAAAGGCCAAAAAAATCCTAAATCATTTAATCTTTCTTACTGTGTGCAAACTATGTCAAGTGGAATCACAGATTACGGTGGACAGACTGACAATTTAGGGATCTATTCAGCAGTGGAAACACAGATCTAAACCTTGATGCTTCTTAGGCAATCTACAGTGTTTCAGTTTAAGGATGACAGTGTATTTTGTTATACATCGCTGATAACACAGCACTCTTCGTGAACATTTCAGGAAAGAATTCAGAATCACAAGTGTTGGATACAAGGGTTTCTCACACATTCTCTTTATCCGTGAACCCCTTTCTGAGAAAATAGTGTCCTCTCCGGCATCAATAACACAGAATGGTGATCACCACGTCTCACACATATCCCCCTGTGACAGCAGTGTGGAGTAATGGTTACAGATCTGGAGTCCAGATTGGAGAGCTGTGGGTTCAAATCCCAGATGGGAAGCTACTGTTCCAGCCTCCAGCACAGCATCTTACTTACATTGCTCCAGTAAAAACTATGCTGTATAAATAGCTACTGCCTCTAGCCCATTCTTGTGAATGAGAGTTTGTTCTCTGTTTGCTTATCGGGTTAAATAAAACATTAAACCAAAATCAAAATTAAATGCCATGCCCAATCAGACAACAGTAGCCCAGCTGAACAAATATTTTAATTGATCCCTGTATACACAGTTCTGAATCCTTCCTTTCAATATTGCTATTGAAATGAATCCACAGCAACTGCCTAGTTCACAGCAGCACAACCTATTGTCTTAAAATCCCTTTCAGCGACATTTATGCAACATGATCATTAAATCGAGGACAATGGTCATGGGTTCTAAAACTGATTTGCAATGGGAAAGAATTAAAATGGGTCAGTATGAAAGGTACCAATGTGAGATATCAACATGTATGCCCATTATTTGCATATTAAGTCCAGTGATTAGGTGCTGCAGACTTGCAGCAAGTTGCCAATGGACAATTATTTGCCAATCAAACTGTAGTTATGAAGATTTAGTTAACCTGAACAGAATTTCTGTGAAAAAGCCAGTCATTCCTCTGATAAACTCAAGGGCCGAAAAGGGTAAATAACCCAATTGGCTTTAGAGCGAAGCAACATTGAAGTTTGATCTTTTTATATGTCACAAAGATTTATTCAAGGCACAGTACCAAAGTATCTCAGCTTATGGTTTTATTGGGCACAGTCAGGATCCCAACACACTGAATTAGGTTTTAGGTTAGACAAGGAGAAGCAGGCCATGGAAAGCTGCACCCAGCTGTACCATGAAGTACTTAACAGAACTATCAGCTCAACTCTGAACTCCAGAGCGGAGGGTCGCGTGTTCAAAGCCCAGGTGGGATGCTGCCACCTGCTTGATGGTTAAACAGCAAATTTAGCTACAGCAGTATAGCACTTCCTTCAGGTGTATTCTTTTCCCTACAATGTTGCAAGTTACATTAACTAGATATGTTCTGTACTAGGATCTGTAAGACATCCTCACAGAACCATGAACAAAATGTATATGTGTAAATGTGTCATAGGCGCATAACAAGAGTATTACTATTAAAATGACATTGCAGATATGATTCAAAGACTTGAACAGCTGAGAACTCGACCATCCGCATACACCATTACAAATGCTCAGCACCTTACAGATTCATGAACATGCCAAAGGTCAAATTCATTCACTTCTTGCAGTTGATCATTCCTGAAATACAAATGCGAACTTGACACTTGAAATCCGACACCGACATCGCCGGATATGCATAGCCTTCAACATATTTGTAAAGCCCTCTTCTGCCTTTGAAAACCACAGCAACACACTAAACGTAATGCCCATCCTACGGGCAGCAGCTACAATACTGCATTTTACCTCTGCATGCCCGAATCGGACCGCTTCAACAACTGAGGAGCTCCTGATTTCCTGGGCTGCTCATTTATGACTTTACAAGCGTATCAATCGCGGTTTTACCGCATCACGGCCATGAAATGGCACAAGTGGCATGAAATCTAAAAACCCAAATGCGCAAACCCCACACTCCCCATCGAGGGAGAACTAGACTGTTACCTGAAGTTCACACCAAGCCACCTCCACCCAGGTGTCCGTGTCCAGCCCCTTGTAGACCGTCTTGAAAGACCCCCTCCCCAGCTCGATGTCAAACTTGAGGAAGCGGCCCCCGGGGGACGTGGAGACCGCTTTCATCTCGGCCTCCTCCTCGGTCTCGTCGCTGGCCGCCTTGCCCGGGCCCCTGGCGTCCTCACACGGGGCCGGGGCGACGCGCTTGTGCCCGGCTTCGCCTTTCTCCCTCTCCTCGTCCGCGCTGGCGCTCTCCGTGGCGCTGTCCTTGCGGGCGCCCTGGCCCTCGGTGCTGGGGCCCTCCGGCAGGGCCCCCCGGGCGCCCAGCGTCCGGCCCACAATGGTGCGCAAGTTGATGTTCAGGACCTTGCACCGGCTCTCGCCCTCCGGGGGGTCAAACGCCTGCTCGTCGGAGTCGGAGAACCACAAACTTCGCCTGATGAACCTCTGATGGGCGCTGCGCTGGTAGTTTGACGGAGGGTAGGCGCTGGGATCGCTTCCACCTCTCGGCACTGCAGTAGTGTCCATGTTACTAACATTACTGTCACTGCTGGTTTCATAAATATGCATGTGAAGTTCACATTCGGAACCGGGAACAGATGGGAATTTAAGTCCCAACGGGGGATCTGTACTGGATTCGCCCCCGGTTTCCATTTCTGCTAATAATTTCAGCATTTATCTCGGATGTACCCAGAACGGCTTGAACATGTTCGCTCTCCAATGGCAATACAGTACCTGCAGCACAGGGTTGCACTGACGCAGTTCGCTAGCATGGGTATCACTATATCAATTCCGTATACATCCAGTTCGAGCCAAGGCAAAATTGTATTTATTTCCTAATAAACGACGACCTGGACATAGCATACCATGCAATTCCTCGGCCCCTGTGATATTATGGCCACCTCCAATTTAATTTCCTATCAGCGGCTTCGCATCTACTCTGCTGAAAGTGCACAGTTGGGATGCGCTAAGAGGAAGAAAAAAAAAAGCTTGTATTATTCATTATTGCTCAAGTGGCCTCCGCGATTGTCTCAGACGGGCTGCACGAAATCTGGAAGGGAGACTGCATAGTTGGCCAGCTCGCAAAAAAGACGGATTCTCGGCTGAAGGCGAGATGAACCTAAACAAAGGCACGACCTTAACAACGACGAGGAAATGTGAGTTTCAAACGTGCATACCGAGCTCGGAAAAATGAGGAAAAAAATCCTTTTTTTCCCCCTCCCAATACCAAAGGCTAAATACTCAGGGGGAGGAAAAACCCAACATATAATAATAGGCTTCCCTTCCTCCAAAGAAAAAGAAAACGTCTCATGGAAGAAAAAAAAACAGAAACAAAATAAAAATTTTCTGCGCCACGGCCGGTTTTTCTTATCCTCCAGTAAGCCTTTTCACCGAGAGCGGGGAGCCCTGTTTCAGCCGCAGCTGCTGGTCTTCCTGTCTTCCGCCGACACGCAATTTTAAAAACGTATTTAAATCTCTTCTCGCCTCAGCAAAAAGCGCCCGAAATCCCAGAAGACAAAAGGAGCAACGTGGGTGAGAACAAGCCCAGAACACGGCATGACACTGTCTGTCTTTCTCTCTTTCGCTTTTTTGTGTGTCCCCTCCTCCTCCTCCTTCTCCTTCTCCTCCCAAAGCCTGGTTTAGAGTCCTCGTCGCGTTAAAATAAAAAACCCTTCCAGCATTGTCTCCTTCTCCGGCATTTTCAAGGTAGTCCACGAAAACCGCTCGGCTACGGCTCCCATTTTTACACGTCGCTTCCACGCCCCTAGCAACGCCGTGCGCCCAATGGCGACGGGCGCTTCCTGTCAGTCCCCGAGGCCCGGGCGCGAGGGAGGGGGGTGGAGCCCCGGCGCCGGCCCCGCCCACATGTCCACGTCAGGCCCGCCCCCAGCTGATCTCGCCGCCACACCCCGACGGGGTAGCTCCGGCTGCCTGCTCCCTCTCTCCCTTATTGTGTATCGAGGGGGGCAAATGCACTCATTTTGGGGGGGGGGTTGCCCATTAACTTTTCTCAGACCCAGCGACACAGCACGTAGTTCAGCCTGGCGTGGGTCAAACTGTCCTGTCCCTGGGCTGGCATTTTTGCAGAATGCGGGTGACGGTCATCACTACAGAGTTCTCAACACCAAAATCTGAATTTCTTTCTGCCCGTGTTTCTAGGTTTTCACATCGGTTTCCGCTTGTCTTCTTAAAAGGATTATGCCGTGCGTGTTGAAAGCGTCTTTTTTTTTTTAGTCGTTCTCTATGACAGCTCTAAGTGATGTTAATTCCCGTATTTTAAATATATAGAGAGAACGGGGGAGGGGGAGTGGGCAAAATTTATTTCCAGTTTCCCTGGCCCAGAAAAAAAGGCTGGGTGAAAATAAAATAAGTTGTCTTTATTATTAATACAAGCAAGGCGTCGCTGAGATGAGAGTAAGAATAATGTTGCTTTTATCTGCTATTTCATTTATTAAAGAAGATTTTATTTACCAATAGGTGTAGAATATAATCTCTCTAATGCCTCACCAAACATATTAGTAGTTTGTACTCGAGCAATTTAATTTAACATTTAGGAACATTTTGCTTTCTCATTTTGGTCTATAAGGGTTAGAGGGTGCAGACAACAAAAATATAATGACAGTTTTTTTTCTAAGTATGCCTCTTTCAATAAAAATAATAAGAGCACCTAATTTAATCTTACAAACCTTTTTGTACATAACTCTTTGACTTAAGAGCATCCAAGAGCAGGAAATGTCGATTCATTGTAAAAGGCGGATTAGCATTGGTTAGTAATACCAGATGTCTGCATTTATTCCATAGTTTAGTACGAAGAAGATTCATATTTCACTCTGGGTGGCATTAATATGCTTCAGAAAGGCATCTTCTTGGCCGTGTGGACGCCTTGTCGCTACCCGTTGTAGTATTTCTCTGGGGACATAGGTGGCGCTACACACCTTGTTTTTAAGCGCTTCGTGTGGTTCTGGCAGATACAGTGGGAGGGCGGAGCAGTGTCGAAATAGAGTTATTTTTTTCACAAAGAGCACTCCTGGAAAAGGTCTGACTCACAATTCACTTCTATACACGAGTCTTTCATTCTTCTATTGAATGAAAGACTCATGTATCACTTTGTACATGCATCTATAATAATAATCATCATCATCATCATCATCATCATACATTATTATTAACTGGAACGCATCATGTCTTTTTGAATTTTTTTTATTTGGCATAAAAAAATCAAAGTCAGACAACAGCCCAGCCTCGGAGTTCACGGATTTTTTCTGCTGCCGGTCATTTCAAGGTCCAGCAGGCCACAATGAGATCACACCTGGACCGTTTTTACTGACTTTCAGATTCCCTTTATACCGGTGTGTTACAGGCAAAGGATGTCCAGTTCCAAGCTCTTCAAGACACGGTTGGCACCTCTTCTCCAACTTTATATAGCAGGCGTGCCGCAGTGTATAACTTCCGTGTGACAATTATTTTTACGTGGTGAGCAATCGTAGGAACAGTGAAGCCAACAGGTCCGAGGTTGGATGAGGTGCTGGCTGCTCCTGTTGCAGACATCGCCTGCTATACTTAGCACAGTGTCTAGTGTACAGACTTAATTACAGAACAGCATCAGTTCTTGATAAGAAACCGATGCTGTGATGACAGTGTATTCACAATAGCCAGGTGCTGTTCAACACCATTATATCTGTAATGTTCCTTAAAATGAATGCGACAATTTCCAGTCACATTCTTCATAATCACTTTTTACATTTTTCTGATACAAAAAAACAGAAATAATCTGTGAGGAAGCTTCCCATCACAAGATTTAGAAAACAGAAGTATCTCTTTCCTTCCTGTAGGTTGTGGGAATTGCACCATAATCTTATTTTGATGGTGAATACTCGTGAAATAACATGTAGGGAAGACAAGCTGCCTATTTGGAAAAAGAAATATAGATTTTATTTTATGTATGAAGCCCATGCGATATAATATGTTTTAAAGTGGTAACACTTCAAGTTACACACGCCTCCCTGATACATTTTAAAGACTTTGATTATTATGATTAATAATAATAATAATAATAATAATAATAATAATAATAATAATAATAATAATAATAATTGCTTACACTTACATAGCGCTTTTCTAGACACTCCACTCAAAGCGCTTTACAGGTAATGGGGACTCCCCTCCACCACCACCAATGTGCAGGATTAGTTATGGTGTGGGGTTATTTTTTAAAACAGCTAGCTCAGGCTCTTCCTTGGTTTTTATATATATATTAAAAAAAAGACCACGTTTAGTAATAATAGCATTATCACAGGACAGTCACCTTGGCTAGACGGTTATAACCCATCATCCTGCATCATTCTGCCCCGTGTAAGCACGCTTGTAGAGGAATCGCCAGTGACACGCAATATTTCGTATTTCGACAAAAGATACAGGCTGACAGGGGAAGTTACTTTCGGTTGCCTTTTTTTTTTTGCATTCAGTTCCCTGCCTGGCGTCTGCGTCTCATTGGTAGAGGAAGCGACAGCGAACTTCGCCTCGTACCCGTTATCGCACCGCGGTGAGCAAGTTGAAAGGCGACTTCAGCCCTTTACGGTGGACTGCGAATGTGAAACAGTTTCCTTGTGCCCGCACACAAGATGGATGAAAGCATGGAGATGAACGGACGTCCCGACGGAACCAGCGGAGACTTTCTCACCGGACCGGTAAGCCGTAAACAAAACCGTAGTGGCCGCGAATGAACGCTTCTTTTTTTTTTTTTTTTTT
The DNA here is from genome assembly GCF_040954835.1 of Lepisosteus oculatus. Taxonomy (NCBI): domain Eukaryota; kingdom Metazoa; phylum Chordata; class Actinopteri; order Semionotiformes; family Lepisosteidae; genus Lepisosteus; species Lepisosteus oculatus. The sequence goes on from NC_090699.1 coordinate 63,249,741, forward strand.
TGAATGGGAAATGCCGGGTTTCCAAATGCCGGACTGACGAACTGTAACACCAGTTGTTACAGGATGAGCAAATGGTTAAATTATCAAGTGCAAGAAAACAAAGGGCGATCAGGAAAAATAGTCATTTTGCCAGCCTTGAGCCTTTTGTGTCTGTGTGTAGGCGGTGTTCAGTTTAAGGCCGAAGACTTGTGCATTAGTGTTATAACTATTGCCATTCTTAGTGCTTTTGACCGCAAAGGATTATTTTTAATGTATAATGTGAAACACAACACGTCGACGACAGGCATTTGTGTTACTTTCGTTTTTAGTGTTTGAATCTCGTCTCGGTTATCGGCTGTCTCGGTGACCTGTTTATGGACACTGTCCGGTGTCGTGATGGTGAGCTCCCCCCCTCTCACTCCGGCCACTGTCTGATGATAACGTAATTGGAAATACCGTGCTTGCAAGGGGAATGATGTTTGTACGGGATCATGTGGTTGCAAAACGTGGAGAGCTAACGAAATGAAGAAGGATAATGTTTCTGGAAATTCAGGGAAATAACATTCCAAAATAATCAAGGATGTCAAATAAAACATTTAACAGACACCGCGATGAGACCTTTGAGTAGACTGTATGTGCATTTCGTCCATTATTATTTTTAAAATAAAATGATATACAGCCAAAGAGAGAGTAGAATTCGTACAGGGCAGTGCATGCAGTTGCTTTAGTGGAAAAACTAATTCCAGTAATTCCGTCTTTAAAAAAAGTATAGATATGTAATTTATTCCTTCGTTTCTACATATATAGTTGTTTAACTCTGGAAATAGACTCATTTTTTTACGGGGTATATATAATTTGCCTAATATTGCTTTGAGTCGCTCAATGTTATATCATTTTGCGTGTGTACAATGAGTGCAGATAACAGTTTCACTAGACTAAAAGGCTAAGGGCTCTTTTTATAAAAGAACCTGCCGAGATTCCTCATGACCAGTTAAAAACCCCTCTTCTTGAGCTGCTCCGTTTGGTATTGAAATGCTGGAATGAGGACAGACTCCAACTTTTGTCGGTAAATTAAAAAAAAAAGCAATTTTAAGTTTATGGAGAAGAAAATGATGGACAAGTTAACTTAATGAATAAAAAAAAAACTAAACCAGGTTATTAGGGCTAGCCAGAACAAATAGGGAATTGTAAACCGCCTACGTGCCAGAAGTGGTTTTAGAAACTTTTACTGTCAAATTCTGTCATTTTTACATTTTGGGAAGAGCCTGCCTAAAGGCAATGAAAACACGCTCGCAAGTTTAATATGGGAAAAGCTGAGACGTTCGTGGTGACTAGAGAGTTTTCTGCAAGAACCGTGTGCCACAGATCCTGTGGGGGTAGCTATAGCTGAAGAATTTGTTTTGTGGCGATTTTGATAGACCAAAAAACAACACTGAAGTTGTGTTGGATGGATGATATATTTTACATTTTCTAACAGCCTCTTTCAATTCAGGGGCGTGGGGGGGGTGGAGACTATCCTGGTTAACAATGGGCACAAGGCAGGGTACACCCTGGGTGGGACGCCAGTCTATAGTACGGGACACACAGACACAGATATACACACACACACTCAGGTCCAATTTTACCAGAATGGTTTTGGACTGTGGGAGGAAATCCACCTGAACACAGGGAGAACATATGAACTCCACACATCTACCGTAGCACCCTGGGTCTGGAATTGAACCCAGGGCCCCAGCACTGCGAGGTAACAATGCTCACCCCTGTGCCATCGTGCTGTCAAAATCTGTCATTTAAACTAGAATATAAGACAGGTTCCGAACAAGAGGAGAATTTTAGCCCATCTGGACCTTTTGGTTCCTTGAAGGAAACTAGGGTATCAAATTAGAAGCGGCTTTTTTGTAGACTTCTGCTGCCTTCCTTTTGCGTGAAGAATTCCCTCACGTTCTCAGACATAATCGCCTTAGTTTCCCCTTGTGTCGTCCTGTTTGTATTTCACTGCAGATTCCGTAGATGTCTTGTTAGATGGGCTTAGTGAGGACCTGTGAGGCTATTGAATGCAGTCCCCTTGCAGTCTTCTCTTCGCCCGATTAAAAGGATTCTGTCCCTTCAACCTGTCAATGTAGGACAGTCCTGTATGCCTGGAAATGTACCTGGATGATCTGTACTATGTAGAGATGTGTAGAGATACTGTATGTAATGTGTAGCATGTACTTGCTTTATGTATTGTAATGAAAATATAAATCTGCTTACCTTTGACCTTTATACTTTCAACATCTTTCTGCTGTCGTGGAAACGGAGATGTTTTCACTTGTGAAATAGCTAATTCCTCTGTACCCCCCCAAAACTAGCTACAAGAGTTTAAATATCTTGTAACTTTTTTCAGAAGTGCTCCCTTATAGTGGTTCACTCAGGATTTAGAAAGAAAAGGCAACCCTTTTCAGCCGAGGTGGGATGTCACAAAAATAATAACCACACCAATTAGTACACTTTCAGAGTCAATTTGAAATTTGAAATATCGTAGCAGATGTTACTATAGTATCTTCAAACCCCACAAAAGGTTGTGAGAGTGAGGAACACACTAGTCGAAGTTGAATTAACATTTGAAGTTGACACCCTGCCTTCCCTCAAGTAAAGTCTGGATTAGATGCTTGTCTCAATTAGTTACTAATTACAGATTAGGCTAACTGAACTGCATGTCCTCCCCACGTTTTTTAACGTTTTATGTTCTTTATATTCTGCATATTTGAATAAATAATAACACCGATATAAATCTGGTGAAATAAAGCAGCAGTAATTTATGCAATTTTGATGGATTTCGTGTATTGTCTTATTGTTTCCCAAACATCTGAAAACCTGCTACTCTGCATTTGTGAAGCTGAGAAAAATAGATTTGATTTTGCAATGCAATGGAGAAGTGACAACTCCTTTCCCCATAATCTAAGAGTTCATTTTTACTTCTGCAATTACTTTTGAGGTCTGTTTTACTAGGGAAAAGGGTAGTTTAGAGCTGTAAAATGTTTCAACTCCTATGTGACCTTGGGTCCTGTGAAATAATGAAAATCCCATAGTGTAGGCATCTGGGTTTGTGTAATACAGGGCTCTGTTTTCCAGTTCTGTCATTCAAAACCTTTTTGTTGGTCTTTCATTTGATGAAAACTGCTAGAAAATAAAACATGCAATAGCTTATTGGTTTGACTGGACGTGAATAATTAATATCTCATTTGTCTGTCCTCTAGTACGTCACTAAAAAAAAATGACAGGAATTCATTTTGTATTCTTCCGCATAAAGAAACCAAAAATGTAATGGTATTTAAAATGAAGCACTTTAAAGTACATAACAGTATGAGACCAGAGCATAGGAAATGCGAAGGTTAGAGATAGAGATAGTGATTTTTGGTTAGTTGAGTAAAAGGCTCCAGTCCTGGTGTAGGATTTGTCTTATACTCAAGTCTCAAGGTCACTGGTTCAAATCTGAACTGTGATATCAGAAAACTGTAGGCTGAAACAGAGCACAGTGGACTAAATCACAGTGTGGCTGATTAAAGAAACCTTGGAATCCTCAAGATACAGTATATTTGCCTGGGGTGGGTGTAACGGGGGCAAAATGATAAATTATGTTAATTTTTTTTATTGCCAGGTTCCTCAATACTAAGACCATGATGGTAAATCCAATGTACTACAGAAGCTCACTTAAAATAGTGTGCATGATGTTGGTCACCATGTTATACAAAAAAGACATTGCTGCTCGAGACTCAGCCCAGACTAGGAGCATCACATTCCTGGGTTTGGACTGAATATACTACCGTGCCAGACTAAAGGAACTGAACCTTTTAAGTCTTAAACAAAGACTGTGAGGAGACCTGACTATTCAAAATCCGCAAAGCCAATGACAATATTAAGGCATGGGAAATCGACAATAAAACATGAACCGGAAGACACAAGTGAAAACTATATGGACGTGCATAAAAAACTGAGGACAGGAGGCATTTTTTTTACACAAAGCGTTATGGGATATCCTACCATGGTGTTGATGCTGATACTCTTCTATCAAGGAATAGCTGAGACCATGGATCAACTAGATAAAAACAACTGATGGGTCAAATCCTTTCTCACATTTCTTATGTTCTTTTGAAATCTATTGTGTTAAAATAAGGGGTATCCAGTGCCTGAAATCCAAAGGCTTTCAATGTGTCCTTAAGTTTAGCTCAGGGTAAAATGGACCCAAATATGGTTTAACTAAAACTGCTCCACAGCCTTTAGCTGCTGATTAAGTAAAAGAGATTTTCAACCCTGGCCTCCACAATTAGGAGCCCCTGCTTTCAAGTGATGGCTTTGAATTCCTAAATGGTCATTTGTATGCAGGCGTTTCATGAAAAGTAAATAAAACGTGCTGCATTTGTGAAAGACATTTTCCGAACCCACCTTTACAAAACACGGCTTTAGGCCTGGTTTGCTTTATAAATCACTTGAAGGGAAAAACAAGTCGCGAAGGAAAATAAATTATTCATAGCAACTCCAAAGTGATGTGACATGAATTGGATCTATTGACCCTCACATAATTAGAACCCCTGCTGAGGTGCAGATGAAAGATGTCACTCTCAGACACGGGCAGCTTTGTCTAAAGTCTACCTAAATCTCTCTTCTGATGGCTTGGGGAATGTTCTCGGTCCTGCATGCCAGACCGTGAAAGTTATTTCTCTGGCCCGAAAGGCTTTAATAACAACATTTCATTTCATTCATGCGAGGTGGGGTGGCATTCCAACAGCCTGGAACTGATTAAGATACTGTATGTGCGGTGTTCCAACAGCACAGGAAGAAATCGACTCCACAGGATGCTTAGTGTGACAATCCTGCTCAATACTCCTGATGTCATCAAACCGATTTCTGTCCTTGCTGGACTGGTCTCGGTTTGCTATAAACAGTATTATGTCACCACAGAGCTCCTCATCTAAGTCTGATTAGCCTAACTGTTGTGAAGGAAAATAATTCTTATAAAACCCTCCAGTTTAGTGTCCTGCTACTGCTTCTTGATTCAACTGTAATAAAGTGGAGTAAATTAACATAAACTAGTGCAAAAGCGACAACAATCTTGTGTTCACAACAAAACAGTGATATTTGTTACTTCACACAATGCGAGATTTTTCATATGTTCTATTTCTTATGCTTTTTTTGAAAGAGTAGCTGTTTAATGAGCCATGCTTTTCCACACACTTACTGTATATAGTGATTGTGCCTGTGTGTCTGATGCAGTTCAGACTTCTGTGATAAAACAAAATGCTTGACGCTCAATAAGTCAATAATTTGCAATATGTCACACTCATTGGAAAGTCAATAATTACCTGCAGACCCTCTTAAACTGCTTCTGCCTTAGGAAGGGACACAATATTAGAGCTATTTGTATGTGTGTGTCTGTGCTTTGGGCCCATTGTTGTTTTCCTTCCCCAAAATCTTCCATCTCACCCTCTTGTATATACAGTATATATATTTATGTGTATTATGTGCTGGGTAGGTTTGTTTTGCCGAAGAAAAGGAAGTCATCTGCTCAAGTGAGGCAGGAAAATTCTCCAGAATTCGATCAGCTCTCATTGTGCTAGCCTATGTAACAAAACCGATCTTAACATAAAGGAGCTTTTCTGGGAATATGACCAGTATCCGGTGGAGGAAACTGACCAGAAAGTTGCTGACATGAGTTTGTTGGCAGGAGCAGCGGGGAGGGAGAGTGGATAAAAGTCAACTGAGCGTTCTTTGCAATGTCTTGGCCTGTAGCGAGTGCAAAACTGTAAACCACTGCTGTACAGCTGAGTCCAAGTCAAGGGCGGAGCCCCATATCAGCTTTGAGAGCTTCGAAACAAGGCTTCAACTACTCTTGGGCAATAGTTAACCCACCTTTGATTTTAAAACAGGCTTCTCTTTTTCTTACTTTCTTAAAGGTTTAAAAACTGTCTTCGAACACATTAGAAAAGCTTGCTCTTATATTCTAGCATCAGTATTTGTGTTCCGTTATTTCAGTGTGCAGTGAACAGCTACATCCGTGCCTTTTTCGTTAGTGGTGCACTGCAGTCTGTAAGTGAATATATTCGCCTTTTATTCTTCTGCTAGGTCTTTTACTGTATGTCAAGTTAATTTATTTTCTGGTAACACAAATTGAAGTTGATGTCTAAATTAATGTTTTTAATTGTGACAGTCACAGCCTCACAGTGGAGGTTCCAGCATCAGAGCCAAGTGGCTTCACTCCACAGACAACAGGGAATCCTGCTATGCTACAAGGTCAGACCTCCTACCACTGGAGAATTCAGTGCAAGCCAAATTGCATTTTCACATGAAAATGCAGAAGCAGTGGAGCACCATTAAATGGAAACGTGAATACATATAGATATGAAAAAAACACTTACACATCTAAAGTGTAAGCAAAAAAATGAACCAAATAAAGCAGGAATTGCATATTCACATATTGAGATTTGGGTTGCGTACATTTCCTTGTAGTTCAGGAACTACTGTTCCTGCTGTTCCAAGCTGAAAACGGCACAAAACCTCTAGAGTGGGCCTCCTGAGTGAACAGGAGGTTTCCCGTGCGGAGGTTGGACAATACACTTCTGAGGATTCAAGCCTGGGTCATGTTACTAGCCAACTGTGCATGTTACTAACTGGCAAGCCAACTAGCATGTTACTAGCCGACTAAAACTGGGACTCCCCAAGCGGATAACAGATGGTGAAATTAGTCTACCAGGGCTCCCTCGGCCACTCATACAGCATCCCAGGCACTGGTAGCCATGTAGTTTTGTTGGCAAGGGACAAGTTTTGGTACTATTTGGTACTAACCCACCATGTACAGGGCGGCGCTACCTGTGATGTGCTGAAGGCAAGCAGCAGAAAGGTGGGTGGGTTAGAGGAACCTGCTGTTAACTCCTCATTCTCCCCTGTGTGCGGTGGCAGGGTTTGTGGCTATGAGCCAGGAGATATAAAAACATACTATTTGCATATGGCATGCATTACATAAATAACAAGCTATGAATTCCCAAAAATGTTATGTTAGATATTTCTGAATCACATTATGCTGCATTAATTTAAAGAGTACTGTACCAACGTGACAAACTCAGATCAAGTAACAGGGTGGGTTTAACAAAAATAATGACTGATTAGAAACTTGCCACAAAAAAGCTGACAAGTGTTTTATTTTCATTTTCTACTGTTATAGTTTTGTATTTCCTAAAAAGGTTGTCAGATTGAACAGACGTTGTGAACATACACAGTCTCTTAGTATGGTAATAGACTACAAAAAGGAAAAATATTGTTTTTACTGGTTTAATGATTTAATCCTTCATTTAAAAAGGATTCAAGACCAGGAATTAATAAATAACATTCAAGGATTGAACTAATATGCAAAAAAAATTCAGACCTAACCTTGGATCTTAAAGGAGCATTATGTGTTTTTGTTAATGATATCTTTCTGAAACATACGTTAGAAGCAGTACAGATAAGAATCTGTTTAAATGCGCTGCTTACACTCTGAGTGAGAGGCAGCTGTAGGGAATGGGCTGACTTGAATGCCGTCAAGTCTGTTTCTCAGGACCAAGGTCAGGTTTAAAAACCGAAGATTAAAATCCCAGATCGCAGCTACAAGGTCCCAGGGCTTTGGAACTGAGGGATGAGATCCGAGGTAAGACAGAGTTGGAAATGGGGTGCTGTCACCCCATCTGCCCACATTCCTGCAACACCTCTTTATATGCTAAGTACCAAAGGGAACTGGGCAAGGGAAGCCCCCAGTAGCCTGACGGTCCTGAAGCGTCTCAGGCTGATGAAATACAGCGGGGTCCTTTGTGCCTCTGCCACGGGCAAAGCGCTTAAAAGATAAAGATAATAAACTATTCAGTTGGAAAAAGAAACTTCTGGTTATTTTTTTGCCAGTTAAACCCGCAATTGATTTCTATAAAATGGTTTCCTAAGCTCCATATTTGCCATTTGCTGAATAAAAAAAACAAACAATACGTGGCATAATTCTAGACTACATTACAGCTTTGCCCGGATAAAGACTGTACTTTAAAAGATAACAGAGTAAAAGGATCAGAGCACTCCCGCTTCAAAATCGTTTTAATTTCCATTAGGAAATTAAAGGAGGGGAAAACTCCATGCTGTGTTTAAAAATAAGTGTTTCTCACATTTTGTCCAAGGATAGTTGAAAAGGAAGAGATAAGAAGCTCTCAAAACAGCAGGGTATTGTTGCTTACAGTGAAGCTGCCTAGATGCAGAGGCTAAGAAGCTGAGATGTACAGTATCATGGAGCCACCCCAGAGCTGTCTTTGTCAGAAGTGTAGTTCCACAAGGCAGACGTGTCATTATGATAAAAATACAGCTACGAGACAGCAGAACAACACACACTGGAGGTTCTTACAGGATGTTTTGGAGGAAAAACTTAAATATCTCCATTGGGGGAAAAAAATGCACTGGGTTTGAAGTCACCTTTTGAGTCCTGCTATTTTCTGTTACCTGGTGGGAAAAAAAAACATTCCCAAGGGTGCTTTTGTGTTTTAGTGTTCAGAAAAGAGTCAGAAATAGCATGTTATCCAAAGATATCATGCAGTAAATTCAGCAAAAACAGATGGGCAATTTAAAGCCCCATAACCTCATATAAAATTAGAAATATTAGTTTATTCTTGGCATTCTACAGGCTATTAAAATACCGTATGTCATTTGGCAGAAAGTGGAAGAGGAGTTGTGGGTAACTATGGAGAACCTGTCAACAGCTACTAAGTGTAAAATAGCTAAAGTAAAGCTTAGCATCCCACAGAAACTGGCCAAATATGTTGGGAATAAATACTTAAAATACTGGGTTGTTTTTAGCGTTGAGCAAAAGCATTCCTTTTCATCCTGGTGTCAGTAATTAGATTGTTAATGTGTCAGAATTGGCAGAAAATGGCTATTTTTGTGTCGTATAGATGAATAGAACTTTTCTGGACACACTGAGTGCCAAAAATATATTTTTAATGGAAGAACTGAGGTCATCAAACAGTATATATTATCTGTCATATCCTGAAAAAAAAAAACACTGAAGAACTGCTTCTACAGACAATCTTCTTATGGTGCTTTCTAGTTTTCGTATGCTCTTGTTAATTGCATTGTCTTGCAAAAAATATTAAATTAACAAATAAAAGGATGAAAAAGTCCCCATCAAGAAGTGACCTGTATGTTTAGGCACATGCTATTTAATCACTTTTTTCTCTTGCTACATTTCAATTTTACTTGCAAGGGTGTATTACTTAGTTTCAATGCAATTAAAACATTCACATAAGCATTTCCTCATGATCTGATGAATGCAAGACACAAACAAAATAGAAGTATTGAATAATTCATAGCACTGCATCCCCAGCTGCAAATAAGCATACAGACTCCTATAATAAATATCATGTGCAGAGCAAGAGTCAATTGGATTGATTACATTTTAGGGATGCAAAATTATGCTCAACTTAAATTTGTAAATATTCTTAATGAAAACACTTGCCAAAGTATGAAAACATTTTTTAACAAATGCAAATGATGTCAGTAGACACAATTCATAATGAATGAAATGAATGTATTGCCTGTCCACCCAGTTACTAAGAAGAAGTGAGTGTGTTTAATATTTATATAAAAAACTATATCTCCTTAAGAGCCCTGTCAGCTTTATGCTGTTGATTAGTTTCCTCAGATATGTCCCTAATCTTCAGTCATTTACATTTTGAAAGTCTTTCATCACAGTATACTGCGCTTGAATTTTACTTATTTCTCTGCTATCTCAAAGTGCCTAACTGGCCTTGCATTCGTGGGGATATATACATAGGCAGACATGCTTGTCTGACATGTTCACATCAAGTGATTTTATTTTTTGTCTCTTGGTATGTTATGTGCGAGTTGTCTCAGAGTAAATGTGGTTTTTAATTTTTGGCAGATTAATGTGCTGTTGTGCACAACGGTTCTTTGTTAACTACACATCCTGTGCTAGACCTGGAAAGCACAGTACTTTCCTTGAATAAAGAGCCACAGGATTTTAAGATAGATGTTGAGAATTCTCTCCATTTCCAAATAGCTAGATCTTTTATACTGCTTTTTCTGTACAAATTTAAGAAATTGTGAGCTGCCACGATTGATTGCAATGACCTGCCTTGACTGTGTAAACAAATAGCTGATCCAAGTGGACTTTGCTCTGTGGGTTAGTTCCCACAGCCATTCAGGTACATTGCCACCTACAGGTGTAATGTAGGAACTGTGCTCCCAGAAAAGCAAGAGATACTGTGTATTGCAGATTGAGCAACTGGAGTTTGGCTTACAAGAACCTTTCAGTTAGCGTGCAGTTAGTAGCAGTTAGGTTTGGAAGAGAAGTCAAATCACCTGCTAGTAATGAAGATCAGAGCTGGAATGAAAACCCTGAGAGACCTTTAACTCAAAGACTAGAATGTGTTGTGGTGCTGTCCATAAGAACAGAATTCAGAAGTATATGGATCCACGTTTTCCAAATACTGTACATTTCCAAATGTATCGTTGTTTGTTAAAGTATTTGAAGACGATGTCTCCGCTGGAAGCTAATGGAACACTCATTCATCACAGAAATGTTACTGTTTTTTCACAAACTCTCCACAGACAGCTGTAACATCCTATAGGAACATTTACCATGGTTTGCTCTATATACTACCCTTTCCTCCAAAGTTGTAACTGCATTTTCCACGCTGCAGTTTCTTATTGTGCTGTGTTTTAACAGAGCTCCTTATGTGTTACCACACTATTTATCTCCATGTTGCTATGCTTTTATTCCGTTTTTAACAGTATAAAAAGGAAAGGTACATGTCCCTAAATAAAGATGATCTTAAACAAAGTATAATTATATGCAAATTATAATCTAGAAATGTTTTCAGTCTTAGTAAACCTTTATCAGCTTTTGACAATCAGAGTATTACTTTTGAAACCTGTCATTTGCTGTGGAAGTTCTAAAATTACAAACCACAATCATTGTTCGCATTGTATACACAACCTGACGCCAAAGTTAAGAATTTGCTTTTCGTACACTTTCTAACTCGGAAGAAAGAAGGGTCTTTTTCTTCCTAAAAAGCACGACCCGCTCCACAGCTAATATAATCCTTGTAGAGTTAAGAAAGGTACTCAGTAATGTAAGAAAGCTGATCCTTTTTAGCATTGTCAATTAAAGAGTTAAACTTAAATATATATTTCTTGGAAACGCGTGTCTTCTAAAGCAATCTGCCTTACAACCTCAGATCCAGCGTACGCTCTATCTCTGATCAGGGAAAATGATTACTGATTTGCCCAGCAGTCTGCAGGATCAGTGATGCTGATCCTGGTGAGCCCCAGTCCAGCAGGTTTTATGGGTAGCCTTTAAGTCATCAATTTCTAAAGGCCTGGAACAATTAAACTCCGATCAATTAAACAGGTGATGTGTTCAATTAAGTAATTTAGATCAAATGGGAGTGAAAATCAGGATATTTCCAGCCCTCCCGGACATGTTCCCTTCACTTGATGCATTATATACTAAGTCCTAATAGTTGAAAAACTAAGGTTGCTGCTGGAAGAGGTGTTAGTGGGGCCAGCAGGGGGCGCTCACCCTGCGGTCCATGTGGGTCCTAATGCCCCAGCATAGTGATGGGGACACTATACTGTAAACAGGCACCGTCCTTTGGATGAGACGTAAAACCGAGGTCCTGACTCTCTGTGGTCATTAAAAATCCCAGGGCATTTCTCGTAAAGAGTAGGGGTGTAACCCCAGCGTCCTGGCCAAATTTCCCATTGGCCCTTACCAGTCATGGCCTCCTAATAATCCTCATCTATGAATTGGTTTCATTTCTCTGCTCTCCTCCCCACTGATAGCTGGTGTGTGGTGATTGTTCTGGCGCACTATGACTGCCGTCGCATCATCCAGGTGGGGCTGCACATTGGTGGTGGTGGAGGGGAGTCCCCATTACCTGTAAAGCGCTTTGTGGAGTGTCCAGAAAAAGCTCTATATAAATGTAAGCAATTATTATATTATTATTATATTATTATTATTATTATTATTATTATTATTATTATTATTATTAAATAGCATGTGACTAACTGGAGGGAGACCTACTGTATAAGAGTAACTGGACTAGGCGCACAGGTTCATCGAGAGGACAAGCCCACAAGATGACATCTGCCTTTGACCGGAAGTCCCCATCCTTTGTTACTCTTTTATTAGTTTGCTAAAAACCTACCCTGAGCCTAGTTTATAGGTACATGAAAAAATGTGTATATACCAATTGTGATTAATACTTAATATTTGTAGATTTAGCAAGCTTTATATTTATGAATTAAAACAATATTTTAATAGTGAATATATATTTACCATCAGACGTTTACATAATGCAGTGGAAATTTATAACTTCTGGAAAAAAAAATTAGAAATGAGCATACTGATATTTAAAGCACCTTTGTAGACAATACTTTTATAGCATCACATCACAAATATTTTTCTTTTCACATTCATGGAGTTTTGCAAGCAAAACAATTCCTGAAATTAAAAGAAAATTAAAAATGTCTCTTATTAAGAAATGTGTTAATTATAAATGTCTGTTGTAATATGTAAACATTTAATGACAGCTGTATACTTATACAACATTCATCTCCATCAGACGTGAATCCCTGGGTGAAGCAATCTGTGCTTATAGAGGAACAAGTAATAGGTTTATTCCATGCTGATAAAAAGAAGAAAGAGAACACAACGTTTCGGCCGTGGAGCCTTCTTCAGGTGTCAACCTGTGCTTATAGAGGTTTTCAAAAGCACTTTTGTACTGCTGGCATATTTTTGAAGGTAAGACTGTTTAGGTCTCAGTTCTTTTAGGAAGCAATATTTGGTTTGAGAAGAGTAGCATTGCTTTGACCTTCATTATCTGAAGGCTTAAGAGGGAAAGGTACTGTAGATGGACATCCAGACGATAAGAATGTTGTAATGTGTAACCTTATTTTGGTCAGTTAAGCAACAGAAAGGTCACCCACTGACATCGGGGGATTTCCACTTTTTAAATTCCACAAATGATCTGTGGAACAAAACCCTTAACCCTTTGTGATCCCTTGTTTGTGATCTTTAAGAGTGGTAGTGCAGGTGGACAAACTAAAAAATGCTAGAATGTTTTCAAACTGACTTAGGCCTAGATCAGAATGAATACTTCAACCTGCCCAATTTCTATTGCAATTCAAACCCCAGTACTTGACAGCTATGAAGATTGTAAGAGTCTTTGTTCTTCTGCTCAGAAGGAAATCTCCCACTGCGCAGCAGGGTTTTAATTTGCGATTGTTGAAGCAGGTCAAGGTTTTGACTTGATCTGGCTAAGCTATAAGTATGGTTTCTTAATGGAGCTTTTCTAAGTCACTAACCTAAAGGGTAAATGGAGCTTAATGGAGCTTTTCTAAGTCTCTGGGAAAGAGAAAGGTTGACAGTAGGTACCGTGTGTATGCATGCAGGCAATTGAAAATGTCTCAGCTCAAAAATACAATTCTAAAAACATCTGAGCCCAGACATTTACATGTGTTCTCTTTGGAATAGCTATAGTCTTGCAACTCTCATTCGTAAGAAAAAGCAAGACTGCCCCTTAAGAAGATACAGTGGAAATGCTGAATGGAATGTTTCTGAATTCCAGTCTTTAGTAAACAAGTCTTTGCTTGAATAGGGCAATTTGACCACTCTCCAAGTACCGTACATCAGTAACCCCATTAACTGCAGGCCAGACTGACAGGCAGTAAACACTGGTCATGTTCCAGGTCACTAGTTCAGAGGAATTAACCAGTTGCTCAGTTGTACTTTTCTTCAATGACAGGCCTTTATTAATAGTCCAGAACCAGCAGTAATGAGAGCGGCACCCACAGTCCCATTACGCTTTCCATTACATCTTCAATTGAAAGTAATATGAAACCATATGTTAAAAAAATACAGCTAATGTATGTATTCAGTCCTACTGCATCATAAAATGCATCTGTGGTTGCACAAAATAAATAAACCATCTAAAAAAAGACCATCTAAAATAAATTACTAGCAAAAGTATTAGATTATCTTTTGTGTCAGCATCATTATTGTTGCCCAGTACAGAGGTCTCTCATATAAAACTATATATTTCAGTACGTAGTACTTAGTACTTAGTACTACTATACCGTAGTTAAACAGAGCTACTGTAAGTGCACTACAGCACATCATAGCTAAAGCGCAGGGATTTATGATGAAATATTTATAAAAACAGTAGAAAATCTCTCGTGAAAGCAAGATAACGCTGTGCTAATGGTATGCAAAATTAGCGTGACCAAATTAAAGGGACAAAAAAACAAGAAAAAAAGGTTCAAGTCTTATGGTGCTAACGTGTGTCTCTCTCTCTCTCTCTCTCTCTCGGGTCAGGGGTCGCGTAGTGGCCGTGTTCTGCGCAGTGCGGGGCCCATCAACATTAATCACTACGCCAATAAGAAGAGCGCGGCAGAGAGCATGCTGGATGTGGCTCTCCTGATGGCCAACGCCTCCCAGCTGAAAGCCGTGATCGAGCAGGGCAGCTCCTTCGAATTCTACATCCCCCTCATCATCCTCATCAGCATATCCCTCACGCTGCAGGTCATTGTGGGGGTGCTCCTCATTTTCATAGGTGAGTGAGAATCCCTGCAGAGCAGTCCGTGCATTTAAATTTCGTAATGGATTCTGGAAAGTGTCCAGTAACAGATCAATGCGCTGTGAAAACGGCAGGAAAATTTTAGTTTTGCAGGTTGACTCTGAAGTAACTGTTCCATCTTTGCGGCACTGAAGGTGCCCGTGGGTATAATTTAGCAGCATGCAAGAGGAAAACACTATCTGAACGGAAGAAGAGTTAGCAATCCACAAATAAGCTGCCTCGATTTCTGGCAAGGCGTCCTATCAGGGGGTCCAGGATAGTAGGAAAAAACATACTGTACTTCAGCAACAGAATGATGAGGGCTTCATTATTGTACTGAATGCCTCTGTATGAATCTGTATTAAATCTTGATTTAATATCCTGACCAAATCCTGAACTCCTAGTAGAAGAAAGGAGTTATCTGAGTTGAGGCTGTAATTGCCTGGCATTTACAGTGTGAAGTGTGCTCCACCCTTAGCGAGGACAGGACGTGGTACAGTATTTTATTGATGGAGCATGTTACAGGATCGGCCATGGCGTCACATTCCTCCCCATCTGTCTGCGCTCTGTTGCTGCGCACCACTCAAGCAGCTACTCTGCACACTATGTCCCTTCTTTCAGGCTGGGGCCATCAGAGGATGCCTCCTTGAAATGTTATGAGGAACCTGCTGCTTTTAATTCGTACTATTTTTAAACATCGGTTACAGCCGAACAGCACAGTTATCATATACGATGCGTCAGGGCCCAGGACTTGAGCCTTTGCTAAAATCCATCCATCCATTTTTCAACCACTTTATCCAGTACAGGGCAGCAGGGGGGCTGGAGTCTGTCCCTCGAAGCAACGGGCACAAGGCAGGATACATCCTGGACAGGACGCCAGTCCATTGCAGGGCATAAACATTCACAAACATGCATACACTCACACCAGGGCCAGTTTTCTCAGAAGCCAGTTAACCTACCAGCATGTCCTTGGACTGTGGGAGATAACCAGAGCACCTGGAGGAAAACCACATAAACATGGGGGGAACATGCAAACTCCACACAGACAGCACCCCAGGAACTGACCCCACTGCAAGGCAGCAATGCCAAACACTGCCCTAGTGTGCCAGCCTGAGCCTAGACTGAAAGGTATAAACTGCCTCGTTAAATTTTGAAACACTTCTTAAAAGGATGTACCAAAATAACATACATTTCTTCAGAAATTATGCCCAGCGTTCTGTTGTCTTCCTAAGCATCCCCCTGAGAGAAACCCGGGAGAACTGCTCAGGAATACAGATGGAAAAAAAAACTTTAAAATGCTTTTATTTTTCTCCCTTTTCTGCAGTTCGGTACAACCTGAACGATGAAAACAAGCAAGTCAGGCTGAACCATCTCAATAACATTGCCACCGGACTGGTCTTCATCATTGTGGTTGTAAACATCTTCATCACGGCGTTTGGGGTTCAAAGACCAAACGTTAAAAGCTAAGCAAACCCAGTGGCCAGGTAATTTCAGAAAGGTGTAGAAGTGGCACTTTTACTGTGTGGAAGTGTTTACCAAGAGCCTTATTGTGTTTTTCCTCCAGTAACCTATGGCCCAAGACACAAAGTAATTTACAGATCACAGCATTTCAGTGGAGATGTCCTTTCTCTGTATTTCAACTCAGCATCACCGACTTAGGCATCAAATCACCCCATCGGTTCAGTACCCCGAACAAAGAGTGGGCGTGCTACAATATTTAATAGGTCACTTTGGTAAGAGAGAAGGACACCTATCACCTGAGATAACGTCAGAATGTGTAATGCTGTTTTAACTGGATTAGGTTGAATCGTCCTTAATCAATGTACTAGTTTGTGTATAACTGCATATTTGAACTTAAGATTATTTTTGTGCATTAATGTACAGCAAACTCTCAGTTTAACAGACTAACACTGTATGTGGGAAGAGGTATCCATTCTTGGTGAATGTCTGTTAAATCATGAATGTAGTTTTTTCAGCCTGGTGATGTCCAACAGCCTTCAGACAGGCACACAGGCAGTGTTCACAGCCCCCATAAATTACTGATTAAATTGTTACTAAATAAATCTCCTGACTTATTGTTTTACCTATTGCAATCAACACAGTCAGTGAAAATAGTTCCAGTATATTTTTTATTAGAAATATTCCAGCTCTTTATTTCATGTCATAAATTTACTGTATAAAATTTGCTAAAATATCCAAAACACATAAACCACCCGTTGTAAGAAATTCCCCTACTGTATCTCTATACCAATTGCCCTTCCCCTATAGGGTGCCTTTTTATATGTATGCTTTTTAGACCTATTTAAAGGTATGCTGTGCAAAATATGCTATTTATTGTTTATTTTTCCATCTGACTGAGATTTATTACATATTTGTGTTACTTTCGTGTACATTACTGTACTGGAATTGTTTTTGCGTAATGGATGGTGTCATAAATAGATAGATAATACTTTATTAATCCCGTAGGGAAATGTGATATACTATAATTTATAACTATATTTATAAATTATAGTATATGTTATAAATATAAAGCTACAGCCCATTTCTACTTTAATTTCTTCTATTTTGCTATTTGCCATTCATGTTTAAGAATAAACCAAGTCTATTATCCAGGCTAGCTATCACTTCACCAGTCTTTGTCCGTTATTGTGGGGCAAGTCCAGTATTTCTGATTTTACAGACAGAACTCTCCTTTAAACCCAAAGTCCGTTAAAGAAAGGTCTGCGAGACTAAGGGTTTACTGTACTGTGGGTTAGTCTAGAACCTTCTTAATATGAGTCTTCTGTGGTCTTTTTTGAAATCACGAGCAGCTGAACAGCCTGCTGTCTCAAAAGCTGTCCAGATATGCATGTAACCTCTAGTGGCTGAACATCATGACTCACAGCTGCAAGGCCTCTTCAACTCCACAGGGATCAGAAATAAAACAGTCCTTTGTGCTACAGCTCTCATTATATCTTAATCATTATGCTGTTCTCTCAATCAGGATATTTCAGCAAGAACTAACCTGTCAAGAACTTTCATACAACTGTTTTATTTACTTTGCATATTTCAAATGGCAACATGTATTATGTAGAATCATATGGAGTATACATACAGTATGGATTTTAAATGTAATTTGCAAAGCAATGGAACATGTCTATGGCAAGCTGTACGCTAAAATACTTTGAAGTTGCAGATAATCATAGAAATGACAGTTCAACAGCATTCATAGGCAAAAAAGGATTTGTGTTCTCCCAAAGGACAGAACAATTGATGATCTGACCACTAATGAAGGATATGGTCTTTTATTAGCAACCTCATTAATTAGTCTTTTGAAACACGTTTAAAAATAGCATCTCTCTGAATGTGTGGCTGTTGTGATTCAAGCTGAACAAAACCTCTGTTGTTTTATCAGTGCATCTCTTTCCTTTCAGTAGTACAGTATTTCCCAGTTGTTGGCAGAGGCCAGAAGGAGTGGAATTCACCATTTCAGATGATATTCATGAATGCTGAGGTCACCAGTCCTTATCTGAGACACAAGCTGAGCAAACTGCAGAACTTTTGTTTGTCTTTTTCTGTTTTTACTGACAGCTGATTATGCTTCTGAAAATCAACAGAAGTATATTTTAAAGGATATGTACACAGGATGTAGAAGGTTCAAACTTTCCTTTTAAAATGTGTAGGAAATCTTTGTCATGAGTTTTTTTATGAAAAATATACAACAATAGTGATCATAAAACCATCTGTGAATCAAAGGCAACAGAGAGACGACAACAGTTTGACAATGGATAGTTATGTTCGTCTTGATCTCATTTTTGTCTGTAAAAATATTTAAATCATTTTTAAAACCTTGTTTCTTCAAGGTCATTTTAGTAATGATACTGCTTTGACTATTATTTCATTAAAATAGGATTTAATGCCTCATCTGTATGATATTCTTAGAATATGAAGAAGTTATATTTTTCAGTATCGTTTTTTTAAACATTGAAATGCTGCAATCTGAACTATGCAACACAAATTGGAATAAATTAAGTCTTCAGTGGTCCTTTTTGCAAATCACAAGCAGTTGAAGCCTACAGTCTCAAAATGTGTCCAGATTTGATGTTCTAAATCAGCACAGATTGATATAGAGTTTAGTGGGTGAATACTGGAGTTCAAAGAACAAATGTAAACTGATTTAGAATCTGAAGTGCTGTAGAATTCCTGAGACAAAGGGTCTGTGAATGCATGTTCATAGTGGATTTGGGAATTATAGATTTATATAATTGGATGGTCTTTTGACATCCAAGGGACTTTCCATGTATGAATTAATTCTGTTCCAGTTTGTACGTACAGTACATACTGTATAAGCAATGTACTGGTAACATTTTAACACTCACTTAAATTAGGCCCATTGCAATATATATTCAACTAATAGGTTACAATTTAAGGTTAGATGAATATAATAGCTCCAGCAGTTTTGACTTGAATTTTTAACAGATCAGTCTCTTTGACTAAAGGGCTCCCTCTAGCGTTACCATATAAGTTCTTCAACTGTCTGCCTTCATTTTAAATAACTACAAAATTAAATGTATATCGGTATGAACTCATACAAATCGATTACCAATATTAATCATTTGATTTTTCCACATCATATTAAACTACTTTAATGATGTCAAATAATCTGTAGCTTTAAAAATGACAAATCTATGTTTTTAGAAAGTCTTCAACTTCACTAAAAACAAAATCTTTTAGATTCTTTACATTTTTTCCAGTTTCTATGATAGATTTTAATGCTGTATAAAAGAGTGTGATAAAATAAAAATGCTTTTTAACTCTTAATTAGCAGTAAAGAAATTAATAGGGTAAAGATATATATATATGCATTATATGAACAGTACATATTTGAAACATGTATGCATCATTTAGCTATCCATTAACAAATGTAGATTGTTTTATTAATTATATATATATATTTATTTTGAAAGTCATTAGGTGTGCATAGTAAATAGAAATGACAAAAAAAACAGTTTTCTACCTTTAAGCAAATTTGCTGTCATTTATTGTAGAACAAATACATTCCTATTAAAATGATGTGATGTGATATTATAATGATTTCAAATGGCATTTTCAAGAGCTCTTAATCGTGACAGTCTGAATATAATTTCCATCAGTTTCTAATGATATTGGTTTGTTCAGTGTGGACCACTGGGTGAGAAACACTGATAACATACTGTTTTATGTATTTTGTATCAGTGACTTGCTTTTTTCCAAATATGCCTTAATGTAAAAAGTAATTTGTTGAATCTAAATAAATTGAGAAACAATGTCTATGCTGTTGGTTACAATAACGAAGTTAAAGGAAATTCCTTAACGGATCCCCATGTGAACCTGCATCATATTTACTAACCTGGTGCAGAGGCACCAGTGTCACTGTCTCTAGAAAAGTGAATGACTAATTAGGGTAGACTTTTGGGATTTCATTTTCTGTTTAGATAGCTTTTATGAAACCCTTACCTGAATTCTGTGGTCTTAGTACTCAAGCATAGACTTCTGGAAAACCCTGTTTGCTAGGTTGAATTATAACACCTTATAAAAGCATGTTGAAAATGTGGCAGGCAGAGTTTGGACTAGATCTCGTTCCAGCAAACATGCTTCACTGCACTGGCTTCCTGGTGAATTTACCAGGGACATAAAGATGTTGCTCTTGGCTTTAAAGGTCCCGGCCACCTAATAACTCACACTTACGTGGCTTTCCCTGGACACTGTTCTTGGGCTTGTCCCCTCA
Source organism: Lepisosteus oculatus (assembly GCF_040954835.1). Taxonomy (NCBI): domain Eukaryota; kingdom Metazoa; phylum Chordata; class Actinopteri; order Semionotiformes; family Lepisosteidae; genus Lepisosteus; species Lepisosteus oculatus. The sequence goes on from NC_090699.1 coordinate 63,270,087, forward strand.
GCACTACTGTAAACTGGAGAGGACTGAGTTTCCTCCCACTATGGACCTAAGCTGGACGGTGACGTTTTCTTTCCACAGCCCAGGTGCACGATAAAATTGAGTGTCTTGTCTGTTGCCTTAAAACTGATATGGTCAGACTTGCATTCCTAGAACTATTATCTTTTTATTGTACAGGGATCCTGTTTTATGAAAGGTGCTCTATACAATAAAGCATATTATTACATATTTATCCACTAATATACTGAATACTATATTATCATGCATCATCAGTAAGACTCAAAAGAGCACAAGATGTGTGGGGAGTGCTCTGGCGCACTCTGGCTGCTGTCACATCATCCAGGTGGATGCTGCACATTGGTGGTGGTGGAGGGGAGTCCCCACTACCTGTAACGTGCTTGGACTGGAGTGTCCAGAAAAGTCCTATTTAAGTGTAAGCAGTTAATAATGAATTAAAACTGTGTGATAGCAGTTGTTTTCTGTCAAGTCACCTTGTTCCCCTCTCACACACCTTTACCTTCCTAAAATGGTAAAGAAAAGACAAGGATTCATTGGTTTCCAACGAACTGCTAATTAGAGGATGGGTAAAACTGTGCTTTGGAATCTTTCAAACAAATTAATCTTTCTGCTTTCAATACTAAATCTTCTGAAAGAGTTAAAATGACTTTAACATCGTCCCACGAGCTGTCAGCCAACATTGAAGCATTTGGCTACAGTGATTCTTGCAAATCTCTCCGCATTATCAGATCCACTCTTGTCACTATTCCCTAGGATTTAAACATCATTTTATACCACCAGGGGTACAGCACAATGTGGATATGATCAGACTTAATATAAGTACATCAAGCAATCTGAATTGCTGAGATGCTTATATGAAATGATTAAAACACTAGCTAAAATATTTTTCCTCAGCTCTAATCTCTTCTAAAAAAACTAAACAGGAACTCTCCCTCAATTTAAATAATGTCTTGTTTTTGGTAAGCTGACCATCACCCCCAGAATTAGGTATTATCAATACTATGGGTAGAAATGTTTTACTGCAGTGAAAGTACAAATGTACTGTGATGTAAAATAAAATGGAGTGTTTTAAATAAAACAGATTTTGAGCAGTACAGAAGAAGGCATAATAAGAACAGAACAAAGTATTGAGACTTGCATCCCTCAAAGATAATGTATTTAATTGCATTGTTTCTAATTTAATATGAAAGATTTTGACTTTGAAGTTAATTTCAGCTGTAATATACAGCCATTGTACAATAAAGCTGCACTAGCAGATGTAAGCCAATATTTCTCGGACATGGTCTGTTCAAAAACATAATACTCAGCACTTAAAAATTCTTTCCATATAAGCACTAATAAGATCACAATGATTGATGATCACAAGTAATTATTAACAGAGCTTAAAACTCTAGCTTAACCTAATAAATGCTTAGGGCAACTCTGTTATAAAATCTTCAAATAATTTAACTTGAATAACTTAAAGACACAGGTTTAATGCAATACCACGAAACAAGGTTGTCTTAATTTTTTTTTATTTTTAAAAAGTTCACCAAGGACAGGATTCACAAAATTTTCCTCTACTTATATTTTAAATATAAGAATTTGATCCAGTAGAGGAAAGGCATTTTAAAGCATGGCACGGAGGAATCAAGGCACATAAGAAGGGTCTGGCATTTAACTGTGACAGTCCACACACCTGCTTCTTCAGGCTACCCTGCCAATAGGACAGCATCTGAAAGCATACTATTAATAGCACCAAACTCTGCCTCTTGTCTTTGGTATGGCAAGGTACTAAATTCATTCCTCAGAGCGTATGCCAAGTCTTATCAGGACTTGGAAATCATTGGTTTAAAGTCTTCACTTTGTAATTCAACAAGGACTATAAGATACTGCTGGCATAAATGCTTAATTAGAGACACGTTTCTCCTGATTCATAAAATCCAAAAGCAATGAGATAGAAGAAATCAGAATCCCTTCAAATAACATTTGGACATACTTTCAAATGCTACAAAAAATTAGCTTCGTATGTAACTAAGATCCCTGCACCCGGAAGACGTTGCAAAAATTTGGAACTGATAATTACGTTTTGTGCTTTTCTTATTAAAAAAATAAGTTACAGACCGAGCATGCATTAACTTGTAGATAAACTCAACCATTTTTTAACTAGATATTCCAGGCATTGCATATGGAAAAATGTACATAAGGAGTAATCAACTGAAATGCACTTAAAATACCCTTTCACTTCCTTCTAAAACTTCCAGAGAAGTTACTAACAAACATGTACCTTGTGCATGCCCTGAGTAACATGTCTGAAGTCATTTTCTTGATAGGAATATACAGTCTTTACAAAGCTGTGGAACAGGAACAAAGATTGTTCAACCATTTACTAAAATGAATTGCTTGTTCTTATAGAATTAGAAAAGAAATGTGTTTCAAATCGCGTGCAAATTGTACACACTAAGTAAACTAAACCTTGTTCCATTCTAAAGTAGAAAATTCTGCTCCTGCAGAACAGTTCAGAAAATGCAGATCTTGATGATCAGGTGATAAAAATATAAAAGAGACACACTCTGCATACTCTTATGAAGAGTATAGAAACGTTAAGCCTGCATAAAACAATGTCCAACTTTAAATATTATAGCAATTGTATTATAGCAAATGTATTATAAAAGGCTCCTGGGATTAAAATGCACCAGTAAAATAAATATATACATTATATATTATATACATGCATAAAAACAGCAACTAGAGTCCTACTGCATCTTGTTCAATAAAGAAAGCGTATTTTCTTTAGTGTTGGCCTGAGAATGGCAGACTCAATGAGAGCAACACTACAGCTTCCACTGATTGATATCAAGCACATGAGCACTGCGAGTGTTACTGGCGTGAGCTGTTGTCCTTGGCGTAAGATACTAATACTTCTTTAGCTCGTCTGCCCAGTCCTAGGGCAGTAAATCCCAAAATCTTTTTGGCATCTCCAAGAACTTTACTCTCTGGAAAAGAAAAGATCATTGCGCTGAGCAAACAGCTACCCATGCATCTAACACAAACACATTACAGAGAAAGATGGCACGAAATGTTTTTTTACCCATCTTTCACGCAAAAATGAAACAATGAAAAACAAAGGAAGGATTCCCATCTATACTTCCCAAGTCTAGAAACTTTTATAAAAGTTATATTTCCATGCATACTCTATAACTAAAAAAATTACATTGTTTAACTTATTATTATTTAATCATAAGGCACCTATTGCTCCACATGTTGGAACTGCTTGAACATTTCAGAGTGACTCACCTGCACCATAATAGTAGAGAAATGCTGCACCAACAGCAACACTGAAACAACTGATAAAGAACAGTGGACCTGCAAGGCAAACACAGTTTGACTGTCCTGGTCTATTACATATTAAACTAGTTAGTAAAACAAGAGCTGATGACAGGCCTAGCATGAGCAACATGGATACTATGGGGGTGTATAATGATGTTAATTTAATTGACCTTTACATGCTAAACACAACAACAGACTTTACACCCAAATCGCATACAGAAGTGGTTCCTTCGTGTGCCTTTTTGCCAGGAAGTACAGGATACTTATCAAGTTAACTGGGCTGTTTGAACAACTATCAGTATATCCTGAATGAAATCTACGCACCAAGGAGCAAAATAACATTTGGTCCAGCACATTAACAAAGGGGACCATTTGAAATGTGAAGTCACAGTGACCTCTTGAACAAACAGCTTCGTAGCACAGGCACAGACGTGAAAGGTCACACTAAGCTCATATAGGACCCCACTGATTTATTCTGTTATGAGCAGAAGGAGATCTTTCATGATCTGATTTATGTGGGTTTACCAAATGTTATACTGCTCCAGTGCATACAGCTTTCACCATTACTGTTGTTTAAATAAGCCAGGTAGCTTCATAAACATCTTATAAGTGATGTTTTACCTCATTTGTGTGCTCTACACTGTAGACATATTGTAACGTGAAGTCAATTAATCACAGTGTCATAATTAATCTATAGATGCATGTGCCTTTGAAAACTATATTCCAGGGCTACAGGCTCTGGACCGATCTGAGAAGATATACATTAATCAAACTTCCACTCAGCACAGGGGCACTACACGCTGAATTAATACCAAATCAAACATTTCAATCCCGGTTTAAAATGTTAATGTCTGTGTGAGTCAGTTAAAGACTATTCTGCTGATTTCTGTCAGATGACAAAGACTGAAAGAAGATCTTAAACAGGTTATAGGATCTACCTGTTAAAATCATTTTGTATCGGTAGACACAGCCCTCAACAATAAAGGTTTTTCCATCCAATATTCTAAACATATTACTTCTTTTTCTAAAATACAATTTTCCTTATGACAAGATTACTATAAATTTATTTCAGCAGCCACATGCAACATGACGTAATACAGTATACTGAACCAACATACTGTTTTTGTGACATACTTCAGTAAAAGAGGCTCTTTCCTATGTCTCATGTATCCTGGACTGTACAACACATACAGCAAACAGAAAAAATGTTAATACTCTACTCTAAAATGTTAGAGAATCCTAATGTGTTAAGACACCAGTTAATGGCATTTAAGGGTTACTCTCAGTATCTCTCTCACCCTTAAACACGTTGCCAGAGTTACTGTTTAACCTGCTGTTATGCTCTATCAATTAGTATTTCATTGAATCTAAAGAAACAAAATACAAAATAATAAATTAAAAAAGGCAGACTTCCTTGGAGAGCCACTGCTCAAGAAATTTAAGAATGCAAGCACTTATAAAATGTAGGATTATTAGTATTATATGGTTTGATTTACCCCTGTCATTAAGAACAAATTTCTCTCTGAGGTCTGGGTGATTGTTAGTTCCTTTAGGCTCTGCTGTTTCTGGGAACAGAAGTAAACAGTTATTTCCACTGCACAAAACACACAGCTAAATAGTAACACATCAACTGTTAATGTATCATTTCTTTTCAAATCCTTGATTACAGTACTATTTTACATCATTTGGTAAGAAACATGCTGTAATTAGAGGTGCAGAAAATTAAATTAAAAGGTTTGGTAGAGAAATACACTGTTGCCACAGAGTGGTAGTTATTTTATGTGGGTGAACAAGGAATTAAACCCTACTGTTTTTCTGTACACTACACTTCACAAGAATATGTTTTAAAAATCAATAACTCCATGTGATACGTTATCTAACCATGCATAGAAATATGACGTTAAAAACAATTCATGAGCTATTACTCATGAATTCCACAAATGAAGCTGGCTGATATGAAAGTCTGGATGAAAGATGAATGAAACTGATCTGGTTTGAGAAATCAAAAAACCCAGATTCTTTAATAGGACAGGAGAACAGACCCAGGAAAACTGAACCAGGCAAGCGTTTCGACATCTGTCCTGATTGCTTCCAGAGAACGACAGGACAGAAGCTTTGATGATGGCTAGAGAAACTCACCTCTCTTGCTCATTCTGCTTGGCAGGCTGACGTAGATGTCCTCAGCGTGGATCTGCAGAGCTCTGTAGAACTCGTGACAAGCTTCCTCTCCCTTCTTCTGCAAGTGAGTCAGGAGCTCAGCCAGTCGGATGCCAGTGGGGACTTTCAAGTTTCTGAACTAGAGAGCAAACAAAGGTCACTCTTCTACTGAAGGGAATGACAAATGCTACCCTGTCCAACAATAGTCGTCCCTAAGGCTTTTAGCTATGTCAAGACGATGAAATTGACACATTTTTTTACAATACTGAGGATTAAGTTATTATTTTAAGGACATACAAGAGAAGGTATTCAGGATTAAAACAAAAGCTAAGAAAGCGTTATGTTTTCAGTGATGACTCTAAATCAAGGCTCAGGCTCACTGTTAATCAAATGGACGTGTGAATCTCTTCTAGTGACCTCCTGTACCCATAGGTCCAACCAAAATAATTTCTTTGGTTTATGTAGATCTCTGGTACCAGCATCACAGGGTTTATACACCAGATATTTATAAGAAATAAGATATTTATTTAATGCTTACTTGTCGACTACATACGCATTAGTAAGTCAATGTAAAGGGCTGATTGAAATGGCTCAATATGATTTCTTTTTATACCATTTTTACTGGCTTTTGCTCTATCCGTTCATCGTGAGGGTAGTTCAAAACATAAAACAAGACATACAGTAGCTGATGCATAAATATAGACGCATATTAATATTGCAAGACTGACTCAGAAATGCACTAAGGTCGAATTTGCAGTGTGTATATAAAAAGCATCTTGGGGAAGAGTGAGCTGCGGTATAGCTATATGTCCTAAAAAACGTGTCGCTGTTACAGTAAGTCGCTTCATAGCAAAATACACTTACTTTCTGCGCTTCCTTGTCAGTCAGAATTTGTGGGTAAATTCTGTTGAGCTGCAGAACAAGTCTATCAAGAAGCTCCGTGTCCAGTCTTCTGTCTCCTCTCAGATAAGGTGTGTCCTGAAGCAGCTGATCATGGTAACTGTCTGTGATTCGTGATACAGCAAAGCCCACACTTACTGTATATTCGAGTGATGTTCTTCCGCTCCTTCTGTTAAATGCTTATTAATGCATAGTTTACTAGTCTTTCGTGATAGTTACGGGCATTGAAACAGAGCAGAACTGTGGATCGAAAATGTCCCAAGTCCCGTCCAAAAGCAGGAAACAATATCCCTAATTACTACTAATGCTTCATTTGCTGTTTTTTTTGTAAACTATATGTACACATTTGCGGTTCAGAGCATTTTTTATCTAGAATTATATTTATAGTAGAACCCAGCATGTAACGATATGGTTAACATGAACACAAAAACATTTTCAGGGCTGTTTCCCTCTTGCATTTAAAGATGATAATTGTACAATACAATAAAGCCAAACTCTTGTCTGTGCATCTGCGTGCAATACGAGCTTTGTTATTACTGCCAAGTGTCTACACGTCTCCACCCTGGAAAACGCCTTTATGACTCATCGCAGTAACTACAGTACATAAAACAGACAAAGCATATGCACTGCTTTAAAGCTTAACGAGTACCTCCATTTAGGAAAATAAATATAGAGCAAAACCGAAATGAAAAAAAAACATGCATTTCAAGAGTAATATTATGTGCAAAACACTTGTCAAATAATAATTTACAATGACTTTGAAAGACTCTGCAAGTTGTTGAAAGTTCGTTCAACGCCGAGGTTGCCAAATCTGGTGCTGTTCTACACAGCAACGAAACCTCAATAAGAAGAAAACTGAGTTTGAACAGAGTCAAATTGTATTCGTGGTCGTTACAGTGATCACACACCTTATTGCAGCTCGGGGAGTAAGGTCAAACAACAGCCCCCAGCAGGTCGTAACGCTTAACCCAGCTACAAGCTGTACAGCGGCACCAGGTGGAAACTGTACTGTACGTGAAACACCCCCACAAACTAGTCCAGATGAGTCAAAATAGTTCCAGCTTTTTTTTTACTAACCTGACATAGTGGAAAACTCCTGCAACTTCTGTCTTTCTGACAAGTTCCCCTCTCACCCCCCCCCCAACAACTTCCTCAATTCTGTCCCTCCCATCATGGTTGACCGGGAAACCCAGCACGGCGACGTGGGGTTAATGCCCTCGTACGTCACAGGCGCGACAAGAATCTCTTAAGGTGGACTGTATTTCAGAAGTGTCAAAATCGTTAAGGTGGAATGCAAGAGATCCTTGTAGTATTTAAACCAGGGTGGGGCAAACTCTTATAGTACGGCCCGCGGGCCAGTTTTAACCGGCCCTTGAGGTAAAAACATAAATTAGTCAATATTCGCTATATCCCACCTTGTTTGGTGCTATTTTTTTCTTGCATTTCAATATTCCTGCCGTTAGACGGCGCACGAACGCAATACCATTTTGATTCACCGGTTAAGAGGGGGTCCATCGTGCTGGGAGGAGGGAATGAGTGGCGTGAAAAAGCGGAAAGTTGACCGTGAATGCAGCCTTCAACGAAGAATGAACTGCAAAATACTTTTTCACAGAGGTTGGAACAAAGGCTGTATGCTTAATTTGTAAGGAAATTGTTGCAGTGTTAAAAAAAAATACAACCTCAGTCGGCATTTTTCTAACAGACATGCTGACTATGCTAGCAGTCTGTCATGCCCGAAGAGCGGGCTAAGAGCTTCCAAACTAGCCGCTAGTTTACAGTGATTAATCGATTATCCGAGCGCTCTTGCTTTGATATAACCAAACAGCATGATTCATACATACTTGAACCTGCTTCAAAGAATGCGTTCAAAATTATTTGTACTTTTCAAAAATACTTGAAGACCAAGAATGAATTAAAAAAAAACATTATTCGTCGCTGTTAGTATTGACTCTCCTTTGTGAGAATGCACGTAAATAATAATGATTGTTGTGAGCAATGAAGTCTGCATATCCCCAGAGATCCCTGCTGTATTTACTTTCTTTGTCCAGGAGATGGTACCCTTGCTACACAGAATTTATTGGCCAATACATTGCACGCCAGCCGGCAGCTGTATCACCCTGCAGCTCTCAGCTGGCTACCCACTGAAGCTAAGCAGGGTTGAGCCTGGTCAGTCCCTGGATGGGAGACCACCTAGGAAGCTATGGTTGCTGCTGGAAGAGGTGTTAGTGGGACCAGTGGGGGTGCTACGGTCTGTGTGGGTCCTAATGCCCTAGTATAGTGGCGGGGACACTATACTGTTCTGGGCACCGTCTTTTGGATGAGACGTTAAACCAAGGTCCTGACTCTCGGTGGTCATCAAAGATCCCTGGGCATTTAGGGACTAGGGAGTTATCTCGGTGTCCGGGCCAAATCTTCGCCCTCGGTTTTCAACCGTGGCCTCCAAATTGTCCCCATGTGTGATTGGCCTGCACTGGCCCTGAGGTGGACTGGCTTCCTGTCCAGGGTGTACCCTGCCTTGCGCACATTGCTTGACGTGCCATGACATTGCACGCCTTCTTGGTACATGGGATGGCTGGAGTATATAAGAAGGGATCTAACCAACCATGCCTGCTCTTTCAAGTTCAAGTTCATTGTCATTACACTCATATACATGGTATATGGTATAACGAAATGCTATTTAGCTAGCTCTCGGACATAAGTAGTACAAAGAGAAAAAAAACAACAACAACAATACAGTTGTGTAGCAAAAGAAAGACAGAGACAACAGGCAAAAAAAACAAGAACAGACGATGTGCAAAAAACAACAACAGGCAATGTGCAAAACAACAAAAAGGTAACAGGTTATGTGCAAAAATATGCATCAACAGAATAAAATAAAGGGATACAAAATTATGGGGAGTGATCTTTTGACATGTACAGTATGGTAGAGGTAGATTTTCAATGTGTGTTTGGGTTTTTGGTAAGAAAGAAAGGAAGAAGGCACTGTGAGGTTCAGATCATAGGTGAGAGGTGAGGTGAGAGAGGCTGTATCCAGCGGAAGGTCCACAAATGTTTGCTGGTACTGTGTGTTTCATTTACATTCATGGATTCTTCCAGAACATTCAGCAGAAAACGAGAAAGGACCTTTCTACGTTTAGGAACGTTTTTGGTAGGAACAAATTTCCGACATGACTTATTTTTTATTATTCCTTTACTGAAAGAAAGTTATCTGACGCGAAACCCTGTAGCTGTAGATCCTAATTCTAGACTTCGAGAAGTTTCAATAAAATAGTGCGTCATTCTACATGAAAGTTTCTTTCATTTCCTGCTTCTGAGGGCAGTACAGACCGTGGCTGCCAGTTCTGTAGTTGGGTAGCTCTAGATTTCTGGGTTTGATTCTGTTCGTGTGTTTACATGTTCTCTCCGTGGGTTTTTGCTGGATTCTCTGCTTTCCTACAGGTTTTTCCCTGTTATCCGTGAGCTTTCTGAACATGGCATGATATGCTCTTCCCCATTCATGGGCGACATATAACATAAGGAAATTTCCCTTTACAAACTAAAATACTGTCTTTGTGCTCCGACACTGCCTACATTTAAGTGACAGCTGTAAAAATACCTTTTTTTGAATCTTTGTCCTCTGTAAATCTCAATGTCTCCTGGGCCACCCCATCATCCACTTCCTGGATTAGAGCCACAGAATATAAGGTTCGTTACACAGTCTTTGCTTTAAAATAGGTTTAACAGCCGGAGAGCCTGTACAAAAGGGGATCATCCTATGACTCGTTGCATTTCTGAAATGTTTTCTGAAAAGCCTAGAGCAAACCGCGCCCCCAACATAAAGACAGAATAATTGCATTTTAGGAAAGCAGGCTCTCATAGCAAAGCAAAGCAAGAGTGATGGGAGTAGGTACATAAAAATAATCACAATGAATTGAATTTGCACAGTATTTTTTCATCTCAGTGGCTAGTGCTTTGGATTCAGGAAAAATCTCTTCATTCATTACCGAAGTGCAGCAAAGTCTGCTGGGTGACATCCAGCAGACTTTACTGTAGACGTCCACTTACAGTAAGGCAGTGTCACGACCGCCAGCCAGCAGAGATCAACCCACAGAAGAGCTAACCAGTGCCAGCAGCGGGTTAATAATAACAAGCGCCGCTGCACGTGTTAATCCATCAACACCCACTCTACCGTGCGGCACGCAGCGCTATTTAAACCATCCTAACTTGCTTCTCGCAGCTCGGTATTGATTCCCTCTCCTACAGAGCGCCTACCTCGCCTTTTGTTAGGAACCCTCTTGTGATGCTTCTTTCAGCTTTTGAACTACCTTTTGCTTCCGACTACGAACTCGCCTTGCGTTTTGGATTGGACACCTGTTTCAGTATCCACTGTACATTCTCCTTTGTCTGTATAGGATCCTCATACCTCAACACCTGGATTCGTTACAGGCAGCATGTCAGATTGTGGTGGTTTGGGTTGGAATGGAGCTAGCTCACTGGGAATCGCAGCCCGGCACTTACAAATAATGCCAGTGAAAAAGTGACCAAAACCTGGCTAATCTCCTACTTCAACTTTTTCTTTTTATCTGTTGGATCATGAACCTTAATTCCAAAGTCATTGGTGAGCCTTTAAGACTCCTGGCACAGCTTAATGCCCATCTGATGCTGAGGAAGGCCTGTGCCATCATAGAAAACCCATCTCATATCCTTCATCAGTCTTCTGACCTTTTGCCTGCAGGAAGACATTGTCTCTGTCCACAGCGCAATGGGAGTAAATTTAGCTCTGTTCTAGTGGTTCTGAAGCTTGCCAAATAATGAGTGCAAAGAAAGTTTTAGCAATATGATCTCTCTTGGACAGAGTCCCCTCTGTAAATGCACGTGCACTTTGTTACAGTACATTCTCATAAACATTTTATGGACCTTTTGCTGTTGTTGTTTTTTTAATAGAAATAGTGTGAAATGGTTTTTACTGCTTTTCTTTGATGTGTTGCATGTTGTGCTGCGTGCTGCTTCAATTGAGCCTTGGGGATGTATGTTTTGAATTGAATTGTCCAAATGACAGCACCACCTTGTGGCACAGAGTGAAGAGCACCTCCTGCTCATGCACTGTACAGTATATCTTTTACAGCAGCAGGCCTCATTTCACTTGGAGGTCTTCCAGCCCAGTATGGACTAGGACCAGTTTAGCTTAACTTCTGAGTTTTGACAAGAAAATCGAGCTAAAAGTGCTATAACTGCTGTCAATGTAGGGGGTAGTGCGTGTTCCTTCATTGAAAACATCCAATCTCTTACGAGTGCATATACAGCTAAACCCTAGTAGGATAACAAAATAAGACATCTGTTTCAGTACCACAATTTATTGCATGAGAAGAAAGGTAAAGACATGAATAAAGTGTATTTTTGTTCTTCTATGGATGTAGCTGCCACAAAGAAAATATGCCATAGAAACAAGGAGGGCTATGAACGAACAGGTCTGAAAAGCAATCTAAATAATGGTGAAAAGCACACTTCTACCTCAAAATGTTTTTCAGCCTGAAAGAGATTATAACAGAAATTAAAAAGGGAGCCTTCAAGCTCCGAGGCATATTGTAAATATTATGATTCTGCTGTCTGCTTTTTAGATTTTAATCAGACTGATTCATCCAGGATCAATTGTAAATCAAGGACTTCAGGGTACGGCAATGAAAGGCTTAATGCAGTTATTGATATACAATTTTATACCGAGAACAGACCACACTCTGTGACTCCCTATTACAGACACCACAGAGAGCAATATGGTTGTCTAGGTGAGTGATAGTGTAATATAACAGCAGGAGATCAGAAACCGGTAAATACAGAAAACAATCCAAACTCAAAATTTGGAAAGTCAGCATTTCTTGTGTTTTTAACTGGGTCATACAGCCAATAGTCTGCACACGTTCCCTTTTCCAGTTGTACAGCACCACTGATGATACATCTTACACTTGTTTTAAAGATAGTCCAATCTCTGGTATCAAAGAAGTTCAAACAAGGTTAATTCTGAAATTGTAATTCTCTTAAGTTACAGTTACAGAGTTTTAAATTTGGTAATGTTATCCAGTAAATATTGAAGAAATGACTCTCCTCCACTGTGGTTATTGCAGTTAAACCCGCCTGCATGAATATTTTTGCTTAGTCAGAGGACTTATTTTTGTATATTTTCTGTGGAAACCTTTACATATCCAGTGTCATTAGATATATTTTATAGTTACAAATTACTTTATAATTCATTTTGTCCAACCAGCATACCCAATGACAAAATAACCAAACAGCAATAACTAGTTTGACTTTCACTTCCATTTGGTGTTGATAGTGGGATGAACCTTCAACACAAAACAGTTTTAGCTCACAGTCTCACTTATACTTGATTTTATTTTCTGTGCACCTTCTTCCCTAAAAAACCTTTAAAAACCCTAAAAAGACCACCAATCCATTTCAACACTTGACAATGTCCACGCTCCTCACACACAAGGACAATCGTTGTGCGGTAGTTAGCCGAGTTCTCAAAGGAAACTTAACAATGAAAAGATTTTGAAAAAGAGACCTCTATCAACTAGGCATGACCTCCCATTAAAAGTGCAAATTGTTCTTCTCTGTAATTCTTGGAGTCAAGTTAAATCCAGTTTAAGGCACTTGTGTGGCTAATTTGGTCTCATAAATAGTGTGCGATCAGCTTCACACAGACATGACATGCACGTGGTGCTCCTTGTTGTGAAGTGGATGCCAGCAAGTCCCATAGAGTTCTTCGCCTGACCTCCTACTGATCGCTGCAAAGTCACATTCTGGTGGATTGCACATGCCTGGAATCCAAGTTTTCTTTGCCTTACAAATGACAGGTACCTCATGTCCTCTATAAGGGACAGGAACACTGACTTCACGTGGGCATTCATGACACCTACAAAAAACAGCACAATGAGTGTTGTTAGTAGTGCTGAACCAACTGCTTGCCATTCATTCTACTACATACAGACACGGCAGGCTAATGAGCGTATCAACTAATTCTAATATACTGTATATATGACTTAATACTTTCCAATGGTTTCAGTTATGCTATATCTATTATATGACAATTTGTTTCATTAAGGATAATATTTATTATGTGACAAGAAAACAGAAATCAGAGAATGTTATGTTATTAATCATCAGTTCTCTTGGAGTTTATGAAACTGAGAATAAATAATCTGGACAAGAACAGTGCAGATTAGACAGAAACACCAACTATTCTAAGCAACTGTGTATTAAAAAACTTTTTCATAGCACGTTTTCAAGCTTTCAGCGAAGCAGAACAAAGAGATCGATGACCACTCATTGTAGCTGTGTTGTGCTGTTGTGTTTTTTATGTACCACTTGGGCTTGTATGCTCATTACTAGCGAAGGGTGCTGGTTTTTCCCTTCGAGCTCATTAATTTTCAGCAAGGACTGCATCTCGTCTAACCTTTTTCTGCAGCTCACAAGAGCAACTATTTTTGTCATCCCTTCATTAAGATAAGAGAGAGAGAGTGTGTGTGTGGGTTTACCAAATAGTGTTTTTGTTCTGAAAGATAAAAATCTTTTTTTTATGCCCAGGTTTGAAATAGGCTCTACCTCTCAGTAATGAAATACATCATGCATATTAACAATGTAAACAGCAACTGCGGAGTATTCTAGTCACAGTGAATGTGCATTTCCTGATCTCATGATGAATAATAAGGTTCCTGTGATGAGAGAAGGAGAACAACAGGCAGTGGAATTTGGGTCAGTACTGACTTAACAGTAAAGTACCCAATACAACCTGTGCGCAGTGCCGCCCTTGAGCATGAGCAACATGAACCAATTATTGCAAATCAAGTTAGTGATAAACCATGACTGTATTCATTGCAGACAATAACAAAAAAAGAGAATGATGTCTGCGTTAGATGCAACTTCAAAACATTTCCAGACCCACAGTACTTGACACAACTTCAGATTTCCATCAGCAAGAGTTGTTTGTGTCATTAAGGAACTTAAGGGTGGGTGAAAGTCTGTTTCACTTCCTCGGAAACCTCACCTGCAGAAACCCTGGTTGTCATATCCTGTGTCTCTAAAGTCGGCCCTTACAGTCTTTGCCCCGGCTTTGTTGTTGTTGTTGTTTCTTCCCTTGTGCCGGTAATGGTAGGACTGTGTATCTTCCACGTCTTCGCAATTCATCGAGCACCGTGACTGCATGTCCCTGCAAACACAGTATTTTATTTCCTGCTGCCCCTGGTTCCGCTGCACCATGGCACATTGAAAAGCATATTGTCCTAGCAGGGCCTGTCTAGAAGAATAGGGGCCTGGCAGCACTGACAGCTTTGCGTCTGTAAAATATGTACAGGTACAAACCTGGGCTTGAGGAGCAGAATTCAATTAACGTCAAGATTAAATAAGGGCTACACGACAATGACAGCTAATGACAGCAAGAGAAAATGGAGAGGATCTGAGGAGGAAGACTTGAACTATATACTCCTTATTTGTATGGTTTATATTAATTATATATTGTTCCGATGGAGAAGAAATAATATTATTTTCTGGCACCCAGCAATGTATGAGAATCAGCTCCAGTCACAGTAGCTCCACTGGAAGAGCATACTGTACATAGGGACCTTATACTGTAATAGAGCTCTCACAAGGATATACAGTATTACTGAACACACTGCTGAAGCAGGCCCTCGGCAAACAGACAGTTCTTCAGAATTTCTATGAAGAAAACAAAGCCGAAGTCGAGAATGCCTCACCTTTCCTGTCTTCTTTGTTCACTTTTCTTCAAGCATTTAAGCAGGCAGCAGGTCAGAAAGGCCATAGACATTAGAAGGATGACAGCACAGCTTACAATGGATGCAATCACGGCCACTTTAAATCCAAAATCTTCATACCTAGACAAAGCTTTTAAAAAAGCAACAAAACCATGTCACTATTATATTATTCCCTCAAAAGTAATGGGGAAAAGACAGGGTGATAGTTTTCGTTACGTAGATTATATACTGTAATAATACCAGCAACTCCAAAAACAAAATCCAAAAGACTGTAGCCACCAGACTGAATTTTCACAAAATGTTGATACATACAGAGAAGACTCAAAAATAAAAAAAGAAATAGCTTCCATTTACTACAAGAGGATTTGCACATATGTACATCTCCTCCAAAACGTTTTCTTATTCTTTTGCTCAAATTATAATCTAATGTTCAAAGCTGTATAGCACAGAAAGTACAGAAGGATGGTGAAGTACAGTATAGTTTAGCTAGCCTGCTAACTGCTTAGACCTTTGTTTGTGGTGTGATAACTGCCTTCACCCACACATAAATCTTCACCAGCTTTTTTATAATGGAGTAGGTGGTCGGCACAGTTATGCAGAATTGAGAGCAGAGAACCACAAAAACCATAAAAAAATATAAATGGCTTCACAAAAACACTGGAGTGGTAGAAGCTCTAACCATATACTGTACTGTAGCAAGTTGGGATGGTCTATCATTAATCAGTAGCCAGAAAGTACAGATGCTCCAGATCTGTGCCATCTTTGTTCAGCTGACATTGGCTACTGCATGCAACATATTTCAGTTTGCATTTGACTGTGACTCTGCACCTGCATGATACAACTTGGAAACTCTTTGGTGTCTACCATTCCGGAAACGCATTGTTCCTCTTTCTCTGCTTACTTTTATTTTGTACAGCAATCGAAACAGAGACTAGGGTTATAATTTAGGGGGACTTCTTAACAAATATGTTAACTTCACAGTTTGTCTCTACATACTATTAAAACCTTGCGTGCAATGCTAAAATTTAGAATATTGATTAAACAAAGGTTGGGAAATAAGCTTGACTTTTTTTTTCCAATAACCTCCAAAGTGACTCATACATTATTCATGAATGAAGTGAATACCATTTGATTGATTCAACAGCCAATGTTCTTTTTTTCACATTTCTGTTTTGTCACATTATTTTCAAAGGAATGTGAAATCTTCAAAAGTCAAAGTCTGCAAAGAGCTATTTATTTTCTTATGTATTTGGTAAAGGCAATGTGAAAAATACTCTCTCCTCCAACTATTCGACTAAACGTGTGCTCCTGCCAGATGATCCAAAACTCAAAAACATCTGTCTTCTTCTTTTCCCAGATCATTTAGATTTATTTGAATGTTATTTGTACAATCCAAGATCTAGTTCTGTGAGAGGCACAGTGACCTTGAGGGGCAGTGACCTTTATCACTATGAAAACCTCTTAACTGAAGTACAGCTATTGCTAGTTATTATTAAATAGATGCCCTGCCATTATACAAGGGCAGATTTCTAGAGTAAATATTTGCCTGGATCTTAGAAGATAAACAAAATACTGATGGGACCAATGTCAAATCTTCTCAGTAATTTAAGAACAGTAAGATCATTAAGGTGAATTGCCCTTTTACCCCAGATCAACTGGACTGGCCTTTTTTGATCAATAATCACACGCTCCTGAGCAGTGTGGGTGATTTTTCAAATTTTAAATAAAAACAGTTTTTGAATTTGTTTTGCAAGTCAAGGAATACTTTTAATGGTAACACAGATGTAGTTCTGACTACATCTGCATCACCACAATTACCGTATAACATTCTTATAACAAATATAACAAGTATTACAAATCTACAATCTGACAAAAAGTGGTCCACTTTATCAAGATTGGTGTTAAGTAGAATTCACAAGTATACAGATATCTGAGGGTCAGCATTTATAAGTGGTTATGATTTTTATATTTGACAAAAATCTGGAGACTGACATAAAACCTTTCAATATGTGTCTATGTTTGTGGTGAAAATAGCAGCATTACTCAGATTCATCTGTTCTGAGGTAGTAATATTTTATACAAATGTCAAAATACAAACTATTACTTTTATTATATGTTTAAAAAGGATTCTTTAGATGAATTAAACAGAGCTGACAGTCTGTCAAAACAGAATATTATAGGAAACATTCCGTTGCTTTCAGCTTGTCAAGATGTCATTGAAATTGTCTAAAAGACTCTAAATTAAAAGCCCTCAAACGAAAGTATTGAAAAGCTTCTGCCTTCTGAGTCAATGGAAGACAACAAGAAACAATAAAGCTACTCAGTACACATTGCACACACTCCATGACCCATGATATTGACAGAGACCTGCAGAGGCAGAATATTTCAGATTGTGAAACTGCAAATACAAAATATGAACTCTTTATCCATCTCTGTGTGCAGATGAGAAAATAAGATCCTTAATGCTGTATTGTTAAATGCAATCGGCCAGATTGAGTTTTGCTTAAAAATCACAGAGAAGTATCCGCTTAGACAGGTTTCCTGCTGAAACTTCACTTGGTTGCCTGGACGTTTTCAGCATTCAGAATAAGGGGTCTTACATAACAGACTGCAAACCCAACGCGTTCCTGTGCATTCATGATTGGCTTTTAACATAAAAAAAGCACCTCAAAAGTTGCAGTGCCTGTCAGGAAATGCTGAGCAGCATTTAAACCCGAAAGATCAGAATAAGTGTCAGGAGAAATCGCTCAGGCGTCACAATCTGTTCCTGCTGTGAACAAGCTAGAACCTTTTGCCTGTGGCTTGCGAGCACGGGAGTGAAGACTACGATGGTAGACACCAAACAACTGGTTCATGTGCACAAACATCCTGTCTTTACTGGCTCAACGTTCCATTTAATGTGACCTGCAAGGCCGATTCAGCTTAAACGGTGGGTAACATACTTCTTCACGCGTATAGGCAAAGAGAAATGGGGCTGAAACGAGCTTCACAGGGCTCCTGTTTGACCTTTCCTTACGTTTACAGGTGGGGGCCACTGCTGTCCACTCTGTGCCGTTGCTCCTCCAGATACACGAGACGACTCCCTCTCCTATGAGCCGGTGCTTGCTGGGACACTGGAAGGAGATCACTGTGCCAACGCTGGTGCCATCACCCTGGATCAGCTTCAGGGTGCCCAGTGATGGCAAAGGCATGGGGTTGCACTGCCCTGGTACAAACAAAAAAGAAAAGAAAGCGGGGCCAATATTAGCAGATACGTCAAAGAATGTCTTCATCTTGTCATGCAGTGGGGGCAGCACGGCACTGCTGGGGCCCCGGGTTCAATTCCTGGGCTGCTGTCTGTGTGGAGTTTGTATGTTCTCCCTCCAGTTCGTGTGGGTTTCCTCCAGTTGCTCCAGCTTCATTTATGATCTCAATACTTGCCACCGTGTTTAATGGACAGAAAAGTGTACGGTGGTAATTTATTATTAAAAGTGAAAGAATTGCTTGCGTAGCTGAGGTTTAGAAAGTTTGTCACTGTTTAACAGCTGTCCGTGCCTTGAAAAAAAAACACAGGTCTCAAACTGTTACATTTTTACTCGCACAACTCAGCACTAATGGAGCATTAAGTCAATGATTCATTATGATTCTTATAGTATTTACTTGTTTCATGAAGTCCAAATCAGGCCACCAAACAGTTTTTGAGACTCCTAACACGACAAACGCAGTTTCCCATAAAAGCCACAAGAGGTCACATCCTTTGCTGTTACACAAACAGAACAGCATGGACTCACTGTATTTGGCATATTTTGCGTTGATATAACGTTAACATCTCATTTTGACAAATGAAACACCTTGTTACAGTATATGTAAAAAGAGATTTAACTTACATCCTACCCAAAATCATATATATATATATGTTACAGTAATACAATATACATTACAGAAAAAATACCACAATAAAGTTATGAACATTTTTGTCAAGTGTACATTTAAATTTCGCGACTGTATACGACAATCAAGAGCTTCTCTGTGCTGATAAGCATCTCCTTCTCTACACATTGCCTGCTGTAATTAGTACACCTCTTGTGTTCTCGGTATGCTTAGGTGGGGACAGGACTTGTGAATTCAAATGACTCCCCTGTTTTTGTTATTCAGACCAGTGAAATCAAAAATAAATGTTAATAGACACGAGTCCATTGCAAGTAATTAAGGTTTTGCATAGCAAGTCATGAACTATGTTTCAAAAGCATTACCGAGACATTATTTGCATTTATTTCCCGAGTCAATTGATGGCAGTAAACAACAAAAACGTTGACATTATAGTCGAGCAGTACATAGCACGCTATAACTTTCACTTAAAGAACTTCAAGATGCTCTCAAACGGACATTAACCGTATACATACGTGGAATATACAGTATCAAGTACTGTATGTACAGTATCTAAAGTATATATTTATGTATTCAATATGCATGTGTGCTTCAAATGCAACTATAGTATGCGCTTCCTGTATCAAAACCAGGGTTATTCACTTATTTATTAAGCGGAATGATGTTTTTAAACTTGAAATAATTTCCCTATTCAGCTAGAAACATTGATCCTAACAACTGCTGGTTAAGAAATATGGTGAATTAACTAGTAGTCTAATTAAAAGTACCGCAGTACTCCTTCAGACAGTGCAGTGGAATGCTACAGGGTATCGTCAATACTGCAGAACTATATTGAAATATTTTTATATTGTATTAAGTACTGACTGCTGATCCTGATATAAAGTTACGGTACTTAGACTGTTGTTAAAAAAGCCCTTAACACGCTAAGTTTTATCTAAAAAGCTCTGCGATGCTTCCCGTTTAAATTGCCTTTGAAAAATTTAACAGGTAGAGATTAAGGGGAAAAGACTTTGACTACATTGTGCTGGAATAAATAACGATTACAATTGTGGCGTATTTTTAATATACAAATAAAGTTCAGAATGAACTTCATTATAGAGAATGTAAACACATTTTGCCCAGTAAATCAGACGGACATTATTTCGATGCTTGACCGTAGTTCAATGAGACTAAAATACCCCATTCCTACATTTCAAATAACCTACATTAAAAATGCAAGCCGCCCTCCGGCCGATCCAGACATCAGGATTACGGTTGATTTATGACTGTCCAGCACCTGCGCTTCATTGTAAAGTTAATTATTTCAATTTATTGCTCATTATGGAGCTATGTAGTTTACTAATTGTTGTTTGCTATTAAATTCTACAAAAAAAGAGGCAGAAAAGGCGCTTGAAGCATAAAGGACAGGTTTAAAATCCAAATTTATCATAAACATGTTCATGATGTACAGTATGATAGCATGCATCTTGTTATCGATTTCATCCTGGCCGCGCATCGCTTAAGTCTTTTTAACTGGAGGTGAAAGATACAACAGCTCCTTTGCTTTGGTGATGGCGAGATATAACAGGTATTAGAAATCACCACTATCTCAGCACAAACTGTAACTTGAAACACTGACATCAGCCGATTGCTTACCTGTGTGATTGCGGACACGATTGCCATCTTCTTCAGGAGCTAAAATCGTCCTTGAAATATCAAAGACCGAAGCAGTTACTGTTGACATATCCGGTCCGAAAAATCGGGTTCCTGATTTTTCTCTTGAAATAGGAATAGAAAAAAAAACCCCAGCCAAAAATCAAAAATAAAGGCATAAAACACTTGCGTAGAAAACGTAGATCCAGGTGTTTCTTTTCACGTTGTAGTTTGACAGACTGCTATGGTTTCCCTTGCCCTGCCGTGTGTACGGGGTTTAATTATCCCTCAAGCCTCTTTCTGAATGGCAATATATTAACGATGCAGAAAGGGGCATCATGTCCCAGATGATCCTCTTCTGCGTTTAAGCTGTTCATCAAACTGTGACCGTCAGTCCATGTGCTCCTAGTCATTTGATTCTTTTCTCCCCCATTACTGACACCGTTTCCGAAGCGAGACAAACAACTACTGCCTGGTACAGTACTTCCTCTAGTTAGTTTCAAGCATATATGCACTAGTTCTGCTCTGCGGGGAGAGGGTGGGCGAGGGAGGGTAGAGTATATCTCTTCTTGACATTAAATTCCTGCTCCACCTCTTGCAGTTTTTGTCCTCCTGTAAACGTTCTCTCTTTCACTGCCGAACAAAGAATATGTTCTGTTTCTGGAGTTACTGAAGATGAGTTATATAATTCCAGTTGTATTGAGATGATGCGTTTTTAATCCAAAGCGATGTATATTCACACAGCAGGGCTTTTTACCGGAGCACGTCCAGTGAAGTACTGTGCAGTACCTTGCCCAAGGGGACAGTATATCAGCAGTGCCACACCTGGGATATTTTAAACCTACACCTTTCCAACTACCATTCCAATACTCTGATCACTGTGCTCCACACTGCTGCCCTACTGTGTTTAAAAAAACGATAGATGTCGCTTACAAAGGTATTTTATTAAAATAATTCCCACGTTAATGATTTAGGGCAGGCAGATTCACTCAAAATGGACTATTCGACACCTTACAGACGCTTTGTCCGACTTAACCCAAACGAAATCCAACAGTTTTTCGCTCAGCCGTGTGACAGAATGTCAAGTCTTTCAAAGTGTTTGGATTATTATAAAAAGCAGTTACCATATTGAGGGGGAAATACGTGAATTAAGAAACATTTTCCTGTATTTAGTAAAGTATGTGCAAGGAAAATGCGCTGATGTTGAAGTTAAAATTTTGGCTACTTTCAGCTTTAGGCCTGAACACCGAGATGTTAACTACAGAAGACTGGAGATTTCAACCGCTGCAATAAAACTGGAGATTTCAGTACTGATCCCACAAATCAATCGTGTCCCCCGTGAGCTGTCGAGATTTTATTGTATCTGCACTGTAAGTCAACCAGCTGTAGAGAAGCCACTAAATTATACAGTGGGAACAAAGATATTACTTCACAATTACGACCTCTTTTATACAGTATACATTTCTTTGATGAGCAGCTTTTGCCAACTATAAACGGAATAGGAACTGGAGCAGTCATAAGACAAAAACATATTTCGTGTAAGAATCATGCATAAACTGTTGGGTTTAATCTCTATGGCTGAAATCTGATTTGAGAAGTAGATATGCTTTGTATTTTATAACAATATTAACGATAAGTTTACATGTGTAGACCCACAACTGACCTTTTTCATGAGAAATATCAAAGCTTTTCTCTTGTATTGATAGTGTTCTTGCATTGAAATGAGGCATTACATGACAATTTTCATTCTAAGGAATTGTTCAGTGTTTATTCTTTACTTTAATAGAATGATATGATTACATGACATTCGCATTCGTTGAGCAGGCCAATAAGCTGATACACATCAACATACAGTAATTGACTGAAACTGAAAATATAACCACTGTTCTTCCCTTCTGTATATCCTTGTTTAAAATGACGTAAATTCATAACGCCATACTAATGGGCTAATTATTGCAAACTTACAATACATCACTGTTATTTAATCTTAATAAGGGTAATTTAAAATTATATATTTCAAACTATGACATACTGTATATGAAAATGTGACTTTTGAAGGTTTCAGTATGAATTGTTCTTAATAATTTAATAATAATTGAATAATAATAATAATAATAATAATAATAATTGCTTACACTTATATAGCGCTTTTTCTGGACACTCCACTCAAAGCGCTTTACAGGTAATAGGGACTCCCCTCCACCACCACCAATATGCAGCCCCACCTGGATGATACTATACAGTAAATGTTTATGTACAGTATATAGGATATATAACTAAAAACACAAGGTTAATTTATATGCAAAATATAAAGTACAGCTATCAGAAATGGTACAGTAGGTTATCTTTTATTTTTTGAAAATGCAAAGATTGTGTTCAACTCAATATTCAGCAGGAGCTGAAAACTAAGAAAGGTTTAGTCCCTTCACACAAATTTCATAAGACTCTGTTCCCAGAGAACAGGTCAAAGGAATAAAAAATGTCTTTCTTACATTATTTATAAGGCAGACAAACCTGCTGCATGTTCCTGCTCCAAGCCTTCCTCTAGATCAAGAGAAAAGAGAATTCCATGCTCCGGTGTTGCTGCTCTCTTCCATCCTCTCTCTTTAGTGACGGAACAGGAGAGGAACGAAATGTTTGAAGTCTTTTCTGTCAGATTAAAAACGAAACAAGTGCAAACTCATCCAAACTGCCACATTGAAGTGGTTGCTACATAATTTCCTTTCCATTTTTATGGAATTTTACTGAATACCACTAGATACTATTTGAGAAGAACCTGAGTTTTCTACAGGCTTTGCGCTAAAAAAACTACACAACAAGAGTGTAAAGACCGTTTAGTCTCAAAGATGAAATAATATTAGGAAGCAGTAGTTTAAAACTGACACATCTGTTAAGAGCTCAATGAATAAAATAAACATTATAGGCATCTATGTTAGACACAGTCTATGTATATTACATAATTAAACTAATTTTAAGAATAATTAACATTCATTTATTAGCATTTCAAATCAAACTAGATTACAGACAGAAAAAATTAAAATTATGCAAGTACTGTATGTGTTATGATTTTTACAGTGCTCAACTGGAAACCCCATTTTATGTCTTCACATGTAAAGTATAAGTGAAAGTGTTGGTTTATTGACAGGGGCTTCCTTTTACCGAAGACCTTGTGCTTGATAACTTGACCACATGGAATGAATTTGCAAAGCTTTAGACAAAGGTACACTAATAGTTCTGAAGAAATTCCGAAGTGATTCAGCAAACATCCGGTAGAATAGTTTTGCATTCTGGCACAATAAAATGCGAGGCAGTGTTTATATGGAAAACAGCTTTGTCGTTAGATACGGGAAATTTTACTGATAACATTAAGAACGGCCTGATGATGAACTGGGATTTATTTATTCAAGGCTGTATTCTGCAGTATTGCATTTCATTTAGGGAAAATGAGAACACAAAAATAGGCTGTTTAATAACTACCACATAATCAGTCTCAAAAGCAACCAACTGCTTCCTGAAGGATCCTGAAGTGTTGAAACAGTGTGGCTGGGCACTTCGTAACAAACACCCACAACGCTGTAAAACGGTGCCTCCTCTTTTCTGTCCTAGGAGCTTTTCTCTTTCTTTTCTTTTCTTCAGGCTGTCTGCACAAGCATATAGTGATACAGTTCATTCAGACATTCACATTAACTCAAAACCAAAATCTGTTGCCAAATGTTAACATTTAGAGAATACAATGAAGGAGATGAAAGCTGCATCCATCAGGCCAGCAGTGACATATTTAGGCTGTAATATTACTGCCTGTTTGAATGCCAAGGGAAAACATGGCACTGAAACATGTCCATTCATGAAGAAATATTTGTTTTCATTTGCAAAAGAGGATCTGGGGTTGAACGTTTGTGCTCAGATTGATATAACGTTCAGGTTCATGGTCTTCAGTAGTGGAGAACATTTGCCATAGCCTGAGGCTTACCAGGGATGTCAATGAACTGAACTCAACAGAGGTTGTAAGCTGGACTCTCTGTAATAAACCGGCAGGAAGCTTATCTGAAGTCAGTGGCTGAACAGAAGATTTAGAGTCCCATCTCCATCTAATCCTATTCAACACACAATGTCTGGGACATGTAATAAAACTAAATTATTCCAATAAATTACACAAACATACATGGCCAATGAGTCGACCAGAAATGTAAGATGCAGCCTAGTATCTAGTAAAGCCTAGTCTTTGAATTCTCAGTTCATATTGTAGTATTTTTATTCCTTCTATCAGATTGTCTGTACAGGCTTTACTAATGGCACACTTTCATAGCGATAATGGCGGATATGATTCACTGTGCGAAATGACTGGGCTGTAGACCCCAATTTTCAGGCTCTGTGTGAACAATGTGCACAGTACAGTATAATACCACCAGCCTTTAAAGTTTGCTGGCAGATCTTAGCATAATATAATGATCCGAGCAGTGGATACATAGTGCTTCTTGAGTAGTTAACTCTGCCATGCTTCATTCATAGGAGCCACTTGGATTATAACAAATGTTATTTATATTCTGAGCAAAACCAAACACATGTAACCATATTTCAAGCCTTATCTAAAGGTGACAGC
This sequence comes from Lepisosteus oculatus, assembly GCF_040954835.1. NCBI lineage: Eukaryota > Metazoa > Chordata > Actinopteri > Semionotiformes > Lepisosteidae > Lepisosteus > Lepisosteus oculatus. The sequence continues at coordinate 63,295,311 of NC_090699.1, forward strand.
CCAGGGCATCCATCATCAAACTGGACAATGGCATTGGCATTTGCACCATTAGAAACAAACTATTAGTTTAATGATAACAAGGAGTTTTGGTGCATACCCCTCTTATCATCATACTTATATTTATGTCCAGTTAGTTTGTATAGTATAATTTAATTAAAAGTGTAGAATGGTTTATTTTGTACACATTTTGTGCCACCATTGAAATCACTTTTGCAACCTTATGTCCTATGTTCAGAGCATCACAGAGATTTGCAAAATGTCAGCTCCTTTTCTTTCTCTTCCTGATTTAATGAACTTTGTTTGAGTACAGCAGAGTGTTCGAAACACACAAAAATGATGAAGGCGGTCCCAGAAAAAGCACGTGAGCACATGTCAGTTTAGATAAGAAGCCGTAGTCTTTCATACACAGAACATTTCAGTGCCAGAGATCCCTCCCTGCTTTGCTAGACACAATATTCTTTTTTAAATTGGAATTAAAATTCCCGTTGTTTGTTTTCTGAGATGTATTACTTTCTGAATTCCAAGGGTCTAAAGTTCATTAAAGCAGAATTGTTTGGTTGATAAAATTGAAATCTTTCTGTAAAGACCATAAGTAAGTTGGGGCATTAACAATTAGGTGTTAATGTTTTATGTTAGCACCTTCAATCGATGTTAATGTTTGCATGACCTGTTTGGAGAGGTTAGTGGGTTGACTTATGTGTGTATGTGGTTTCAAAGAGAGCTTGAAAATGAGTAGCTTTAACGATTTGGTTTATATTTTTTTTCACACCACAAAAAGTACTAGGCATGGCTAAGTATTTGTGTATAACAAATCCCAAAGGGCTCTAGGATTAATTGAAGAAATGATAGTGTTTCTAGGGATTATTGTTATGTGATTTTCTACTCTTGCTCCCTCACTCCCTATGGTTTTTCATTGCTCTTTGAATTATCAGTGCTGTTTTCTGGATCAATACTCTGGGAAGTGCATGTGGTTTATTTCAGTTCATCTAATGGTTTATTCCTGCCTTTGACTAAACCTTTCAAGTAAGAAATGCTCATTCCATCACATGGTATCTATTTATACACAGCCATCTAGAAAGGCTTGTGGAATAGCCATAAATGATGCTTGCGTTTTTAAAATCTAACACATGGCTTTGTTTTTTTTTTTCTGCAGTGAAGTGAACATAAGGGCTATTTTCATTTTAATTGTATCTTGTTAACAGATAGGAAAAATAAGTAAAGCAAAATAATCTGAAGTGGAGCAAGATGTATTAGTTCAGAGACATGAGAGCAGATGTTTTTAATGCATATTTAAGTTTTTTTAAAAAATATTATTATTTTTACTTTTATATATAATATTGCAGTCTTCCCTTTAAAGCTGACAATATGCATTCTAGTTTAATGATTTCTTTGAACAATAAGGATATGTATTACACTGGCAGACATACAGTATAAAGTTTGTAGCAAAATTCACATATTTTCTATTTACACATTTAGATAACTACAGTGAACCACATCTAAAATCATATAGAAAAAATATTTGATGCTGTACATAGACATCTATAGTTCTTAAATGTAAAAAAATCACAGAAGATTCTAAGTTATCATCTGCATTCTTTTGCCGTTCTTTTTTTTTTCTTTGACTTTTCAAATGAAAGAAAATAAATGAGTTAGGCCTGCTAGGTTTTGTACACAAATACCGGATGCTGCCTCCTCTGCTGAGGGCTCAAGGTGACACAAACACTACCACAAAGAGCTTGGCAGATAACTCAAGACACAGCCCTGTCACAGCGCCAGGTCTCTCACGTGCTAACCTGAAGAGGAGGGTGAAAATAGTGCTGTGTGGCCAGGGTTCAGCATCTCCATGTAAACCACAGGATGGATTGCCTCTGAAGGCATTGCAGAAAATTAAATGGCTCGAGCAGCTGGTGATATACAGGACAGAATCCTGTAAATCAGAGACCGATGCATTGTTGCTGGCGTGGCAATGAAGGAGGCGAGGGAACATTCAGCAGATTCCCCAGAAGCAGAACTGGCTTAGGCCTCTACCCGGACACTACATTCACAAGGCTGCGAGATTCCATGAGTCTACAATTCACGAAGCCATCTGGCCGGATAACCCTCGGAGTTCCTGGGCATTCTTTCTGTTGCACATTTAGAAATTTAGCAGCAAGTTTTGGGATAACCCTGTGAAACTTTTTTTTTAAAAGCATGGCACACAGAAAACCCATGCATCCTTGAGTTTGTAGTCCGCTTGCTCAAGTACAGCGTTGCACGGGAAGCCGAGGCCTAAGTCAGTAAACAACAGGCTCAAGGCAGGACACACCCTGGATGGGACACCAGTCCATTGTAAGGCACACACATACACACACACACTCACACCAGCACCGATTTTTATGGAAGCCAGATCCTACCAGTATGTCTTTGGACTGTGGGAGGAAAACGGAGTGCCCGGAGGAAACCCACACAGACATGGGGAGAACATACAAACTCCACACAGATGCAGGTAGCACCCCACTAAGTGAACCCGAGGCCCAAGTGCTGCAAGATAGCAATGGTAACCACAGCACCACCATGCTGGCCCCACCAGAAATCTGTACTTGAACCATGTAAGATTGACTTCAGGGTGACTTGTGAATCAACAAACAAAAAAGCTCATATCGTCAGTTTTCCACTGAAATGCGTTTCGTATGCATTCAAATACATATAAGACAAACGCAAGGCTTCCATTCTTATTTGTAGTAGTACAGTATGTATTGTTTGGAAACAAGGAAGAAGAGCTGAAATGCAGCCACGTATTAAGGTAAGGTATGGCTTCAATTATTGGCCTTGTTTCTCCGTGAGAAATGGCAAAACCCTGAATTAAAAGTTCCGGACAGCTGCTGCACATCAGGATGCTAAACAGACAAAAAAAAATCGAAATGTTACTCTTTTTGAAAAAAAAGAGTGTGCATGCACTGTGGGTGAAGTGGGTCCCTACAAATATATTTAAATTAATCTATTCCAATCCAGAAAAGTACTATTATTGCAGAAGGGAAACTCAATGTGCCTTGTGTACTCCTTTGGAGCATGAAGGTACTCCAGATGGCGTACCCTCAGGGAGAAAGAGACAGTTTGCAACAACACCTGTCAAAAGAAGAATCCATGCTTTTTGTGGAATGCAGAAGCTATGGCCATGAGCACCAATTTATCAAGAGGAAGGATTACACCTCGAATCTTACTTTAAATGACTTAGCACTCGAGATGCTCCTAGTTCCAGGCACATGGAATATTATGAAGTTACAACAGCAAAGATTAGGCTCGACTTCAACACCGTAAGATCCTATTTTGAGATGGTTGCTAGTGGCAACACTAAAATTCCTTTAGCATGTTAGCATGTTTTCCATCATCACAGTTTGGGCTCACAGCATCATCCTGTAGCTATGGAGTCCCATTGATTTCTGATACAAATTCACTTAAAAATCTGACTGATGTAAAAGCCAGTGCTGTAAAACCAGAAAAAAAAGACTACAGGAAAGCACAAAAATAATTTCTCAATAAAAGGAAGAGAATATATACTGTTCACGCACAAACCGCTTAAACTCCAGACATGACATCAGCATTTCCACAAAAATCTGTATTTGTTTTACTTTACACTTGCTATAATTAGTGTGCTAAAATGCCCCAGCAGAAATATTGTAAGCATTGTATATGCTGACTATTGCTTCCTTGCTGACATATTAAAATAAAATGTTCAGGCAGTCGTAGATTATTTTATTAGTATAAGATGGTCCACAGACAGCACATATCCTTTGATCCTATAAACCATAATGCAACGTACTGTAGTCCTCTGAGAATTGCTAAAGAGCTTAGATTTAATTCTGTCACTTGTGTGATAAGGGACACCTGTTAAGTGGGGACATAGATCAGACCAAAGTTAATCAGAACAGGAGGTGTACTACAGTACATTTTTATCCTCAAGGCTTCCACAAATTGATGTGAACTAAGTTAACGGCTTATCATGACATTCAGAAAACTAATTGAAAAACATCGATGTTTACAAAACAAATGGTTATTACACAATGTTATAAGTGGTCACTCCAGTTCAAGTGATTGGCTACACAAAGGTGTTTTTATAAAGTGAAAAGGGCTGCACCAACTTTGTCCTGGTTATTTGACCTAGAGCCTAGAAACTTGATTCTCACTCCAGGAGAGCTGCTGGGATTGTCCTGGAGGTTAATGTCACCACAAGCAACCCCCAGTCTCTCCAATGAGCACTAAAACCCGGATGAGGATTTTGTGTGGCCGATCGCTGCTGTGCTGTGGTCAATGAGAATTTGCACGAGTTTAACAATACATTTTGGAACACAAAGAGAAAACAAAAATCAGATAGGTCAATGCTCCAAAGCCCCTGATTTCCAAAATGTTATTAGATCAGTAAGTAAAATAGCATTTTGCCAAACTTCTAGTATGTTTCAGCCAGCATTCACATGACATAAAGGGATGTTGTTAATCTTTTAGAGATGATAATGGTACAAAAAGCTTTGAGAGCCATTTCCTTCTTTCCTAATAGTATTTGAAAAACCTAACTTTGTGAAATGTCTCTGGGATTCAGTAAAAGTCTTCCTCCTGAGAGATGTGGAAGCTTTGAACACAAATCTTGAATTCAATGTATCATATTTTACATCTTTGCACTGCCGGCTTGTCTCGTTCCTCTGTTTTGCAGGAAACGGTACTTTAACTTGATGTGGATTCAATATTGTTGCAGTTTTAAGAATTTATTAAACAAAAATGGAGACAAAATGCCTTGGCCTTTAGTTTAAGAAACAGCACAAATAAGGATCTGTTAAAGCCGTTTTTGGGGATCTTAAACCGCTGTGTCCTAGGTGTTTATTTATTTACATTCTGACTAGAAAACTCTTAATTTTGTAATGCTACAAAAATGCTGAAAATGTTTATAGCTCAATAACTTAAGCTGACATTCTCAACTTTCCTTCGTACTAATCCCATTACTAATATTATGTATTCTGCGTCCTATACACGACATCATTCATTTCAGAATTTCGATCCTGCCTGTTCTGTTCCAATTGTCATTAGCAGCTGGCATTTTGCCATGAGTATCTGCACGCTGTTATTAATCTTGCCCAAATTTCACTTTTTGTGAGTGGTATCTCTGCAATTCATGAGGGTAATAATAGATTCGACTTGTTGCATAAAACTGTTTCCCTTAATTGTTTTTCTTGTTGAAGTGAACATTTTCTGAGTTTTTTTTTTTGTGGAAAAGTAGATAAAGACTGAAGAAATGAGCCAAACGCTTAATGTTCATAGCACAGATATGAAAAGGGGGATTGTGGCATTGCGTACTTAAAAGAGATGTGTAATTACTATGTAATAAAGAGTTAAGAATGAAGTAATTTTGTGCCAGGATGTACTGACCAATATGAAGGAAATACAGAATTGAAATTCAAAATTTCTTACAATGTTTTTGCATGCCTCTGGAATGATTTTGCTTCATGGGCAATGGGTTACTATGTTAATCAGACCTGATGCAGAGTTCCGCATTTACCATCTAGGAAGCTCAAGCAGTCATCAGATCTCCATGTGCACTCCTGAAAAAGATTCTGGAGGCTAGACGGGTATGCCCACAGAAATCATTGAAATGGCCAATTCAACACAAAGAGGGCATCGTCTCCTCTCATGCTACTGAAATGACTAAATAAATGGACACCACTTGAATACCAATCAATAGCAGTTAAGGTTTGAATGGCGGTGTCACCAGAACCTAAGGATAATACCCACAGCATTACCTGGGAAAGGATTAGTTTGTCTACAAAATGACACACACAGCACAGAACACAGAGAAACTGCAGTAAACAGAACATAATCAGGGGCTTCTGAGTGCATTCAATTTATCCTAGAAGTGGACAGCTGTGCCAGTTTGATACATAGGAACACGGGCATCTCTGAAGCATGGTAGACCAATGATGAATAAAGCTCTATTTTAAAACACGGTGAATTGTGTTCTTGTGCACAAACATTTGACTGAAATTTAAATGGAGAATCAAAGAAGATATCTATTTTCTGTTTGAAAGGGATAAAAGACTGTAATTTGCTTAAAAACCACATGCTAGGCTTTTAAAGTAACCCCCACAGAGTTATTGACTGCTCCCAGAGGCTAAAACTAAGCCACGAGATAAACATATAACAGTGGATGTGACGCATGAACATTTGATTATTACATGAAGAAACAGCATCTGCTATCAGAGAATAGCTGGGAATGTGGATGAGCAGGTCCAATTTATCAGGCTTGTTAGTGTTGAATTAAAAATACCTGAAAAGCTGGTGTTCAATTAAAAAGTGAAACTCTAGGTCTTTTCCTCTGGGAGTCTAAAGCTCAACTTAACACATTAAACACTTTCGCTACACCTTGAGATAAAGATTTGCAGAGATTTCATGTAGAGACAGAAATTCACAGAGCTTTTGTTAACAATTCTCAGATTATCACACATTTTTGCCCACATCAAGCACAGCATGTGCTTAAAAGATGATTATTATATTTCAGACCATCATTGGGTTTTATTGTTATATAATATTTTATACAAAAGATTATTATTATTATTATTATTATTATTATTATTATTATTATTATTATTATTTATATTACAGCTCTTGCTGTGGGATGGAATTTTTGCATTCTTAAATGTTATAAAGTCCCTTTTAAAGCTTTTATGCCTCCCACGAGTTTTCAAGAAAATAGGTCAGTAACTGACACACCAGGGGGATATCTAAAGGTCTATAGAGGGAATATGCTGTTTTGACTTATTAGCCTTCTCCAAAGCCTTTTACCTTGGCCTGAAAACATTCAGGATGCATGAAGATGATGTAAATATTTTAAAGCCTTTTAGAATTCAATATTCTCAATGCTCTGAATCATGACAATTTCAATTTCCTTACTGTATAATGTATAAATACTGAATGAAATGCCTTTTTTCAGCTTGCTGAAGACTACTCGTTCAAGAAACAAGAAAGCAATGCGGATTGGTTTAATCCCGTTTATATATCCGACCGATTAATTCACAGATTAAAGGCAGTTCTGGAAAAACAAAATACTTGACTAATTTCCTTTTTTATATTATCTCAAAGAAAGACATGCAATGAATCCAATAGGAGCAGATTAATACTAAAAATAAGCAAGTCTTTTCATAAAAAAAAAATTAACCAGTGGTCAACTTGATGCAAACAAAGGATTTTATTAAGTCATTCACTGAGTCATTTTTCAAATGTATTCACTGCTGGGTTTTAAAGCATGGTTTTGTAATGCTTTAAGTAGCTTTTTATCATTGATTTGGTGGAGGAGGGGGGATTAAAAGTCAAGTTTGTGTGCTTGTGTGAACCTTTCATGAAATTCTGATTGGAAGCCTACATACAAACCTAGAAACCACACTTAGCTATGAACGTACTTGAAAATGTATCAGTGAGCTAAACGTGCAAGCTATTCATCTTAGGAATCAAGTATTGTTATCTCTGCAGTGAAACTTTGACGCAGGTGAACAGTAAGGTATGCATTAAAGCCTACTCTCTACTTGTACTACACTAGGAACAAGTAATAGGTTTATTCCATGCTGAAAAAAAGAAGAAAGAGAACACAACGTTTTGGCCGTGAAGCCTTCTTCACACCTGAAGAAGGCTCCACTGCCAAAACGTTGTGTTCTCTTTCTTCTTTTTTTCAGCAGGGAATAAACCTATTACTTGTTCCTTTGCAGCCTACGCATGCTGATGCAGCTCCCCGCCTGGACTTGTACTACACTAGTCTGTCTGACCAAGTGCTCTGCTTTGCTTTGGAGAAATGCTTGAAATTTAGAATTGAAGTATCAATGAGCACCTGGTGGAAAACTTCCGATTGCTGGGGATGGGCACATGGCTCCATAAAGCAGGTAGTCCCACTGAGAGCTGGCAGACACCCAGCTAGCGGCTGCACAGTTACCATGGTGACCCGACTGCAAGTGTCTGGAAGATGAGAGGCAGTGTGTGGAAGGGGAATCTCTCTATTTCTGTACGAGGAGGTGAGACTGAACACCCACCTTTTCCTGTTACACAGCTATTCCACCGTATCTGTACTGTATATATTTCGTTTATAAGTACATAACCATGTGACTATATATTACCACCCACACACCGTTAATGGGCAATCCTTTCCCTATAAATGCCCGATTACAATTAAACAGAATTTTCCACATTAGAATAACACTTTAAGTGATCTAGTTAGAACTCAATAACTAATACTTTCAAAGCTTAAAAAAATCTATATCATAGAAGCCCATTTGGTGTGTATTTACCTGTATTCTTTCTCTATACAGAAGTTCAGATTGAGCAACATTTAAACAATTAATGATTTCTTCATTCAATGAACATTGAATTGATGATTTAATTATTTTTGCTTTCTCTCCTCAGAGGGGAGATGTTTTGTGTAGCACAGTGGGTAAGTCTCAGGACTAGCTCTGGAAGCTTAGCTGGTGGTCTGTGAGCTCAGGTCCCCCCTCAAGGCTCCGCTGTTGTGCCTTGAGACAGGTACTTCACCCCGGCTGCTCCAGCCCACCCAGCTGTATGAACAGCTGTATGGAGTTTAAGTACTCTCCTGCGTCATGTTGTCCGGAGAGAGTGGGATTATGTTTGACTGTGTGTCCATTTTCAGATAAGATTTACGTCCCTATCTGCCAGGCAGCTCTTGTCAGTAGTAAACAATCAGTACACCTATTGTACTAGAATAATTTAACTGTGAGTTCAAAGTGAATCTGAATGGTATGTGTATATAATAATTGTTATTTTTAGTTAGTAACATCTCATTTGGCTTTTGCTAAATGACTAATGACTAACTCACCGCCGTCCACAAAATCATGATTTATTTTCTATGACTGCATAAGACCACATTTTTTTTTGTACAGATCTTTTCTATAAATGCAGAAGCAAAGCCATAATTCCATGTGCATGGTAAAGACAAGGAGCTCTTAAGCGTCATCAAGCCAGAGTTCGTCCTGGTCTGTAGTGTTAACTGGACAAGAGAGTATGTCACTCACTTCTGAATGAGACATCGCATAGAATTGTGCACACAGTAGAATAGAAGACATCCTTTTCTTGTTTTGGTCCTGGAATGTTTTTGATTCATCAGTTACTATTAAATCAAAATATTCTGTCTAAAATAAAGCAATCTGAATGTTCGTTTAATAAATGTGGAGTCACACTCCTGGCTAGAAGAGAACTCTTTGCTCTTGTAGTTGGTTGTTACATTATACTCTCACATGCACAGACAGAAAGGCTTTGTTTGCTATAAACCAAGTTCTCCCACTTTTACTTTAGTAATATTTGCTTCTCAAAACAGTGACTCGCTGGGGTTAAAAATGGCATTAGCAATGTTTCTGATCATTTAGTTTCTTTAATCCCCTTTACATCTAATTAAGTCATTTAATGAACTATGACCAAAATGTTTTTCTGATGCCAAACTGTGTTTTTCTGCTAATTTGTGTACCATGCATCCCCTCTTATTATTTTTAAGTACAGCTTTGCTTTGCATTTCCTGCAAGAAAATACTCTCATGCATCCAGAAAAGACACATTTGTTTCTGTGCATTGGTTTAGGAGTTTAACTGACTGAATCCTCAGCATGTGGCTGTGAAGAAATGTTTGTGGGCTGTCGTTTGTTAATCTCTTGCAATTTTCCAGCACAGTACTTTTTTTTTCTGCCAAGTTGAGCAAAATGATTTCTAAAAGCCCATTCTATAATCTTGTAAATGATCTGCTGGTGGAATTGATGGGAGGTAGTTGCCAAATGAAATATATTCAGACCAAGCAAGTATCTGTTTTGGAAGTTGTTAATGACCCATGAAATTGTGCTTGGTCCTGTCATGTTTAATAGAGTGCTCTTGGAAAAAAAAACTGGGTACTATAAAAGTCTCAGCCTCATTCTTTCAGCTAAACAGTAACAAGTTATTTTGTAAAGAATACTTTGTCTCGTATTAATTTAAAAATCTGATAAAAATCCAATAATTAGCTTTAGCTTTCATGATTTTTATTATGACATGCTCCAGTCATGTTCCAGATGAGCCAGAATCATAAACCATATTACTTGCAAAATATCAGGACTGTTGCAAGACTTAATGACTAATGACTGCTCTCCACTGGACCAAACTGGAAAGGGTTTTGTAATGCATTATTTCACATGGTTGATTAAGACAAGTGATTTTTTTACAGGCTGTCAGCAAAAGCCCTTTAATAATAGTAAGACCCAATCTGAAATAGCTATTTGTTGGCAAATTACAGGAGTGTCCAGGCTTTGCAGATGGATTAGAGACTGTCGAAAAAGACTTAGATGGAATAATTGAACATACTGTCTTTTAAAGAAAACAGATTTTTTTAACACTTAACTTTAGCTTTCTAAAGCACTTAATGGTGCAAGTCTAACAACAATGTGGTGTGTGCAAAGCAGAAACTGTAAGATCCATTTAAATGTAGACGTTATTGTGTGCTCAGCAAAAGATACATTTTCTTACCAAAGTTTGCATATGCGTATTTAAGCTATATACAGCTTTATTTTAATAGGAAGACATTGTTTTCCATTGAATAATGTTTATTGTGCTAAAACCCGGAGAAAATGTGTTTTTTCCATTTAGCCAAAAATTGCCCCTTAAGGTTTTGTATATAATATGATGGGTGAAAATGTCTAAAGAAAAGGAATTCAACATATTAAATGTGCAATCAGCCTAAAATCGCTTTTCTATCTTGCTCTCTACGGGATGTCAGGATCTAGTCTGTACCTCATTGTTTGCTTCCAAACAGTTCACTTGTATTGGTCATACAGACTGAACTGATCTACAATTTTGTGAGCAAGGTTTCACACAGGCTTACACATTGCCACTGGGAATTATTTTTCCATTCTTCAGCCACCATTATCTGGTAGCTGAACCTTCGGGCATATGAAAGCTCAACAGCTTCAGCTTCAGGAAGCACCTCCTCTGGGCTCAAGGGCGTTTACTAAACCACATTTGCTTATCTGTGCTCTTACAGCATCTGTGGCACCTCCTCAGCAGAGCCGTCATTTCGAGGAAGTGCCTGAGTGCGGTTTGTAGCACAGCAGAACGTTCTTACCAAAATGACAAACTAATAATGAAGCAAGATTTCTCCAGATGTAGCCCGATCCCTAGAAATATACCCTTTCCTTCCTTTACTCCAGAAAGTAAAAGTAAAGGTAGGGTGTTGTTAGGAACCACTAACTGTCCTGAAATTGTTTTTTTCAGATTCATGCATAGCCAGAAATGCTTTTGCCACTAACAATCTTGGCATATCTGTTTGAGTTTGAGAAAATTATTGTTTTTTAATGCCAAATGAATGGCTCCCGAAAGGAATTTCACATTTCTTCAGTTCTACTTTTGCTTTAATAAAACTAGAACTGTTATAGGAACCGAAACATAAAGAACAAGGAGCCCTTGAATCGTAACAATCAACAAAAAATTATTTTACTATGATCCTATAGTTCAATACCTGACCTTTGCAGTAGCATATTCTTAGTAATGTTGGATAAAATAAATTTTAAAAAATACATCGTCTTGTAGGATCAGTTCTCATTTACATTGCATCATAAACACTGTTTTTTACAAGAGCTACCAGCAGTTAACAATTAAGTTGGTAGTATCGTAATGCATAACAATGTTATTTGCACCTTTATAAGATGGATTTCTTTTTTAAATGACTGAAAAACAAAAAACAACCTCCTCACAGGAAATATGGCTGCGAACTGCATAGTCTAAAAGCTCTAAAGTTCAATCTCAATTTTATCATGGCTCCCCCTGGGGAAAGTTCCTATATAAATCTGAGGCAAGTGCTATTGAGTGGTATTTATTTCAAGCTGGTCAGATTACACAGCAAATCAGTTGATTTTCAGAACATCTGCATTAAATCTGCTTTTCTCCGCTGCATTCTGAAAACCTTAGAAAAGCTTAAAAAGCACAAAGGATTTTCTAGGATTCTGAAGGGAGTAATGAAAGTAAACTAAGGGCACTGAAGGGCAGTTAAATGACTAAGGTGCAAACAGAATGCAGAGAAGGGGACACTGGTGTCTGGGGCTGTGAAACTAAAAAGGAAATAAGTGTTTCAGCCTCATTAGTTTGGATGCCTTGTGTAAGGAGGCCAAAGGGGCTGATCGACTCTTCTCTTTCTCTTCTTTTCACATGCTGCTCTTTAACTTCAGTTTCTCCACTGCCTGTCAGTCCCTCTGCTGTTATCACAACCCTACCTCCCCTCCCAGTACATCTATAGCCCCCTCCCCCACTTCACCAAACACATAACACTGCCCAAAACCCCACCCAGGTAGTAAAAACACCCAGGAATTAAGTGTACTGGAAGGTTTCTGGAGTGTTTTAACCACAAAACGATTTGGGCTCAACTTGCCCAGCTGAAGGCTTACCTCCTGGCCAGAGGACGAAGTGGCTGGGACCCCCATACAGCTGCAGAGGTGGAGATGGGATGAAAAAAGACGAGGGAGAAAAGGGGATCACAAACAGTATGTATAGTGTTTTAGGTGAGGAAATGACATCAGGACTGATTACAAATTACCCACAGCTGGCTGTTGCCACCCCTCCTGAACTGTCGTTATCAGCTCCCATTTGTTATTGCACTGCATGTGCCTCAGCTTAGTAGTGTTATTCATATTTTGCTCTTAATCTTTTAACATAGAACACATATTACCTTATGACACACCTGAAGAAGTCTCCACGGCCGAAACGTTGTGTTTTCTCTTTTTTCAGTATGGAATAAACCTATTACTTGTTCCTTTGCATATTACCTGATGGTTGATATTCCTATAATGTATATGCCTGCAGATATGATACTTTCTAATTCATTTACTCTATTTCTTGTGTTTACACCTGTGCTGCACTTTCTATTCTTCCAGAATGGCACTTTTCTTTATCGTCGTGATATTGTACTTTCTCTTACTTGTAATCATATTGGTTTTTCTCTTTTCTTCTTGGCACTTAATGGAGCCACTCCAGATAAGGCCATCTGCTGAACAAATAAATATTAAAAAATAATGAAACTTCAACAAGTAATTTATTTTTGTCCTCATACTGTAGGCACCATCAAATCTTTTAAAACAGAAATTAAGATGAATATTAAACAGCCAGGGCTGTGAACAACATCAGATAAACTCTGAATGGTAGTTTATAGGCTTAGTTCTAAGATCTAAAATGTTGTCCGGTCTCTCTCTGAAAGAGCCCAGCCAGTGGGCTTCCATCACCTGCTTGGACAGCCAGTGTTGGACACCCCCATCTTTGTGCAAATAAAATAATATTTTCCTATTTTGCATTCTAAATGTATTCCATTTTAGCTTCTAATTTTGACCTCCTTTTCCTGTTCAAGTGCTGACCACAAAATTCTAAAACAAAAAGACTAAAAAAAATCACAAATCAACAAATACAACACAAGCAGGCAATCACAGAAAAAAAAAACTTTTCTCTCCACTGTTCAAAAACATCCTACTATAATTCAACATTTGCCTCATTCCCTACTGCTGAAAAAAACAATTGCAATGCCTCGTGTTTTGACTGCAAAAGATAAAGTACAGCCTTCCTTAAAGAAAATCATTTTTTGCACTGAGATTAAGCATTTGTTTTGAGAAGCAAGCCACGCTCGTTGGTGTGGAGAAAATTATGGCGACACTACCTTAGTGAAAGACTCAAGGGAAACCATTTTCTTTTTCTTTTGTGAAATCTGTGTTGTGGACAACACCCCACAAAATCATAAAAATGATTATCCCACCTTCCAGGTGTTCATAATGATTTTCAAGAGATGTTGTAGTGTCTCATTGGCTTAATTATGTACTGTAGCCTGGGCAGCCCCAAACAATTATCACTGGGGCTCTGTGAAGCAAGGAACTGTAGAGGGCAGTGGATTTGTGTGACTAATGACATTACTATGAGTTTAAAAGATTTACATCGTTGTAAATGACTTAAGCACTTTATATATCATGTATCTTTTTTGTAAGGGTGGAAAATGCAGAACATTTATGGCTATTGGGTCTCTTAAGAGGTCAGGGAACATACAGTAGATATATAAGTTGCGTAAACCTCCTTAATAAATTTACGTCAGAACAGCAAAACTGAAATCAATGAATGAGAACTAGGGTTTCTACCTACTGTATAAGGGATGCAAATGTTGTTTTTGAAGATCAAATTTAAGTGTTTTGATAGAGCACCTTAGTGGATCCAGTTAGGTCTAATTGATCATTGAACTTATCCAGACTACAGCATGTCTGCAGTGATGATCTCTACTGCACGCAAATGCTCATGTTAAGAATATACACAGCTGTCTGGATAATAAATACACAGTTATTTTTTACAGGTGCAAAATAAATTCAATCTAGAAAAAAAGAAGCCAGAAATGTTCCAGCCTTAATAAAACAGCTTGCTTGTAACACATTGCTTAGAATTCTGTGTTCCATAACAATTTAATATAGATGTCTCATTAAAAATGATTCTGTGTATTAGTGTCTTTCTGGGTAAGGTTGGTTTTATGCAAAATAGGCATAAACATTTTGAGATGGATGTGGACCCCAACAGGAAAGTTAAATATTCCTACTGATTTCCTGGAAAAAAGAAATTAAGAGCTAGGAAATCAGAGAGGAGATAACATCCCACTGTGAGTTTAGCTAAAAGCTATTCTGGAAGATCTCTGAATAACAGAGTTTTAATATTGCTAGATAAAATGAATGCATAAACACAGCAGTGGTTAAAAAACACAAGTAAATCAAAATAGTCTCGGCCTCTAATTGTTTTGTTAAAACAGAGAACTCCACAAAACAGAGATGTGTTGAAATGACAATGGTGCTAAAAAGCCTCTTATAAGCAAAAAGGGATAAAAATGCTGTAATTTCTTTACAGCACTTCAGGGAAATTACACTTCAGGGTGCAATTTCTATTACAATACTACCCTATTAACCCAACAGGGCACAAGGAGAATAATACTAGTATCACAGTTTTAAAATCACAGTATCACAGTTAATGTAAAGTCACTTTATATTAACAAACACAGCACAAAGTGTCAATGCACAAAAACACAATAACTATACTCATATGATTCTGGAGTTCTGCATCAAGGATTACTTATTACTTACTGACCAAGACTGTTTCTGGTCTGTTACTGTTCTGTGCAAACTCTCTGTTGTGTGGGTCACTTCTGCATCCATTTTACAGAGCCACAAACACTTAGAGTCTAGTTATTGTCTCGTCTTGTGTCATTGGTCAGTGGGTAACTGAATGGGTGGACATCAGGATTTAAAAGAGTGGGCAATTGGGTGCATTGAGCCTCTTGGCTGAGAAAAAGAAGGAGAGTCATTTTGAATGAAGCACTGTGTGAGTGCTTTGTTTCCAGGGGTGTCAAGCACATTGAGTTTGGATCCGAGGACAGAACTGCGTGTTGTTTTTGTCGGCTTGTGTTTGAACCATACTCCCTTCTCCTCGTTGCTCTTCTCCTATGTTTTATTTTTGGAGTGATTTTGTAAAAACAGCCTCATGTTAATCTTTTTTTTCCCCCACAGTAAGCTGGAGACATGCATTTAGATTTGCAGTGATCTGAAACTTTCTCTTTCTCCTCCTTCTTGACCATGATAATTCCGTCTGGTCACTTTCCTTATTTGTCCAAGTGGTGGCGGATGTGGAATTTTGCCAGGTGCAATATTAAGGAGTACACCAAACTTCAATATCTTCCCCATGTTCTC
The DNA here is from genome assembly GCF_040954835.1 of Lepisosteus oculatus. Taxonomy (NCBI): domain Eukaryota; kingdom Metazoa; phylum Chordata; class Actinopteri; order Semionotiformes; family Lepisosteidae; genus Lepisosteus; species Lepisosteus oculatus. The sequence continues at coordinate 63,311,031 of NC_090699.1, forward strand.
AATGAGGTGTATAAGCAATTGTTAACATTTTGTCCAAGTAGCAACATCTTAACAGTCTATTCACTTTGTCATCTGATTCTTTTCCAAAACAATTTCTGAGGTTGCTTTCTGAGAGGAAGATGGTGTCTTGCTCTCCTAATTGGAATGTCCTCATTTGGACTGAGAGTCATTTATCTTGCATTTGGGTTTTAATCAAAAGTGGAAAATCAGAAGCATTTGCAACTGAACATTAACATTTTGATGTCAGTATGATGGCGGCTGAAATTTCCCATTAAATCATCACAAAGGCCTGGTGGATAATGCATTTCAAATTATAATGAGATAATTTCCATAATAACTAGGTTGCTTAAGTGTCCCCATATCAGCTACATGTAATTCCCATCATAAGTAATTACAGAAAGACATTTTGCAGACGTTTTTCTTACACTACATTTTACAATATAAGGGTCAATGTTTTTCACAACAGTGGGAACCCAGACGGCCATGATTTCCATCCTGCATATAGTATCTGCATTGGACTTTTCACCATTGCTGAAACACCACCTTGCTTCTAATGGACATAGCAAATAGCAATACTATATGTTGGTCACTGTGTTAAGATAATGTTTTTTGAGCCTAACCTGTTCCATTGTCTATATGTTTTAAGATCTGGACACTAATAATGATAATAAGAAGGAGTGACTGACATGTTAGAATGTCTATGTTAGAAAACCACAATTAAATAGAGCACAGAAGTCCTATCAATTTAAGATCAAGTGTTGGGATAGGAGACCTCTAAGGAAAGCTAGGTTCCTGATGGTGGTAGACCAGTAGGTGGCACTTTTCCTTCCAATCCAACGCCCCATTATGGTGATAGGTGACAATGCTCTAGAAGGTGCATTAAACCCAGGTCGTGGCTACTTTGTCATTAAGATCCCATTATCACTCCCTTTACAAGCAGAGGCACTAACAAGGGTTTTCGCTTTTGGCTAAATTCCACTCTAGGCCTGCCCAAGCTGGCCTCCATACACGTCCCCCCTTATTCAATGGTAAAGCAGTTTCTCACTCCATCTGATGTGCATGGTAGTGGGGTGCTGGTGCAGAATGGCGTTCCTGCATTTCCCAGGAGCAAGAAATCTGACTTTAGTCATAGATGTACTGGTTCCCCTCCAGAAGGTCAGGTGCTTTAGGGGCTCTTTGGGATAAAAAAAAAACAACGATATTTAAATGAGAGCAATTACAGAACAAGAATGAATTCAGGGTTTGTGAACTGCCTCAGTTATTAGTTTCTGGTTATAGGACAGCGAGCCCAAATAACACCACCAGTTAAAACACTAAATGAATCAGACTGCAAATATTGCCATTAGTGAACCATATGCATTTTTATTAATTATATATTTGATTGCTGTTCTGTGTAAATGGTCCCACTTAGCCATGTAATACTGTATCCGTCAACTTACATGAAAACACTTTATGATGATGAGAGTCAATTTCTAAACACAGTACATAAATATGTGAATCTACTGTACATGCACAGGGAAGGTTCTCACTATTGTCTCCCTAGGAATTGGCAGGTTTATTTTTACTTGCAGTACTCCATGTTGGTATGGATTTTAATCACAAAACAGCAGACATACCCCAATTAGCAGTAGTTAAGGGAAATTAATTACATCTCTTAAAATTCACAAGGAACATCATACAGTGAGAGGACAGAAAAAGGAAAGGAGACAGTGGCCAGCCACAAGCTTTCACACCTCTTAAGTTAGAATGAATGGAGCATAAGGTCAACTAATGAAATACTTTACTGTACATCCTGCACGAAATGACCACTGCAGATACTGGAAGGCTTTACAGTTACGAACAATACTGAATATGTATGAGCAAATCACAGATATAATTAATGCTTCACCGTGTATACACAATGTACACATTAAAAAAATACCCTCATCGAACACGTTCTTTTACCATGATATTGTATGCTACAATACAAAACGGTCATCTTGTTTTCGTTCTTTCTCTTACTGTTCTCTCGTTCAGAAAGACCGGAACAAAAATAAAAATGTGGCTATGGATGCATACAAGGGAGAATCAGACATCCTTTAAAAATGAAACAAAAAAGTGCCGTGGTAAAGTGAATTCAAGTAATGGGCATGCTTTACACCACAAGACGCCCCTGGAGAGCTCACTGGCCATGAACAAGTGGCTGCTCCTCAGTTTAGCTTTGCTGTTCTGTGCTTTCAGTAATCTCCCCTTTGGCTGCTTTTGAAAGGATGTCCATCCATTTCATTTGAAGCTCCTCGTCCTCTGCACTGAACAGTATGGTCTGTTGGGACTGGCTGAGTTTGATGACATGTTTCATTTCCTGCTTGTCCTGTGGCAAGCAGATTTCATAGCCTGGCAAAGGGATGGCACGTGGTGAGCGACTTTCCTGAGGAAACAGCAACAGACACGTTAATAAGAGGCTTGAGCTGTCACAACAAAGTCCAACAGCAACGTCCTCCTTTCTAAACTTGTTCCGCTCCACTTGGGTTTAATATTTATTTGGGACTCAATACCAAAGTCACAGAAACCTTTCTTCCAGCAAATGTTTTATTCAAAAAGCAATTAACCACAATCTCAGCCACCTCCTGGCTTTTTAAAATTGAAGCCAGAGAGTACAGCTCATATCAGACCCTAGATTTGGCGAGTGGAGTTGGGTCAGGTATGTTATGGGAACACAGCTGTGGGATCACGCTGGCTCTTGTGTAGCGTGATCCACTTTCCGAGCCTTTATCAATTTTTAATTGAAGTTTAGTTCACCCTTCAAGTAGTTTCAGATGTATCCGCTTTTACTCCCTGCACTGGAGGAACTGTGAAGTGCTATGCTAGCAATATGACACTCTCATAATGATGGTTAAATTAAAGAGAGGCACAAACGTTAATTATACAAAATAACAAATGACACAAAGAAGGACACATTGTTTTTTAAAGCTATACACCCTAGAAGGCAAAATGCAAAAATGTTCTTAGATTAGATATCAAATCCATCTAACCTAGCAATATTGAATATGGGCCAGTATCCATTAAGAAATAACATCTGATGAGCCGCAGGCAATATAAGTCTTTTTCACCTGCTGGGTATTCTAAATTACCTTGCAAACTCCTGCATCGTGTAATATCATGCACTACGCTCCTTTACTGAAGTAATTCCTCCCTTCAGGCTGCATGTTATTACCACACGGCTTTTCTTCAGATTTGGAAGAGCAGACCGCTTCATCTGATTTCTATTTATCCCCATCTCTTGTTTTGGAATACAAAATGATTTGGGATTTTTAGAAGCAATGGGATGGTGCACAAAAAAGTTATAAATTTTAAAACCCCCTGTCGAAGAAGCCAATCAAGCTTTCACACCCCTTGAGCTTGGCAATATGTTGGAAACTCGCCAGTGCTAAAAAATGTCTAAGCCCTAACACATTAGACTGGATATAATCTGCAAGGGCTCGTGCCAGACTCATAACATCAGGTCAGTACCAGAGAGGCTAAATCCTCTGACCTAATTCTCTTCAGCTGCTGGCTGAATAGCACTTACGTGATCAATCTTACCTGATCGCTCATTTGCAGGTATAATACCAGTGGCTCATTTTTGGTAATGGTAACCCAGACTTTATTCCAGGTCTTCCCCTTCTCTAGAAAATGCAGATGACTGCAGAATAGACTGTTTTCTGCTGCTAGTGAATTCTGTTTCTGTCAGAGAGAGGGACAGTGAAAAGGCACAGAGGTTATTTTTTCCTTAAATGGGAAGCAGTTACATTTTTATCTTATTTTTAAATGTCATTATTTCTACGTTAGTACAGAACCACCTAGTAGTGCTCTAGAGAAAAAGATTCTCAGTCCCGGTCCTTGTTCAACTGAGCCCTTAATGATCGGTGCCTGTAACTGATCTGTTTGCTCGTTCGGATTCTGTTTTGCACAGCCCTTATTCTTAAAAAACATCCTCGATGAGTGTGCAGTATTTCTACCACACCAGCATGCAAACCCTTATGCACTCTGACCTCAGTTTCGTAGTAAAAAATGTCTTCACTAAAATGTCTTCTTCTGAGTTAAAAGCCTTTAACAGGTGACCAGTTTTGATTAACAGGAAGATCATTAATACTGTATACTGTATCACTCCAACAATGAGTGTGTTTCCTTCTGCTTTTCTCAAGAAGCCCAATTTGTCACTTTCAGCTAACACACCTAAATGAGGGCAGGGCTAAAAATCCTAATTAGTAGGGGAATGATAGCAGTTACAAATCCCATTAATTTTCTAAGGACTGAAAAACAAATACAAAAATAGGCATCAGATTACCTAAATCAACAAAGCTTGTGATTAAGAACTCTTCTGGAGCAAAAACCAGATCTCCTGATCCTGGAGAGCATCAATTCAGTCAGTCTTACAGGTCACCGTAAACGTGACCTCCTTTTCAAAGGTTAGGAAACACTCGGACATTATTGATTAATTAAGCAAATAATGTGTTCTGTTAACTGAATTGTGGTCCTTGAGGGTTTAAGATTATTTGTGATTTTTGTCTCTAAATTTATTATTTTGAAAACTGTTGTTTAACTGTTGACAGTTAAATTACACCAATCTTTTAAAATTGATTTCGTGGTTACCTACAGTAAAATCTGCTGGTTTGGAGCAGGTTGGTAACAAAAATTTAAAGCCAAAACCACTTCTAAGTTTAAATAGTATCCTCTTGTGGTCACTTCTGGGCACTACACTTCCTCTCATAAAATATAAGCAGGATAGTAGAAGGAACACTGAACTATTTTTATAACCATGATAGGATCGTTAGGACATGCTCGTTTTCCGCCTGTTCTGATCGGTCATATACAGTACTTCCTTTCAGACAATTCTGCTTTACTACGTTAACACCTGAGCACTTCTTCATTTTAAGGGCTGCTGTAATATAATATTTAAAATATTTTACTGCTGCAAGGATATTAAGATATAGACGATTACAATATACACCTCAGAAATTAAAAAAAACGTTGTCTAAGATCAAAGAATTAGAGAAAATGTTTTCTTTGTTCTTAAGACCTTTCTTTAGATCCCTGAATATCAACTACAATAACTGCATTTAGAGCTATAGTTCTGTGATACAGTGTAAGATATCCATTAGCACTGCTGGATCACAGTACAATGTTTAGACTTAAGTTAAACCTTAAATGAAATAAAAACAATTAAAACTAAGTAGAGCAGCTTCAGTACAGAATGGTTACATCGGGAATCACATATGTAGAAATATTTTCACTATATATCTTCAGGGAGCTATATACAGTGACCTATTTAGATTTTAGATATTAATTGCATGTAATTGAACAGTTATTTTTACATTAATAAATATTTAATGTGTGTATATTTCCCATCTGCACTAAGCAAGTGCATAGTGAGCCAAAATATTGAGCAGCACACTGAAGCTCAATGAGTTAAGACATTTGTATGCACAGCATGCTGTATCCTGCGCTGTGCGGTATGTGAACTCTTGAATTTAGTGTGTAAAATGAACGTGCATTAGCATTACAGATGTTGGATATTAAACAAACTTGTCATTCAAAGTGACAGAGAGTAGTGTAGATAATGACATAATACTGAAGAACTTTCTGCCTTCCAGCTTGTCTTTACCAAGAAGCTAATAATCATCTTTAAAGCAGAGAATATTATTGCCAGATTATGCATGGCTATTCCAGTAGAATAAGTCATAGTGATTAATATTAACATATCAGCCCTCTGCAGCACTAAACCAACGACAGCGAACCTTGAGATCATGATGCGGAGGTTATTTCCTCCAGAAAAAGACTGCATGTAGCAGGACAGGTCCCCTGGTGTTCCTCAGGCTACCCATAACCTGCTGTCATCCTAGTCGTAATGACATCCAAGGACATTTGAAGGGAGCATAATGATTCCCTCGTGTAACATAAAGCAGGGGGTTTCTAAAAATTTCTTCTACATCGTGAAAAAAAAAAGACACAGCAGAATCATATTTTATGCTACCTGGCTTTCACACATTTTTTCTCTCTCCTGGTTTTATGAGTCCATTTTTTTATCTCTTTATAATTCATTGTAAAGCTTTTTTTCAGGACCTTTTATCATAACGTCATCATTATTATTTAATTGTTATCGATAATTAAAATAATTTGGCTTATTGAGTTCGAAGATCTTCTGTATTGGGAGAAACGTGTGGTCGCATTTTTGAGACGATAATACAAGAACAGGGACTGCTGTAAAACTGCTTTCCTTTTTGATACACATCGAGAGCTCACCATTTTTCACGGGTCTGTGTTTAAGATTAGCTTCGCCACCTGAAAAACTTAGAATTGGTTGAGCTAAATAAACACTGTTTTCAAACCGTATAGTACACTTTTTCGATCTATTCAGGATTAGAAGGTTAAAGAGCAGCTCCCAGATCAAGGAAACATATGCTCAAAGTGTAGTTCAATTTATTGTGGCACTGTTCTCCACACTTATCCCTTCCATTACTATCAATAACTGTCAGATACTTACTCATGCTTGCCATTAGCAGGTACATTGCCTAAACAATAATTAATCACTGCGAAGGTTAAACTCTGAGTTTGCTTAGCCATATCGGCTTTTCCATTTGTAATCTGAATTGTACTCTGATTTATCAGGCATTGATTGATTTTTTTATTCTGTATTGTGCGGACACTAAAACGCGAGCCGTCTTTGTAAGATTTAGCTTTATAAAAAGTCCACGATAGAAAGCGAATTGACCTATTTTACACTGCAATCCTTCCCTTTGGTGTATGTGTTAAACCTTACAATTAATGCTTGCGATTTTGCATCGTATTACTCAAAATAATAATTTTAACATTATGTGGTGGTCATTTGATGGTTAAGTCATGTTCAAGGTGGTGCTAAGCATCTAGAGCTAAAATACAAAAACTAGTAACGACACTAAAATAATTTTGCCGTGATATTGATGTATATGGGAAGGCGAAAACTTGCCACCCCGAATGCTTATTTAAGACAATGCTTTTGCTTTTAAAAAAAAAACATGGTGATTATGGAATGATTTAGTGTCTGCTGCACTATGGCAGGGGGTACTGGGTTGATTGGTAGCTTGAATCTTTAATCACTTCTCTGCGTTTAGCTGCTCTGCGGCTCACGTCTGGAAATGAATGGGTTTGTGCCTTTTCTGGCTCCCCCTCGACTAATAGAAATCATCCATAAAGCTGGCAGTGAAGGATCTCCAGAAATTCCTGCTGACCCCATTACCACAGAAACAGGCGGGAGGATCTGACTGATGCTCAGAACAAAATCGGCAAAAGCACCGACAAACAGAAGGAGTGGAACTCGCGCTTTTCCCCCAAGGATTCCCGAGTGCTTTACAGTACGTGTATTAACAGGGGACTCGCTTCCTTCAGCACTGAAGAGCAGCCCCCCACCTGGGTGATGGGCAACTGTCATTACGTGCCAGCAGCCTCACAACACAGCACATGTTGGAGGCGGAGAAGAGAAGAACCTTCAGCCGCTGAATTAAGTGGAAAGTAAAGCAAGGCTGGATTTTGCAAGTCCCTAGTAGAATGTAACCAGGACGCTGGGGTTAACATCATTGCTCTGATGGACAGTTCCACAGAATCTTCAAAAACCAAATAGTCAGTTTAAAGTCTCTTTAGACGTACAGCACTTCCTGCATCACATTATCCCTAGTAGACATATTGGGTTACAATCCAGTGGGAAGACTGCCACCTACTGGTCTACCGACAACACCTACAGCAGCAACCTTAGAGGTTCTGCATCCCGTTTCTGACCAGAACCGGCTTTGCTTTGCTCCTGCTCCTAAAGGGAAGGTCAGTCCTTCGCCCAGTGGAAGAAGATGCCTTCTAATCCACTAACTGAAGGCTGTAAGGTCTTACAGTGTTGTGCCAGGTTTAGTTTGTCAGTGAGTTAAGCTGAACTCAAGACAAGCTCACATCAAGGCGCAGACTTTCCCCTGAATCTTCTTGGCAGCTCAGCATGGCTCGGGAAGCGATTTGAACAGGTTCAGCTCTCGCACAGTGATCAGTCTCACCTCGACCGCGGTCTTCTTCCTCTGGTCTCCTGCGGTCTCCGGTCCAGAACTCCCCTGGCCTGCGAAGCACTCTTTACACACGCGGCTGGGTTTGTTCTCCGATATCTTTGTTTCAGAGCATTTCCCACAGATTGCCTGCCGGAGAAAGTGCCCGTATTTTAAAACTCTCTCGAAACCCAAGCATTCCGTATTTGAGTTCAGACCCGATCGGGAGAATTTATCAAACCTTTGTTTTCAGCCTCTAAGTGCTGGTAATGGATAAATGAAACGAAAAGCATATGTACATGAGGTTAGCTCCCTAATCACACAATTTCAGTACAATTTCCTTCTTTCAGTTCAACACGGAAACTTGGAATTTGCTGTTACTAATTTGATTTTGAACTGGCCGTTAAATGACGTCAATAATAGAATAATAGTATTGAATAACAGAAGACACTGTTGACAGAGTAGTCCAGAGAGCACTCTAGTCCTTTGGCCATTTTCAGCAGCAGGATGGGCTACATGTGAGAAGATCCAGTGTAATTAATGTATGAAATGGTTACATAGAACAACAAAAAGTATCAACTGACACTACACTGGAAAAATAAAATAATGCAGTGGGAAAAAAAGGAATCGGATGATGACACTTAGCTTAAGGCTGGTGTCAGTACATTTTTTCCAGCTGTGTAAAGGAAGCATAAGGAACCCCCTGTCTTCCTGACAACACTTTCTCCCTGTTACTCACTGCTCCACAGGCCTTGCAGTGGTGACGCCTTTTAGTTATGGAATGAAAGCTCTCGTTGCAACCTTTACAAGTCTGCTTCTCCTTTTCCTTCTTTGATTTGGAATTTTTCTTGCACAAATCCATCTGCAAGACAAAAAAACAAAACAAAACAACAACATTTAGGGGGCCTTCCCAACCACGAGCAGCCTAGCCTGTGGTTTCTCACAAAACATGCGATGACAGTTTCCTCATCTGTAACCAACCTGCTACTTTGTTAAAGCAGCCACACCTCAGCTGTTCAGCTCCCCCCTCCCTGCTGCGTTCTGGGCTTGATGAGAGTGAGAAGACAATCTGTGAAGCTGGAGGGGACACTGAGCTGCACCTCGTGTCTTCACTGACCAACATCTCCAACGTCTCCTAAACCCGTTTTTCTCAGGGGTATCGGCGTGCGGTTTTTCAGCTAAATCTGATGGGCGTCAAGTTTACCACACGTGCACAGGAGAAGGTAAGAGGTGAAAAATATTATTATACCAGCTCTGGCTGAAGGTATTTCTCCACGTTTCCAGAAACAGCTTGGGTAACATTTCAATTCAATGATGGCTCAAGAATCAAACAATTGTGTTTCTCTTTTCCCCACTTCTCAGTGCGATATCAACCTTTACTTGCTCACTAGCCCAGAAAGCAGGGGTGTGCAGTTCTGCTGCAGTGCTGCCCCACCAGACCCACAACAGCTGGGATGTAGAGGTTAATAAGCACATACTGGAAGGCATTCCTTCTAGTATTTTTTTTTACCTTGTGACAACAAAAATGGAAAAATCAGAGTACAATCAAGCAACTTCTCCCAAGATAAGAGCGGGCAAAAACAAACCTGCTTCATGTTTATTGTTAAGGATTTCATGGGATAGTCAAAACTAATTGAATAGGCACATTCCAGCATGGTTGGTACAGTGTGCTTCCATTGGCGTTAAAGACACGAAGGACATCGCGTGGCTTTACTTTCTTTACTGATCACAGCTTTATAATAACATACAATATAAAAGAATAAAACATTAGGTTCTTACCCCTACTGGTGAGCTGCTTCCATCAAAGGAATCCATACTGATATTACTACAGACACTCTGCAAAACACAGAACACCTATTTGTTAATGGAAACATCTCTAGTATATAAAGAGAGGCACTACAAACTCAACAAATTCTAGTAGTTCCAAAAATCATGTGACAGTTTTTTAATGATGAATTTAAATTAGTTTAATTTAATTTAGTTTTTTTTAATATACAAAACGTCTATCTCATGAATATCTATACAAAACGTCTATCTCATGCTGCAATGAGAGGGCTTACACTAGACATTTCTGATCACTAGGTGGCAGACATTACCCAGGAAAACACAAGGGCATTCAGCCACATCGTTCTGGTTAAGTAGGTCAGAAATAGATACAGTATGTGAGATATGTACACTTATTGAATAAACTACCCTGAAAACTCCATATTTAGTTCTGACATCTTCAGGGAAACTGCAAAAAAGTTTTTTTTAATACTTTAACAATGAGGGTTTCCATTCACAAACCAAACTGTAGCACAATTTGCCAACATTTGGTTTATGGTTTTGAATTTGGACAGTCTTCTGGGGTTTAGTACCATAAGGTGATAGCACAACAAACAGAAGTAGTTTACTAGGAATGAAGAAACTGCACTCAATTCTAGAAAAAAAAAACGATATTTATATGTGAGTTATGAAAGCATACAATTGTATCTGCGCAGGACTGCCCACATCTGATCACTGCCCCTCAACTTGAGGGAGAAATCAAATTCGGTTTTCTTACGACTGAAACTCAGACTAAAAATCAAAACGTGGGGTTGGCACTTGTACTACTTCATAATCCCTTACTATCCTAAGGCATTAAAAGAACAGTAAATGAGTATCTGAACCAATAGCATTTGTTGCGTTTTTAATATCTCTCTAATACTTGCAGCATTAAATCCATTGTCATGTACCGTTCTGTCACATCCTAACAGACTGCAAAACGCCCAGAGAGACGAAAGCAGTCAAAAGAGCTACAGTGCCATTTTCCCCGCAATGTGTCAAGAAGCTTCTATAGCAAGTGGCTCTTGTCATCCAGAAGTCAACACCCAGGGAAAAAAAGCACTTAACCTCCGGACACTCACAGGGGATTCAGGAGGATGCTCTTCGTCTCTGGAGAAGGAGCTGTTGAACGCTTTATTGAACGTCTCACTGTTCTGCTTGTGCTTTTCTATGGTGGCCATAATAACCTGAAAAGGATGAAAAGCTTTTATGTGAAATAAGCATTTTTGCAACAAGGACTCCCATTATATTCCTTTGGGGTCAGCCTTATGATTTGATTGTCCAGTGTTTCCTGCCAGAATAATCCCAAATTACAAGTCGCCAGTAAGAAGCATTACTCTGCTGATCACGAATGGTTGCAAGCTCAGTGGCCTTGGCTAACAAGAGGAAACAGCACTAGAAAGGGAAAACTTTCACTTCCCCAGAACACTTCTGTACAAGAATAAAAAAAGTACAGTATTTTTACCGGTTTGACTGTATTTGCTATTGATGCCTTGGACCACAAATCGCTTGCTGCCTTATTTTGATATTAACACAGTTTACAAGTGTTTGCAAGGAAGAGTCTCCTACTTCACAGTGTTTCAGAATCTCTGCTGAAATGCCAGTTTGTGCTATTAAATTGTCTGGACCACTAACTGAACAGACAGGTCTAAGTGCCTGGTACAATGAGTACTCACAGACTGTGATTTTGTAAAAAGCTATTCAAAACTAGAAGTTCCAGAAATTACCTTCATACTGTACACAATTTAAAAGAAAACTGAACAGTAAATATGATATTAAATAGGTACAGTGAACTTACTATACCTTTCGAATGTATTGAAATGTCAAAGTCTGACCTAGTAAGTTATCCCTTCACAAGCACACACTGAACAGGAGCAGACGGGGCTGTTTTCTCAATTTGAGCAAATTGAGAATAACTTCTCTAAACTTGTACTGAGTATTAACCTGCTATCTCATGCAGTCCTATATCAGGATATCTGCCTGTGTATCTTAATTATCAACAATAACTGATACAAGATTATTTACCTGAATCCAATCTTTCTTTTCTTCCTCAGTCCTGGTAGATAAAAAAAGGAAACAAGAACATACATAAATACCAAAATTTTGTAACTCTCCTCCATTTGATATTTTTTCTTAAAATCCCATCTGTAGTTCCACAGCAATTCTACCAAAATCCTCTGATCTGAAATCTTAGAAAAATCTCCACCTTCTTTGGACCACTCTGAAAGTCACTGTATGGCAAATTTCATTGACCCTTTTCTTCCCAACTTCCACCCATCCATTGCTTTTCTAACTGCCTCTTCCAATCCAGAGTCAAAGGGGAGCCGGAGCCTGGACAGGACACCAGTCCATCACAGGGCAGACACACCCGGAGGGAACATACAGTACGAGCCTCACACAGGTAGCACCACAGGGATTGCACCCAGGGCCCCGGCACTGCGAGACAGCAATGCTAACCACTGCGTCAATATGCTGCCTCTTTCTGACTTCAATAAAATAAATAAAAAAACCTTCAGTCATATTGAAAAAATAAGCAGTAAGGCATAAATCCACTCTGCTCAGATCTATAATTTGTCCAGACTGGTGTTAACTTCTGAAATAATTAATAGATTTGGACCCAAATTCAACCCCCATTGAACCACATGATTCTTTACCAGAAGATGATTCTGTTCAAGTTAAGGACACTGCATTCAACTACAGTATGTGATATTCAAAGACTCCGGGGCACTGTGAGAGCTTAGGATTTCAACAGAAAAACTTCAGAACTACTTCTGAGTCCCAGACATAAATGGAAATGGATCTCAGTTCTATTTCCATCATACAGATTTGAAAATATACCCTGTACGGTAAATACAGTATGCACCCTCACAAACTGAAACTGTAACTAAGGAGGAAAATCGATACTATTTGTTTCAGGTGACAGGTTTCTACAACTCTTTGGCTCCATCTCACCCCACCCTTTTCTCACGCTCCCAAATCCTACAAACAATCCGGTTTTTGAGTCTTGGTTTTGCTTGAGGCGGCCACTCCAAGCTTGACAGCCCAAGGAGGCCCCTTTAAATGCAAAACGATCTGTTGTTGCAGTGGAAAACAAGCAATGATCTAATCTCTCAGTCTCACACCCAGCATGTTGGTTCGAGTGACACATCATGCAAGCTTACTTTGCATAATGATATTTCAAAGTGTCACTTGCCTACAAAGCTCACAGCCTCCGACATGTTTTTTATAGCCTTCGAACTGAATCATAGTAGCCAATCTTACCTTGCCTGCAATTCCAGTGATCTCTGTTTCCCAACTATTGCAAATGTATGAGGCAAATTGTGCTTCACCTTTTCTTGCACCTACATATTAAAGAGAAATAAATGGAGGAAAATCTCGTCAGATTTGCAGTTGACAAACAGCTTTTAAAAACTTGGACTCAAATGACCGAGCAAACAAAAGAACAAACCTCCATGCCAGCAATGTCAATCCTTTCTCTAACGCTGAATTTTTGACCCATAAGCCGGAGTTTTGGCACACAGTACAGCACCATATTGTTAAACTACAAGAAGAACACAAAAGTTATGTTAGTCAATGCCACATTTTTTTTTTTATAAATCGCAAAACATGCAGCAAAACCAAAACCAAATTAGAATCAGTAACTTCCAGCCTGGTTTTGTGAAGGATAGAATTAAACACTGGAATGTTCCCTGTTGTGAATTTAGATTTAGAGACGTGAAAACTAAGACTTTAGTTTAAGAAAAAATACCATCATAGCACAGCATTATAAAAAATAATTATGAATAAGAAGGCAAGACAAACTATTATTTTTCGTCACATTCCAACTACAGTGCGCAAATAAAAACTATTACAGTGGGTGTTGCTATAGACCTACTTTAATCAAAGAAAAGACAGGCATGCAGATTAAAAGAAACTTTAAAAGGATGTCTTTAGCAGGAACAGGTAAGGGCAGTTCCTTTCTTAAAAACCGTCAGGGCCTGAAATTTACCACAGATTTGCATGCCACCCACAAGACAGACTGTCAGTCTTAGTCTGGTGGAACAGAGCTGTTTATCACAAAACACCTCTGTGTTATAAAAACAAAGTCCAAAGCCCCTTTTCTGAAAAAAAGTTGCAATGTGCAAAGCTAGCTATAAGCCCTGTTCAGTCAAAAAACACAGAACAATCTTCAGAAAAATTAAGTCTAGTAGAATATTATTATAGTATAATATAATAATATATTTAATGTATTTTCTCCTCAATTTCTAACCTTTCTTTTTCCCAAGCAAATTACTTACTCAAGGAAATTCATATACTGCAACAACAATATTCAATTCATTGCATGAGAAGATGCAGAGTACTGCAAGTCTGTAACAAAACAGTCTCCTTTCAAGGAGATTTCTTGGTTATTTAAAAAGTGTTCAACAAACATAAGAATTTCTATGGAAGTGTGTTTCCTTAAAACTGCTGTCTATTTGTTTTACAGTGCTGTACTTTAAAAAAAATCACTATTGTGGTACAGATAAACTACTTATCTGAAAAAAAGACTTACCACATATAAATATCTGTCCTGAGCAGTTCCATTCTTGGCAGACATTTTCTTGATATGACCTTCTTTGATAAGCTCATTGGCAGGATTAACAATATCTTCCTCACCTCCAAGTCTCTCGTAGACTTCCAGAAGCTTGTGCATCTTTTCCTGACCACACATGAATTACACCCAGAATGACATCTTCTTTATTCACTATTAGGTTCCATACTGTATATTAAATCACAACTGAAAAATCTTTATTTGAAATTCAACCATGTAAGTTGAATTATTTCACTGATATCTCACTCAAGATGCTCCAGTGTTCATTATTGATTAAGTTAATATTTATCCCACCTTGATGGTGTTTCCAAGAGGCCCAAACATGTTCTGGTAGCACCATCTGTGGGCCCTTTCCCAGAACTGTTTTCAAATTCAATTATTTTGCAGTGCAATTCAAGCACCTTTTTTTACCGGTCTATTCTAGAACAACCTACAAGTAGTGGTAAAAAAGCATTATTTCACAGCTAGTAAACCGCTCACATACAATGTGGTGTGCAAAATCCAATAAATCAAAAACAACAAATGTAGATCATTTCAAAGTTTGTTGAGTTACATTATTACAGTATATTACCTAATACTGAACAAGTACCAGATGCTTTTGACAAGAAATGTACTGTAAGAGTCTTGCTCGTTGCCCACAGAATACCTCATTAAGACAGAATGCAGTTTAACAGGGAGATAAATGTACAGAAAATGTACATACAGCACAAAACAAAGCTAGTGGATAAAATATGAGCAGGAATCATGATTTCAAACTACAAAGAGGGGGATGTCTGGATTAACATTTTAAAAATAGTTCAAGGCTTTCAAAATATTAGAGAGACGCATTTCTGAAATAGTCTGCT
The DNA here is from genome assembly GCF_040954835.1 of Lepisosteus oculatus. Classification (NCBI taxonomy): domain Eukaryota; kingdom Metazoa; phylum Chordata; class Actinopteri; order Semionotiformes; family Lepisosteidae; genus Lepisosteus; species Lepisosteus oculatus. The sequence continues at coordinate 63,326,264 of NC_090699.1, forward strand.
GTGGCAGATTAACTCATTTGAGAGTAAACTAGGTCCTGCAAGTTGAGACTGGCATCCCATTTTGCATTGTCTCAAACAGGAAATGGCACTTCCTGCAATGAGACTTCTGTGCAGTTACAGTGTGAAGAGGAACTCGGGCCTTCATACTGTTTGAAAGCAGTTGATGTGATCTGGCTGCTCTGTTTATATGAATTAGTGATGACAATAGTAAAGGTAGAATAGCAATAAACCCCTATTGTACTGAGGAAATCTGCATTATCCCATATGTTTATCTCACAAAATGCAGCAATGGAACAAGCTGAAAGTAAAGTAAGAAGGAAGGCCATGCTGAGTTTAGTCCTGCTTTTAGAATCTTTTAGGACATTAACAAAAAACCTCTCAAGAAAAGAGTCACGAAAGAGGCACTGCAATGAATGTTCACTGAACAAATGCTCACTTACCATTTTTCTGATAGCTGCATTTGAATGGTTGGCTGCTGTAGAGATAAGCTCCAGTGATTCTGCAAATTGTCAGAATATGTACCCATTAGAGAAGATTCGGGGGAAAAAAAATCAAACAACCTCCGAGCTGTAGGAAATCAAATATGTGGTTAGATGAAAGAGACTCTATGGGGCTTTGAAGCTAAGGACTTTTCCCAATATTGTCTGAGAACGATGAAGAACAATAATGTCTACAGTTTGCAACAGTTTCACCATCAGCTTGCCATTAAGCACCACACACTTTTCCACAAGACTAGTAGAAAAGGTTTTGAAAAAACATGACTGATTTGTCCCAAGACATCACTATAGAAATGATTGCAATGTCTGAGAGGACAATTTCAATGTAAATTTAAAGTGAAACTGTTGTTGTTGAGTTTCAAGTCGTTTATAAGAGGCCACCACAGACAAAGCTTAAAATATTAAAATATGCTAGGTTATTTTCAACCTCCAAGACAGTGAGCTAGCTGCTGAATCTGAGGTTTGGTTCTATATTCACAGCAAGACCGGAAATCTACACAGAATTAAAAGTATACGCTAAACAAAAATTGCCGCTTGTAGTTCTAGACCAGTCATGCTGTATCTCATACCAAACCAATACAGAGAGATTACTATTTTATTATCTTTTGTTAAAAGACACACATTTTGTATCTTCACTTGCAGTAAAAATGAAATTAGCATCCTTCAGCTAGTGAAACCAAAACTACATTCTGAAAATTGACAAAGATAAATTACAGATCATGTATTCCTTGTATGCTCACCATTTAATTACAGTAGTTCAGTAAGAATCATGTTTTGTTATATATTTATATACTGTATATATAAATAGTTATATATACTGTATGTTTTGTTCTTCATTCAACAATACAGAGTGTAGTTGTGAATATCAGAACTGAGAGCTGTGTCATTGATAATTTTGTGAATTAGCCTGGCAAACAAAAGACAAAACTTGTGAGAACGCAGCATTTCACTTGAAAATGTTACTACTACTGATGAGGCAGAAATGCCATGCATTGCGTTACAATGCAATCTAAATTGTTTCAGCATATGGTGTGAGTACATGCTGTATGTATCTGTTGATTTCAGGGATAAGCTTGGGTTTAAGCTGAAACAACCCACACTGAGCTGCACTCTTACTGCACACATTTTGGGGAAGTGCAACACGAGCAGTTTGCAGAACCATGTAACAGGTAAGTGGAACACAGAAACCGGCAAACAGCTTTTAAAAGAAAAAGCCTTATAATTTAGTTTCAATGTTCCTAATTATGCTTCTCTGTCATAGCCATTCAGAAAGTAAACTGTCATATATTTTATTTCTTCATAGTTTGGCTCACCTTGTTGAAGTTATTGGGCTTTTATTACTCTTATGGGTCTATTGCCACATCAAATTCAACAGAGACATCGTAAAAAGACACTAAATGAGGGCCAAATCCAGAGATCGCCGTCAGGAACGGTTTCACCGAACGGCAGTACGAATGTGCGCGGGGCCTCGTCCGCAGGTGATGGGAAAAAGAGACGAAACGAAAAAAGGGGCGGTGCTCACTCTCTGCGTCTTTCCTGTCCAGTGCATCCTCGGGCAGCTTCTTCAGGTAGTCCTTGAGCAGCAGCTCGTACCGTGGGATTCTCTGCACAGGCTCCAACATGTGATGCTGCAGTGTCAGGTTCCCACACACTTCCTGTTTCTACGAGTGAGCAAGAGAGATAGCCATCAGAGCTCACGGGCCCTCCTCATAGGACAGCCTGGATACCCCACCCCTGACAGCACCACGGAGGACTGCAAGCTCTACTCTAGATACAGAAAAATTCAAATGTCACCATGTGTCTTGCGATTCATCTTCTGGGAGTACCTGATCTTTAATCAAATAGGCTTAACTCCCCATTACACTGATGATGAATACATATTTTTCTACTGTACACATATAAGGTGGGCAAGAGCATCTCACACCAACACGTAACTTCTTAGAAAAGAGGGTGTAGTCATTTATTAAATTTTATTTATAAAATTTGCCACCCCCAGCCTTACACTTATGTTAGAGTGACGTGACTGGGGAACCTACAGGAAATGTTTTTCAGATTTTGGAATGGCTCTTTCAAATATATCAAAGTCATTTCCAGGAAAAGATCGTGAGACTGTGTACGAGCTAGCGGGACAGGGTAGGTAGAAATTGGACAGGACCCTCTTATCTTTCAGCAAAATAGCAAAGTGACTTCAGTGACCTGCCAGATGTCAGCAGGCATGCATTGAAGACACCTTGCTCCAACAGCTGAAAAGGGCTCGTCTATAAGGCGATGCGGAGTTTGCAGTATGTCAAAGGGTCAATGGCTCTCATAGGTGGTCTTCATTCTTCCCAGACAGCACAGGAGTCAGTATTCAACTGTTTGCAATTTCAAATTGAGTGGGTATATAAGGGAAGAATGTGTGAATCCAGTGTAATAAAAAGAAAACAAAATGAATCTCCACACCAGAGCTGCCAACTTGCGAAAGCAGTGAGTCAGTAATGAGCACTGGCTTTGAGCAGGCTTACCAGGTGCAAATGAAGCAGGAGCGTTTTGATTCACATTTTTGCGCAAGATCATAGCGAGTGTACAAGTACTGCATAATTTCACAGGCCCCACTGTTTATTAAAATAATGAAGCTAATGCTAAATAAGCTGCTAATCAGGAAAGCTGGCAGCCGCAAGATATTTTGAAAACACTGAAAAAAACTATGGCAGAAAACATTATTTGCGTCTGTATTGCTGAATTAATGCGAAAAGGATGCAGGGACTATTGTGCGCTTTTTCACAACCCACTGGAATTAAAACCTTTCAGTGAACTGACAAGGAATATACCAAGTCCATTTGTTTTAGAAAAGTTACCACTGGAAAGCCAGAAGACTAGCGAACAGTGACGGAAAAAAGATTGTATACCCCTGGCTTAACAAGGGGTGTGACTTCATAAACCAAAGGACTGAGATGGTGTGATCAGACTACAGCGAGATAGAAGATACAGTAGGTGACTCACCCACAAGGGTAACACAAAAACACACAGAACTGACACTTACCTGTATGTGCTGAATGACACCCTTGAACTGAGAGGAACGCTGTGTCCAGGTGTTTACAAGATCCATCGCGCGATCAAAATTCTTCACATACTCTCCATACATCTTCAGGAACGGAGCTAGTTTCTGAAGGATGTCTCCGATCCGAGGGTTGGAATTCCTTTGGAAAAAGAAGGGCAGCGAAATGCAGCAATAACTCTCGACCTGTAACCCGCTCTCCTATAAAAAAATCCTTTCTAACTAAAAACAGCCTTACGATGTTTCACTGTCGTATTAATTCCAAGTAGTTAAATTTCATTTTTGCTGCCAATGTAAACATCCTTTTTTCAAACCCAGTTTTACCACAATTTGAATTTCAAAGATATGTTATTTCATCGGTACAATACAATACAACACTGAAAAAATCCCTATTCAGACCAGCTATGGATACAATTTCTTAATTATTCCTTATTTAAAAAACAGAGAAATTGTTGCCACATGTAACTGGTGGGGATATCCAACAGAATTAAAACTAATGAATTTCACACATTGCAGCCATCTATTTTACAGGTATTTAATTGAATTAAACTGTGTGTTATCAGCTCAAACGCACACTCAAGATGTTTCTCTCAGGAGAAAAGAGTCTTTTATATACATTTTCCACAGAAAAAAGAGGATAATGTCAAGGACATTAATCACGTAATCATTGTCAAAACATTATAAGAATTAATGATTCTTTAATCATAAATCTCTTACAGCTCATTAGCTCATTTTAAACCCTTCAGTTAAAACGGATTCGGGGGTGGTTTGCTAAGACACTTATAGAGGTCACTAGTAACACATTGAGATGTTAACTGCCTTGTGAATAAAACATTGAAGCTCAGATTCCAAACTGTATAATACATGGTAATCAAGGTCACTGATAGCACAGCTATCACTCCAAACAGGGGCTGTGTCCTGTCTCTTGAGTTGTCTGCATCTAAGACGCTATAGGAACTCGATTTCAGCCAAACAAAGACGATGAGAGGGGAGTGCCTTCACAAACAAGTGCCATTCTGGGTCATCTGGAAGTAACCAAATCTGCCTAACAGAGTAGGTTCACTGGCTTAGTGATAGCATCTTATTTTTCTTAGTTTGTTTAGGTTAGCTTTTGTTTTTAATTACCTGCATATAAAAACACATCATTTTTATATTTTTAACTGTTCAAAAAATACTGCAAGATAACCATGTTGTCTTACAGATAACTCTTAGACTCGTGGATAGTTAAAGCAGTGCATTACAAATCTGCGCACAGACACTGTGCACTTTGACCCTTACACCAGCAGATGGGTTCAGCGATGCTGGTAATACTGCTGGCCAACATAACATTTCTGGTAGAAAGAGCATTGTTCAACACAAGAACATAAGCAAGAACGATTACAAACCTTAGGAGGCCATTTTGCCCATCTAACTCATTTGTTTAATGGTAGCTAATTAATCTGATCCGGCTTTTTCTTGAGGGAAGCCAAGATATCAGTTTCAACAGTGTGGCTGGGCCACCTGCTCTGGATATCCTCACCCCTAAGAGTCTGTTTATTGTGTAGATACAGTAGCAGAGCTGAGAGGTTTGGTTTTTACACAGACATGCACCCCTGAACTGCAGCGTCCTTACTCACCATTCCTCGGTGATTCGGGTCTTCAGCTCAGGGAGGAGAAACTGCTTATGAAAGCAAAAAATTGACGATATATTGGAGAAGATTCCAGTGATCACCTCTGGAGGAATTCCAGCTTCTGTTAATTTAGTGCAAAATACCTAAAATCAGAGAAAATTAAATAGTGGGAGATTATCAGAACATAGGAATCTCCAGCACAGACAAACAGAACACAGCACAACACAACAACTTAACACAACATGAGCCTCTCTCTTGGTTATTTTTTATCTTTGGTGTTGTTTTTTTTTCCTGAGAAGCTCTATAATTCAGCTCTGTCCGGTGACCACATTAAAGTTGTTATCGCTTTCACCAGAAGTTGCAAAATTCCCAATCAAACCTATCTCTGTGCTTATTGATATAATAAAATAATATCAAAGCAGATAATCTTCCACAGCACCATTTCAACAGGGTGTTTGGGACACTCTGCCCAGTAATTCTCAGAACAGATGAATAACATCAGTGTGTTCATTACTGTGTCTTCCCAAGTTAATTTCACTGGGTGTTTTGTCACTCAGCCTTTGGAAGTTGAGGGCTCCAACAGTAATGGAGATACCTGGTCCAGTAAATGGAGCCTCTTCACATATGCTTCCTCCGTCTGTAGGAGTTCTCTTGCAATGTTCAGCAACTTTTGTGGCTCTGTGCACTAGAAAATGAAAGAAAACGATTGAGAAACAAATGCATGTTCATTCTGTCGTCCAGCAGATTGAGGAACACTGATGAGAGTTTCAGGCTGCACATTATCATCCAGTCCCTGAGCTAATATCTTGAGGGACATGTTGAGATATCACACTGATGACGACTTCTTCTAGGTCAGAGAAATCTGAAAAAGCAGGTCTTTACTATAGCACATAACACACTGTGTTTTTTTTAAGCTTCCTTAATGCTCTGGAATTTTTTGTTCTTTTATCAATCTGTCTACAGATCGTAGGTCTCTAACTATAGGCCACGTGCTACATAAGCTTTCTCTACCAGCTTGTAAAGGAATAAAATTAACAATCAATAAAAGGTGATCTTACTTTTCAACCTCGAAGACTGTGAACTTTTTCAATGTTTTCATGGAAAACGTAAATCTAGCTGCTGTATATCTTTTTTTCCCCAAAAAAACGCTAAAGACCAAATTGATAATGTTTCTGACAGACATGGGTTTACACTGAGTGTTTCATTCTGAATGTATTGGTTCAGTTATCCACAAGCTTGTTAAAACAGATAAATCCTCTATGTAGTATGACAAATTGTCAAGATGGTGTCTTAGGCCAATACAGTAAACCAAACGTTTGTGTATGTACTGTACACATTTTCTTGAAATATATCACATACATTCATAGATATCAAAATGATGCTGGATAGTTGATATAAATTAAACAAACGTAAGCTCAGAACATGTTAATTAAAGAAGTCATCCCCAATATGTATACCTCATTGGTCAATTAAAATGAAAATCCTACAGGTTTATACTTTAAATCATAATTGTGTGGAACAGACAGACTCTGGGGCTGTAGACAGCTATTACTCAATACCCACTTGATATTCAATGAATAGATCTGAAGCAATTGATTGTTTTACTGAACTGTTAACAATCCCTTTTATTTTGCAGATTATGGTAGAACTAACTGATTTTTTTATTAGCGAAAGAAACTGAAACAGCTGTCAGAAAGGCATGACCTGTTTAACTATGCCAGGCCACAAAGGCAGACAAGAGGCCAACTACGTCAGCCAAGGAGGAAATGGGAGGAAATGCAAGATGAAGCCCTCTTTCAGATTAAACTTTGCAAGGGTGAAAGCTGAGGACTGGCTTCCTGATAATACCTAACCCTGTGACAGAAGCATAGACAGAAGCAAACACGATAACTTCTTCTTTGTAATGTTATGAGGCACGGAGTCCGAACCACATCCTGTCTGAGATGCCAACTAGAAAAAATAATCATCTGACATCACATCATGCTTACAAATGTACTTGAATGGACTAACAGGCATTGGGGGCAAGGATCACACTCTATAACCCCCACCGCCCCGTTCTTGGTTGTTCTGCTGTGAGATCCAGAAGAGGCAGATTAGAAGGAAAACCAGATTTTCAACACACAGCATAACAGATACAAACACAGACTGCAAGGATGAGGTGGGTGCAAAATAAATCACCTTTCACTGGACCTTGGGTGTGCTCTTATGTTGAGGCCATTGTTAAACACAACGATAAATCCTCATTTAATTTCACAAACCATTCACAACTAAAAAAACATTCAATAACGGAGACAAAAATCCTTCTAACAGCGGCTTATAAAGTATAGAGATAAAGATCATTGGTAACACTTATTTTTTTATTGTCATGTTTTGCATTGACAATGTACTGCTTTCCTACACTGAGCAAAATTACTCTGGCAATCTCTGCCAAGTGTTAATGAATGCTCAAAGTCTGTTTCTGGTCATTCCACATAGCACTCTTAATTAAATCTACAATCTTGCAATACAAACAAAGTGCACTTGGGAATATGATTCTGTCCAACCTGGGCTATTTGGCAGAAAGATAAATTAAAAGGACAAAACCATCCTGAACATCAATTGTAAATCAGAATGAGGAACCACATTTTTTTTTGTTGCTTTGCTAGAGGTGGAAAGAACATTTCAGTTAGTCCAAAAGCATGACTTGCTTTAAATAAATCCTATGTAAATACATTTGAAAGCCTTTTTTTATTCCAAATCAAACCTATAGACAATGCATGCTCAGAACATATCCCATCCCTACAAAGCTTATATGCCAAATATACTCAGACTTCTAACAACCTGTACAGCAGACTTGGGCATTGTAGATAAATGGTGATTACACAAAGGGATATTGAAATCTGTCACATTTTCAACGTGATCCAATTCCTCATGGTTCACTGCAAGAGTCTTCAACCATAACCACATCACATCTACTCATTCACGTGACACAGCTCTTCAGGAGGAGTGTTTCTTTAATACAAAGACTATTCTGAAGTCAACAATTTGCATTGGGGGCCCTGGGAATTTCAGATTGTCAGCGACTGACAAATTTGAACAATGCATGAAGCCTCATTTAATAGTCTTTTTTATATACCACCGTACGATGGAAAGAATTCTAAAACTTGTTGATGGAAATCAGGCCTGTTGTTGCTCGTTTATTGCTTACGAATTCCACAGCACCAGGTTCACAGCAAGTGTTAGGTGAACAATGAGCTGTAAAAGCCACATCAATTTGGGACTAAGAGTGCCTGCACAGTGATGTGCAGGGTATCCTGGGCACAGCTGAAGTGTTCGAGCTGATCTCTGTGCAGGGTGGTACAATGTACCAAACACCAAAACACTGTATCTGCATTCTACATTCCAGAGAATACTCCATTCTTTTGAATCCTAAGAGTTATCTTTGCATAAAACCAAATAAATAAACAAATTGGATGGGACATAAGCTGATATGTACATGACGATCATCCAACAATACTATACATTAATATGTGTAGTGCTTTATTAAGACTTCAAGATACTTAAGAAAGGTTACAAAACCAGAGGAGACCATTTGGCCCATCACACCTTTGCTAGTTAGTAGATGATTGACACCAGGATCTCAACCAGCTGTTTTTGGAAAGAAGCCAGGATATACAGTAGGTTTCAACTTGGTAGCTTGTTCCAGACTTCAAAAAGCTACTTTGTAAAGTTACTCTAGAACTTATTAATAAGCCCTGGATTAAAAAAGTGTGAAGTATGAATAAAACATCCTTAACCAACATCCTTATTTTGAAAGGCTGGGACCTGCCACCCACGTTCTCAGCAAGTCTTACCTTAGATGTGTCTGGCTGCTCTGTTTTTGGCACTTCTGCTGTTTCGTGTTCCTCACTACTGCCCTCGTCCATGTCGCTGTCCTCCTCGTCCTGAGTGGAGTCTCTCTTGTGGTTGTCCACGGACGAAGCACAGCTCTCCTTCGCCCCACTCTCCATCTCGGCCTCTGTTTCATGCTCCGCGAGACTCTCGCTCATCTCCTCATCGATGGCCTCCTCGTTCGGAAACCCCTCTCCTTCCACGTTACAGGAGGGGCTGTCGATGCCGCTGTCCCTGTTGGGAATTTTGCCATTTCCGTTGTGCTCCAAGGCAGAGTCTCGATTGTCACACGCACGTGAGTCCTCAGTCCGGCCAGCGGAGGAACAGTCCCCGTCGGTTTTTAATTCGCACGTGCCTAAATCGCTGATCTGCAGCTCGCTGAAACTCGAGAGCTCAGCGACATCGGACTTTGTTTCCGAAACGTTAAGTGCAAGTTTATCTGCCGTGGAACAGTTACCAGACCCCTGTCGATCAGATTCTGTACCCAGCTGGTCCGTTGACTCCTGGGGAGTATCCATGTTAAAAGAGAGATGTAGTTGGGTTCTCCTATTAATTCCAAAAATAGGAATTCTGAAACGAAAATAGATCCTACTCAATAGCAAAGTATATACTGATCTTTAAAGAACAAAATAACCAAACAAAAGGTTGGGAAAATGTGGTAAATGAAAGTAGGCCATTTGACCCGTTTGTTAGAAGCAAGCAAAAAAAAAATGCTGTCAGTGGTTTTGATATTTAGGCTTACCTACTTGGGCAGGAAAAAAAGCAATATCTGTTTCAGTGTACTGAGTTTTTAAGTTTTAGACTATACAGTAATTATTTACACTAGCTGAACAGTCCCTTATATTGTCTGTTCCCAATGATGAGATTCTCACGCCTCTACAGGTGTGCATAATTTCACTAAAGCACCTTCTCCATTTTTATTATTGAAAAGTATTGTCCATTTTTAACATTACCTTCTGTGTTTGTAGATAACAATGAGAGGGAAAGCGTGTGTGTTTACCACACAATTTCATTTAACTTCCACGAGCACAAACAAAAAACCAACACAAAGCATTTTTCTCCTGTAGAAAATCTGCTCTATAAATTCTCTCTCAGAATTTTAAATGTTCTCAAAAGTCTATTTAAGAGAAAACAACTTTAGTTTTGATATTAATATCTATTTTTGTCTCCAGCTTAACTGACCCCTTTATATTTTCAGAAACACTTTAGTCAAATAAAGATGAAAGACTGTTCTGCATCAAAAAACGTCAAAGGCCCCTCTGGAAATCATTAGAGCAACTATTCAGAATTAACATTTGTAATTTGAAAGAGGAAACAAATGGTTAGCTCTAGATTAATGGCAACAATCTAAAATTAATCAAATACAAAAGAAAAGCACCTAATTCTCATCTAAACACAGAGGTAATTAAGAACATTCTTTAAATTAGCTTTTGTAAAAGAACCGTGTTTTTAAACAAAGCAAACGGCATTACCTGGAGTTTTCAAACTTCTCAATGAGTAAGCAAACACTCTTTACTGGTTTGTTTTCCTCCTTCCCTGCAGAGACAGGGCTCTTGCTTGGCTTCGGCAGAGGTTTGGAGGGCAGGGGTCTGGATGGAGGTGGTGGGATGAACTTGGGTCTTCTTTCCTGACCAAAACTCTGCAGGTGAACGGGCTTAGGAGGCACTAGAAAGACAAAATATTGCACAGCATCCTTTACCGCCGAAGTCAAGATGTCCCAATACGTCACTCGCCACCCAGGGACGAAGATTCCATCTTTCCAGATCCTCAGAACAGCACTATTCCAACAGAGATGTATTAAATACAGAGAATTTCAAACAAAATACAGAAAAATGTGCAGCTGTAGAAAATTATGACCTGCGAACACCAAATGCAGACTGCTTCTTCCTTGTTCCTAAACAGGATGCTGCAATGTGTGCTGTAAGTCAATGTGGTTTGCGCGCACACACAGACACAGATACACACACGCAAGAGACGCATCGCAAGAAGTCATGGCATTGCATTATTTGTCTCTGCGGCCAAAAAGTCTTAACCCCGAAACGCGCCGTGGTACGAGAAGCTGAGAAAAGAGGGACAAGGAAATTCCTTGCACCTGTGAAACAGTTCGGAAGAGAAAATATTTTAAAAAAAGATCGTTTTCAGGAACTAGCTCACATAAATGACAATAAAGCTTTCACTGTGGTTCTTTCTGCCATTTCCTTCCTCTTTGGCTGTTCTACTGAAAAAAAAAAAATTATATATAGTAGAGTTATAATTTACTCAGGTTCATGCTATGGGTTTTAGAAACTCGTCCAGCTAATTGGTCAATGATTCTTTTCCTCTATCTAAAATCTTATGTATATATTTATATTCTATGCGATTATTTGGAAATATACACTGTGCCACCCCCCAAAAAAAATTAAAAACATCTACGTAAGCAGTACCCATGACAACGTATTTACAATTTTGCGGAAGTCCACACAGGGAAGAGAACTTTGTTTAGATGATGTGAAAATACTGAGTGTTTACCAACCCACACATTCAGAAAAGTTGACAGGTGGTTAGGGGATCTTAAAATAATTTTCACACAATTCCAGCATTAACCAACACTATGCACTATGTAGCCCTATTCAAAAACAATGTCCGGATCAGTCAAAGCATGAATGAAATAAAATAAAATATGCTTTTGTTTAATGTTACATTTGTTTTTTTAAGAACATATGCTTGAAAAGCAGGTTTTAAGCACGCAGAGACGCTGTAGTTTTTGCTTAACAGGAAGCAAACTGAGTTCTTAATGACTTCCACAGTCACCCTGGAGGATGGCTTCATACATTGTCGTTTCCATGGTGATGTGAGGATCATGTTGGAGCAGACAGGGAGACTCTAATTATATTCTGCTTTGCACACACAGACTTCTTCCCCCTCAGTAGGACATGCACTACTAGTTTTCCTTTATTCATTCTGGCAATATGCGTGGCAAAAAGCCAGACACATGACAAACATCATTTACACAAGACTGGTGTTAGATGACGTTTCCAATAAGAATTGAACGGTTGACTAAAATAGTTTGCCACCCTTCTACCGGCAATAAAGAAGCTGACTTTCCATTCGAGACCCAAAATGGTTCAGAACTCACAACACCCCATTTATGAAGGAGTCCGCAAAGGCAATAGTTGTGTAGGCACACCAGGAATGTGGGCAACGGAACAGGATTTTCCAAGTAGGTTTGAGTTTAGTGGGACACAAGAGGGGGGAAGTGTTTGAAAACGAGCCGTACCTTGGGGTTTTTGTGCAGGCGGGTTCTTGGCTGCAGCAGTGCTGGAGATGAGGTCCTTCCCTGATTTCTGCACACATGGCCTGGCAGGGGGCGGATACAAGGCCCCTTTAACCTCCAACAGTGAACGTGAGTCAGCAGAGCCACATTTAATCTGCAGTGCTGCAGGAGAGCAACCTGGAAATACAAACAGTCTATTACTAGTTCATTCTAGGCACAGTTTCTGTATGCATGAAAAAGACAATGATTTTGAAAGTTATATTATACTTATTTGAAGAACGTCAAAGGTATGGTTACCATCCATATAACATATTCACCTCATTTGAATTGCTTATGTAGGGAGGCTATTCAGAAGAGCACTCTCTTTTTTGCAATGTCTTTTGACAGTTCTGCAATTATTCATGAGAATTTAAGAGAGCTGATGTTAATATTTTCTCTAGCCAAGTCATACTGAAACTCTGAAAAAAATTAATAATAAAAAGCTTTCTTCTATCATCATATTGTATTAGATCTCAAAGTATATTTCTGAGAATTGTAATTGATTTTTACTAGGTCTGCAATGCTGTTTTTAGTATTTTTGCATGCTTATGCATTGTAGGAATCAGATTTTGGCAAAAACTCTCCTCACAACGTAGCAGTTTTTGTGATATTCTTGCTAACTTGGAAAGCATCAAACACATACTGTATTGCAGCTGACACACACAAGACTGACTGTGCAGCACAAAGTCCTGACACTGAAGTGAAGAGCAAAACTTAAGTAAATTAGTAGAAAACAAAAAGCCATTGATACAAACTATTTTAAAACATTTTTCACCATTGCAGAGTTAAAAGAATAATTACATTACAATAATGAGCTATATGGATATATCTGAATATTAACATTAAGAGACATTAAATAATTAAGAAAATGTAGTTAATGCCTGCTTGTGGAGTGGAAAAAAAAACTTTTACACACCATAAACCCCAGAGATTTTGGCATAATGTCAAGCACAATATTATCAGCATCAGTAGTTTCTTAAAAGACTGAGCGAGTAATCTTTACAAATACACTAGTTTCTAAAAATGCTGCAGTCGTTTTCCAGATAAGAGCAAGGAAACATGAATGCGATCGATAGTGTAGCCAACACTGAAGGAGTTGCCTGCAGTAATGATTTTTTAAAAGCTTCCCTGAGCTCTATGCATTTAAAGCTTTTTCTAGACACAATTGTACTGTCAGATAGGACAAATTATGTGATTCAGTTTTACTTTGGCACTAAACAGAAGTTTGATATCTACAGTAAGATGTGAAAGAGAAGACAGTAAGTAATTTTAAACATTTTATTGGAAAATTCAGACTGTATCATATTCTAACACATTATAACACACTTAGGTCATTAAAATGAACTGGTTAACCTGCTTGTAAACGAATGGCCTCTTAAATAATCACATAAAGGAAAAGTGCAGAACACTGAAGGAGTAATGCATTTGAACCGTATGTGATGTAAACATGGCTGTGTTACAAGAAAATAGGTCAGACAAATGCTCTGAGGTTTGGATAAATCAAGTAGTAAGTATGTCACATTTTTAAAGGATCTTTTGTAGCTCTTTTTGTATTTTTCATTTGTGGTGCATGCGCCACTGTGTTCTGTTTTACAGCAACAATTTCCATCTGGCACACCCCTTGTGTGAGACATATTTACTGCAGTTATGTGATCCGTAAATGCAGAAAAGGTTGAATTAATAAACCATTTAAGAACCCTATCCAGGGTGTATTTTTGGGGAAAACTCAGAATCAGATCAAATTGTACGGGAATCATGATAAGTACAAGGTTATTTAATATATCTATAGATTCCTATCTATCGGCACTTTAAAATCCAAGGTTATCATTTCTGCATTAAGAAATATTAAGAAATATTTCAGAATAAGCTGCCATGGAGAAACGCAGGGAACACACAGCTGTATGCAAATACAGATCACAAACACTGAATAGGGAAATAAGTGGAGTAAAGTTTTCACGAGAGCCTTATACCTTAACCCAGCTCTGTGCAAATGTATATTGTTTCACCAACGGTTATTCAAATGTTCAAGTCCATTATAAATATTTTCTGCTAATCAGTAGCACTGCAGGATAATACTTCCTTTTTGAGAATCAACACCACTGCAGGAAAACAGTATTAAAACGAAAAGCAAATCATTTAATTAAAGACATGAGAAAGAAGTTTTAGTATACCAAATAAGAATACAAAATCACTCAATGCAGTCTGTATTCAATCATTTCAAGGACTTCTACAGCTAAATTGAAAGTGAAATCTAGCCTTCAAAAAAATGTAGTAAACAGGGATTGTATTCGTTAACACTTACAGTACACAACTTAACTGCAAGGTTTTTCAATTGATGCCTGCTCAGCCCAATAAAACCATATAATCTAAAACTAAAAGTCTCCATTGTTATTTATAAAGGATTTGTCTAAGCTTTACAGAAAAAGAAAACATTCATGCAGGTTCTTTAGGCAAAATTAATGAGCTCCACTGATAAATACCCACTTGCCAAGTTTGCTTAAATATCTCACAGACAGTTATTATTTTTTTCTTTCAATGAAATAGATTGGCAATCCCATACTTGTTAATAAATAATAAGTAATGCTTATCATTTCAGCTGCATTGGAAAAACCATAAACCTGCATACAACTGTATTCCTTATATTTTTAGCACATAGATTCTGGCATATCTGCTGCAATGTTTTTTGAGAATCATGCATGGCATAAACATGCACAGGTTAACAACAGAATGTTCATGAGAAATGAAAATTAATGAAAAGTAGAAAGAACAACGTTTCACAAATCTTCTTTTTCTCTGCTTCTCAGTGTGGAATTAACCTCTACTTGTTCCTTTCCAACCTGCACACTTACAGTACATTGCTCCTCCTTTGAGCCTACAGTATGTTGTCAAACAATTAATTCAGTTCTTATTAGGGAATACTGAAGTTTAAAAATAAACATACGTTTGATCAAATACAATATTAGTTTTGCATAACACCTGAATAAATGTTCTTTTCCAAGATTAGATCTTGATATACAGAAAAGTAATAACCCAACTGAATATTTAAAGAACACGCAATACATAATCATTGAATGTTTCTGCTTGCACCATTACAACTTCACTTCTATGTTTTGGTTTCAAACATCTCTTTTTCTCACGGTACTCAAGCTCCATACACACAGTTCTCAATAAATGTGGTAGTTAAGATATTGTTATTTTCCAGTAGGGAGACGGAGTATTCTGACAACCAAAAGGCGAATCCACCCTATTTTGATAGCGCGTGATTACACAAATCAACTTCAAGAAGCACAGAAGAATGTCACTTACACCTTGCAGCACGTTGCCCAGTTTGTATTAAAGTGTTTAGAGTGTGAAGAGATCCATCCCTCCTGCCTTGTGATGTCCCAAAATGACACGTCAAAGCTCCATTCTACCATCTACAACACCCTGCTGGGACTATGGCCCTTTCCTTTTCCTTATTCGCCACCTGCATTGCACACACTTCCATAACCACAGTTGCCAAGGAAGCAAAATAATCACCTCCATACTTGCCAAACCTGCTCTGCAAACCCGGTCCTGAACTTCTGGAGTCAACAGACATCACTGTAATGGGAACTGTGAATACCTTTGTGCAGTAAAAGGCTATCAAAAATCCCATTCAGCACTTGACTGTGTTTCCAATAGGCTCCCTATTATCAGAACATTAATTAATACAGTGATCTGTGAGACAAGCAGAGGGACACAGAGGAATGTGTATAAAGTATGTACAGTACAACATTAGAGTAACCCTGATGTGAAACTTCTTGTCAGTTCTTCCAAAAACAAAAAATGAAACAAATTTTAGGTTTAGAAAGACAAAAGGGTGTAACAGACCTCTTTCTTTGTAAAATGGATTTATCATACAATAAAATATACAGTATGAATCAAGGCAAAAGAAAGGGAAATGATGGAGAGTACAACTTGATACAAACTGTTAGAAACCATGGAAAAGCAAAGCCAGTTCATTTTACGAGCACGCTACATCGTTGACAAATGTGGCAAGCAAATGTACCGTGCGTAAGTTCAACATTAAGCAAACTGTACATCTACAGTAGGCTTCACAACGCTGATACCACTTTGAGTGAAATGCTGTGACTGATTCGAACGTACACAGGCATGGGCTGGTCGATCTATTCATACAGGTCCTGCAGGCGTTTCCAAAATGAGTCAGCACCGGTGTAACAAGGTAAACACCCTGCCGTTCTTTCCAAATTATCAAGCGCCCTCGTCCCTGTCAATTCTGTATTGGTTTTGGTATCAACCCCATTAACTCAGGCACACTCCTCAGACCTGCCAAACCCAAAAGGTCAACAAAACACTCAGCAGCAGTAGCAGGGCTACGCTGCCAAAAAACAAAAAGTCAACAAAATGACATTTTTCTTGCAAGCTAAACCTCAGGCTTCTGCTTTACAAAATGATCAGGATTCTCCTGAGATGTCCTCTGTCTGACTCAAAAAGAACTTATTTAGAGTGTGCAGCAGAAACATGGAAAGAATATGGAAAGTATGCCACATTTACTACACTCTGTCAAAATAAGCAAATTATACACTTGACAAAAGCACACTCTTGAGGAAGCACAATTCAAAAGGCTTGTCACTTGCACTATACAGGCTGGAGAGGCAGTGCCTTCATTTGTTCATTCAGACCAGGAATCATCTGCTATCACGTTATCATCCATAATAATTAGTGCTGCTCCGGAAGTGCTGCACTGAATGGGGTTATACAGAGTACAGGATCATGTTTCTCTTCCAAAGAGACTATTAAGACAACAAAGCCTTTAAATACTCTTCTATTCTATTACTTTGCCTCTTTCAAAATAGACTTCCAAATTGTTTAATGCATTTCTACGAGACCACTTCTGCGACAGGATGGCTCATACATTTCCCACTGAAGGCATTATTCCCAATAAATGCCCCCTTAAGTGGAGTCAGTGATTTAGTTTTAGTAAGGTGCACTTGGAAGAAGTACACGCGGACACTCTTCATTCTTTGACAGCATAAATTTCTCTACACTTATTAGCAGCTCCGTAGTGTTTCAGTAATCTCCGGGTGATAGATTATTCTGAAAATGTACAACTTGTTTTATCCCTCCTGACAAGATATTGGTCTACTGAAATGCAGTGAAATATTGTCTGCAATCCTTAAAATCTAAATTTAAAAAATCACTGCTCATAGTCTGCTCATACTGTAGACATCTGAGGACAGAATTCAGAATGGGCACTCAGGTGTGTTAGTTATTGTGTTTTAAGGTAGAAAATAGCTTACATCTATTTACATCTACATGTTACCAAAAACTAAACAGCTTAGTCCCAATATTCTAATTTTCCATAGTTTCAGTCAATAGAAAAACAAGTGTTTATGCCTTTCAAAGGAGCTAAATTCCTGCAACTGTTAATGTCTCTGCAGTCATGATTACATAGGGCAGTAAGATTACCTTCTTGATATTAAACATATGGTGATGTTAGACACAAGGCAATTAAAGCAAGCAATGCTCTTTTGCTTCAGACACAGTGAATAATTCAGAAAGAACATTTTGACCCTAAAGCAGAACTGGTGCTTGAACAGACTCCGACTCCAACAGCAAGCCCACACAGGGTCAACCTCATTTACTACACTTACTGGAGGGGGCAGAGACGGATCGGGTGCTCTGCAAGTGACACCCATAAGGCTAGGTTCCTGCCATCCGAGAACAAATCTTGCCTTAAAAAAGCAAGATCCTGTACATAATTGAACCCTTCCAGCACACCAAAGTCAGAACATATAATACATTGGTAGAGTTACAGATATTTGATTTTTCATCAGATTTGGGGGTGAATGTCATTAAAAAGTCACATTAATGAAAGTCACTAATTTAATTTCTATACCAAAAATACACTGGCTGTACCTTCTGTAATCCATTTCATTTGAAACGTGAAGCAGAACATTTCTGTCTCTCTGTGAAAACATTATAAAGGGGTTAAGGTTCCCATACTTCGGATAACTTTTTGTATGTTCCCGACTATAACATTTTTATTAAGTCTGGAAAACCCAGCTAGTCAATGTCTTTTTGCTTCACAAAGATTATGTTAATTGATTTCTCTAGCCAGTGATTAAATACTCTACCCTTCTTCTTACTACATTACACATATCTGAGATTTCAGCGAAAATAAACCACAAGTGCAATGATCTTCTTGACCTTACGGTACTCAATAAACCTTCACCAGTTTCAGGCTCTGACAAGACGATATAAAGGTCAAGATAGAAAAATATAGATCAAGGTGAAAATATACTGAAGAGACCCTTTACCAAGCCGAGACTCAGACCTGCTATCTGCTACTGGAATGAATACTGCTTGACAGACATTTGTACTCCTCAGCAGTGCCAGAAGGCCTGTTTTTTAATAAAGCAGCATTCTAATTGCACCATATTTTCTGACCTTGATATGTCTCTATTATATATACACCAAAGACTAAATATTCAGCATTGTTCATTAGAAAACATCCACTAATTCTCAGCGGGGTGGGACGTTGAGCAATTGCTCATTAAATCAGCGTTCCAGTGCTGTCACAATAGTTTATGTTGCCTGTCCTCATTTAAGTAAGCATTCATACTTAGTGCAACATACAGAACTTACAGTACCTTCCTTTCTTGTATCTGACAGTCCACAACCGCTCATTTGGAATATATCTAAAATTCTAAAAGTGTATCTCTCCTCCTGTAAGGCAATACCCTCGAAAAGGATCATTTTTTATTTTAATCAAGGGTGAAGCTGCAAGGCATCATTAGAGAAATGGGAAAGGCTTGTCATCTAGAAGTACTTCTGTCTTCTATGTCCAATAATGAAGATGTTTCTTGGCAACCAAGGTCGTTATGTCTCCCAAAGGCATTCTACAGCCCCAGACACCAACAAGGTGAAAGCCCACTGTTTAAAAAGCCTGTAAGGGCCTTTCCAGCTTCAGCACAGTGAGACCCCCAACCCAGAGCAGAAGCTCTGTCATCTTCAGATCATTTGAATGTTTCAGAGCACTGATGAAGAGAAAACTGTAATTCCACATGCTTGTTTTTTCATTAGTCTTGACTGGGTTTAACCACAACATTACAAAAGCAGTTTCTTTTCTGCACGTCATGTTTCTGACTCTGACTCCAAGAAAGGTTTTCTCCGTTCACAGCTATCCACCTTCTGTCACATAGCGATAATCAGAGTATGTCAAGGAAGGAAGACGAACAAGTCAAAACAACAAATAACAGGCCATTCATCAGCAAACGCCTTTGAAGTGTTTATCAATAAGTAAAATGAAAATCTGTCAAAGACAATAACACGGCAGATTAGGTTAAATACATTTCAGCAGGGATTGAACACATTTTAGAATTTTTAATTATGCAGAACAGTTTAATTGAATTTGTTCCCTCCATCTTGTAAGACAAATTAAATTAAGTCAATATTAGACTCGCACTTTTCAGTGTGGCTTTTACTAGCCTGTGTCCTTAATTGGTTTGTTCTACAAACAATAATTGTGAGAATGCTTTTTTTTGCTTTCTTGCCATTGATTGTGATTTTCTATAGAAGGCATTTCATTACAATGTCAAGTCAATCTCAAAAAGTTTGCATGTCACCTTCATTTAAAAGTGAACAACTGCTTGTGCCTCAGAACTGGACTCAATATCACTTATCCTACCACAGTGCCATTTTGGCATAAATTCACATGCAATATATTTGTGAGAAACAATAGAACACACTAAATACAAACCCACATTGTGAACTCTATGATGACTCAGAACCTTTAAAACTGTATTATTCAGGGGATAGATTATGACAGGCGGTGTGCTAAACAGCCGGCGTTATCAGATTGCTGGTGGATTATGGTATAAACTAACAAAAATAAGAAGCAGTGGATAATGACATGATCAATGACTGCAGAGTCTTCTTCAGGTGTGTGGAAGACGAAGACTGTGGAGCTTGAACTCCAAATTTCAGGATCAATAACAGGCCATAAACTATAAATACACTTACACTGCTATAGCTATCTGAAACTAAAGTGCAAGTCCCACGCTGTAGCTTATATCTATTGCAATTATATATACAGTACATGTTGCATGACATACAGTAACAAACATGAATGTTAGTAATGTAAGAAGAAGGATATAAAGAACACTGTGAAATACATCATGTGTCATCTGATTTGTCAGTGGGAACTAATTTAGATTTATATTGAATATCTAAAGGTTTCTGTGATGATCTCTCAGACTCTGCTATGTTCTAGTTTTTAAATATTTACATAAGGTGTATGTAAAACCTATACTAACTGATTACTTTAGGATTGAGGATGCCTAAACATATTCCATCAATGCATGGTATTGAAACAAATTGTCCTAAAAATTATATTTTAAACCTAAATATATGCACATACAGTAGGCTTCGGGATTAAATTAATAAAATTGAACATAATCCATATGCCACCTAAATACAGATACCACAGTAATGCAATACTTTATTGCATTCATAATAAAATAAATCTGATTTGTACTTATTTCTGATTATTCATAAACACCAGTTTAATTGATTTAATTTGCTATATGTTCATATTAAAAGTGGTTAAAAAAACTGCTGCCTGAGAAATGCAGATCAGAGACTGCGGCTCAAAGCTTTCTGCCAGGACAAGTCTTTTAAGTGTCTTTGAGGTAAAGCCCTTTGCCGTCAACCTTTCATGTAGAAATCACCACATTTAATATTCTTTTTCTGAATTAGGTCAGCGTACACATCAATTAAATGCCTCCATTTGGATGTCAAGTGGGAATCTTTTATTTGCTCAACAAGATTATTGGCTTGACGGATAGGGCAGCCATATCTTTTGAAGTGTAATTTGAAGCAAGATTAAAGAAGCAAGACTAAATGACACCAGGACAGCATTACTGTAGTAAAAAAATCACACACGCTGCAAAGTAACATTACATGAAATGTGGGATGAATAAAGTTAATAACAGTTTGTCTGGTTCTGCCACACTTAAGCAAAAACAGCCCTGCCAGTCAGACATATTTATTCAGTTAGGATTTACTTCATACTCAGCCTGAAGGAAACAGCTAAGACTTTATTATAGATACTATACTGACTGAGAGCCTGTCATTTTCTCTTACGCAAACATGCAAGTGATAAAAATGCAACCCATACATAAATGTCTTCGGTTTTCCTATCTAAAATTGCCAGCAGTAAAACACATTCTTTATCACAACCACATGAAGATGTAAAAATAACAAAGTGATTTGTTTACTGTACATTTTATCATATTTTTCCCAGACCTAAACCTTGTACGGACTGGTACCATTCCAGGAAATCTTTGATGCTTCTTAAAGGCCGCAGAGTAAAGTAGCTGTAAGACTCCTGAGTTCTACTTCGTATTCCAAAGTCATAGGAACTGCCTGACGCCGAACAGCTCGACACTATTATTAGTCACTTCCTAGAGAAATAAATCCAGCTGGTTAAGACTTAATTGCACCCTTTTCACCTCTTCACAGCTTCTGCAATGACACTGCCTACACAACCAAAAAAAATGGTCTTATTTAAATGAGCTGGACTAGCCAAGACACTAGGAGACAATGTTTTAATACATTTTTTTTTCTCAGATAATCCACTATAGAAGTAAGGAACAATACATCTGTGTACTCAGGCAAAACATGACCCTGTTCCATTTTAAAGATATACTGTACATTCAGTTAAATTGAACTGCCAACGAACAGAGAAATAACCTTCCCAAAAAAAGAAAGGGAAATGGGTAATCACCTCAACATGCAATTCTGCATACAAAGACAGATCGCTTAAAAGATAATTGTAATTTAGCAAATGTTAAATGACTTGGAAAAACTTGCAACAATTCTTTTCAGTGCCGGAACCTAGTGTAGCTTGCAAAGAATACCAACATGCAATTTGTGCACGTCACTCATTTGTCTTACATTCTAATTACTTCAAGTTCTTTCAAATCTTTAAAATATGCACTGTGGCAGATAAAAAATAATACTGTGGTTCTGTTCTTAGCTAATTAAAATCTTGGGAGGGAGTGGAGATGTAAAAAACCCAACATTTGCTCTGAGAGAACAATTTGAGATTGACACTTTTAAGATGTTTAAGCAGAGCAATGATTTCCTATGATTGGATAAGCTCGATGGAATACAAAGAAACCTCACGCTGTTTGGATTTCAATAGCTGAAGGGCTTTTCATGAAATATTTCTGCTTTGTCACAGATTCAGTTCAAATTCAGCCTTTGCTGAATGCTAAACTTAATTGATACTGTAAGTCGAAAAACATACTGTATATAGTATATAATATCACACACACAAGCCCGCAGCTATCCCATATAAACTGGATTTTTTAAGAATTAAAGTAACAACAGTAAGAAATCGCTTGTACAGTACAAATAACATGAAGGGAAAATACTGTCAGGATGCTTCAGTTATAAGTCTTTTTTTAGTTTCATTATTTTCAGTTTATTTCTCTTTTTTTAGCTAAACTGAACATCAGATGATGAACACTAACACTAATGTCACCGTTTCCATTTAACACTTTGTTCATCTGCAAACTTGAGCAATGGGAATTCAAAAACGGACTGCAAGAACTGATCGTTTTTATTGAGTCTTACAAACGACATTGATCAGAAATAAATCAATTCACAATGTAAGGAAACAGGATATTGGGGATGGGGGCCACTTACTATGCACACATTAACAGAAAAAAAATCAAATAAAAAGAAAATAATTGTGTTGGAATGTGTGGATCAAGGGAAGTTTTTGAATGAAACCTTCTGCAGTACAATATAATAACACTATTGTATGGTCTTCTCTGTTGGTAATGTCTGCATTTCTTGTATTTTTTTTATAGGGCTGTGACAGGAGGATAATAAAGCTTGAATTAATAACTTAGAGCTTACAAAATGTCCTGGATCACTACCAAAGTGGAATACACAGGAAAATTGCCATCTTGTATTACATATACTGTAGATATGAGTGTAACATTGGAAGGTGTTCCTTATTTGTGTTATTTTAATTTCTCATTTTTCAAGACATTTCTTGTGCAAGGCATATAAGAGACCAAGGCATCTAGCCAGCAGGGAAGCTACAGTAAATGCCAAGGAACTGGGATTCCACATTTCTCAGTGAAATACTGCCAACAATTATGCCAACCAATACAATAAGGGATGAAGGATCACTTGGGTCATGTGTGACAAGTCAGAGGTCCAGAAATGGAAAAGGACCAATGCACAAAGTCTTACAATGTAAAAAAAAAAGATTCCTAAAAAACTGTCCACGAGAGGGGTGATAACCGTAAAGAATATTTCTTGAAAGATTCAGAGGAGAATCCATCGTGACCCCGAGGACTTGCCACTGCATTAATTTATTAGTCTCAGTTATTTAATCTAAAGAGAAGGATTGATCCAGGTCACATTCTGACTGCTGGATAAAGCAGGGAATCTCAGCCTTCTGGAATGACGAGCTAACTACTGAAGCGTCAGAGGAAGATTCCCGAGTACGAGCCTTGAAAACAAATCCGATTTAGAAAAACACATGTCACCGATGCACAAATATTTTCCAGGTCGAAAGCTTTAAATCAAAAATCAAAAGACAGAATTATAAGTAATTACAAATTCAGAAGAAAAGCTGTTTTGCCTGGCAAAAATGTGAAGTCTTACATACTGTAGTCTCAACCAAAAATAAAAAAGGTAGATATGAAGTGGGGAAATTTTGAGAGTGTTGACAGGAAACCATAGATAGACTTCAACCAGAGGGTTTTGCAAATTGGCGATGCCTCTTTATATCCACTTGTGATTTTCCCAGGTGGACGAACGCACTGTTAAATCACATACTGCCAGTCTTACCACAAGCATAAGCATGACAATAATCCCCTCTCGCAAATGTACCTTGCACATGGCAGGGCGGTACATATCTAAGCCTTGAGGATTGCTTTCATCCAAACTAACAGAAAAAATTCTCAAACTATAAAAATGAGTCGTTTGACTCAATGAGCAAATACAGTTCTACAGTACCTATGGCAGTGCCAAGGCTGAACAAAAAGGACTCATCTTCAAGAAAAGTGTTGCACCTGCCCAAGGAGGAGACCTCTAGCAACAGCTTATGGCAGGACACTGCTTAGGGTGCTGCACATCCATGTTACCCTGAGCAGCTACTTTTTTAGAGTTCAGTGAAAGTTCAGTTCCCTGTTGGAAGCTTGTGGCTGCTCCGACTGAGCAACCTGCTCAGAAATGTTCTTACTCAGAATGAATTCTTCCGTCCAGCAGGTCGAAAAGGGAAATTCACCCACCCATAAACAAGTTTGGTGCCGGAAGCAGAAGCGAAACCCGGGTCACTCTTTACAGACAGCGAGCTGTGTTGGGCTGAAGAAATTTATACAAGGAGCGAAATGAGTAGAACTGTAATTTGAACTGACGCGCAGATGACAAATTTAATGATAAATACTGGAATTACTTTTTGATTAGAATTTCAAGGTGAAATGTGAGCTTGTTTGAATATAGACAGATACTTTATTGATCCCGTGAGGGAAATTGCAGCAGCTTAACACAGACACCACAGCACAGTGTAGTGAAATAATACAACAATACAATACGTGCAATACCGTCAGTACAGTCAGTAAGAAGTGCACAAAAAAAAACTGCTCACAGTACAGAATATACCAAAAACATAACTTTACACAAAAAGTTGTACTGCACATTATAAATATAAAAATATATACATCTAATGTTTGGTTCAGAGCTGGAAAGAGGTACACAAGGCTCCTGCTCCACGCTTTTAAATATGATCTCTGCTCTTTCCAGGGCACAACTGATACCTTTCAATTCTCAGTCAAGGTTTGGTGGAGAGGCTTGGATCAAAGAGGAACACAAAGATTTCTTATAATTTAATACCTAAACCGTAGCACTGCCTACATTCAAGGTTCGGTCAATAGGGCTGTTTTTCTGTCTTTCATGTTTTTTAAAATACGGTACTATCACTAATGATTTTTATAACTTTGTTCCGAATCATACTGTAGGTTTATTTTTTTTCATTAATCTGAATGTATCACTTCGAAATGTACTGTTTTTCCGGGCTTTTAGTCATCGCTGTCCTCAGAAGCCGGTGCTATCAGAGAGGTGTGCTCACCAGCAGTGAATTATCGCAGTCCCCTGGCAACAGAGACTACTGGGGAAGAGTCAGGATGTGTAGGGAGGGTTTCAGTGCTCCAACAACAACTTTATCAGTCCTCGGAGATTTCACTTTCCACAGCAGTCAAAACCAGGGAGGAGACAGCACCACTGCAGTCCTCCCAGTTTGTTGTTAATAAATCACACAACGAACTAGCCAAAAAAAGAATCAATTACGACAAAACTAACATGACACACTGACACACCTGGCTGGGCCCTGACACCGAGATAAAAATATCAAACCATTTTCAAAAACAGCAGGAGAACAAAGCTATCTTTTTAATGTAATAACTAATAATACTAAGAATGAGTTACACCATATTAGTTATTATTGCATTCGTTTTTATATTTTCAAACCTGTAACAACCTGCAAGCTCTATTATCGTAGCATTTTATATATTTTTTTCATTAAGAAAAATTCCAAAACGCTTTGAATTATTCAAACCATATTCTAAATAATAGATTAGACATCAATCAACATCTTAGTAGCTTTAGCAGCAGCAGCTGTTGGGAATGTATTACTGTCTCATGATCCAATAGTAAACACTTGTAATAGTCATCTTTAATTCAATCTTTAATCCTTAAAAAATAATTTATCACTTTAAAATAGTCAATTATTGTAGAGTCATGGTCTCTGAATTCTAGTTAAGAGCTAGAAATGTTTCAGGAGTGGATATAACCTTCTGTTAATTTAGTAGAGGCAACCTCAATAAATAAACAGTTAAATTTTGCTGTGGAAGCTTCTTTTTTATCATTAGTGGAGTTATTGATGCACACACTAATTTAAGTGACAGAAATAAAAGTCACTGTGCATTAGGTTTTTATTTAATGTCATAAGATTACAAAATGTCGGCGGTGATTAATTTTTAAAGTGACAGTCATGATGGTGTTTTTTTTTATTTTCCCCATCGTGTACAGACAGAAGTCAGCAAAATTAGATTTGTTCCTTAATAGGAAAAATGTAGTAGGACTATTTAATTCTTGGGCTCAGCTCAGAGCATGTGTTGCTTATAAATATACACGATTCCAGCAATGTTCTGCATGTCAAATTTGACCACTTTAGAGAGAAAAACACATACTTGTTCTTTAAAGTTTCACACTTTAAATGCAAGCCTGTGAAAAGAGGACAGCTTAGTAATTACAATAAAATCACATCCTGGTGACAGTTCAGATCCAGACATGATACAAGGAGACGTGGGTAATCTGAATCTAATTCCCCTCTTACAGATGGAAACAGAGATGATAGCTAAGTGAATTTCTGCTCCCCCCAAGCTTTGATAATTGGACAATTTTGCCAACACTGGAAACAAAAGGCCACATTCTCGTTAATGTCCAATTGACACAGCAAACAAATTATCCACTACACAACGCTGGTTTATTCTTTTGAAAAAACAAATGTTTTCTTTTAACATATTATAATAAAACAAGGGAAACAGAATAATACCTGAAACAGAATAAACGACCACAAAAATTGAGATATTATGCACAACCTATTAAAGGGGAAATGAAACACTATTTTTATGTTTTGGGTTTAAAAAGAATCGGCATTGAGTAGGGCATTTCAAACCATAGTGAAAGTAAAATGTACACAGTAAAGTGTGAAACCGCCAATTTACATTAAAAAATAGACAAAATTACCATGTGTGTGCCGCACCATATTCGCCAATTCAGAACAAAGCAACCAAACTTCTGGTAATGTGAAGAGGCCTTATTAGACTGTAAACGAGCAGGCTTGTTAATACATCTATTTTAACCCAATACAGATATTGCTCTCGACTTCGGGATTATTTTGCCAACAAATACTACTTGTTAACTCTGCATGCAGATCACGCTGGAATATTTCTGCTGTGAATTGTCTGCTGCACAACCTTCACTTATTCGTTCCTACATTGCATAATATGAGTGATTACAGTGACTAGTGAGCAGGAAGGGCCTCTTCACATCGCAATTCTCGGGAACTCTCATTCTCACCTGTGGTGAGAACACAGGTCTGCAACAACATAGCGACTAGACACTACTTTCACAAAGTTCACCATGTTGTGCTTAACTTGGAATTTGTAAAACTTTGCAATAGTGTCAATTAATTTATTTCATTACCGAGATTTAAAAAACTGGTCTGAGAAACTGGGACTGCAGTTCCCCTTTAAGATGGATATTTCCAATATAAACTTTTTGATTTCACTGTTGCAATATATAGTGGAAACCTGACTTTCCTTAGGTAGTTAGCAGTGTAAAGAAACAATTAAAAATGCTTGTGATTAGATTCTGAACCTATTATAAAGTAACTGAGTAATATTCTTATCAGTTCAGACTCCCTTAGCTAAAATACCAAAAATATGACTATGCAACATCTTCACTTTAGGTTTCTGTTCATTATTCACTTCAATTCAAGATACTGGTAGTTTACAAACCTCCCAGATTGCCCTTAACTAATGACTTCAGCTTCTCAGATTTATCCAGTGCTGCAGTACAACCTCCTTAAATTTACCAAAACTTACATAAACTATTCTTTTACATCTCCCCCTCCAGTCCACATCTCTCATTTCAAAGGCTTGTTTTCTCCTTTTATCACCTCATACCTGTGATGTCACCTTGGGTTGGTCTATACACTCAGGTGCTGCTGCTCGCCTCCAGCTCAATAATTCATTGCCTGAAAGGATGTCAAACACTGACAAACTAGCACTGCTGCTCTCCTCACTCTGCATGAGAAGCAGAGAAGAAATAGTCACCGTAAAGGGTCTGAAATATTGAACAGCCCTCCGCTTCCTCTAAGCTGCACTGCAGAGTGGCTTGCCTCTGTAAAACCCCTCTATGTAATTTGCAAAGTAGACTTAATTATACATAAAGCACTAGTATTTTTGCTTTAAAGATACATTTACAATTTCACAGGAACATCTATTAACCTCATAATGATGTTTTTCCTACAGAACCTTAATCATTTACTAGAGATGAATTCCTGCATAATGCTTTTTGATCTCGGCTTTTTCTTGGCTCTTTGTATCTTGTGGAATACATACATAAGTTATGTGCAAAGGCAAGTCCGTCCTTGATACTTTCACGAAAACATTTTAAATGTCTTTGCCTATTTGAATATTTTGCCAAAGCTGTGCCTATGGGCATTACACACAAAAGGACTTACTAAGGCATAAAAAAAACACACTGTATGGACCTAGTGAAATAATTTCACACCTCACATGTATCAGAGATGGCTGCATGAAAGAAAAAGATAGCACCCCTGGGGCAACTATGTAAAACATCCTGACTCGTACATCTAAAGCTTCAGGAAATTAGCAGTGAAATCCCACTGGAACATGTCTTTAGTCTTTTACATACAGTATAGTGCCACTGTGTGTGGTGTTAAACTCCCTTTTAAACAAACATCTGGGGCCTCTTGCGCGGCTCCAGCCGAGAAGCTGCTCAGCTGACTGGCACCTGTGCTCTGTGGTCAGGTGTTTAAGCCCGGGTCACGTCACTATCCGACTGTGACTGGGGTTCTTACAGCGGCACCGCACAGCTGGCCGACTTAGGCAGAGGGTGAGGCGGGACTGGCGAACCGTGCAGCCTCCTGGGCTCCGGCAGGAAGGCCGCCTCTCCAGTTGGAGCTGAACCTCCGGTACGGGACTGTCCCGCCCGTGACGTGCTCAAAGACGAGCCCTTCGAAGGTGGGCGGGCTGGAGGGGGTCTCCCTGCACTTCCTGTTCTCTCCCCTGTGCCGTGGCAGGGTGTGTAACTGTGAGCCAAGACACCAGGGAACACACAGCACGCTATTCCAAACTGGGTGTAAGAAACATTACTGGCAATTCTAAATGTATCACTCTTACAAATGCAACCAAATATACAGATACTACCAAATGACTGTCGCGGTGTTGTCACTGCTTACTGAACCAATTGAACAGAAATATGTAAGTGCTAACACATTATATGCAATCCGACTTTGGCAGTGAATCCGGTTTTAAAAACCAAATCATTAGTGATATTTTTATATCTCTAGGAGTTGACTACTTATTCTATTAACTCTTTGTTTCGAATACTCCTCCATGAGCAAGCTTTGGAATTTGCCCTTGATGCTTTCTGACTGAGAAAGCTCCTGGCGTCTTGGTGATTGCGTGTAAATTATGGTTAAATTATTATCAGTGGGGTTTTAACAACATACAGTAACAAGAACAAAGAACATCTTCTAATGCACAGATTCCAAAGCAGTGAAATCAAACTACAAACTTTGAAAATAGTAACCTACTTATTCCACACAAAGTTCACTGAGGGCAGTATAATACTTATTAGCATGACAATGCTGCCCCCAAAAACTGTTTTGGAGCTGGAAGAAACATGAATGCCATCTTTATAATCATCATGGTCATACTGCTCCATAAAACAATTAGCACTCCCTGGTTTTCAATAAAGAACAAAATGAGCAGACAGCTAAGGCTGTTATAAAGCTATAGATGCTAGCACTGCTATTCTTGATGGAGCTGTTACATTATACAGGCGATTCTGTTCAAGGTCATACTCGATGCAGAAAATATTTTTGTCAATCTTTCTGTTCTAATACGGAAATCCTGTGTGTTCACATGATCACAGGACTGCAGGTGAGCTGGTCATCCTAGGGTTTTTATCGAATTGAATACTGCGAATCTGGCTCTAATCTAAAGTATATCCTAGTCTAAGTAAGATCAATTAAAGCATTTTATGAATATTACACAGCAATACTGCTACAGATTATGCCTTATGCTGTATGTCTTAGACTTCTATAAATAACAAAAACTAGAGAGCTGAGAAGAAAATTATGGTAAATGATGGGAAAATAAAACTAAAAGGGCAATAAAACTGTATAAAATAGGTCTTAATGTATTTTAGACGCTTAATAAAATTACTGGCGAAGTGATCCCAGGGCTTGACACAGACATAGCCTACAAACCTTCCTCAGAGATCCCGTGAGAAATTCAGAGCTATATAGTACATCACAGCTCTGAAGCATGATAAGCTCTACTTTGATTGATCTGGGGTTAAAAGGTCACTTATTAGACTTTCAGAGCATGAATGTAAAGCATCATGTAAGAGACTCTTGCAGCTGGTGCCGGTTGCCATGGAAACATGATGACCCCACTACGTACCAAACCCGCTGTGAAATAAAAAGAGGTTCACATGAAATGCTTGCTTTTTATGTACACTGTCAACATCTGTGAGGTGGTGTCTATTAACCTTTCACAAGGCTGTGAAAATCACCAGTACACAAACTAAATACTTCCTTTAGCATCATCTGTCATTGGTTCTGCATTTCACCCCAGGCGTCTTCGTCTACGTGAAATAACATATCTGACCCATTAGAGCAGTGACATTTGCTTTCTTAAGATGTAAATACATTAGTATGTTTTCCTAAAATATGCTGTGTGCACTTGAACAAACAGCACATGGGTTTCAAACAGAATTTTTAAAGACTAAGTTTGTGTGTTCCATAGCTGCATAAATTCATAGAAAAGTACCTTATGTTCCTAAATAAACCTGCAAAACCTGAGGGGAAGTTTACATTTTTTCCTCACTATATTTTATCATTAAAAGCATAAGAGCATTTCTAACATTTTAGCATAAATCACAATTGCGCTGCAAGTCTTTAACCTTGAGAACTGTGACGAGACTTTACTGCACAAAAACGTCTTGCTAGAAAAAATTCAAACTTATCTTTGCTCAAGGTGAAAGTCAGTTTCTGCACTTGGTATTTTAATGCTGCGGACATGAAGCTAAAACAGTAGAAGTAGAAGCTGGCAGGCAGGTTGCAGTGTTTTAACTCAATTTAATGAATACCCATGCCCCAAAAAAGCAAGCAAAAGCTACACGTATTTTAGTTATTTAAATAAAAGACGTAATGTAACACTGAAAAAAGGCGGCAGTTTTAACATAATTGCAGCAGAACCATGCCACAAAATGTGCTTGCTATCACGGGCACCATCTTAGAAATGAATTCAGGCAAAACAGAGAATCCCAGAAAGACACATATTTGCAACAGATCGCAGTGTGAAAGCTTACCAGCAACTCACCAGCTAAGCCAGAGCAACCATCTGCCTGGTGTGTTTCCAAAGCTGCTTGCTTTAAATCACTCTCCCTTTCATTCCAGCAGGAGAAAAATACATGACAATCCCAGAAACCACAAATACTCCATTCCACAGACAAAGAAAAAAACGGAACGAGAAAAATAAGATAAAACTGCAGAAGGGAAACAAGAATCAAGCAAGCAAAAAGGAAGGCATGGTTTTCACATGAAGCTTTCAGTAGTTGCAGTGAATCTCTCAAGGTTTTCTTGGTATCTGCTGTTTTAAGGCCTCCCCCTAAATGACACAAATTGTCCAACCAAAACGTGTTCTGCGGTCTTTTTTTTTAATTCAGGTTTCATTCAATGCTGCAGGCACACACAGAGCCTCTTAACAATGGCCAGGCACCACGATGAAAGAGGAAAAAGTAGTTTTCAGCCTGCATAATGCCTTAGAATGGTTGTCATAGAAACAAATGACGGTGGGGGAGAGAGTGAACAGAGGGAGTGGAGAGAGAGACAGAGAAGGAGAGAGACTGCTGACCAGCTCTGGTAAATCGAGAAACGGAGAAGAGCTTTAGAAATGGAGCTTTTATTTCATTTTTTTTTTCTCCTTTCACACACAATCCTAGCGGGCGTTAATTTCTCTGCCACCTCCCAGACTGTGAAATTAAAGAAGATGCCTAGACGCTGCTCAGGCTGTTTACGTCGTTCTTTATATGCACATAAAATTATTTTCCTCCATTCCTCGTTCTGTGCTTTCTTCCTCGGACTGCCGTGAAGATGTTTGAATTGTGTGAAGAACAGGGGCCTCCTCACAGTCGGCTGTGTGAGACTCTGACCTGAAAAGAGTTCATTTGCATAACGACACTGTTGCAGAGCTTCACTAAAAATAATAATTGGAAACAAGCATGCATTACAAAACCACAAGCTTCTCTTCTTTTGAGTATAGGGGGTGCTTAGGTATAAATATTATTAAGGCTTCATGTCAGAACGCAGGTAGAGCTGTGACTGAGTTTCAAAATTGTCATTTATAAATAACCCTTATTCTTCTCATGCACAGGCTGTGTAGTGTATATCAACACTGTGTGAATTCAGCTGGTGACAAAGTGACATCTCACCAAGGTTATGCACAGAACAGTAAGGATTTCTATGGTTTTGGCGTGGACTGCAGCTTTAAGTGCATCATTTTAATATAGCGGGTTAGTGCTATATAGTGGACAACACAGACATCTTGGCAGGCAGCAGACTACAGTAATAAATTGTATCATCATCATCTCAGTAAAACAAAATGTTAACTTGTTGGGTAAGAAAGGAGACAGACATAATTTGAATAATTGCATGTTAGACTGGAACATTCTCTGAAAGATGCTTGCAAAGCACTTGTTTTATTTTGCTTTGTCTTTCTTCCACTGATCTGGAATGCCCATGGTTGTGATCGAGTGCTTTTGACATTTAGCAGGAAAAACCCTTGACTTATTTAGGAACTCTGCCTTTTCGCATGCGGAGCAATCTTATTCAGAAGCCCTGCGCTGCCACTGTAAAACACTGCTCTTTCAAATCGTGGCATTTGAGAATGTGCCCAAGAGATATTTATTCTGCCGGGGAAAACACAAGCTATTTTTTTTGTCCCTCGGCTTTTTTCCATACCCAAACTCACTTGCTTCCAATACCTTATTCAGTGGTAGA
Organism: Lepisosteus oculatus; assembly: GCF_040954835.1. Taxonomy (NCBI): domain Eukaryota; kingdom Metazoa; phylum Chordata; class Actinopteri; order Semionotiformes; family Lepisosteidae; genus Lepisosteus; species Lepisosteus oculatus. The sequence continues at coordinate 63,359,460 of NC_090699.1, forward strand.
ACAGAGCCGATCTGTTTGTCTTCAGGGGCAGCAAAACCTATGCCAAGAGCAGAGAGGCCTGCTACACCAAAACAGCAGTCCCAGAGAGTGTCTCAACTCTAACAGTCTGTGACAACAGCAGTGTCTCACAAGCAAATCAAGGATATCCTGACAGAATGGATCCCACCTAACCTCAATGGCATTAATAGACGATAGTGAGAAGACAAGGATGGTGCAAAGGAGAAGCATTTCAGCCCAACTGCTAGTAAAATACAGCTAAACCCTTGCCCTAACCAGGAAACAAACTTGGGCCACAACACTGAGGGTGCCAAGCCCTAACTACTGAACTACGAGGGAGTACAAAATTAAAAAAAATAAATGATTTAAACGCAAATTGTTCACAACTCAAAACATTGTTATATTCACTAACTTGTGGATAAGAATCCATCATTTCCAGAGATCCACTTTTACTGTATGTTGACCCGGAACCCACAATTCCTATTATTCCATTTTAAGCTTTGATTGAGTTAGGTGTATCAGTAGACACACTGTTACGTGTATACCAGTGCAAGAACAATACAACAATGTGCACATTTCCTCTGAAATGTATTCTCGCATGCTAACAAGCACCATTTCACACTACCAAGTCAGGGCAGAATGTTAAAAGTGGTTGCAAGGAACAGTTTAGAACTACCAACACGAGGGACTTTTATTTCTGGAGACTGAGTCACATGAGTCACGCTTTGGGACTGTTGCCCTGGTGTTTGTCCTACTTTTCACAAACTCCTCCAGCCAGCGCAATCAGGACATTTGTTGGCTGAGATTACACTTCCGGCTACAGTCCATGTGAAACTGCACGTGAAGGATGTCAGACAATTGAAAAGTAAGGCATGAGTATTTCAATTAACATTGCGCTGAGTAAAGTTACAGTACATTATAATCTGCCGGCTTCTGAAATAACTATCCACAAAAATGCCAAGGTCACACGGCGTTTGCAGAATGACTCAGGGTTTCAGGTTTACTGGAAGCTCAAGACTCACAGTCCTGTGCACGCTGCTCTCATTGTCCGAGCTCTAATTATGTTTTTTGTTAAATTGCCAAATCGAAAATTTAAATTGGTTTTCTTAAGAATGTCTGTTTTAGGATCTGTCTGATTCAGTTGTAGAGAGGCCAGAGGATTCAAAAGCTTTTCCCGATCACTGTCCAGTTCACTGTAAGATTCTGCAGTGGCCACTGGTATATGAGAGTTTCCAGCACCTTCACAGACCCAGCATGTTCAGCTGCACAACAGTATGTTCAGTTGCTCCAGTCCACCCAGCCAATAATCCCCGCATCGCATTCCACCCAGTAATCCCAGCGCTGAGGCAGCATCCCAACCAGCTGGGGTGTCAGATGCCTCATGTCTGCTCAACACTATGGAAATCAGGATGAGCTGCCAAGACTTTACCTTTTTTCAGGAATTCTCTCAGCTGTCTGCCACCTTGCAAATGTTCATTTTATAACTCTAGGTCCCAGAAATGTAACAGAAGCAATCACTATTATTATTATTATTATTATTAATAGTGAACTATTAAAATAATAAGAACTATTAAAAGAAATGCAATGTCTCACTGTATATAATTACAATTCTAATGATTATTAATATATTCATATTAGGCTTTTAGCTATAATCACTACATAATCTGTAAAATTTCTGATTACAAAACAAGCAATAATCTGTCAAATACTAATAGTGCAAAAAAAGTTGAGTGAGTATATACTGTAAGTAAACCTGTTACATCAATTAAATCACATAAAACACCAATGTTTTCTCAGGTTTGGTACAGAAAAAAAGGGGAATTACGGCTACAGACACATCTGTTTGTCCAGGGTGAGCATCATGTGACCCACGGATGTCTGCTAGGCTGTGGACACCACGCCGTTGTCATAACAACCAATCCAAGGGCCCCGAGCACGCTGACCAGCTCTTAGATATTCAAATAACCAAACCGTTCAAAACACCCCGTCATAGCTTGTTTCTGTAAGGTCAAAGACTACAATCGACACATTCAGTCGCTTCAGGCAAGTCTGAACAATCCCATGCATGAAGTCAAAAGCCCGTGAGACACTGCAATTTAGGAAATCTAGGAAGACTGTGAAGCCTTTCTCATTCGTCAAGGTCCAGATAATCATTTCATATTAAACCAAACATAAACTGAAAAACGTTATAAGGTAAAGACAGGATATATGTTCAACTTTAAAACTAACGTTTTATAAATAAGTCCCTCATAAATAAGCTAAAGTTGTTGTTTTTTAATAAATAAGTCCCGTATTATAATACTCTCAATGCAATGGTAAATAAGAGAGTGTTTGGTATTTATTAAAAACGCCTAAAGAAAAAGAGCTATCGCCCTTCTGGATTGAATTCAAAAGGAAACCAGTGATGTGTGTCAAATATCCTGGAACCCTTTTCTGGTATAAAAACAGTCCAAGATCAAGGTTCATTATTTGGGACGTTTTGATGTTCTGAGTGCAGCACCTATCCATTCAGCACAGGGTTTCAGCCCGTTCGACTTGATCAGTCACCTGCACAATTCGCTGGTCCATGGGAAACCCATGAGTTCCAAAGACCTCCTACTACTATTCACCTGATTCTGGGTTATTATTTAGCAAAGTGCCCTCTCTTATTGCCTTCTCTTTTACAACATCCGTCCATCCGTTTTCTAATCACCTGATCCAATACAGGGTCCTGGGGAAACAGAGACTCTCCCAGCAAGCGACAGGCGCAAGGCAGGGCACACCCTGGGTGGGACACAAGTCCATCACGGGACACACACAGGCATAAACATGCACACACTCACATCTTCCCTGAAGCTAATGAACCTACTAGTGTGTCTTTGAACTGTGAGAGGGAGCCTGAGGACCTAGAGGAAACCCGCTTGAACAAGGGGAGAACATACTGTACAAACCCCTCTAGGGTAGCACCCCAGGAATTGAACCCAGAGCCCAGCCACGCTAACCACAGTTCCACTGTGCCACTCTTCTTTACACTATCTTAAACAGAAACAAGCAATATGGGATCATAAGTACAAGAAATCCAAATATTATAATTCATAATAACACAATTGCATACAGCAGGCTTGTGTTAGACCTAATACATTATGGGCATGTAAAGATATTTTTACAAAAAAGGATGAATAAAACTGATGTCAACAGTGGAACATATTCGAATTTTTTTAAAAATAAAAAATGTTAGGTGTTTTAGAGTCAGATACTCCACTTACACTACATTATATCCAGGTGTTCGAATGCAGCAATTTTCTCTATTAGTTTAACATACCTTTGTTGCAGGGCAATTGTAAGAGACACTCATTTAACTCTGTGTGCAGATCCATTAGTGCTCAGAATTCCAAACAAAGGCCAATATTTCAGCCAAGCGTACTCAAAATAAGTACAACTACTATATGAGCACAGATTTTCAAACACAAAGCCTGTGTTTCAATAAAGCTTTAAAGCCTGACAGGCCCCTTTGGTGGTAAAAAGCATCTGCTGTGTAAAAGCGAGGTCTGCAGCATTACTGCATTGTTTTATCCACTGTGAAAGCTTTTTTGTTTTTAGAAATCAAAATCATATTTTTCGAGAAAGAATATGAATCAACCAACACCAACAGCACTGACAGAATGATCTGCCTTAGTTTCTATTTGGATGCTCTCAGCTCACACTTCTCCTGGGATCTCCCAGTTAATTGACGGAGAGAGACCAGGCAGGGCTTCTCTTCTGCAGGTCTCACTTGTGTTCAATGAGGCGCCAGCAGCCAGCTGGATGATCTAACCCACCATGCTGGACTGGCAGTGGGAGCTTGTCAGCCTGCCATGTGGAAATAGCAGAAGAGGGATGCGATTCCTTCGCCCATTACCGCATGAATAAGAAATGTGCCGAGTAACTGTTAAAGGGTATGGGGTTGCGGAAACAGTTCTGGATAAAGCGTCAGATATTTTGGGTGGCACCGTATATGCAGTGGGTAACACAGGGAATAAGTGTTTATTTTTTACTTTATGTCTGCACAATTTGCCAATGCCTTATGACTTGACTTTACGGCTACACCCCACTGTGATGCACAGGGACATTGAGGACCTGCAGGAACTATGTGCCTTTTGACACTTGAAAATCCCCGCAGCGGAGCTTACAGGAGAGTCAACAGTGACTGAAATATTACTGCACCTCTCTCAGATCAGGTGCCAGGGGCTTTCCTACCTCCAGCTGAGACATTCCCGATGCCCGTGTGCACACAATTGTATTCTCCACCAATCCGTAACTGAAGGAAAGACAGGCTATGCAACATGTGCACACATATATGTATTTAAAGGAAAACCATCTTTCTTGGACAGCGCACATCAACATCAAAATAAATACTTCTTAGGGATTATACAGTACATGCAAGAGGAATGTACTGAGTATATAGATAATTCTGGTAAATGCACAAGGCTCAGGTAATGATATACCCATTGATGAGGTTGTTCAATTGAAATTATCCTTTTCATTTTGATTGTCTGAATACGATCTGAAAGCAGTCACAGAAACCTGATACATTTAATAAAAATTACAAGTTGTCTTAAATATTTGCCTTTTTGCCTCCTTAACATCAAAGTCAGCATGTTATAAATAACACCCGATGCAATCACATACATTTGTTCCTGCCAGCGTACAGTACAAATACAGAAAGAAGTCGCTTAAGCAATAGCAAAGTGCAAGTCTCGTGAAACCAGCTCTCTTATGTTTGAGCCATTCTTTTTCTTTTAAGTGTTAAATGTTGAACTGTTAAACATTGATAAACTATGCATAACAGCAGCACATTGACATGAATGTGTTTAAATAGTGATGTGGTTCTATGAATTTTTCAAGATTATTTTAAAATTAACTTACAGCTTATCTTCCAAGTCTTTGCATCTGGAACATCATACAGCTGCCCTACTTACAGAAAATGTACTTTAAAGACTTAATGATAACATGCTATCACTTTATAGTACTTGTCTTTGGTTTCATTGTTATTAGACAATTTCACTAACACTTTTAACAAAAACCATTTATTTTTGTATGTTTTTCTACAAAAGGACATTTACTGAAGCAAGCAGAGTGAAAAATATTGTTCAAAGGGGTATAGCAACAATGTGCAGCCGGGATTTAAACCCACAGCCTTCAAGTGACAAGTCAGGAGCCTTAATCACAACCGCCTTACACCTACAAACACTGGCTACAGGATAGAAGGATCTTAAAAGAAGGATTTCCATCATTCATTCAGGGGGTAAAGAATAACCATGGTTCTCCTACCTAGCGTAAACTTTAAATGAATCATTACATTATCAAGCATTAAAGTATACTATGTTGATATTTTTCATGTGAAGAAATAATGTAAATTACATATTACAAAATATATTATTATACACTTTACTATTATATGTTACTAATGGTTTAAAACACAGTATATTATAGTATTCTAGTTCTAATACAAGCGTATAAAAGATATTACAACATTGTTCTTCAATTATTAAAGATCAACCTAGTTAACAGATAAGAAAATGCTCTTTAAAATAGTTTTTTGGTTAGATTCCAAACTGAATAAAGTTTGGCGAGGATCCGCTGGCCACAAATTGCTGAAATGAGCTGATCTCCAACGGCAACACAAGACGAATCAAGGGAAAATATGAAGAGAGCTACCAAAGACTGTGAGAGTTAGATCTAACAGAGAGGAGGTCTTGTAAACAAGTAAGAACAGCCCCCCAAAATAAACATCCCATTTGTTAGTTTTGACAGTTGAAAAGACCTGATAATACATTACATGTGATGAACAATATCAGGCCTACAAAGGCTTGGGAAGAAACTAATAGAGGAAGCTCTTTCCACTTCGTTACTTGAGCTGTCAGCTTTAATTAATTATAATGACCTCAAAAAACCCTGCAGTCTTTCTTTCTCCCATTTTGCTGTTTGCATAATTAACCCCATGAAAACCTACCGATTTCTAGTTTCACACAACATCTTCAGCCCAGCACACTTCAGAGACCAAGTGTTGCAAATTGTCTGGAAAAGGAACAAGCATGGATTTGACCAAACAGCGGTCAAATGCAGAACATATGGCGTGGCAAAAAACATGAAGTTGCCGATGTGAAACGTGCTGCTTGAGCACTCGAGTGAAAGATCACAATTGGCTGACCATGAAAAATTGCATAAGATGACCTCCTGCATTCAAATAATGTTGCAGATGTTGAGGTGAGAGTATGAAATCAACTATGATTCAATGTATATATACAGTATCTATCCCTCCATACAGTATGTCTTTAAACATGTGGAGTAATTGCAAACGGAGGGCACAAGTGGAAACAGAATAATTAAAATCTGCAAATTTTAGTCTTTACATGAAGGGTTGTTGGAGTAAGGAACAAGCTAACCAGTAATGTTGATGAAGTCAAAACCCTGGTTTATTTCAAGAACTTGTTGATTGAGATCCTCACCTTAATTAGCTACTACTTACCACACGAGGTAGATGGTATATTATCATTTTGCTTTGGAGGGTGCGATGCTACATTACACCGCAGTACATTATTAATCATTATTTCGACCGGATTTGAAACAATATATTTAAAACAAACAATGCAGTTTTAAAGTCATTTGAAATAACTCCTTATTATTTCCTTGCAGGATGACAGGAATTATACAGTTTATGATTTTCAGCCTTTGTTGATCGGTATAAAGACCTCCCCAAGACTTTTTCTTCCAACTTCAACTTCTCATAAAACTCTATCAGTCTCTTTGAGGGTTGCAGTTCAGCATTTCCTTGGTCCAGTGACACTCTGTCATTCATACTACACGTTTAACCCATTGTCTTGCTATATTGCATATGTAATATGCACTGGAGTAAGAACTTGAGTGAGAACTACACAGTTCATCATTCCAGTCTTTGCTTTCCCTAGTATTAACACCACACCACTGTCACACTTAAAGCTAAACGCTGTTAGTGATTTGACCAATTTGAAGAAGAAGTCAAAACGGTCTTCCTGGTGCACCATTCCTCCTCAGCACTGGAAACGGATTGTCTGATCCTTTTACCATTTCCTCTCCCCATGTGGGCAAGAAACAATTGAAATATCGCGTTTCAAAATGTTAATTACTTTAACGAAGGAGCATTTTTCTTATTCTTCATTGTACTGCAAATGCTGTCAACGTCAAAGGAAGAAATTGAGACAGAGGTGAGAAATGGGTTCTGGGTTTGACTGTCAGGACATGAAACTGCTTGTTGATATTAGTTGTCAGCAGCCAAATCTGCAGTTGTGATAACCCAGGTCTAATGAAATAAATGAATGAGGCAGCACTGTAATGACAGCCCTTTCAATTATTCAGAATCCCACAAGGAAATTCCATGAGCATGTAAACTTGGCATAATTATACCCACCTGGCTCCACAGAGAGATCTAGCAGCCCTGTAACGGGCACTGGGATTTCAGCACACACGCCAGAAGAGAGCAACTGTCAAGGGATTTTTCGGCTTTATTTCTTTTTGTTCCGACAGCTTTTTGCTTATCTTAATTAATCGTTGCATAAGAGTATTACTATCTTTAAAAAACACCAGCAGAGAAACTATGAAAAACAATGCAATGTTTTTCAAGATGCAATTAAAACAAAGTGAAGTATGACTGGGGCATGGGAGTTAGCACTGCTGCCACACAGCTCTTAACCCTGAGTTTGAGTCTGGCCTGGGGTCCCTTCTGTGTGGAGTCTGCACGTTACCGTGCAGATGTGGGTTTTTCACAGGTGCTTCAGGTTCCTCCCACCTTACTTTCCAGATTAATTGGCATCTCTAAATTGCCCCCATATGTGTGTGTGAATGTGTGAACATGAGCCCTGTCCACGGTGCAGTCCTGTCTCAACACCCTGTGCCTGCCAGGTTAGACTCCAGGTTACCGTGACTCTCTGAGGATAAAGCAGCTACTGTAAATGGATGGCTGGAAATATGATTAAGCTGGGTTGTGAAGCCCACAGTGTTATATACGTAAACTGTACAAACAGAAAGCCCCTTGAAGGACGTTTTCAGAACAGAGAGCCGAGTTTTATAAAATCGATAAACGTTTTTTAAGCAAGTTTCTACAGCACATTACAGCCAAGTTCTTTTATTCAAATTTTCAAACTAAAACGGACAGTCAAAATGTCAAACCTTTCCAAAAAGCCTCCCATTTTTGAAAACGAAGCCTGACGTTTGACAGTATTTGAACGTACACAGAACATGCCCTGAGTGCTATGGTAACGCAAACATTTTCATTTATTAGGTACTTTTTATGCCTACCTTAACAGTGGGTAACTCCCTAACCCTTTTAATTATTTCAAAAAATAAACTGCACACTGATGGCAACATTTTAATGTGGGCTGCCTTTTCTAGGCAGTAACTTTGTGCACATTGATCTCTTTACTAAGCCAAAAGATGGTAAATACTGACCTTTGAATCCTCTTATCTCAACAGAACCTTCTTTTACACCACTGGTGCAATAAAATTGTTCTGAAATCAATCTCAGTCATATAGCACTTGGGGCAAGGGTACATGGGAACTCAATTTTAACCACCTAGTGAATATTGCTCTAGTTAAGACCAAATCTGCACTGAGGCTAGGATAGATGTTGTCTGTGATCAGTCCTGACTGATTATAATGATTATAATTTCCATGTTTTTGAACAGTGAGACTTATATCAGCATATGAATAATATATGATTAAAACAAGAATCACTTAAAGTCTACTGTACTTTATTTTATTTATTCATTTTCCAACAAAAGGCCCTAACCTTAGAAAAGGCCAACATGGTTTGATAACTAACTTCCAACATGATTGGCATTCCATTTAAGACAGAGCATGTTGTCTTCTATATAATATCAGAGAAGCAGTTAGTAACTGACATCAATAATGTAAAATGGGTGCTTAAAAGCTTCAGATCACTAGAATTTTAGCATAAAATAATCCAGAATAATCATTCCACAATCCTCATCACAGAAATAAGTGTTTTATTTCTATTTGTACTTAATTAGGCGGATTTATTCATGCATATTTCCCTTATTAAGTGCTGTCAGGCTTCAAAATTAGAAGAAAACTACACCGCTGGTTTCTCTTTGAATTAGAGCTCCACCTAGTGGTAACTTTGCATTGAACACGCCAATAACTGAACAGCCTATTTTCTGCACTTGGTGAGACTTGGGAAAGGTTACAAATGAGATAAGCCTTACAACCCATCTAGCTTGTCTGGGTGCTAGTAGCTAAGTGATCTGCTGAACCGAGACAGTTGTTGCAATAAGTCAGGGCTTAAGCGTAAACAACATGGCTGGGTAACTTGTTCAACACAACCCATCGTGTAAAGAAGTGCCTGCAGTTCTCCGTTTTAAATTAATTCTCTGCAGTTTCCGTGTCCTCTATTTCGTGTTGATTGAAGCAGTCCACTGGATTAACTTTGTCAGTGCCTTTGAACATTTAGAATACTTGAATTAGATTCCCTTGGACTCTTTTCTATCTAATAAGATGTAGTTCCTTTACTCTGTCAGTGCAGGAATGTATCTGGTTGCTTCACTGCTGGTGATTCTGAACAGCAAAGTCCTGCAGTAATTCATATCCACAGCACTGGGGGAAGTCAACTAATCACAGTGCTAAGGACAGGTTCTGTAGATTACATTATAGATTCATTTTATTGGACATCCACCTTTAGGGCATGATTAGGGAAAATCCAACCCACATACAGTACAGCACATTCAGGCTGTAGAAGAGAGCACTTTACTCCCTTCTCTTCCTGTAACAGACATTTAAACTCCATTGTGGAAATCCAATAACATGCAGATTCACTGCAATGTTAAATTTGTCAACACACTTTTTACTTAACGGTTGTTTCGCCATGACCTGAAATGCTGGTGAATAAACAGCTGGACATTGCAGGTCAAGAGACACATGGGGGGTGCGCACCAGTGAAAGCTATTGTTAGCATGTTTATAATGGCAACCAAACAGCGTTTCCCAGATTTCTATTGTGCTATGAGGAAGCATTCATAGGAAGGCATAGGCTGTTTGAGCACTGCCAACAACAACAAAACATCAGCTGTTTTAAAGACATGACAACTACAACAACAACAACAATTCTCTTTGGTTTAAGAGTATTTTTCTTGTCTTACAGCAGAATATCATTGGATTGTTCAAACTCAAACCAGTCTGGGCTCCAACGCATCTACACAAAAGACAAGGAAAGCCAAACCTAATACTGTACTGGGACAAAGCCACTGTACCTCAGCTGTGACCAGAGTATTCAGTGAAAAAACAGGGCCTAAGACTGAACAAAACAGCACAGCTGAGCAGACCTGACCTCTAACATCAGACTGTGTTGCACATCACAGGGGGAAAGCCTTATCCTTAACAAGAGTCAAGGCCAAGTACAGATGTATTTATTGGCTGAAGATCTTTCTTTTATTTTTTTCCAAATAAAGAAGAAACAGCTACAGTGCTGTATTTTAATCTCCAGTTACTGAATGTGTAGAACAGTGTTCCTCACGTTATGTAGCCCAGGCATTGAGAGCACTAGGTGGCATGAATGTCAGATCAGTCAAGCGTCAGCAAGCAGCAGACAAACCACCATATCGAGAGGAAGGTGATGTTGAGTCAGCTCTCCTCAGGTGACTCTCTAATTGCCCAGCTAATCAAAGCTGTCTGCGCTGTCGTGTAATGCTCCTCCAAGTCAGTCTCTGCTTGTCTGAGGTGGGATTCCTGGCATGAAAGCCCCAGCTCAGCCGCTCAGCTCAGCTGTAACAAATAACGTAAAGCAAGAGGAGGTCATTTCTGTCCACTGCCACGCCAGCCCCAGCTGGAAGGGAGCAAGAGCAGGAGGGAGTCTCTGGGAAAGAGAGGCCGAACGAGAGACCTCAAGCGTAAATGTCTCCAATTGAAACTGAACATTCCGGGCTGGGTTTCCCACAATTCTGTGTCCAGCAGGAACACCACAAACAGAACGCTAACAGGATAAAAACAGCAACAAACATGCGCTGTCTTACCAGTTCCTTTTCATAATGAAAGTACAGTACTTAAAACTCCTGGCTACAGACATCCCTCATTGCTGTTCTAAAAAGCATGTCTCTTTTGCAAATCTTCAATGTTTTGTAATCCATGTTATTGTTCTCTGTTTGTTGTGTGCTGTTAAACTTGACTTACTTGTGTAATCCACCCTCAGCAGGAAAACTGTAATTGTAGATTTTCCTATGGTAGACAAGATCAGGTGTGATTGTAAACATGAACTGTATAAGTATTCTTTTGCTGAATCCTCCAAGACATCTTCAAAGAACCTGATAATGAAAGGCTTTTTGTTCTTTTTTTATCTTTATTATATTGCTAGTCTCATGTTACACTGAACACAATAATCACTGCTGGTTAGCAAATCATTACCTACTATGTATCTCCCTGCTTTTTAGCCAAGTGGTGTTAAGACAGGACAGGAATGTAACCTGAAAGCTTTTAAATGGAGATACTGCAGTTAAATGGTAAATGTACTGTGCAGGAATTACAGATCTTCATCATTGGACCCCAAATCATTAAATAAAGCACAGCTAGCACAGCTACTGACAAATGTTGAAAACAAATGAAACAGTCAGTACCCCCCACATCCATTGAGAGAGAATTGTCATCTCACCACCAAATTGTTTAATTAATCGGAATTGAGTTTAGACATTTCAGTACGACATCCCAGGTAAAATCATATTCTGGCTTGTCATACACATTACCTTCTCTGTGGTCCCAGCAATTCTTTGAGATTCCATTCTGTGTTATACAGGAGACAGAAGACATAATCAAACCTGCTTCATGCTGAATTGTTAAAATCAGTTGTGATGGGATGAAATCTGTATTTCACTGTATTTGACAGCTGATAAAAAACAGCCATGTACGTTGTGTTTGAAACAGTCTAGAAGACCAAGCCTGGTTTCCTTTATCGGAGAAGGACCACCATTTTAAAAAACACACATAAGGTCACACAAGTGATTTATGATTAAAGACACTGATCTTTTGGCATACACATGTTAGAAATACTGTTATACAAGCGCAGACGAAGTTCAAACAAGACGTTTGTGGCCACTTAAAAAAGCAAGAAAAAAAATCAGAAGCAAAAAAACTGCCTGCAGTAGCTGTGTAGTTGAATAAGCACATAGCCTGCTTCTGTCCTACAGCTGTCCTGTCTGTGCTGTCTCAGGGCAGAGGTTTCTGATTTTCAGTGTCAGTTAAAGACATTTAGTAAAATTCTCAGTGACTGCATGAGCACATTTGATTTTTCAACTTTGGCAGAGGACTGCAGACAGAAACGTACTTGCAGTCATGGCTTTTTTGCCTGTAGGCTATCTTCCAAAAGCATGTCAATTATGTAAAACTAGGCATCATGTAAGTTACTTCCATCACAATGATGCTCGGTTGCCCTAATCTAATCTTTTGCCTAGCATTTTAGAGCTATTTCTTAAAGGGCTAAAAAGTCACTCAAGTGTAAAGGCAGCTAGCAAAGCAATGTAATGCAGGCAATGGCACTTCTATGGTAAGCATTTACTTTAAAAATGATAATTGCCTGCGTTTGAATAGTGCTTTTCACCCCCAAAGGATCCCAAAGCACTGCACATACTGTACAGGGGACCCCACTACATCCACCTCTATGATCCATGGCAGCCATTGTACTCCAGCAGACCCACTACACAACAGAAAGAAATTGACTTTAAGGTCAGTTCAATTCAATTCAAGAACCAGTAGACTTAAAGGGAAACTATGAGGAGCCCATACTTTAGAGCCCAGAGAGGAATTTGGCCAAAATACTGTGGTTAACAGCCCTATTCTTATGAATGGTGTCACGGGTTTTGGATCTTGGATCTTTAATGACTAAACAGCCAGGACCCTGATTTCCAGTAACATCTCGTCTCATCCAGAGAACGGCACCTTCTCCAGCAGTGTTGCTAGTCAACGTACCGAGCTTTTGGTTTGGAAATTTTTGCCTGCCGTTACCAAGAGGGTGTACACAGTGGCCAACAGAACAGTTTCACTCTCGTTTAGCAGAGTCTGCGAAAGGTTCCTCACTGAATCCGGTGTTTATTTAAGTAGAAGGGAAATGTTTATAAAGTAATGTTAAACACAGGCAGCACTAAGTAATTCTGTTAATAATAAATAACAGAAACAATTCTCCCCAATGCCTGCTGGAAACCTACAACTGGTTTTCTTACTTCACATAAGAAAAAAAAATCTGGCTAAGTTATGGTAAGTGTACAGGATACTGTTGAATCTATTTAATACAGTCTTTTAAGTGTCCACTTTTGTCTATGCTCTATTCCTGAAGGACAATAGCATCTAACTGTTGTAGTTTCAAATGCCATAGTTAATTAATTCGATTATGTTTTTAATCAGGGCAGCACAGTGGTAGAGTAGTCAGCACAGTTAGCCTTGCAGCACATAGGTCCTGGGTTCAGTTCCTGAGGTGCTATCTGTGTGTTGTTTGTAAGTTCTCCCTGAGTCTGTGTGGGTTTTCACTGCCTGCTCTGGTAATTGGCTTCTGGGAAAACTGGCGGTGTGTCAGTGTGGCTGTGTCTGTGTGTCTGGCATCCCACCCAGGGTATACCCTGCCTGGCACTGCCTGCCATGCTGTACTGGATAAAGATGTTCTCAATGATGTTTACTTAACATTTTGCCTTTTTTTAACAATTGATAGCTTGAGTATTGAAACTGTAAGATCTATGGCTAAGGTCATCTAGTTTATTAGGTGACCAGACTAAATATCTGAGAGCTTGGCTGGAGCAAAAAGCTGAGAATGGTAGGACCTCTAGGAATATAAACTATAAACTGGTAGCGCTGCAGTAGGGCCAGAAAGCATAGAAAAAAATGCACACATCACATCCTATGGATATGTCTTGACGATCTAAAGGAAAGTGAAAGAATAAAGCTAAGGTGACAAAATGTGGTTAAGAAGGTAACAAAACACACAAATGTCTTTCTTCAGCGTTTCAGTTGAGGCTAGTAACCTCCAACCTTTTCAAGGTAAAGCAAAGGGTTTTGCAGTTTACAGCAAAACTAACAGAAAAAAAAACGCCATCTGACGTAAAGACGCGTAAGAATTGTAATTGCTTGATTTTCCTCCAAAAAAAAATCAAGACAAAACCAACTTTCGATAAATATGTTGACCAAAACCGGTAGTGTGGAGTTTGCAGGTGATAACTAAACAAACCTACACTGAGCTTCCACTAAATAAACGCAACTTTTTACTTCTGCTTTTGTGATTGTTTTTATTTCATTTCTTCACCAAGAGGGCTGCACAAACTCATCTGAAACCTGTCTTGAACTTTCTCCGTCTGACTTTTTAGTTGGTGTTCGTATGGCCGGGGGAACGCGAAAACCCCACTTATTTCATTTGACAGCAGCACAGCTGTCCAGTCAGAATAAGCAGTCCGCTGCACAGGGAGGTTAAAACAGCGGATTAAGCCAGGAGTTTGATCAACACTCCTCGCAATAATTCACCCCAAGACAAATAGCGCTGTGCTCAACAGCATGGAAAAAAAAAGTTAGGGGCAGAACGGAACCGTGGACACATCAAGAGTAACAGCCTACAACAAGGCCAATCCTGCAGGCCCTGTCTTCGCATGAAGTGTGTTAAAGGGGTTCTGGTCCAAACAGCAATTAGTTTCACGGCGAATCTCTTGAAATGAACATGAAGGAAGCATCAGGAAAAAGCAAACAGCGAAAACAGCATTATCCCACACATACCGTAAACCAGATATTAATCCAGTTAAGACAGAAATTACAACGCTCTTAAAAATGAATAATATAGGCGTAGTGTAGGTAAATATCGGAGTTAAGATACAGTACACTAGGGTTTTAATTTATAGCAAATAGCGTATTTTTAAACAATTTTACTAGGTGTTTTAAAACCAGTAATAATAGTTATATTCTCACAACTGTCTCCCGAACGGCAGAAGTGTAGACTTTTACACTTTGAGTTTAATAAAAGTCAATTTTGCACTGATATGGGGGAAATCATACAGATGAATAATCAGATACAGTACGTGACGCAAGTTTTGGATAACTGCAATCGATGGTGGTTCTTTTTTTTTACTGGTGTGGATTACAAACGTTTTTCAAAGAAAGCAATATGCTTGCTGCCTTAGTTCTGTGACACACGACCTGAACCTGTGATTATCTTACATTTTTAAAGCTGTGCTTCTCATTTTTTGTCAAACCGGAAATCTTCCACTATCCTAAGATACAAAGATCAATTGACCTTTCGAGCTTAAAATAAAAGCAACACCAAAATCAAAGATCACGGTGGAAACTGAACAGCTCAGTGACATATAAACCTGGAATAATCAGGATCTCTGGGCTTTGGTGTGATCTGCACAACAAAAAAAGCCATCTCAGAGTTCAAATACAGCAGTTAGTAAAGTGATTGGTGATAAATTATTTACTTAATATTAATAAACGTGCATGTCTTATTAATATTTAAATGGTGCGACAAGGACAACTTTCTCACGTACGTAAATAACAGTTATAAAAAGAAAAATAAACAACCCCCCCAACCTCATATCACCACCAGATCATTCACAAACAGGTAAGTATGGAAATACCTTTTATTTACTTACCAGTTGCTGATACTCCCTGCATTCTGGCGACCGTGTTTTTATTTTCCCTGTCGGGCTGTCCTGAAACCTTTTATTTGCAGGACTCTGACTCTGCCTGCTGTGACTGCAGTGTACAGCAAGAGCAGAGCAGAGCGCTCACTGCTTCCAAGCACTAACTCAAATGAAGGAGTATCCCGACTTCAAAGTGCATTTTCCCCCTGCCTCTTGCCAACTTCATTCTCGGGCTGCGGAATTAAAGAAGAACAGCGTGTTTTGAAGAATTAAACCTGATTTCCTCTTAGTGGGAGCCTTCTATACCCGTCCTTCTTTCATTTGCTCTTGAACCCATCCACAGTACTTACCCTGCCTGCCCCGTCTTCCTCCGGCTGTTCTGCTCAATACAGCGCGCTGGAGGAAAATGTGAGCGCGCACGGATCCCAAGCGCGCTCCCGTCGACTGCGTGTAATTTCCAGCATCTATAGTTCTCATTTTTTTGTTTGTTTGTTGTTGCTTTTATTTTAAAACAAGGTTAACATACCAAGCAGGGACCCTTTCGTGTAAAAATAAAATCATCTCTTTATTTTTGCATGGTTTTAATGCGTACATATTGAAGCTGATACAATATACCTTCCAATATCTACGGTAGCTCCGAAATTTTGAATATATACTGTATGCCCACGAGTACACACAGACAACTGTGATTAATTTAGTGAAAGTGTGGGGGAGGAAAATATTATGGGCAGGAATAAAATTGGAAAGTACCCAGAGATGGTCAAGGGGAACGTTTATGTGGTTTTCATCATATCAGTATGCATGCTTTGCGGCCATGGTTAAAAAAAAAGCGTCGTATTCAGAATATAACAGGACACTGTTCCTTTTAACATCGTTTAGGATGTTCTGAAGCAGCGAACACTTCTCGTTTCTTTCCTAACAAAGTTTCTAGTTAATAATGTTGCGTTTACATTGAACGGGAGAATTGGAAACGTTTCTCAGAACTTCTCTGCTTAATTAATATTTTCCCAAAACAGATATCCTATGTGTACATATACTAGTATTATCCATCAGATAATTGAGAGAAATTGGATCAATAACCCAACCAAAAAATGATCGAAACTGAGATATTAACCAGGCCTGCTGTCACGTTTAGTGATGAATTAGAGGGTAACACTAAGAAATGCCTGGTCTGCTATTACTTTACAGTCCCCAAGAATCATGGGACACATCACATGCTAGGCTTTTCCTCCTACATTGGGCATGATGGATCAGTTGTGCAGAACATACTGTTTTGTGGTACTGGGGTAGATTACCATATCATACAAATAGTTTTAACCAGGTTTTGATAAAGAATCTGAAGTTTCCAAAAGGACAAGTCTGTGATGGAAAAAGAATAAAGTCCTCTCTCATAATATACTGCATATAGGCTTTATTAACTCAGCCCTATGAGCACAGAATGCACAAAACAGTCATTCTCCTGGTGTAAAAACTCTATATGAAAAATATGTATAAGATATTTAATATTCAAAATATTAAAGTAGATTTAATAGCCATTCAAATTACAGGATTCCGGCTAATACTTTGACACAAGGGGAAAGTAACTTGTGTGCTATCTGTCATTTCTAAATCCTGGAGTTAAATCAAAATTGCTTTGATCATACAAAGATGGATTAAAATGGCATTTCCTTCCCTCTGCAGAAGACCACTGTCAGCCAGTACGTATAGAGTAGAGCTGCATTAAATGGATTTTGAACACGCTTTTCAAAATTTCACTGACAAGCATCACTGCTGTGGCAGGAGGAAATACTGCAAAACAAAAATACCATTGTCGTGTCTGGCATTTCTTTAAAGATAGCCGGATTTTGTCTTTTATGGATCTAATTGTAAAGTATACCGCATTGAAGCAGCCTGAAACAGGGAGAAGACAGCTGCTTACATGATTTCAATTTATGCCAGAGGGAACCGATCATATCAGTCTAAACTAATAAATTTAGACAATAAAGTTTACAGAAAAAGAGGAAGTTTTACCAATAACCCCATGAGCTGTAGGGAATCACATTGTTCAAAACCATTATGCACCATCCTTTTTATCAAGTGAGAACAACCCTGTAAATGAGTCTTCCTTATGTTTATGTTTTTATGTTTTTGTTATGGGTGAGACTGAGACACTTCAACTACTCCTTTCTTTAAAGAAAGGTGCAAGGTTTTTCATATAAATTGCTCTCTATGATATCAAGGATGTTTCTGTTGCTAATACAATCAGTTAATCACTTAGGATCAGCTTTTCAAGAACACAAGGCGGAACTCATGATGAATGACCTGTGTGGAAATATTACAAATGTATCAGGTTACATTTCTGCATCTTGCTTCAAAGTCCCTTTTAAATCCACATGAAAATGATGTGCAGTATCAGTAGTCTTTCAGGGGGCTCAGACAAGTCAGTAAGGAAAATGGGTTTATGGTGTACATAAACAGTATATTTGCATGTCAAAGATAAATACATGTTTAGTGAGATTTTCCTTCACTCTCATTAAAATATTAAAGCAGACCTTTTAAGACACTGCATATACAGTATGAATATATATGTTGGAAATGTCATTTTTATATTTTGATAACTGCCAATAAAGCTTTTCTTTATAAAAGCAATGAATGCTTTGCTGAAAATTGTATTACATCAAGTTAAGTTGAAACAGTATATGTTAAAACCAGTAACATTAATATAAAGATTTTCTTGTAATTTGCAAAAAGATAAGCCAAGTGTAAAGATGAAAATGTTACGAAGATAAGTAGAAAATTAAGGTGAATCCTACCCCTTCACTATCCACATTTTGTAGCTCGTGTCTAACAACCTAACTTATATTTTAAGATAAACTGTGAATCCTCAGTACTTACTTTTTAATACATAGTTTAACTTATTTCTAATGGGCTTATGTGGAAAACAAAATTCTATAATTTTACTGTACCTTAAAAACGTGTCTGTGTCTTCCATTCTGCTGAGATGATGCTAGTAAACACTGACCATTTGACTGGAACTATAGTCAAGTCAAAAACACTCTAGGAGGAAATGAGAATTTGGGGAGCTCACTAAAAGTCAACAGGAATCTATAACCTAATTATGGTAATAATTAGAAAGACTAAACAAAAATAACCCTGGTACTAAAAAAACATTTGGACACTTACTGAAGAAACGTTTCAAAGAAGGAGGAGTTGAATGAATGTGATGTTTATTGTATTTACAAGCTATCAATCATGAATATAACATTATTAATCATTATGTAATAAAATCAGTTTCTCAACACCTCTTCCATTAAGAGTTAAGGCTATTTATAATTCCATAGAAGGACAGAAACACCAGCATTACACATAAAACATTGTAAAATCCAAACCTTTCCCAAATTAAGGCTTATTTTTAATTTTAAACTTAGAAGAAATACAAAAATATCACCTGTAGTGGTCATATTATACTCGGAAAGCTGCCTGATTAAGAGTCTTTCTTAAATTGGGTGAAGATGTGGGTTTTTTTTTATCTACAGCAAATATTTAATCAACTAAAAATGCCAGTATCATGTTTGTATTCTTTCCTAAAGGAAAGGCTGTGCAGGGAATGTGGCTGATGTTATAAACGCCCCTAGTCTGTTCTTTTGAAGGTGCATGCAAGCTCCTAGTCGGCAAGAAAGTGCTGGGAGAGCGAATGTAGCTGAAAGGCAGAGAAAAGATTGACAGCTACCTTCAGACGTCCTTGGTGCTGCTGGAACACGGGCTTCAGAACACCAGCGGCGTTTACTGAGAACAGGCGTCAGATATTTACTTTGAGTGAGGACATTTCTATAGAGCACAAGAGAGGATGAAACGGCACCCATCGATTTCTTGCTGCTATTGTACGGAACACGCAAGCACTCTTCAGCACCTCATCAGTTGTTGTTGGTTTTTTCCCCCGAGGTAGCTGACCAAGCGTGTGCCGGCCACTTCTGTGAAAGATAAAAGGGTCCATCCCTGTCTCAAGCCTTCACTTCGCAGCTCGTCAATGTCGAGCGCACACGAGGTGAATTACTGAAGTCTTTACACTCTCTAATTAGCTGATTGATGCTTATCAGCGAGTGCACGGCCTCTTATTATCACGGCGTCGCCTCTCGTCACGTAGAAGGCCACGAGAGACTAAGGCATGACAGTGAACCAGGTTTAAAAAAAAACATGCTCAGCATTTTCAGTACTTGAAAGCGGTTTCCTTGTCGGTGAGAGCACAGGCGATTGCGCACGTAATACGTGATATGTTGACCATAATTGGACAAAAATATTCTCAACTGCCATTTTTGATCACTTTTAGTGTTACATCTCTCCTCTCAACGTAGTTTTAAGCATAAGACTCGGTATTGCTTTACAAACAGTGAACATCTCAGTGAAAACATCTGACAGCGCAGATTGGATTTTTGCATTTGCATTTTGCATTTGCAATTGCATTTTTAAATGTCATGTCATACATTCATGTTGCATAACATATCTCAGGTTTTGCCTATTATAATTGGAGTTTTACCCTTTTTTCTAAATTCCCTGCAACAATTAGACTTTGTAACCCGTTCCACCTAAAAGCTTGGCTCGTCTTGCCAGTTGCAGAGAGTTGGCAAACTCTTTCATTCATCTTTTCATGGAGTTACGAGCTTAAAGGGGGAAATTTGTCTTAAATTTTCAAAAGCCTTGCACTGGTTGTCCTCCTCTGAGTTCATATCATCATCTATAAGAGCTCTGGATTAACACATATTTCGTCTTTTTCTGTACATTAAGAAAATGCACAAGTCTGTGGCTCAGAAAGATACGAACACTGACTTTTCTCAAGCGCCTGATGCAATATCCTGAGGGTCGCTCATGTGGTCTAACCCCCCCATCATCATATGACAAGATGTATTGAAAGTAAATGGTGTCTTTGTGCTCCACAAGTAAGACGGCACTAGAGGGGACCTCGCGGCACAAAGATCTAATGTTTTGCAGGGCGAAGTCTGTATGTTTGTTTGCAAGAAACAAGCATCTCCTGTCTACGACAGCCTCTTAAGTTAATGACGTCAACCGTGTCGAGCCGTGTAATAAACGAGGATTCGAAAGCAAGGCGATGTGAATGCAGCAATTGTGTCCCTCCGCGATCACACTGCTGTGTGAACTTCATACACGCTTCTAGCCCGCAAGGTCTCTAAACCTGCGTTACTGTAGTTCTGGGCTGCGCTATGGGACAGCAAGGACAGAGACGGAAGAAGGTGTAAATGACATATGGTAGGGAATAAATAATTAAATAATAATTCATTAACCCTAGAAGCACAACATGCCCATCAAAATCAAAGGCTTTTCAAGAACAGTCATTTGGAGTAATTTCTCTTCGCATCGGATTCAGTCATTTAGAATTTAATTTCAATGGGTGAGAATGAAATAAAACTACGTCATTTCAATCAAACCAAGCAGGTATTCCTAGATGTTCCAAAGGAGTAAGTTAAAGTCATTCCCTTCACATCCCCCCTTCCTCTATAATTACGGTTCATGCTTGAAAACGTTTGTGCTTAAAAGCACATTTAAACATTCGTGGTTTGTAGCGCCATCTGGTGGGCGTAGAGAATAGCGCAGATTCAAGAAACGTTGAAATGCAGCAAAGAAAACTCCCTTTTGGTTGCGGTCTGCTAGAATGCAATATTGGAGGTGTACCATTGAACGGAAATCGGCCTTTTAAGCGTATAGAAATGTTCAGATCTTTAAAATACAATATGATAAAATGGTCAGAGGTGAAGACCTAATCAATAGGTTCTTTATCTTAAGTAAAAGATGAAATTAGTACTCCCCCCCACGCACAACTTTGCCATCAGTAAAGCCCAAATTGTGAGCCTAATTTCATAAGTTCTAGCTTCACTCAAGTGAGCCGGGCAGCCATGTCACGGAACCTAGTGCTGAATCCCAGCCAAACCGCCGGCATGCTTGGTGACCTCATCCAAATAGCCTGAATGTGCTGTAATTTACCCCCACTCAGTTATAAAACGGATTAGAAACAGACCCAAACTTCATCTGAGAAAGTTAAAAAGAATGCGGCGGCCGTGCGTGTGGAGACGAGGCAGAATGAGCACCAGAGTCGCTGCTTATGGCGCAGGGTTTTAGCACATCTCAGCGGTGGCGAATGTTTACCGACTGGGAGTCCTGGAAAATGTTCCCTCTAACTGAAAGACGACCGGTTTGACGGTGGGTGTGTGTGTGTGTGTTGTAGTTACATATGGAACGTGTCCCTTCTCTACTTGAGTTGATGTATCTGAGCTCATGAACCTGTATTCCCCGGGTCTGGCTGACTGCAGTAATCCACGTGTACTTGCTTAGCTGAACTAATCATTTGAATTTAATAGTTGTCCGCTTCAGAAAATCATATTTTGACGTTTTTTAGGTTCATTAAAACCGCTGCTGGCTGCTCCAGAACTGAAAACAAACCCCTCCCCCCCCCCCCAAAAAAAATCTGATACATTAGTTACATGATCATATCGATGAAATAACCAAGATTGCAGCTGTGACAAAAAGAAACATCACACCTGGGGACTGAGGATCTGAATTGGGGAACCACTCCACACACAGTATACTGTAAAAAGGCGCCGTCCATCGGATGAGGTCCTGACGCTGTGGTTATTAAAAATCCCAGAGCATTTCTTGAAATTGTTACCCCAGCATCCTGGCCAAATTTCCCCCTGATCTTTACTTATCATGGCCTCCTAATAATCCCCATCTCTGAACTGGCTTCATCACTCAGCTCTCCTCCCTCCTAATAGCTAATAGTGTGTGGTGAGCATTCTGGTGAACGATGGCTGCTGTCGCATCATCCAGGTGGGGCTACACACTGGTGGTAGAGGAGGTAAGTCCTCATTACCTATAAAGCAGTTTGAGTGGAGTGTCCAGAAAAGCGCTATATAACTGTAAGGAATTATTTTTTGCAAACTTGTGGTTAAATACAGTAACTACAAGTAAATTACAAATTTATTTTACAGCTTTCAAAGTCATTTCATCATAAATCTTCACCCAAGTGACTGCTAACTCATCCAAGCATCAAAAAGGCAAACCCTTACTATTCTTGAGCATATTGATTTGAGGGTGCATGATCTTAGGCTTAGGGTTGTGCCTAAAATAATTTTCCATTCACCCATTTCGCTACTACACAATTCCGAAATGGAAGAGCTGGACACATTGCCCTGATACTGTGTAGAGATTCAATATTCTGAGACAGAAGACCAGAAGTTACGAAATTTACTGCAACTCAAGTCTTGCAGGATTAGGCAGGAAGTTTCTGGGTGGAAAGGTCATCTGAGCCCAGCTGACACTGTCTGTGGGCGTTCTGAAATGCACAGTAAGTAGAAACACATGTGAGAAGATGCCCATGACACTGTATGGAAATGGAGTGTTAAGTGTGTTCATCAGAGTTCCTAGCTTTGTTCATTGTGTAAAAATATGGAAAACAAAGCCCAGTGAAACTGAGAAACAGATGGCAGTGGAAACTCTTCCTGCACAACCTGCTGAAAAAACAAACATCATTGAAGAATCAAATGAAGCGACTGTGGGTGTTTTTGAGACAGGGTGCCTAGATTCTGATTTTCAGACACCTGCAGTTTTACGAGGGCTGTTGAGCTCACAATTCCTTTCTCTTCCATTTGTCTGGTAATATGGAAAGTGCTGATAAATATGGAAGTCAAGAAAAGTCTGAGAACAAGGAAACATTTAAGGGGTCATATTAACTGCTTTTGTTTCATGAAGAAAAAACAAAACAAACAACTAATGTAGATGAGGCTTCTTTGAAAATGAGAAGTCAATTGCTTAATCTTTCCTTGTTGTACATTAGGCATTATTATTCATGGAGTGAACCATCAACACCTCAAGAATTCTGTAACAGCAAACTAAAATTGTTCATACCGTTCCGTGTGGACAGTCTGTTTTACTTCTAGATCTAAGAAAAAACAGAGACACAAGGACTTTATAGCCACATTTATTGATTTAGCCAGTATGACTACCTTTACACAGACACAGTCTCACTAAAGGACATAAAATAACATTACTTTGGATTAGTCTGGAAGTAATACAATAATACCTAATGTTACTTTTTCATTTTTTAAACACAGTTTTACATCATTGGAATCATTTTCTCCTCATCGCTACAATTGCGTCTTTGTTTTCAGATCTGTGTAAAGGTTGCATGGCTGGAGAACATGCACATGACATTAACTTGAGATCAATTTGCCACTAATGGTAACACATTAAAGTAATACAGTACTGCATGACATCATTTCAAATAAATACCAACATACAGATGAAGTAATTATTATATAAATGTATCAAATTCCCATATGGATCAATACTGTAACAGATTATGTCAATATAAAGTCTGCACAGCTAGTTATCTCAATGCTATTGTTTCCAGCAAACAGAAAACTTTTCCCTGCTTAAAACAGCATTAAAATTGCACTTAATTTAAAAATAACCTTTCAGACCATATCCATGACTTGATATTTTTAGTGCCTCAACAAACTGAGCCAATACAAAAGCCACAATATGCTTGTTGATGCAAACATTGTTTTCTGTTTACTGAAATCACAACAGTTATATAGGATGTAAAAACCAATAACTTTTTTTAAAAAAAGGAAAAAAAAAACAAATGCTTTCATCTTCCACATTTGCCAACAACACCAATAATAGCACGTGACCTTCACCATACAAAGCTATAGATACGTTAATATTTGAAAGAGTACTCTATCCTGCACCCTCAAATGTGACTAAATATTTTTTTTTGTTCGATAGGAGGCCAAAGTGATTACATTTGGTTCCCAAAGTTCAATAAAAAACATTTCACGATACCCCTGAATTTGCAATTCTGCATGTTAATGGGATCACTGACCAACAGAATTCAATACAATTTCTATAACCCTAATTTAAAGACTATGTGTATACCCATACACGCTTTGCTCTTATTGCTCCTTAATTTCTGTCTTTTGTATCTATGATTTGTTACTATTCATTTAAAAAAAAAAACTAGGATTCTCCCTTAAAATTATGAAAGGCACTACTGGTAAGAATGAAAAAAAAAAAAAACAAGGCGCTGAAATATCACACCCGAATCACAAGGTCTTCTAGGACTTCCTTCTTTTATTTTTTTAAGCACACCTAAAATGTACCCAGATATGGTACAATAAACAAAGAGAGAATGAAACAATTCCAATTTGGAATTCATTTGGAATACTTGTAAAAAATTCTGTTCATCTGTGATCCCGCCTGAATCTTAATCCAGAAATTCTGGAATGGAGAAGGTAATACTAATCACTTTATTATTCATGGTTTTCAAGCTCCTGTTACGGTTTGAACCAGAACATCAAGTTTCTCCTTGTTACTTTGAACTATTCCTAAGAATAATAATATGAAAAACCCCAGAATTTGCTCACCCTGGATTTTGTTTAGAACATGGCAGTATAACATCAGTAAATAATAACAACAATAAACACAAAAACAACAAAGCTTATTAATTACTAAGTACGAGTCAATGAATTCACCATAGGTCAAGATAGAGCTCTGGTTTGTGATACGACTGAAGTGAGAGAAAATTACTCCTAAACATGCATATAAAGAGGGCAACTCAAAATAAACCAATGGAAAAAAAAAATCTAGTAATATTAATATAAAAATACTCACAAACCATAGCACTACATACCTTTCCTAAAGACCTCGTACAACAAAAAATCCAAAGTGAAATACCAGTATATTAAAAGTGCACAGGTATAAACAATGTTTGAACAAAAACACTGAATAATTGCAATACGTCTTGCTGAGAAACAACCCCTTCGCTCTGATTTTGCAGCCAATCTACGTCATGGTTTTTGAAGGGAGGTCTATTTTTCTGCAATACTTGTGAGCCTCATCTTCCTGCAGCAGCAACTGTTTGGTAAAACCACGCCTTGTCCATAATTCCATGCCATAGTGAACATGTACTATTGCAGGAAAGTCTCCGATTATAGTTTAAAAATTAAGTTCCAAGTGGTTTCCTTTAGCGCTAGCGGACGTGACAACAGACTAGTTATGGGTCGGTCTAAGACACAAAAGTCAGCAGTACAGCTGCCCCCTTTGTTGGCAACTCCGTGTCCAGGATCTACTCAATCACTGGAAAAATTAAGAAAAAAAAACAACAAAACATCAAAATTAGTCAAATAAACGTCAAATTGAGATAAAAAAATTGAAAACTGCTTACAAAAAAAAAAAACACACACACACCGGGGTTCCAAAGCCAGGTTAGTCAAAAATAAGAAGGGCAAAACCTGTTAGTTTTACACAGCCCAGAGCAGCCATCATTTTAAAGGCCTTTTATTTTTTAAAAAAAGTGCAAAAGCCTTAAAGATTTTGTTACGAATGAAGATTACCAGTCATTGGATAGCTTGTTGCAGGAAGCAAATAGCTCACAAGTACCTGACACCTACAGTATGCTGTACATGCATAAGAGAATAGCGCATCAGAGCTTGAGAACATTAGAGTGGACAGTCACTCCAACGCCATGCAGGTCAATATTTGCATGCAGGCTGCAATTATAATGAGGAAACAAAAGTGAAAATAAGAAAATAAGCCAAAATAAGGAACCTGCAAGCAGAGGTAGGCAGTGGTTTTCATAAGTCTGCATGCTGTGTCCTGCTCATAGACATCGAGCTCAAACTAGACAAAGATTTTTAAAATCATTTTTCTCCCTCTCGGTATCACGAGCTGAAAATTTGTACGAATCTACGTATTCCACTGAAAATGACAAGCCCATTTTAAAAAGGGATCTCAAGCCCCACTTATAACCAGAATCTGAACCAACTGGTAATGAGGTTGTTCAGACTCCTTCACTCTCTCTAGTTTGAATCGGTGCCTACTGCATGGCATACGCAGGTAACACTAGACATTTAAAAAAACAAAGCTGTACGTTTCTCAAATCATTTGAACACCACCATGTAAGCATTTGCTCAAGAATTCCCAAATATTATTTTTTGCCTTTTATTATGAGCGACAGTTTATTCTGTAAAAGCATCACTTCAGGGAAGCCAATAGTATCCTTTTTATTTACAGCTTCCTGACACAGTGGAAGCAAATTACAAAGCTGCTTCTAGATGGAGCAAAAGTGATTAGAACCACAGAATTTCAAACGCCTGGTTCCTTCTTCTTCTGTGAGGCGTAGCGACAGGCATTTGTCATTTCCTCACAATGCAATAACAAGAGGGTAAAGGCCATTGAGAGTAATGCAGCATACAAGGAAACCAGTAGGAATACTGAAGCTGTTTTTTCTTCCAGTCTCTTTGTGACTACACATTTCAGCTACCTCCTTTTTTTTCAGAAGAAGCTGGAAGAATTAAACCTGACCATGATTGCAAAACAATACATTATGTACATGAAAAAAAAAACATTTTGATTTTACCCTTAAACCCTGCTTTTTAGTAATATAAAGCTAACCATCCAGTTTATAAAGACCATGTGAATTAACAAACAAATATGCCTGTGTCCTTTTTAACTAGCTTGCAGATTCAAACTTTTATCACTAACAAAAGTCAGAACAGTTTCCGCCTTTACACACCGATGACGCTGCAGTGAAGAAGAATGAAATTTAGAGGCAAATTCGTCATCATAATACTTTGGAAAATCTTTTAAAGAGTGTTTCACTTGTACGGCTGGGCTTGAGTGGATTTCACAAGGGCCAAAAGTGAAATCCAGCTACTCAGCGAACTCAACCGGGAGAGAGCTCACACACACTTCTAGAGTATTACCTGATGGTAATAACAGGGTATTTCCATTCTACTTATAGGAAGGGAGGCGTTGTAAAGGAAGCAAGCTGCTGACAATCTAAAAGAAATGGTAGTCAAATGAAGCAACAGACAGCATTAGAAATGGCTTAAAGAGCTTCGAAGCTGTCATTAGACAAAAGGAAAAAATGCTCACGCAGCTTGTTTTGGAAGCAAAAGGGAGAGAAAGGAAAGAGGATGAGAGACTTATCCTTATCACACAGAAGAAGGATACAGGGCTTTACAAAGATGCAACATGATTGGTTTTACAGGCACTTCCATGAGTCAGCATTTTTTGAAAGTAAAAATCATACTAATGTGCCCTTTTGTGCTCTTGCAGAATACAGATTTCCATAAAAAATTGCTATCAAATCTACATCTTATTTGCTCACAGTTTGTGGATTTCATATCAATTACGTTTATATGATTATTTCAGAATATTTAGGCACCAAATTGGAAGTGCACTTAATTTTGATTAAGCTTGATTTTTGTTCGATTTTTCCTGACTGGCTGTCCCAAAAAATGCCACATCACAGACCGAGTCAGGGGCAAAGCCCTACCTTTTGTGCAGAAGCTTACAAAATGCTTTTTGTAAAACTAGCCTTGAAAGCTTCTATCTTTATAATGTAGAGCCCTGTGATATCAGCTTTTGTGTGTATAACACAAGAACTATACCTTGTACAGAAATGTTAATATTTTAGCCAAGCAGCACTAGTGACATTAATACTGAAAAGCATTGCATTGCGACTCTCAAAAATGCTGTAGTGTATCAGTACAGTAGAGGTACAGATAGAGACATACTGTCCAGAATTAGATTTCTCATTTTACCATTCATAATGATTAATAAGCTGTCAAACTGGAAAGGTCTTTGGAATTTTCAACCAATTGATCTCATTAACATGTTGTCACAGAACACTACACATTTTTTTAAATCAGTTCTCTTCCAGCTTTTAAGAGCTTTCAGTTTTTAAAAAAATCGGTCACTAGCCTTTAAGCTTTTTCCAACAAGACAGGATTAATTTGCATATTTCTCTAATGTAAACATGTGCAATATTGTTAGCGAACACCAATAACTAGAGCCCTCCAGGCCTGCTGAGTCTGGAGAAAGATGGGCTGTAACAATCCGAAAACTTACTGTGCTCCTTCAAATTCAGGATAAAATACTTTTCAGCTTTGATCAGTTTGGGGAGGACACTAAATCTCACACTATCTTAACATCATAGCCTTCAACTATTAATATGTAGATTATACCAAAACGTCTTAGTTTTATATGCTCCTTTCAGACAATTCATGAATTTAGGACTCGTGTTAAGATTATTCCTATTAACAGTTCATATAATATTAGATGCCTACCATTCTACTGCTGCAGTAGAAACAACTAAGAGAAACAAACATACTTTTTCACGGGAAGTCAAATTATTCTTAGTTCTTTAGTTATAGTTCGGAAGCCAAGCTAAGATGAAGAGCAATTTCATCCGAGAAA
The DNA here is from genome assembly GCF_040954835.1 of Lepisosteus oculatus. Lineage (NCBI taxonomy): Eukaryota > Metazoa > Chordata > Actinopteri > Semionotiformes > Lepisosteidae > Lepisosteus > Lepisosteus oculatus. The sequence goes on from NC_090699.1 coordinate 63,388,312, forward strand.
TGTAAGTTCTCGTAAGCATTACAAGGTGTCTTCTATTATTAAATCAACCTGAACTTGAGACAGACGGCACTGTGCTTCCCATCTAAAAGTGATAAAGGAATCTGACAGGTCCAGGGTTATGAAAATCAGACTTTCCCCAATAGTAAGTCAATGGAGACCGATTCCATGTGCGTAGAGTGTGTATATTTCCGCTTTGTTACAGCCCAGGAGAAGAGATCACATTTGTGTAGCACAGACTGTGACCAGCAGTGTTCGCCACAGGCTTGGAGGGGGGGGTTCGGGGGAGGACATCTCAGCAGAAAGGTTACTAACACCAGCGTTAACAGCCCCAAACTACCAGCCACAGAAATGCAGGTTACATTACGCGTAAAGCTACTACCTTCACAAACGTTATCATAAACCCCTCAACATCGAAAGCCAACGCAAAACGATTTACTTGGAAGGAGCTATCGTCGTCATCATGCCGTACATCGCTACTAACAAGGTCACTGCATTCCCGTACACTTAACACCGTCAGCGCACACAGCGCGGCTTAAACTGCAAACCCAACACAGGGGCGCAGTTTGACCGCTAAGCAAACGGGGCTTTTGCGCCTGGGTGCGACGGCCAGCGGTGGCACCCGGACGGGGGGGGGCGCCCCGGAGGCCGCGCCCTCTAGTCGCAGTAGATTTTGTACTTCTCGCTGCAAAAGACGGCGTTACCGAGGACGGAGCTGTCGGGCCGCACGGCGCAGGAGTGTGCGTGACTTACGTGGGGGTCGGCCGGGGCCGCCTTGCCGCGGGCGGCGGCGGCCTTCCCGCGGCCCCCCCGCCGGGACTGCTCGTGGTCGAACTCCAGGTCCTCCAGCCGCTGCGTGAGGGCCAGCTTCTGCTGGATGGCCATGCGCAGCAGCGAGTTCAGCGTCTTCTTCTCGTCCTCCGCCGCCGCCAGCTGCCTCTGCATCTCGTCCAGCTGCGTCACGTACTCGTCGCACCTGCCCCGGGAGGTGGGGGGGTGGGGAGAGAGAGGGAGAGAGGGAGAGAGAAAGCGCCCCCGCACAGGTTAGGCTTATCCCGCCACATTACACAGCCAGCAGGGGTGAAAGGAGGAGGTCACATCACACAAAGTATTGAACGAAACAATATTTTAGCGTATCTCCTTATTATTTGAGGTTCTCCTGCAGTCATCTCGCTCTAGACCAGGTGACAGGAGAAGACGCTGTAACAGGAAAGGATGCTCAAGAGATGCAGCATTGTAGGGAATCCTGTAATACATGTCAGTATTGGTGGTCAACATTGCTGCCTCGGAGGTCTGGGGCCCTGGGTTCAACTCTGGACCTGAGATGCTGTCTGCGTGGAGTCAGTATTTCCTCCAGGTGCCCCAGTTTCATCCCACGGTCCAACAGGCAGGACAGGTTAATGGGCTTCAGGGAAAATTGGCCCTGGTGTGAGTGTATGTTTGTGTCTGTGTGTGCCCTGCGATGGACTGGCGTCCCGTCCAGGGTGTACCCTGCCTTGTGCCCGTTGCTTGCTGGGATAGGCTCCGGCGCCCCCACAACCATGTATTGGATAAAGTGGATGGATGGATTATGCCTTTGGAAAAAATATATAAGCACAGATAAGGCAATGTTTCAGCACGAGGCACACATGTTAAGACTCAGGTGTATTTGGGGTGTCTGCAGAAGAAGCCCTCAGTTGTGACCAGGCTTATCCAGTCATTCAAGATAAAAAAAAAAGGATCAAAGTACCACTAGAGGGTGCACTTGAATCTTGGAAGAGGATGCGCTTGAAAGTCGCCTTGCATTTTATGAACAAAATTCTTCGGTTATTACATCATACGTCTCCGGCATAAATCCCCCCTTCACAGACGCACACATGCTCTCTGCGCCTACTGAACGGCACATTTGTTATATGAATTCAAACAACTGCATAGATGACAAGGCTTATTTGAAGCAAAAGCACAAAGAGGTTATTATTAAATTTAAGGAACTCAAAGTCATACTTTGAACACAAATATCAAGTCCTGGGATTCAAAATGCTAACAACATACAGCAGGACCACTTGAATAACCAGCTGGATTGATGACTCAGCTTTACTTATTGTAATACTAATGAATTCAACAGTTGTTACTATGCTGGTAACCAGAGATGTTAAAGGACACTTTAATAATAAGATATTCAATTTTTATACAGCAAAGGAATCAATATCATGTATTTAACAGTATACCTACATAGGATGAAAGCACGCTTAAACCTGTCCTTAAACCTACAGTAAATGCCAATTCTTCATGAAAGCTTGTTTTTATTTCAAATGTAGAAATGAAAATCAAGGAATCCTTTTCTGTCAACAGAATGGGGATGCAGCAAATACAAGCATAAACGATTCCAGAGCAAAATTAATTCCAAGATAAAACATGGGCCAACCTGAAATAATTCAAAATGTACACAACTAGGCTACAGGCATTTAAAAAAAAATTGAAATTATGAATCTAGGAGAAGGGACCTGAAGAACATAATCCCAGCAACAATATTCCAAAGAACCAAGAGCACAGTGTTTCAAGAGGTTTGCTCCTGGGCTTCAGTGAGCTTTATCTAAAATACAGTCACATTCACACCGTTAGAGGGTTCCGCTAAGATACACATCTTAATGTGTAACCGAACCTGGCTTTGCAAGAAGGTGTGGTGTGGCTCCAGCTGTCACTGCAGTCTGTGGGGAACAAAGAACTCTTGCACCCCTTCCCCTGCGGAGCAAGACAGCAGGTGTGGCTTCGCGGGCTCTGCAAACCGCAGTTCCGTTGGCAGTTTTGGTGGGTATTTTGTTTTGTCTGAGGTGCGTAGTTCTCCTCAAGAGGCATGCCAGGGACTGAGAAAAATTAATATTTCCTTTCTGCTGAGGGGCAGATAACAACTATCATCCTGGGTGGCATCAAGGTCACACAGTGGGGGGGTTAATACACTGTCTTTTTACCTTCCATAAAAGCCAACACTCAAGTCGGGTTTAGGATTCAGATTTAAGGAGCTTGATGATCTCAGTTAACTGCACTGCGATTCAGCGCAATTCACCATAGATCTGGGAAAGGCAATTAGAGGGGAGTCGTGCCCAGGTTCTCTTATGCTCTGCTCTGTGGGAAAGCTGCAATTGTGTTTGCCACATGAGTGCCACATTCTTTAAAAAACAAGGCTCCAGTCATGGACTTCGGTTGCTTTAGCTCTCTTTGCACAGCTGCATTTCTGATTAGCGAGTGCTTAGAAACTTCTATATAAACCTACTATGCTGATGCAATCCACATGATCTCTGCTGCCCAAGGAAGAGGAAGAAATCATTATCATAGCCTTGTAATTTCTAAAACCATAAACATGTAGATTATACCCAAATTCTGTAGGAGAATGACTATAATCCTGAATAATTATCCGATATACCCCTTTTTGAACAATTCATGAATTTAGTATTCTATGCATTTAATGGTTATATGAATACTTTTTTTACATGCTCACCCTTCTAGTCTTGCTGTAGAAAAAGCTGCAGCTAATCATCAGAAGCCAAATTCAGCTTAATCCTTTACAGTTATAGTTTGGACACTAGACCAAAATTAAGAGGAATTTCATCAGGGAATCTGAGATGTGGTAAGCATCCTGCGGTCTTCTTTTTTATTAAATCAACTTCAGTCATCAAAGACAAACGATTTAAGATTTGCTTTCATCATAACATGATTAAGTGGAAGTCATTTCAGTGTTATTTATGTTGATTTAAATGCCATCATTTTCCCCGAAGAGCAACTTGTTCCACTTTTTTATCTTTGGGACATAGATACACATTTTGATGTTAGTCATTTTGGTTAACCCACAAACTGCCTTCTCCTTTAAGGGAAGGAGGATTTGAGGGAATATCCCACTAGGGCTTTAAAAACTCAACTTGTGGAATTGTCGATTTTAAATCTGAATTGAAAGATGAATAAAATAAAATCCAATTCCTGCTTAGAGACAGCTAGACCCGCTCTATTGACAACTTGTGAAGTGGTCACCCTCTAGAAGCTTCTGTAATCCTGAGACCTTGCTGGCAATCACAACCTCACATCGCTGACTGGTGGAGGTCCAGAGGAGTAACGCCTGCTGTGAGGACATGACATTTTTCATGAAACCTCTCCTTTTCAAACTCCAAAACAGAACAGAAGCTCTATAGACATGGGGATACGTGCCTGGAGAGCTCCTTTGCATAAGTAAATTCAACAAACAGGGCAGATGAGGAAGAACACAAAGAGAAATTAATACACAAAGGGGATTAGTAACACCCCATTTCACAGATACCTTTGTGTGATGTACTCCCTGAATCAAGACTTGTTTCAAGATGGGTGGATGTCAAGGAAAAGGTCGGAGATTTTCCCGGGAAAAAAAAACTTGCTCTTTTCAATGGCCTAGAGATTTCAATGAGACTCCTTTTCCCATGACAAACTGGGGCTACTGAGACACAAGGAAAGTGGAGGCTGAGGCCTTTTGTTCAGGAGGCACGACCATTTCAAGGAAACAATTGCTGTATTGAGCATGTTGTAGACGTCTTTCACCCCTCACGCAAAGTCAGAATAATATTCAAAGTGTGAGAAAATACATGACATATCATCTCAGTGAAGGTGGAGTATCACTTGATTCTTAAAAATCATACAGTGCATACAGTACATCAGATGGCATATTTCTCTTAAACTTCTCCATGAACTTGGGTAATACACTGATAAATACAACAAATATTTTTACCTCCAACGTATTGCTTAAAATTAGTAATGACCATCAAAAAATACGCAAACACATTACAAATACACAAATTAAGTAGACCAGTGTTAAAGCAAAAGATCCTGTTCTTATTGCAGGACGACCAGGGTTTCCTTTACAATTCTATAATTCCACATGCTTAATAAAAGGTTATTTTCTAGGGACTCCTGGTGTGCATTACAATTTTGCCCTTCTAGGTAATTAAAGCAACATAAATACATTCAATTGAGATAAGCTTCAGTCCTGATGAAATCTACATGATCGAGCTAGGGAGCTACTCCAGCCCAGAGAGGAGCACGAGACGTACAAGTGAACGCCAAGCCGGAGGGCCCCCAAACACCACAGTCACTGAATTGCTACACAGGAATCCAGCAGAACAATTACCAGCCCCGTATGTCGCAACAAAACCATCTGCACTTGCCTTCATAAGATGGTTTTGGCCACTCAGCCCCTGATGCTAAGACACTGCGAAGTGCTAGAATCGATGGTATCCTTCTGACAGGCAACTTCAAAAGAGTTTGGCTAACTCATTTTCTGCTTCAGCTAACCCTCTAATTATAAGTTTTTTTTTTTAATAAGAAAGCTGCCAAAGCAAACAAATAGCTACTGGATGTGAAACCGTAAGACCTTAATCTATTTGCCATTAACTTTCTTTTCTTTCAGAAAATACAGCGATCAGTAGTACTACCTGAAACAGTGGATAGCAATACACATGCATCGCATTTTATTTCAATACACCAAAACGACATTTTCTCCTTCCAACATCGTAAACACACACAGAACACGTAAACTACACTCTTTATTACATTATTAACCTACAGCTTTTCTTCATTAAGATACAGCTGCAGCAAAAGTGAGTGAAGAATTTACTTGAGTTGACAAAGAAACGGTCATTAGGACAAGACAATGTGTCATACATATAGCCCAATTCAGCCAAACAAAGCAGGAATAAAATTTGAATAAAATCAGTTAGTGTTTTTCTTTAATCAACAACATATATAGGCCAGTGTATTAATTAAATGGCTAATTAAGATGGCCTCTGGTCTGTCTCATGTCTTGTGCAAATTTAATAACCTAATTTCAATGTCTAGGAATTAATGAGGCACAGGATTAATACACTAAACTGGAAGTATGAGGACAAATGAGGAAAAAATGGCTTCTGTTTGTACTGGGATATAATTATAGCCAGGAGAGACGAACAGCCACATAAAAAATATTTGCATTTAAAAATCTACGTTTATATGACTACCCTTATTAAAAAGGCATGTGGCCATTTTGAGACAGTATTATTTGGAACCATGAAAACCTTCTCCTACAGACACATGCACTTGAATCCCAGCTAAATCAGCCTCTGCAGTCCTTCCCAGTCCTTTGCCTTGTAGAGAAAGAAATGTACTATGTCAGTTATGTCCTGAGCTGCATGTACAAGTATCGACAAGTCCCAGAACTCTGCAGCATGGTATTAAGGACAATTACACTTTCACTACAACGTTTATATGTTCTTGGAATTGTACATGAACCATTTTCTCAGCATGCTATTTGTGGCTATATTAAAGGTCAGGAAATTTGCTTCATTGGTGCTGGCAATTTTTAAAGCTTATACCGGATTCTGCCGATATTCAAAAACATGTCGCTATCTGTTACTCCCTCATATCTTGGTTATCTTTGTAGGTGCGTATGAATCTGCGCCTATCCATTGGGAGCAGCAAAGCCCACACACAAAGCACATCCCCTTAGGAGAGTGGATGAAATGTGCTAATTCAAAGTGAATTTGAACAAGGCAAAGAAAGCCTCCATTGAGACCACACAATCAGATGGTTTAGTAATTAATAGAGCAAAGTCTCACTTCTTTTGCCTCATGTATGCGAGAATGTGAAAAGTCCTTAAACTGACTGTTTCAGACCCAGGACGGAGAACAGGAAAAAGTAAGTTTTTTAAATAGGGGGTGACTGCTGTCCCACTGCTACATTGAGACAATGATATCATAATAATTCAAGCATTGTTCAAAGAAAAGAATGAGTTTGCCATTATTTATGTACACAAATACAGTATACAGAAAATAACAATACCCCTGGCTGTAAAATATATTGCTTTCATTATACATGAGCAATAACTCAGTAGTTACTTCATTTTATCATTAAACTTCTGCACACTTGTTATATTAAACATGGCATTGAAATTCTGATACTTTCATTCTTGATTAGCCCCTCATCTCAAACAAAGAGACATGTGCTTAATTTATGTTCTGTCTACTCTTAACTACATTACATTCCTGGGAAATGTCCCTAAAATAGCAAGAATATACCCTGGGGTATCAGAGCTTTGAGAAAAATGTAAACTAAGGAATATTCCACTCCCGGGAAAAAAAAGATTAATGGGTGTGCCTGGTGTTTTTCTCCATTTCCTGCTTGAGAAATTATAAGATGCTGAAAAGAAGAAATCCCTACGTTTCCCTTGCTAAAAGCAGTCTGAAAGGTCACAGAGTCCTGTCAGAATCCTGTGGACACGCATTTAAGGATTCAGCATACACGTTTCATCTTTGGAGGAAGGAATGTTTGTTACAACAAAATATAAAGATTTAAAATAAATACAAAATACAGGATATAAATACAGCTTATAACAGCCTGTAAGTACAGTATGCCAGGAGAAATTGTTGCCTTTTTTGCTACTAATTCATACTGCACATTCACCAAAAATAAATGTTTGAATTGGATTTGCAGAATGCAGCAAATAATTACAGGGCATGGCCTGTTCATGGGAGCAGCCTTGCCTTTACATGTTGGCGTGTAATAAAATATAGCTTGGGTGGTGTAATACTGTGCTTTCATGCCATCAAATATTTTATTTTATAATCCAGTAATTACAGCCATCCTAATTTAGAGACACCTCGTACTGCCAGCTGTCGGACTACATGAATAAACAGCTTCAGGCTTTAATTAGAATTGCAAAAGTACAAAATATAAGGAAAAAAATCTCCAAGTTCAGATACACTGGCATTAGATAAGTGTATGCCACAATCTATTTTTAAATGTCTCCAAAGTCCTCCTATCATTCTGCAAACAAAGCACTCCATGTAATCGAGATGGTGGATCTGAAAATAGTACTATCACGTTAGACAGTAGTTCTGCACTGTAATGAAGGAAGTCGTGTCATTTTCAAAGCAGCTCTCGAATGTCTTCCTCCTGATCAATTAAAGATATGCAATGTTTGCACTAAAACTAAGTGTTGCAGACTGAGGAATCCTGTATGGATTTAAGACAAGGAAGAGATTTTGCATTTTTAAAACACTCCCCTGGTTAGTATCACCTGTGGGCAAATAAGACCGGAAAATCACGGTCAACGACGAGGGTGGGACACCAGTCCCAGCTAGGTATGGCTCTTTGCTCAGGACATCCAGGTAGTATCACATTGTGTCCAGACTCAGTAGGCGTCACTCTCTGCCAGATGTCACAGACACACAGTAAAACTAAGAAGACTGTGCCCCAGACAGAACCTGCCCTGCTGCACTGAATTGCTTAGACAGATCCATTAATTAGCTTCACTGCAAGACTTGAAAAACGCTGTCATGGAGTTGGGATTACCATATCCAAAGTCCTTCAAAGTATTAGGACAGCAAAGTCAAAATATTATTTTAAATATTAAACTACTGTGTAATGTTACTTACTAGTCTTATTTTTGCTTTTCAGCCCCAATATTTTTGTAGGTGCTCTATATCGGATTTTCCTTATTTCTGTACATTTAGAAAAAAATAGCCGATATCGAAATACTTTGTGGTTATTATGTCTTTTGATGATAAAGGTGATAATAAAATAGACAATTTCAGAGGGCTACAGGAATCAGATTTTTAACAATTCCTTCCATCCACTTTTACATGATTTAGTTTTGAGTTCTATTGATTTACCATTTTAAAGAAAATAAAACTCAGAAGAAAATCAGAATGATCAACTGTTCTTCAAACTGTCTCCGCCTTCGCTTGAACCTTTGAAAACAACTAGTAAGTAAAGTTTCTTCTACACAAAAATACTTTTGTTCTTTTTACTGTACTATAGCTTTTTCCTACTGCAGATATTTTTTTTGCCAATTATATTTAATATTTTAATGCAAAAAGCAATAGTTGCAAACCGTGGTCGGTGTATTAAACAATACAACAATACGAAAGAAGAAGAGCATATAACTGTAGTACAGTAACTATCACATGCAATTCTCTGCATACGCTGCAAATGTTAATTCAAGCAAAGAAAGTATTGAAGCAGAAAAGACATGCTGAGAACTGCCATTGGACACAGAACAATTCCTGCGCCTGAAAACGGCAAACATTTCAACAGATAGCAAGAAAAAAAAAAGATATTCCAAAACACTCATAATCTGGCACTGGTTTATAGGTCTTTAAATTTATGCAAAATTAAACGCAGCCACTTCTGGAGGTTTAATAAAGTAATGGAGGGCACTTTCTAGTTATGTAATAATCTTTATTTTCTAGAGATTAGACAGGCTCAAACCATATCTCTCCTTCTTGCACAAATTGGGGAGATTATCTCTCGAGCAGTGAACTAAGCTCATCAGATGTTGAGATGCGGAGAAACCACGGATTGTATGGTCATTTTTCCTAATGTAATCATGGAAGAGCTCACTTCAATTTCAATCTCTCTTTGCTGAAATAATAAGGCACAGAGTGGGTTGGGCCTTAATATCCCACTGCACTGTTGGCTTAGTAAGAATCTCACAACATGACTTTCACCCCAGACAGATACCCAGCCCTTACCTTGTGGCAAACATCGCCCTGAGAGACGAGAAAGTAGCAGCGTCCTCTTTGAGAGCCTTCAGCTCGTTGCGTAGCTTCATCATGGTCTCGGTGACCATGGCCTTCTCGTTCTCATACTTACTCTTCAGGTTGGCCAGAGCCACCTCTGCTGTCTGGAGGGCAAGAAAAGGGAAGAAAACCGTTCCTTTCATAAAAAAGTCAAACGTAAAAAAAAAACTAGTCATCACTCCAGAACTAGCAGAAGTTATTCACTTGAGCAAAATCCAAATCACTGCTTGCTTACTTATTTATTAGGAGTTTAAAAATACAAAATGATAAATCACATGTAATATGAATGTAATCCATGACTACATTGACTACGTCCATGGTGGCTGTTCTAAGCTTTTTATCTTTAACTTTTTTTTACACCTTTTCACCTTTCATCCACCCTAATGATTGACAATGCTGCCTCTCTGCAACAAACGGTATCATGCTTACAGATACAAAGAATGGACACATTTCTGTGAAACAGAAAAAAGAGGCACTTCAGGTGTTCAGGTTTTAGGATCACCCAAAGTAACCGCTGTTGTTGGGTCTATTTTTCCTAAATAGGCAATGAACTTCTATGATGCTGACCAATTCAAAACTAAACACACACGAATGAGTGAACTGTGACTGACCTGCTTGTTCGCCTTGAGAACTGTTCTCAGTGTTGCTATTTGTTCTCGTTTGGTGCTCAACAAAGACTTGAGCTTCAGGATTTCCTCCATACAGGCTTCCTTGTCTTTGTCCACCACTTGCCCCAGCTCCAGTGTAGCCATCCTCTGCCTGGAGAGCTCTGTGGTCCGATCCACTGCTGTCTGCAAGTGTTTGATCTGGTCCCGGATGATGGCAACCAGGTTGTAGATGTTCATGGGCTCCTTACGCGGATCTGAGACCGGGGATGGAAGGGAAGACACCGGGGATGGGATGCTGTCGATGTTTTCGTTCTTTGCCGACTCGGGGAAAAGGCCTTTCGTGAGCAAGATGGGTGAACGGCGACCCTTGCCCTCCGGACTGGTGCGCCCCCCCTTGCCTTCCTTGTAATAGTCCAGCATGACCCTGTTGGGTGTCTCATTGTTGCACATGCAGACGTGGTTATAGAGGTTGGCCAGCTCCTCACTGAAGGTAACCAGCTCATCCTGCGCCACGCTGAGGCTGCCCTGTGTCTCTCCGGCAACATCGCTGACCTTCTTTAGCTCCTTCTCCAACCGTACCATCTGGTCGCGGTCCGTCCGGTTGGTCTTCTCTAGGGTGGTCAGCTTCTCCGTCAGCAGCTGCACCTCTGTCTCCAGCCGGCTCTTCTCCTCCTCGTACTTGGACTCACAATCTTCATACTTAGCCTTGACTGTCTTTAGTTCCTCTTTAAGATCCCCAATCTCAGCCATGGCCACCTTGTACTTGCACTCCAGGATCTCCGGTCCATTGATGTCCACCTCATAGTAGTCCCCGTCCTCGTGGCTATCCCTCTCCTTCTCATTGTCCAGGGCTGACTGGCGCTCCTTGCTTGCCTGCAGCTTTTTCATGGCATTGAGGTTCTCCGTGAGCCGGCTCACTTTCTCATGCTGCTCCGACAGAGCGCCTCTGGCATGCTCCAGCTGCTTCTGTGAATCCTGAAGTGTGGACAGAAGATTCACCTTTTCCCTTTCCACCTGCAAGAAAACAGGAATTAAGCATGGCCATTGCACAGAGATGGGAGTCTGACTATCTCGCACTCCACAGTATCTACAGTAGAACAAAGTACTCAGGTGAGAGCTACATAAGACATTCCAAGCAAATGCTGCAAAAGGCAGAATCTTTTGCAAGTAGTAGTGCAACATTAAAGATCAGTCCTGTTGATCTAAATGGGAAGATGACATACACTTAAGAGAAAGCACTTGTTTTCTGATTGTAATACCTTGATGTAGCAGCTGAGTGGATAAAACATAAGTTTGAATTAAAAAAAAACTGAATAAGACATGTAGAGAGCACATTTGCACCCTGAGGAATATTTGTTTTGGACCTGTGCTGCCAGCGATGGAAGCAACAAGATTTCAAAAACTGACAGTGGTATTGTTTTGTCTGCTGAGACTACCTGGATCCAGATAATGAACAGAGCACTAATATCTGATGTTTCTGTATTCCAACTTTTCTGCTTTCTCTCTTAAATCTTAGCAATATAATGCAATTTTAAAAACTGATTTAGATACACAATAAGATAATATTTCTGTGTACTACAGAAATACTAGTAATCGTCCCTAAATATCAGAAGTATTTGGTAGTCAAACATGTAGCTCTTTTAATTCCTGTGCAGGCACACAGCCTGATGCCAAATCAATACTGCTGCCTAACATTTTAATGGCCTTTTCTGCCATGAGCAGGGATGTAATTCTCTGTAGTGCTGATGTGTCACCTCACAGCTGTGTACCATAGCTGAAATTAAACTGCACAGTAAAAACTGGGAAACATATATTATGTTTGAATGAATGCATACAAACAATTTAATTTAAATCAATCACAATGCCAGAGGAAACTGCATAATTGTTCTTCAGAACCATCACTATTTTATGTGAAAGCACTTCTAAGAAAGTAGTACAGAAGAAGCACAGAAAGAAAGAAAGCTCCATTAGGGAGCATTGGAAAATGAATCAGAACATTTTGTGAAAGCTTATGAATTCAGGAAATTAGCTAATGTTAGCTATTGAAATGTCATCTGACAGAAATTTTATCAAAGATCCTCTACCACATCACAGTGCTCCTTGAAATTTCCCACCAGGCAATTTTTAATAACAGTCCTCCTTGTATTGTAGTTGTGAATTTCATAGTTGTGGTAGTCAACAATTTGAGCAGCTCTAAGTACTCTATAATATGTTTTATACTTATAATTTAGTAATGATATTGGTCCACAATAACAATTCTTCTAAATGTACCTGCAATGCAGACAAAATTGTTGTATTTCATTCAGTGGAAAATCAATGATCACCTTGAACAGTGCTGCTAAAATAAACTGCCAATCAAATACAAATGTAAAATCAATATATATGCTATAAATAATAAAAAGTGTCTTTTAGGGCAAGAGACCATCAAACTGCTCAATCAAGGAATTGGAATTAACAAGAGGAACATTATTTCCATCTTGAGGGACCCCTCCTAGGATATGTTTATTTCTGTTGATACACTATTTTCACATTCAGTTCTCTCATTGCATTTTTATACGGTTACTGTTCAATGTTATCATTAACTTATTCTTAGCTTTATTATAAACTTATTACTGAGGGGGAGTGATAGTCTAAGAAGTACCAATTGGAGATATTTTATGAAATTAGAGAGGTTTTATTTCTATTCTAAACATCACATATACTTTTCTATTTTTGATAAGCAGATACAGTACAGTATGTTGCTAGGACCTCACCAACTAATAACCGAGATAAACCTGATTGAAACAGAAAGGGAATTCGGCAATGAACATTTGAATGGATGACAGCTTTGGGATCAATGAGTATTTAATAGAACATCAGAGCTGTCAAATAATTATGAAGAAGATTACATTACATTTTTTGTTTTCCAATGGGGTTTGCTTGTGCCGCAGCAAAGCAGTTCACACGGTTCTTTAATCTATTCAGCTGTCAAACGGAAAAGCTTTATACTGCAGTGCACAGTAAAGAACACTGCAGCCTTTTTTCCCCACCTTAAGTGGCTCATATGCATTTCTTTAGCTACGTCCACAAAAAGAGCAGAGGGTTTAACACTCCGGAGTACTATTAGCACATTGCTCAGCTATATTCATTCGAAGAGCATTTCCCCAATTTCCAATTTTAGCTTTATTTTTTTTTCTACCCTAACCTGCTGTTGTCTTTCAAATACAAAGCAGGGATTATCTCCAGTTTCCAGCCCCACTGTAGAAAAAAAAAACCCTTTTAAAGCTTTGTATTACACTTTATATGTACAGGTGATGTGGATCATTGTTTTCTCTAAAAACTGGCACTTGTGTTTCCCATTTACATAGGAATATGAGGTTGTTTTGATTGCAGCTGCCAAAGACAATGTTATGGTAAAATCAGATATTACACTACTGGGGACACCAGTGATTTTCCTATTGTGTCAAGAGCCATGAGTACACTCTTTTCACAAGGATCCCTCACATCTAGGAAAGCAGAACGGATCATGATTTTCTGACAGATGGCACATCAGAGCCCTGCACACCATGAAGGGGGTGTTTCTGCATGGATTAGCTCGAGTTCTCCTTAACAGGATTTATTTCTGTGACCTAGTGGTTTAGAGGTTAGAATGGTACTGTAAGGACAAATGCATTATCTTTGACTAATTAAAAAAGAATTGGCATGTATTATACCTACTGGTACTAAACTCTGTGATATCAACACCAGTTGTGTATATCAAACATAAGTCATAATGGAAATGAAACAAATCCAAGTGCAAAGACAAGTTCTGAGTTCAGGCTGCACACTTGCTGACCTGGATCTGAAACCCTGAGAGAGTTCTGGGAGGGATTTTGCATTTGATTTGCCATTGAATAACTTAAGAGATCCTCTGATGTTTAAGAAAAAGGCATGATGAAACCGGCCTGAATTCCCTACCTGCATGAGCTGCTGTTTAAGCTTCTGGATTTCAGAGATGTTGAGCTCGCTCAGGAGGTCATTGACCAGGCTGGGGGCAGGGGGGAAGAGCTCGTGTTTCTTGGGAGTGGACGCCTTGTTGTTCTCGCCATTGGCGATCTTGCTGAAGGAGGTGTGGTCGTAGCCGTTGAGCGCGTCGTCGTTGTTGGGCTCCACCGTGTCGTCGCTGAACTTGAGGCCGTCCAGAGAGATGCTGAGGGGACTGTTGTACATGGAGTCGCTGATGTTCATGTAGTGGGACAGCTCCTTACGGAGGTTGTTCTTCTGCTCACGTTCGGTTTTGATGGTCTCCAGCGCCTCGGCCAGCTGCCGCTCGGCGATCTCCTTCAGTCGAATGGCGTCCTCCAGCTGGCTGTTCAGGAACTCCGTATCCTCTTCCAGGCGGCGGATCTCATGTTTCAGGCCTTCGAATTCAACCTGGATGCAGGGAAGGAATGCAGAAAATGAAACAAATATCCCCAATAAAATCATGCTCTCACACTGCTGAAAAGAAAGGGTCCCCAGATAAGCTGTCATGTGATTTATGGAGAGATTCATCTCTTACCCACTCTGTTAAGTTTTTACTCCACTCTCCACTCTAGCTGGAGTTATCACATATTTGAAATTTGGAGTATTTTAATTCACACACACTGATGCTAAGCAGAAAACGGGCAATTTCAATAATTCAGAAGAGGATTTTGCAATAGTAAAAGTTAATTCATATTCGTGTCCCCTTGTCCAGTGTGATGTCCTTATACATAACCTCCTACTCAGCAAGATCCTACATTGGTTAAGAGTGTATAGGTAGCAGTTCTGTTTTTTCAACTAAATATGTGAGGCTAAGAAGAAAATTACCGAATATAACCAAACTAAATTTAGAGATTTTCTTGCAGACACCACATAAAATGAACATAAAAAAAATCAGCTTGTACTAATGTTACTGTTGTACCTTGAGTGAGGTACTTTACCCCTGTCCACCCAGCAATATGAATAAGGAACAGAGATAGCTGGGGATAGGACTGGTGTCCCATCACTGGGAAGGAGGAGAAGTCTGCTTAACAACAAGGCCAAGGTAAGCTCTTGACCAATGGACTTTTGTGGCTTGTTTATGAACTGCCTACCTACTCTAATACGACATACTGTAAATATAGTGCCTACAGAGTGGAAATTGTAAGGCACTGGGTATATAAGGCTACAAAGTCCTGTAGCTGACAGTTTACAGACGTATTAAATGTACCAACAGAGACAAATGTGAGATCTATGAGGGCTGAAGTTCTATGAGGGCTGAAGTTCCACTCCATACTTTTAGGCAAAGCATGCAACTGCTGCTTTTAAAAAAATATTTATAGCAAGTTTAAATGTATACGTATTGTAATTCTCAGTCTCATAAAGGCTGTGCAGGAAGGTCATCAAGCTGACAAGCACAGGAACACTGGGCAGAGTGTAGCCAGTTCCTGCTTTCTCTCAAACCTTTATTGCTCAATTAGAATGTAAGGTGTAATAACAGGAGTCTTTTCATGCACACAACCTTTTAATTGCTTGCCTGTAGTAATTTGAATGCATTCTAATAATACAGTCCATTACAAAAGAAAAAGTGTTTATTATTGAGCTCATGTAGTGCATGAAGGCTCACTGGTTTACAAATGCAGTTTTTTTTTTAACACACACTTTCAGAAAAACAGAGACGTGATTGCGTGAATTCCAATTCCCGTTTGCCATCACATCTTCACTCACTGACCACCCTCCCAGGAACTGAATCTTCAGGTTCCCCTGCAGCTCGCTGAACGTTCTTCTCGGGCAAGGGGGCCATGACACCTAAGAACGGTCTCCATCTTGCTAATGCCACCCACCTGGTTCTGTTTGAGGACGGAGACCTGTTTCTGCAAGGAGATGTTCTCCTCCTCCAGCTCGGTGTAGTCCTGCAGCAGTCGGGCCTCCCTGAACTTGTACTCCTTGATGTCATCGCGCAGACGGTTCCTCTGCAGCTCCACCACCTGGGTGTTCTGCAACACAGACAGGAACAGATTGCGGTCAGCAGGCCCCCAACAAGGCCTCGCAGATACACTGCTACTCAAAAGGGAATATTGGCTGGAGCATTTGGCACACAATTTCCACCACTGATGCACAAAACGCCAAAGAAACACAAATCGAGAGCAGATGGGCCAGATTTATGAGTCAGAATTACAGGAACTTAATCCACACATTTCTCACTTGATAAATAAACCCATGCATAAGCCGCCCACTTCATTGCAAAAAAATAATCATCTAAATAAAACTATTGTTGAAACAATCTTTCTTATTGAAATGCTGAGTATGTTTCTTATTGAAACATAAGAAACGGTATATTTTGCTGGGTTCTTTAACAAATTCGGCATGCTGGACTATTAGTCCCCATTCCTCATATCAGCAATTATCACCTGATGGGCTTCTCCATTTACAAAGCATTACCGAGATATTATCTTCACGTTAATTAAATAAGTACAATCACTCTGATGCACAACTCGAAATGAACAACCCAATATTGACTTTTCAGAATTAAATCTCCATGGCAGCCGTTTGTAAAATCGGCTGTTATTAATTATTAGTTAAAGTGCAGAGCAGATGGCACAGATTTGACATCAATTATCCACTCTGCAGGGATGGCAACATCAGTCTTTGATGACAGCAAATTAATAATTTAGGACTGTCAGTGGGTAGGGGGCTGTGTGGAGGGCTTTGGGGCGATTCTGATCTGGTACTCATCCAACTCCACCTTCATTTCCGTCAAAGCAAGGGAGAGCAAAGACAGGTAAGTGAGGCTGTCTGCCTCTCCCTCCGCCGAGTGCCAGAAAAGAAGAGGCCGAATACCTCCACTTCCAACTCAACGAGTCGAAGACAGCAAGCAAATCATTTCACCTGACAACAGCAGTCGACAATAAAGAGCCGGACTGCAAGGGACACACCTCCAGGAGTCTGCAGTGAATGTGTGCAAGGACAGTAGACAATATGTAAGAAAGAAGTCAAGGTGAAAGGTCAGCAGGCAGAATGCTGCCAGCAATGTAATTCCAGAGGCTGTTGTCTGTATGGGGACAGAGGATTCATTACTGTGGGACACCTAATCCAATAATGTTAAAGACAAACTGCCACGTAAACAACAATGCCACATGTCTAGACCTCCAAAGATAAGAAAACCATTATCTCCAATCACTCTGGTGGCAACCTGACTGTCTTGAAAACTCATCAGGAGCTGAAGGTGTACCAACTGAGCATCAACCCACCACAGTGGACTGATTACATCATCTCATAAGTGGTTGAATCTCTTGCTGACATTTGGACAATACAACTCAGGGCACTGGTGGCAGCAAAGGCGATGTGGATTACCGATTGTACAGTTTGCTTTCTAACAAACCAAAGGGAGTTCGCAAGACAACGGCTGGACGATCAATTTCAATTAAAAACCACACAAGGACCGTCGTCCTTTCACCCGGCCAGGGTCAAGAAATGCAATTAGAGGGAATGAAAGGAATTTGTTGCTGAAGACTCGCCATATTTTCCCTCATTCAAAAAGACTGCCAAGTAAAGCTTTGGGAAAGTAAACTCACTTTAAAATGTCTTTAGCTCAGAAAACTTGAGTTTGTTCACATGGAGCTACCAGTGACCCAGCAGGTCTGTATAAGTGGCCTCTTTTGTGCTCATACAAAGATGAAGGCACATCAGCAGTTCCATTGGTAAAAGATAAAGTATAAGTCATTGCTAGCAACTTGACAAAGTGTCTTTGGTGTTGGCATTACAAATAAAAAGCCAATTGCTATGACCAATTCTTTGCCGGGGTCACCAGCTGTTAACTCAATGCTAATAAGGTTAGAACGAAGAAACAAATCCTATTATAATATGTTAGATTCTCTGAGAATGGGCTTGAATGCAAATCATTTGAATGAAATGAAGAAATGAATGAGAAATAAACAGGAATTGACTCTCTACATCTATTAGAATGATCATGCTGCCTGTGTGTTTAGAAATAATGTAAAAATCAATCAGAGCTCATTCATCATACTGCAATTAAAAGCCTCATACAGACATGAATTTAACTTCCAAGCAACTGTTAAAAAGCTTGAAACCAAAATCTCTGTAGGTGTTTCAAAAAAAGAGTTCAATAAATACATCAGATATCGATTGAACAGACCTTACACATAACTGTAATGCCATGATTTACAGTACTTTTAACTTTGGTTTGATGTATTGATTTCTTGAGCAATAAACAGCACAAAACTAAAGGGATACAGAAGGCTCATGTTCAAATCCCCTTTCCTATTTGTAACACAAAATCAAGGATGGATAGAATGATCAATTAGGAATACCCCAGTGACCTTCCTCCCTTGGTCTGGACATTTCCAGCAGCAAGAGGACAAACCCCTTATTTTACTCCTTCCCAGAGAATCCGGATACAGGCATCCAAAGGGATGATTAGAACTCAGAACGTAGTCTGGCTTTGTAAACTGAGCTGCAAATTATATATCCATTTCAATCTCTACTGTTTTTTCACTACAAAATTCTTTACCCAGCTAACAACACAACGTGGTTTCCAGAACAGATACCAAGGAAAAGATGTCTTTATCTCCTCAGCAACATAACTGAAATGAGCGAGGATTTAAATGTGATCCCAAAGTCAGTCAACCTTCCACAGTGTACAGAATAACTCCAAAATACGATACTGCCACAGTGACTGAATTAATTTAAAGATTTTGCTAATCCAGACATCAAGACTACTGTGGATTATAATCAGAAGTTATAAGAGGGTTTTCTTTGTAAAATCATCAACAAAGTCCTGATTGTCTTTTGCATTTACAGCAGTTTGATTAAAACTGTCCAGAGGCCTAAGCCAAATATTTTTAACCATGGATATCATCTTCAGTAATTATTATGACTGAATTAGAAAGGAATTTTCTATGTGTTGCTTTACAAATGACTAGCTAAAAATTTAAGGCTGACATTTTTCACCAAAAACGTAAAAGGGTGCTTTCAGTGGTTTGATATAGATATGAAGTGATAGAATGATTTTTTTACAGTTCATAAAAAGGTCTGAGACTTATCTGCCTTGACCATAATTACAGCAAACAGCACTTTTACAGTTGCCAGTTGGTAACAGCAGAGTTGTGATTCACCACAATGAAATCCATGCAGACTAACAGTCCGGTGCATTACATGGAAATCAGAGAAGCAATCAGTAAACAGAAGATTTCACTTAACTTCACACCAGCCTGCTTCTAGTCTTCCTTATCACAAAATGAAAGCAATGACTACCCACTTTTTTACAAGTCAGGAATATTTTATGTTATTTTCAAAGACTGCTGTATTTTGTGCACCTTCAAAACACCATTATATAAACGAGAGGTAACTATCATAAAGAGCATAAAGATGACAGCGGATTGGACTCCATACAAGAGGTATAAAAATATAAATAATTATACATATAAGATGAAAGCATATGTCTAAACAACAGAACAAAATTAATTCACTGATGGTGTGAGTGAAAGCACCTACACAAATGAAATATTGGACTACAATGAACTTCACTTGACAAACCTTTTAATATGTTTCACTTTTCAAATTCTAATCAGCTCTATTACGAAACAAAATGGCAAAGCTGCAGTGTTTTTTAGTTTTGTAGTAGTCTGCCTGCATGGACTGACTGGGCTTAAAATAAATGAAGGAGAACAATAAGACATCATCAGTAATGCTGGTATATGTCGGAATCAAGGCTGGTCAAAACTATCAGCTGCATAAAAATATTTTTTTTACAGGCTTGAAAATCACAGTTGTATTTCACATCACAAAATAAATGTCAAGTTAAGGCTGGAATTAAATTCCCCACTAATACATCTGTACAGATTTTCTTCTCAGAAACATTACTGTCCACAGGGACAGGACATTTCAACTGAGTAGAAAACATAAAAAAATATTTATTCAGCCACCTCTCACTGAGTGGAAAACATCCTGAGCCCTAGACGCCTGCCATTCCAGTGACTACAGCAGAGTTAGGAGTGCATTCTCTAGGGAAACAGCAGGTACAGTTCTAATATTTATTGACATTTGATTTACCAGTACCTAAAGACCTCTGTCAAAAGTTAGGTTTTATCTATGTAACTAGATGTATAATTTATGAACAGCCTGAGGTATTTACAGTCTTAATCAGCAACCCAGTGCTGCTGGCCACCATTAACCATACTATAAATGACTTAGACTGGAAGGTCACTGCACGCATGCTGCATTCAGAACAAGCCCGAAAATGCTGTGCATGATGTGAATATCATATACAGTGGGCTGAAAAACACTGCCTTAGGATTTTATGGTTTAACATATTTACAGTACCAACATACTGAATGCAGGATGATTTTTTTAAATAGCAAAGTATTATGTTTGTGTATTATTTGGAAAATGAGTTTAGTTTTATCTACTGTTAGGGTTTGGTGATAAAATCATAAAATCGTAAGGAAGGGGGACTTACTTTTCCACCACACTGCAACATTGTGGTTTAAGCCTTTTAGGGATAAGTCTACCTTCATGCAGGTGAGAATGGGATTTTTAGCATTCAGGTTTGCATGTGTAGGCTTGCCTTTTGTAACATAATTCCTTGACAACCTCAATACATCTTTACTATTTGGGAACTGGTGTTGGGACTTGATATGACACCAACATCTGTGCAAATCTTCATATCACTAAAAACCATTACAAGGCCAAATAAAGATGACTGACTACTGTACAAACACTGTTAAAGTTGAATGTTTGAAAAACATTAAACTGCTGCAGTAACAAAAACAGGAAGATTGCATTAGGCTAGGCTGGCTGGAATGGCTGCACGTTTTATTTTGGTAAGAATTCTCTGTCATCACAGATTTTTGTGATGAAGGTGTGTGGCAGCTTTTAATAATCTTTTTATTGTTACACTATTATTTATTTCAGTATATAGCTGAGATACTGCTCAACTACAGTGCAATACTATAAGTGCCCCTGCATATCTGATACCCCAGACCTCTTCAAAGGAAACAGGGGAACATATCATTGATATTCACTGTGTTCAGTCCTGTCAAGAGCCCATTACTGGTCATCAATACCACAGGTTAAAGTGCATTGTAACAAAATGAACAGACAAGAAATAAGCAAAAACGACTGAAAAATGACTTAAACTCCCCCGACTGCAGCTAAACGTAAGACCCATATAAAAATGAATTAGGTGCTCAAAGCTTTATGATTCCTGTTAAAACAATACAACTGTCTTTGGTGACAATGTATTTGCTTTCACTTCCAAAGACAAGGCTTGAAAGCAAATGAGATCTTAACTTGCTAACCTATGTACTTGGCAAAGATCAGATACTTTCAAAGCTCTACTTAAGCAAAAATGAAATCAATCCTGATAAATGCAGTTATTGATCAGACAGAGTCCTAGCCTAATTCTGTAGTCTGGTTCTTTCCTTATAAATTTCCTTTCAATGCAACAGGGAAGCCGGAGATCAATTTCCTCTTAATGTTACCATGACATTAAGCTCCATGTGAAAAGATAAAAAACAAAACCACAGCAGGTCACTTTATTAGTTTCTCTTCCCCTTCATTTAGTTATGGCCATTCTGAAGGCTTTCAAATTGGCAAATATAAAATAAATGTCATTTATCTTAGTAGTTCATGTACATCATATGACTAGAAACTACAATAAATCCTATTGTACTCTAAAGCAACGATCCACATTTGACAATAAGCAAAAACCCTTAAAACATTAAACGTGGTATTACTCAATACCAACCACAACAAAATACTGGATGACAGGCTTTTCCCCAGCTCCTTGTTCTATCACATGCCATCCATATGCATTTCACTATAAACCATGTAGTGTAGCTGCTCTATCTTTTACTAAACTGTATGTTTGCCTTACTGAACAGCTTTTATGGGATACTCTGATGCAATTTTTTTTAAACCACTGCACGTTTAAATACTGCACTGTATGGCAGAATGTAGCCTTTTTGTGTTTTTACAATTATATTACTTTTGTAGTATAATTCCATTGTGGAATGAGAGTTACTACAGTTACTGTGGGTGAAAGTGCCTGCCAGCCATATTGAAATTATAACTATTACAACAAAAATATTTAGTCTATTTCATAGCCAGGAACACAGATGCAAAGATGCACAAGGATTTTTGAAAAAACAAGGGGGGTAAAAAATTAAAAATGACAAGTAGCAGTCTAACCTTTAACTGAAATTGGGCCCAACATATTTCTCTCAGGCTTTCTCTCACACAGAAAGAATAGCTGCAAATTGTTATTAAGCATCACACTCAAACTGCGACAGCTCCACATGCCTTTAGATGACTACACTGTTCCGTTACAGTGCAGGAGGAAAATACAAGATCATGTGTTTTCTATGAATACCATTTTCAAACTCCTATTTTTCAAAAAACAATTTTCATTGAATAGCCAATAGCCGGCTGTTGGTTTTGGCAAAATCATATCATTTAAATTTTAAGTGCATGACATAAAACAGTTTCAACTCATGCCATCAACCAGCCCCACTGTGATTTCTGTAATTGAATGCAAACTTAAATTATAAGGCAACACCAGATGCAAAACAGACAAATTAATCAGAAAGATAAATAAGTGCAGATACTCAATATTGATCTACTTAAAGGCATGTGACTAAATGATTGCTTCGGGGAACAGGGAGAAAAGAGAAATCAAATTCAATCACAGGGCATGGAGGCTGATTAGTCAAAATAGATTAGTCTGTATTTGCATTCCCCCCTATGAGACTGGAAGTAAAATGCTATTCACTAACGTCCAATTACAAGGCTTGCGGAAACAA
This sequence comes from Lepisosteus oculatus, assembly GCF_040954835.1. NCBI lineage: Eukaryota > Metazoa > Chordata > Actinopteri > Semionotiformes > Lepisosteidae > Lepisosteus > Lepisosteus oculatus. Next base: position 63,411,250 of record NC_090699.1, read on the forward strand.
ACCAATTCCCCATGTTCACAATAAAGAGCCCAGGATCTCTTAGTGACTGCCATGAGAAATACTTATGACTGCTTTCACAACAATAAAAACCTATTCTAAAGGCCTTGAGGTCATTTGTACTTTAGTTAAAACAAGGCTTGCATCAGCAGATATGAACGTGGTCTAAAATAACCCCTCCACTGTCATATCCAAAGAAGCATGAAGAACTTTGTCACGCCTAACTGATGTTTAATTTATTCCTGCAGCTCTTGTGGAACAACTGCTAAAAGGAACCTCAGTTTTGTAGAGGTGCAGAAGACAGAACTGTTGTCTGAAAAGGAAAAATCAGAAGTCTCTTTTCTGTAGAACGATGGTGGAAAAATTGTATTGAAAAGAATCACTAGGTACTGGCTTTTCTCATGGTAAATTCTTACAGATCTTAGTTACACCCATTTGTTTATTATCCTAACCACTTTTTTCCCACAAACCCAACTGTCCTGAATAACTCTCCCAGTTATGTTATTTTCTTAAGGTAACACTCAAGTCTGTGCCAACTGCTTTGCTTCTAATCCCTGTTCTCGCACACCTCTTGCTTCTCCAGAGGGTGGAGAAGCACCGCAGCAAAGCCAAATGAAACCGTTTCCTGATCATTTTCAGCTTGTTTTTCTCCACCCTCCAGGCAGGGTGGGCTCAGTCATTGTCAGTGCAGCTCAGCAGCTGGCTGGGTGTGATGAGGTTTACTGGCAAAGAATAATAATTAAAGTCACCCATCAAAACAGAGTGAGTGCCTTTATTTGGAAAGTCCCAGTCACCCTGGCACCCAGTCTCGTCGGCACAAATTGTCTTGCCTCCCACGCACTCAGCCTCTCAAGAGGCAGCACGAGCACTCTGTGATCAAGCCACAAGAAAAAACGATGTTAGACCAGCTCCTGGAAGAAAATGGGTTGAGTGGATACCAGATCAAAAATGCTCTTGCTGTTAACTTTTACAAAATACCTCCTGTAGATACAGACATCAGGCATTTACCCGTGGAGTGAATACAATTTGGAAAAAAATGCGCTGGAACCTGAGACTCAATGGTTGGCTTGGCTGAAACACAACAAATAAGCCTGACAAATGGACATTGATGGCTGGAAGATGGATCATGCCAGGCATCAGGGCTCCAGGTGTTTTCACATATGTGCATGATTGCATACTGTACATATTTGTATAAATGTCAAGACATTAGGCATATTCACTGACCATGTCTGCAACAATATGGAATGACGTCTGTAGAGCACACTGATGCACCATTACAACACAAGGTTTCTTTTAAACAGAATAAAATGGTAGATCTTTAGCACGGTGTTATTCCAAGTGGTACTTCACTGAAAATCAAAAGGTCAGACACACAAAAACCATTGTCTCTAAATTCAAAAACAGTTAATAGAAATTAAAGCAGTGTATTGATGTCACAAAATGCAGTGTTTTTTTCATTTCTGGTATAACGAAAATTCTTCTGAAGCTGAAGTCACTGAGAAAACTAATTTCTGAACCGAAGATAAATATTTAATTCTGCTATGCTTGTGCACATTTCTTCCTTAGGTGTGGCACTTGCAAAGAGAAAACAACTAATCATTTATAAATCCCAATTCAATACTAAGACTTTTCTGGATCAGATGTTAAGATGATGACTGAAAAAATTAAAATGGGGGGACTGGATATTCTGAGCTTATACTAAATGGTGAATTTGTGAGGCCCTGCAGCACCAGGTGTAACTTGAGCATAATTTATCTATCATGTCCATAAGTAAAATTATTAAATATTTAAAACTGATAACAATAAATAAAAAAGCAGAAATTTTAATACAAGAACAGTCTATTCAGTACAAAATATATTGCAGCCCACAAATACTCACAAGATTAAAGGCTGTTACTCTGAAATTCCCTGTATTAAAAGAGGTCCTCTTCCAGGTACTTAAGTGTGCTAATCTTTACAAAAGAACACTGGCTAAGAGCTACGTGCTTCATGCATTTGCCTAATTGTTCTTTGTGATATTTATTTCTTAGTGATCTTTAATTAATTAGGACAACTACTCCTAATAATTGCCTATACCAACAAAGAAAGGCATTGTGGCTCTTGGTCTGCAGTGATGGCAGGATACCACTCTGGTCAGAACTGGCATGAGCAGAGCATGTTATCAACTATTACTGCAATCGATGGCATTAGAAACAAAGTCTTCAAGGGTCTCCCTGTGCCATTAGCCAATGGATGTAAATGAGAAGTGTCTTCCATTAAATTCGTTTTTTTTTTAACTGAATCTGTAAATCAGCCAAACTGATTAAATAACAACAATAACAACCATGAAAAATGAAAATGAAACGAAATGAAAAATGAAGGAAAATGGCTGTATTTATGAGAGACCTGGTCGTACTTGGCCAGAGTGGCTGAACCTTGTGTTTGTGGAAGGAGTCCAGCAATCGTGCTCTGCACAGTGCCAACCCATGGGAATACATTACCGAAACTCCACAGATCACAGCGCTTCACAAGTCATGGTCTCCTCACTGACCTTGCTTTTCAGGTGTCTGTACACCCGGATAAGATTTAGATCACACTAAACGCATCATCAGGATGGGTGGAGGCAGATAGCAGGCTCGGGCATGAAACACAGTGATCAGCGGGGAATTAAACTAACTAATCCTTTCGCTTACACTTTGATCCCAACTAGAAAATGAGCACAGGGAGAGCAGGTTTAACCACAGTTGTTGCCATATCTTGCCATCAGGGAACGCCTGTAAATACACTATTCTAATTAAGTTAATATGGTGAAGCTGTTGAACCCACCAGGTCTTAAGTGCTGGAAGTGTGGCACACCTAATTCTTCCTCAGGTTCCACACAATAGGACATGTCAGTGGAATTCACTATGACTCTGCCATCGTTTATAAAATTTGATTAAAGAGCCATTAATTAAATCCTTTAATATATAATTTAGATTTAGTCTTGACATGTATGTTATTGTATAGTACTCTGCATTTCTTAAAAAGGCCTTTCACATATTATTATTAATAGTAATATATGACTCAAGAAATAAATACGTTGGAAAACCTGTATTTTAAATTCATCATGTTAATCGCGCAATAAGGGAAATTACACCTCCAGTCTTCTAGTTTTGTTATAGAGATTAAACAGAGAAAAGAGTTCAGGGAATTGCATATTTCATACAACAATAATGCAACGCAAATATTTTTTTTAATTACAGCACATTTCACTCCCTGAAAACCACACACACACAGATTTGTAAAGTGAGAGCCAGCTCTCAGCCGTCAGCTCCAAACCCTGCACTTCGTCCCCTACGCCTGAGCTGGCCAGTAAAACAGTTGCATTCTTGGGCATTCTAACTCAAGACGTCAACCAGTTGTTGTGCAAGTCACAAACAAACAGCTACGATAAAACTAAAACCCTGACAGCTTAGCCTAATACGGCAGCTTCCGTAAATAATTTCACCCCTTGTCCTCTCCTTTTCTAACTGACTGCAACCTGTCTAGACAAATCCCAGCGGTGTGCCTGTCTCTCGGTATCACCATCACAACAGCACTTCCTGTACACGAACAAAGGCAGCCTACAGCTGGGCTCGCTTACCCAGAACTCCTTTCCAAGGCAGAGCTGGAAGCGATTCATTAGCCACGTAAATCCTCTCTGGCCCTGATAATTCTCCCCAGTGCAGCGCAGTGAAGGGACAGGCACTGCTACGAGATAAACAGCCACTGTAGAGTATGGGCAGTTTCCTGGGCGCAGCACTGCCTTTTGCAGAATAGACCTCCAGAAGCCCCCCCGTCGTGACCCACCACCTCATCCATCAGAGGACGCACAATAGGATCCTTAAGTACCCCCCCCAGCAACGCACATCACTACAGTCCACTCTGGAATAGTACTGTCAAACGTGGCAAATCAAAGATCCAATTAGCACCCATTAAGTCTGAGGGTTTAAATCCCACCCGTGCCAAATGCATGTGGCAGTGTATTAAGGCACTAGACTAGCCCATTTCATTATTTCATTGAGCCAATTTGTTTCAGTTTCATTAAAGAGGTTCTTGGCAACGCAGAAATATGTGAATTAGATAAATTACACATGGCTTTCTTCTTAGCGTAACGCCAGCACAGGCATGATATCTCTTGTGAAACACAGTGAAGACCCCTTTTTACTCTTGAAATATGCAGTTTTCAAGTAACTCGTGGAAGCTGTTTAAGGACGGATGTAAGAGATCTCTTGTTTTAAACTCTCCTGTGCCACTTGCATTATTTCTTTATTCAGTAAAATACCCACGTGTTCCATGAATTACCCTGGTTGTTACTTACTCAGGTCTTCAATATGAATGGGAAATATCTGCAGCAAAGTCAACAGCACCTTCTGCAGCTTCATCTACCTTGTGTTCATACAGTATATTATTCTGTTTCCACTCAGCTAGTATTTTACAGATAAAAATCATCTGCAAAGATTAATATCTAAATAAAAATGTCAATGACTTGATAACCTCAAGCACTTGCAATTTTATCTCAAAGCCCAAACAAATTAACGATACCTTGTTGATCTGTATTCGGCTCAACTATGTTAAGAATTGTTTTTGTTCACTTGATGTTTAATGAGATGGCATCCAGTGAAATTGGAAAAACTGGAGGAAGGAAGGAAGTTGTATTTGATTGATTTATGTGGGATGCTGTAACACTCCCCTTCCCTAAAATTGCAGGGAGCTTTTGTCTAGCTTCTTTTACATTTGCATAGCATCATCTGCCACGATCTAAAAACGCATTCAGTTTCAATCAGAGCCTGATTTCAGTCAGCCGAAATGTGACAAGCTCTTATTCAGTACAGTGTGCGCAGATGATCACTGTGAAAAGCGGCTGCGGGGTGTGCTTTGCACTGCACTGTGTCCTGAATACCAAGCACTGAACTGCAGTGGGGTGGCTCAGTGGCGTGGCAGGGCTGCAGACTCACAGCCCCGGGGGCCCGAGGCATCCGTCTGTGCAGAGTCTCCACGTTCTCCACACATCGGTATAGATTTTTGCCAGGTGATCCTATTTCCTTCCACCTCCCAAAGACACGTTAGTGGGTTTCTCTAAACCCTCCCCCCCCCTTCTTTGGGGTCTTGCAATGGACTGGTGCCCCAGCCAAGGTGTGAGTGTGGGGTCGGGCCTGCGACAGCCCTCCCCAGAAAGAGCAGCTTTCTGAAGATGGATAGTTGGACTGCAGTGGCGCTGTCTAATCTGAGACAGGTGAATCCAGCCAGAGCTCTTCATTCCATTTTAAGTCCAGATTCTTTCACAACGCCACTGTTGAATCAATACGGAGCCACTGCGCAGGCACTTACGAATTACAAAGAAGGGCTGCTTCATGGTTCGGATGACTGTTTACCAGTTTCAGTAAGACCTTTCAATTGTTATTTCAAAATTTCGGAATAATTGTGTGCACCACTACATGAGCAGAAACAGATTTTCCAAAACTAGGAAACGCTAGGAAAAAGCAATAAAAAGGTCAGCTGAACATTAAAAAAAAGTTTATTTTTTAAGCATTTTGGATGCAAAACGTCGGAAAAATACTGAGCAAGGACAGCTGGCCCCCACAAAATCCATTTTACACAGGATTTGGCAGCTTTGAGCTTATTTTCCCTCCACAGAATGTCAGAAATTGTATGTATTAAATTTTAGAAAGAAAATTATTTTTTTAAGGACACGAAAGAGGAATAAGGTCACATAATAGCAAAAGCCACAAGCCAGAAAGTCCCAGCTTTTCATTCCTACATTTTCAGATGTCAGCTAAAACAGGAAATAAGGTTTTTTCCAAATACCACTGGGTCTTGTTGAAGACAGGACTAACCTACATTTTACCATATACGTAGAAAAGCACCCAAACATGTGCTGAAGCATACTTCCTCACATTTTCCTTATCAGAATGTTAAAAACAATATATTTCATCTTTCTCTCTCACACACGCACAAATAAAATTGCGGAGCACAAAACCTGGCGGAGACGGATGTGTTTTGCAGTAATTAAACGTGCAGCATGTTCTCTTAAAGTGAAAGTGAGTGACAAAAAACGCTGGCTGCTCCTCCACATGGTGAATTCCCCCCACAGCCCCCGCCGCCCCCAGTGCCGCAGGCTGCTCTTCCCCATGTTAAAACACAGCGCAGGGAGGGGCAGGGAGAGAGCCTGCAGTGCTTCTTCCCCGTGAGGCCAGCTGTGATCCAGAGGGCTGATCAAACGAAATGGAGGGAGATGAAATATCTTCTTCGGGTGTGTGTGTGTGTGCGCGGGCGCATGCCTGCTTAGGTTGTGTCTTAACAGATGGAGGTGTGTGTGTGTGTGGACAAAGAAAGACCAGCCAGCTCCCCTCCCCCAAATCAAGGAAATCAGGCTGGAGACAGGAGAGCAGCCCAGACGCTGTGCAGACGCTCAGAGATCGGGAGGGTTCAGACCAGAGCTGGGGTATTTAATGCACACTGACTTCTCCTCCCCTCCTCAAGGAGGGCACTTTTCCAACAATTAAACCAAAGACTTCAAAGGCAGGATTACAGGATTGATCCCCTCCCTCTGCTCAATCAAGAGGCTCAATTATTTTATTCCGATGGTCTGACTGGGAATCCCCTTATCCGAGATAAAAAAATCCTCACCCAGAGGTGACAGCAGCTGACACTGGGTTAAAAAGTCTCGTGATTTCTTTATATATATATGCCCTTCACTCAAGCTGAAACCTGAGTATAGCACCTCCTTTTAAAGAGTATAAAACGCATCCACATGTCCTTAAGATTTGAGATTTTTCTAATAAATTTCAAACTATCCTTGCTAATAAGCTTGTTCTAGGAAAACAATGTGTTTATAGAGAACATACGATCTGTAAAGCAGAACTGAAAGGTTGTTATTTCTGGTATTGAGGTTACTTAAAATCTTTTATAGCATAAACCCCTCATATTATTGAGGCAGAAACTTGATTTTAATCGCACTGAATACTGATTATACCTCTAGCTTTTCATAAACTAAAGCAGGTCTGAGCACAATCCAAATCTAATTCAAGTCTGGCACAGGAACAAGAATGGGAACATTCTGGCATGTCTGACAGTCTGAGTAACGCTAGATTAATGTCTCACCGAGTTCACATATTGACGCTTTCAGTAACCTGAGCTCCTTACAAATTACAAATGTGCCCTTAGCTGGTCCACCCTGTGTTCCAGGACCTCTGTAATTCACTGGACATGTGAAATGTGCTTTATCCTTTATCCTAAGAATTTTTTTTTTAAATGCTGCATTGCTGCGACAAAATCAACTGGTAATTCTGCAGCAACGTGAAAAACTCTCAACCTCAGCAGACGCAGACGGCTCTGTGCCCTCAATTAGCACCTCTCTGGGAAAGTGTAATATATCAATGTAATATGCAGGGATGAGAATGAACTGAAACTGATTTTTACCCAACAAGAAAAGGTGATTTCTGGTGCTTTTTATAGCATGAAGTCATTTCTACTTAATATGTCCTGCACAACCTGCTGCTAATTATGATCTCAGCAGAAATACAAGACAAAATACATTTGCTTTGTTGAGGGAACTCTTTTTAAAGATATTACCTGGGTGGGAAAACATATTACAGATGTAAGAATACTGAAAATATACTGAAATTGTCAAACTAAATCATCCGAACCAAAGAAAACTGCCAATTGTCTTACAATTTTCTCCAGTTGTTTTATAACAGCTGACCAACAACAGTTTGAACACCTGTTTGACCACCATACTGGCCTGATAGGAAAAAAAAAACAGCCCATTTTCTTAAATGCTGTGATTTGCTTTCATGCAAAGCATATGTTATAAATACTGTACAGCTGGAAGACCTAGTCCACATATAATTCCTAAAACCAATCTTCCAACATCCAGAGATTTAAGGGGAATGCATAAGGATAATTATAAATCACTGATGCCCTAGAAATCTATTGGAATCCTAAGATTCTACAGGAGCTTTAGTGCTTAAGTCTTAAAGACCAATCTAAGGGTTCTATTTAATGAAGAAAACAAATCTGATGGATATGTACAAAGTGCCCAGAATTCGAGTAAATGAAAGGCTCACGTTGCTAATGGCTTTCATCTTGGTGCACTCTTTCACTTCCATTTTCTGGCTGTCACAATTAGACACGTACGACAGACCTCTCAGAGAGCAGCTTCGCTTTCACTTCGTGACAGCTTCCTCGTTCACCGGCGATCTCAGACGAGCTTGGGGGAATTCAAGGGCAGCACATGCCACGTTTACTTTCAAGCATCCCATAAACGAATACTGGTGTCATATAGCGTTCAGCTGGTCTAGGGTAGCGCAGGTGATAAATCCATCCTCCTCCACACGGGATTCTTTACTGAAAGCACCAACTTGGCAGGGCACATCCGTAGTTTTAATAAGTCAACTTCAGGGATATTACAAGAAGCTTAAAAAGATGCATTTATAGTAAGATCATCACTGCACACGGACCAGGTGCTCGTTCTAATGCTTGAAGCCCAGCTATCCCACCGTACCTCTCGCATCTCTTGTGCAACCGAGGCAAGCCGGTCGTTCTCGGACTGCGCATTGGCCAAGACGTTCCTCATCTGTTTGAGCTCCGTCTGCAGCTCCAGGACCCTCTGTTCGTAATAGGCTTCCTTCGAGGCCGACTCCTGGATCAGGGACTCCTCCCGACTCTCCCCGTCCGCCGCTACCTTCTTGTGGTTGGAATGTGCTTGTCCAAAGGCCTGAAGAAACGAGCAACAGAACACAACAACTTCAGCGTCAAGACCAAAACTAGTCCTTATTGTGCACAATTACAGGACGCTCCAAAAAAATCAAGCCGTGGCTTCAAATCTGGGCTGTAATTCCTGAAACAAACAGACAATCTGCGAAGGAAATGATGTTGCCACCAGACAACCATGACCTATCCCGGAAAGAAACGGGTGGGATGCAGGGTACAACCTGGAATTGATGCCAGTCCACTGCAGAGCACACACAGACACAAACGCACACACTCGAACCAGGGCCAGTTTTCTCAAAAGCCAATTAACCCACCAGTATGACTCTGGACTATGGGAAGAAACTGGAGCACCCAAAGGAAACCCATGCACACACGGGAAGAACATACACATTCTATGCAGACAGCACCCCAGGAACTGAATCCAGGACCCCTGCACTGCAAGGCAGCAATGCCACCCACTGTGCCAACATGTCACCCACTGACATTACCTCTTATTTACTTTAAACTAATTAACACTGTACATCCTATTAAACCTACAATGTTATTTGCTACATTACACTGGATTATTTTTGGTGATGATGGGCCAGCTCGATTCCCTAAACCATATTTTCCCCTCACAAATGGACAAAATGTTTCTAAAATGAACTCCACTAACTTCAAAATCCTGAATGAAAGCTAGGAAATGGAAATGGCATAAGTAAAAAAATGGCTCAGGGTTTTTCTTTTTTTCTGGAGCTCCTATGGTGCTGAAAAGGCTTCAGACATCTAAGACAGCGGTGCCAAAAATCAATTGCATCATTCTTTAAACAGTGTCTGTTCACATCATTGCAGAAATAAAATCTTTCCTGGAAAGAGATGGCTGCCATGAGCATTGTTGAGGATACAGAACCCCCCCAAAACAGTTAAGGCCCATTTCGGATTCAGTCAAGCTCAGCCAGGTCAAGAGCAAACATCAGTAATCCGGACAGGAGGCAGTGCTAATGTCAGAAACGCCCCTGGGAAATTAAAAATACAGACCCATCTCTGGAAAACAAAATACAAAGCCATCTGTGCAAAGACTCCATGATGTGAATTTCAATCTCTTTTCCATGAAGGAAAAATAACCCTTAAAAAAGCTTGACACCTAGTAAAAACATAAAAGGGAAATGGGAAACAAAATAATCTCACTGAAAAGCAAGCTGGGGGTGTCCTGTTCTTGTGCTTGATTCAGATTTTTTTTCATCTCTGGTTTAACATTACACTGTTCAACAGAAACTTGTTTTACAAACAAAAAAAAAAGGGCAAAACAATGATTTAAGAAAAGAATCCATTTTGCTATTAGGGGCTCAGATGGGAGAACATCATTATTTTACAGCTCCCATTCAAAAAGACAGCTGAAATGCCAACTGACTAAAGAAATGGGAACGAAATATGACACAAAAAGAAAAAGATAAAAGTAAGACTTCCTCTACATGCATCTTTTTTTTTATTCTCTGCATGCTCTGCTACAGTGTTACGATAAATTTAAATCCATGGATTGGGCCTGGCAAGTCTTTTCTGCTTTATATGTATTCGAATGGGCAGTGACAATTATTAAATTATTTTTATATTCATATCATATCGATTTTGAAAGAAGAGCTGGGCTCTTGGCTATATAATTTAACATTGAACTTCACAACAAAGGAGATTCAGGGTTGAAAAATAGTGAATTAGAATATGAAAATCTCCGTCTGAAAAAAATATTTTACATCCATTTCGCTTTCATTTCCATAGCTCAGTTTCTAATCTCATATATCTTTGCACTGAAATGCGATGTCTTATAAAAATTGCCTGATTTAATACAGGCTTGATCCCACATTTAAAACCTCTGACAGATGAGACGATTTCTAATCTTTTCTTAGTTTTCAAACGTGGATAACCTATCATGATAATCCCCGCAGAGATCAAATTCTGTAGCCCCAACACAGTAATGAATCTGAATAATGAAATTTACTCTAAATATGTAAGACCAGTTTTTGGCCTTCTGAAATCATTACAAAACCTTGTGCCACACAAGGCGATTCAAATTATTCCACACAGCACTGAGAGTCATTTTTGGAGCAAATAAGAACCGTTACATTTAATTATAAGCACATCAAATGAGAGAGCATGAGCTCTTTTTTCGTACTTAATTTTCAAACAAGTAGAAAACTGCATGTTTCAAAAATGGCAAACCTCAGCCACAGAAGCGACTAAAGAAAAGTTCACAGGAGTGATCTGACATAAATACACTTTGTAGTTCGCCAAGGCACAACTGCAAGGGCACGGAGGTCACACGATTCAAGAATTCAACATTTTAGCCCTCCAGAACAAAACCCCTTTGATACAGCCTTCCTGAGGATTTAAATGTCAATACATTCCAGGGCACGACCAACAACACACAGACATGCAAGTCTGTCTTTGGCATAAAGCAGAATGAAACATCACGTTGTCAACTTGTATGAAATGTTCAATCTATTTCATTTGAACTACTGCAGTAACACTCAGGTTTTCTTATCCACTCTTCAAATGATCCAAGCCACCTCAGCCAGATATCCATTCCAGCAAAGGCTATAAGATTGTGGAATGTCCCTGAACAAGTGGATTTTAAGTCAAGGCCCATGGCCAATGAACACTAGAACTGCAGCGAAGCTGTAGGCCAGAAACGAACCATTATATATCCCATATTCTAATCCCCATTTAAAAGCACTTCATTAAGTCAATAAGTGATAAAACTGCCATATACAGACACGGTATTATAAAACTTTTATTGACACCGTTTTAAATTAAAATATTACTCTGGAATATCATGCAAGGTGTTAAGTACGGAAGTGTGGAAGAAGAGAAAATGCACATCAGCTTGTGCTGACAGCAGCTGATGCTTTTTAAAGCTACAGGTCTTAAATCTCTGGATACACAACCGTGACTGATCGTTAGCTAGCAGTGAAAAACAAGCACTGGGGGACACGCGCGGAGACTGGGAATTTTACACAGGAGCAAGCAGGGAAAGCACCCGTTTAAAGTTTTGAAAGGCTGGAACAAAAACCTCGCCTACCACCTCTGTCTCTTTTTAAATCAAGGCGGCGCACTTCATCAACTTGGGGAAACAAAACCAGCCAAGATGAATCTGGGGGAGTTCTCCACCAGATCTCCAGTGGCTAATTAACTGTTCAGTATCTGGCACTCAACAATGTCTCCTGTGTCTACCGAGAGCACTGTATTACTCACATATGACAGACAGGTGAATTCACATCAAGACAGAAACTAAACTTAGTCCCAGCAGCAACTTTGCAGAAGCACGGGGATCCGAGATAAGATATGTGAAGAAAAAAAAACAAAGTTCATGAGTACGTTTTTTTTAATGAAGAAATTGCCTGCTCTTTGAAGAGCAGCAGCTAAAATGTGAAAACCAGTTCAGGCTAGTGGTGTGGCCACTTGAGGATGGGCAGACATTAACACCCTGTCTATTCTGTGTCTATTCTATAACACCAGGTCTATTCTGTAAGAACTGACCAGACTCAACTTTTAATAACTGCATGAACGAGTGCACCAGCTTAATCACCTGCAACATTTAATGACAGAGCAGAAGAGAACTGTGTGCTTTCAAGCTCGAGCTTGTAAATGTCCTCCAATCTGGCAGTTCTGTATGACGGCATGAATGAGATCACCACGAGACATTAACTTTAGGATTTGCAGCACAACAGAGATACCAATTATTTCTTCAGTGGTCATGTTCAATACGCCTAAACATGCTTAATTGTTAATTGTTTCGCTTTTTTTTTTTACAAACCCTGTAAGACACATCTTTAACATTACTTATCACTCCCAAACAAACTGTTACATCTGAAGTGAAGTGAGCATTGTATCACTGCCAGGGACAATTCCAGTGTCAATTAATATTCAAAAACCAGCATCAAGCCAGTGGCAAACCACCTCAGTCTGTGACGACAATTTCACACTGTAATTTCTCAGAAACACTGACCCAGCCAAAAAATATCTGGTAAGACGAATTACCAGTTACTAACAGATGTAGTTCAGGTGGGTAGCTGCTAGATGTAGGCAATTTGAAGAGCTTGGTGTGAAGGGAAACAAATGTATTAATTTGATCACAAGCGTGTTACCCCTCAGTTAAGAGTCAAAATACGGGGTAAGTGCATGAATAATTTAGAGCTTTTCTAATATAGAGTCTTTGTAGCCTGTCAAATCTGTCAGATAAAGAAAAGCACATTTTTCTGTCGGGGTGGGACTAAAATTCTGAGAATCCAGTCTTAAAATGAAAACCTAAAGGCTTATACCATCACTTCTGTCTGTCAGTGCTGGTTCTTCCAAACCTCGGGAGCCAGAAGAGGGCTTTTGTGCCTGGCCTGGAACAACAGAAACCGTCTCGAGAGCACCGCGAGCCATTTCTTAGCAGCGTTGCCAGGTTAATGGAGAAGGTTTCAGTTTCCTGGGCAAATCTTTGAGAAAGGAGGGCAGCTGTAGCCGTTAAACCTGAATGAAAATCAGTTTGCATTCACATGTGGGCTAAATGAAACATGACAGGATGAGTAATAAAATGTCTATCGAGAGCTCAAGTAGAGAAGCTAATGTTAGTTCGCATGCATTCGTTTTAACATTAAGGAACATCTCAGAACCTTAAGAACTGTTACGGCAACCACTATATATAGTTATATACACTAACTGAACTTACAACTAAGATATAATTGGTATGCAATGACACCAACAGACTGGACCAGGGGGAGGAATGTTACACAACATCAACTCATTACTGTGTTTAAATATACACTACCGAGTATGTGACGGGTCTCGAGGTATACAATCCATGGCTTATCTCCGGGTGGTGTGACAATCCCATTGAGCCTTAAAAATGTAAGCAATGTTGGAAATCCTTGTATGGCAAAGACACAACATGCTTAGGGGTGGGAAAGTATTCACTGCTCTAAAGCTGAGTGTAAAGAAATACACTTACGCATCTAAGCAGAACCCTACGACCACATGATAATGTATGGATCAAATTGGCTCTTGTTAGAAAGGTACAATACACCAGCACACCAAAGTGAATGGGCAAGATACCTCAAAAGAACATCTCTTGCCGTCATGAAACTCATTACAGCTGAAGATCAAGACAAAAGTCTTCATCAACTCTCCTTTTTCCACTCCTGACAGCAGTGTACACAATTTTATAGTCTGCATTCCAATAATGCTGTACTTTCAGAAGCAGAATCTTTCACTGAATCTCTTGAGCAAAATTACTTTAAAGTTGCCCATCTGGACCAACGGTGGGATTTGGTGCTGCTTCTAAATCCTTGACCTTCTTTAACCAGGGGCCCTAAATTCCTTCAATCCCCTGCTGCCCACATAAAAATACTGCAATCAAAAAAGACACAAAGGAGAGAACGTGGAAGGCACATTTTTGGCTTATGTTAAGGTAGTATGAGTTCATAATTTGACATTTTCCTCTGAACAAAATGTTGAAAATCACCCTCATCCTATTAAATAAAAAAAGTGTTCTTCGGATTATCTTAAGAGGGTCTGGCTTTTTGCGATCAGGCAACGGTTTGTGCTATTAACCACTGTCAATTGTAGGAGTTGACTGGGAAGAGGAATTCCCAAGGAAATAATATTAGCTGGATTGGCTGTTTGTGAAACCTGCTTTGTGTAGTGTTTTTTAAGTGTCCTTCAGCCATTGAAGATTTAATAAATGCTTTTTGGTAAAAAGACATCTAAGCATCTCTCTTCGGTCAACTCCCATTCCAATTCTGTTTTCCCCTTGGTCTCTTTTTGACTCTGGCTCCCGTACATTTTCTTCACAGATTTTCCTTGGATTTTGCCTAACCTAAACATTTTTGAATTTCTCTGTTGATTCTGCCCCAAACCAACCGGTGTCCATCTTCCTTTTCATAATGAATGACAGGATTTGAAACGGAATGCAATTAAAAAAACGTTAATTATAGGTTGTTGAAAGCCCTCCCCCAGCTGGCATGTACTGGAGTGAATAGTGTGAAAAACTGATATTCACACATGGCTGGTGACATGCAGAGTCACTCTCTCTGTCACTGACAGCAAGCTTCTGCAATTACAGCAGGCCAGCAGAACCCCAGACTCCCCCACATTTTCCTTGACCTTCATCTCACTGTTCTCTTCTCTCCTGGTTTACTTACAAGTGCTAAGACTGCCAAACATTCACTTTGCTCAGGACCCAGCTGAGTTCGCCATCCAATAATGAAAATGCTTTTTACGTGTAGATCAATACCTCAAACCTGTTTCCATCAAAGCGCATCGAAACAGAATGATGATTTACCGGGCCATGACTGCAGTAAGGCGCTACTTTCAGCCACAACAGGCAGTTGCAGACAAGACAAAAATTAAATAATCCTGTTGAATGCAAATATGCCAAAAGCCCTTTTACAATACCATTTTTTCAATTAAATATTGGTACATACAGTATATATATACTGTATTTAGATCATCCTTGTTCTGAGGTTGATGAAACTGCATTAATTCATTTGTACTAAACTTGTACCAGACTAGTCAGAGGGTGTTGATAAGTGACAAAACATTCATGAGCACTTCCTTCTAGTCCGCCTCCACTTACAGTACTTCACTGGCATTCCTGACAGATGTGTGAATTCGTTAGATGCCAAAGCAAGTTAATGATTACAGATTTATGGGATCCACATATAGTAAAACAAACAAGAATACCTACCTCTCTCATGCCATACTATACAAACAAACCTCTAGCCAGGTTTTCTCTCCATTTCATGAATTTCAAACCACAACAACCTAGATAACAGAGGCTGTAACAATAAGAGGTACTATGGTTTTGGGGGAAAAAACGTTAACAACCTCAACCTGAACCAGACAATTACATTTCCAAACACTGAGCAGGTTGGTTCACAGTGAAAGGAAGAATTCCAAAGATGCTTGCCGAGTTGTAAATGCTTTATTTGTTTCGGTTCCCCCTGTCTACCTCACACTCTACCATCATGGCCAGTATCCAATAACACAAAAAGCATTTAATTGGAAGGCTTAGAAGCACTGCTTTTTTCATTTTAAAGAAAAAGATCACCCACATGAACATCTACATATAGAAGAGATATTACCCAACTAAACTCTGAATTTATCCTGTAAAACAAGGTGGCGTGCGTACTTTTAAAAGACTAGAGCTGAAAAACTTTCTACAATGAACCGGTAATGTGGTCCACATGTTTGTCAAATCCGTTTCAGCTCTACACAGCAGTTTCTCATTAACTGCAGATTCTAGATCCAAGGAATCATTCTCTCCATTCTTAAAAACCATCTTAAGAGTTTAAGTATCTGGGAGGTTGGGGGGAATGGGGAATCCTGTCTCTCTACGTTTATCGTGTCATTGAAAGTAACCTTTTGGTTTGCTAGTTCAGGATGAGTGTAGATTTAAAAAATAGGACGCAAGCTATCTGTGTGCAGAAGAGCTCTGGAGATAAAATACTGTGCTGCTGATAACCATTAAGTTCCTGAGACTGCACTACATTCAGCCAAATCTCTTTCTACGCTGTAGAAGACCATGCACATGCGACAGCTTACTGTGCTGTCTTGTAGGCTTGTGAGAGGCAGAGAAGATCTAAATTCTTTCTATTAGATTTAAACCAATCTTTTTAATCTTCTATTCTAGTTATACAGTGCAGGTTTCAGCCCGAGGCAGATCACAAAGTACACACAAATTACAGCATTTTAGCAATACTGGATTAAATAAATACTTTATTACCATCTGGAGGGAGACACAGAATTCATTCGCATATGTGCTGTAGGCTGTTGTACTAGAAAAAAAGAAACTGTGGAGTACCAGAATGTTATTGCAAATGCAAAAATCTTGTTCAATGCCCAGTCAGATAATCTGCCTCTTTCTGCCCACATGGGATTAAGCAGTGGTTCAAGACTTCAGCCTAATTATCTCTGGCCAGCATTGTAAAGGGTCAAAACCATAATCACACTGTCTTTCTTAACTCTGCGTACACAATAAGATCCCAGAGGGCGTTTCTCCAGTAGATTCACTGCTTTGCTGTAAAGGACCGTACAGCTACTGTATACAAATTGTCCTTATTGCTACATTCAGAAATATGAAAATGTAATATGGTTAACATTCAAGTCCAGAAGACTTTAGAAGACTTTCTTACGACTACTGCAACTACCATGTATCATCAGTGCAATAGTATATGGGTCAGGCCGCCATCCATTATTCACAGGACCTTGAGAAGCATAACTGTGATTGAATCCGACATTCCTCTCACACTGACCCTGTAAGGCAACATTCCCACTTAGTCAAAGACGTCCTTCATCCTGTAAAGCTCAGGTTCAATATCCACATGTGCACTAGCAACCATGAGCCTTAAGCGAACTCTACAGGAATGAGAATGACTTTAACCTACTTTTGAAGGCAAGCAGTATGGTGCAAAAAGTGTTTCCTTCACACTCATCTTGGAAAGTGACGGTGATGATGCATTTCCAGCCCGGATGAAGTGATCAGTCAAGCCTGGTTCAGTTCTTCCAGCACTCCACAGAAACGGCTCCAGGGGCTGTCATGATTCACAACGTTCAAGTTGTTCCCTTCCTTAATGACTCCAGCATGCTTTGTTACTCTAAGTTAAGATGACAGAGTAGGAATGTAATCTGGATGGGGGGGGGATCTATACCTCCCACACAGAAAATATTATTGTGAAGGGGTTTACTCATTGCTTTGCTGCAAGAAAGGTCTCTGAATCTGAATCTGTACTGAAACATCTTCTTCTGACAAGCATTACAGGCCCGAACTAGCAATGAAGAAAAACAATTTCCATCTAAAAAGTCCTGCCGTTCAAGTGACAGCACAGCCTAAAACGTCTTTGACTTTGGGCTTAAAAAGACACAGCTCATATCTGGAGATGGTCGCAGTAAGGGAAATAGGAAAGTAGAATTCCCAAGCAATAGACAAGAAATAGCCAATGTACCTTAGAGATAATGAACATTTCTGGAGCTACTGTTGAATAAAGAAGTACCGTTAAGCACAATGGGGCTCAGGAGCCTATTGAATTTCAGAGGAAGAAAGCCAACCCTTTACTTTCCTGCCAATATTCTGTTTCATATTAGTGTAGCAATAGCAATACAACAGGGGGAAATATTTAGTGTAATTAGTGTAGTTTCTACTTCAGGTCAGGAGTGGGCAAAAACATTTGAGCATTTTAGTGCACTTTAGGAAGAGACACCCATGCATTATCTCAGCTGTTTTGCTAGTTTCAAAGCATTAAAAACGCAAAGACTCTCTCTCCCTCGCATGTTTCTCCTAAAATGGTTTAACAATCAGAATTTTTGACTTATGTATGAAAGCATTGCCTTGCTGTACAAATGGAAGATCTCTGAAAATTGCAGGCCTTGTTCCAGCTAGCAAGTTTAAGTTGTGATGACTGTGAAAACACTCGGGTTTATCTCATGCAAAAATGGAAAACAAACTAACAAACTAAAATACATCATGACATATTTACAAAGGAATCAAGCTAAGCTATGTTAAATTAAGCTGATTTTTTTTGTTTATAAAATGTCTCCCTCAATCTGGGTAATTTGATAGACCCCAGTAAGAGAATCTGTCCCACGTATGCTCTATACAGCACAGACATCTGTTACTGTTTTGCAGATGTACTTTCCAGCAAAACAAGATTAAATCAAATGAATATGCCACAAATTGATTTTAAAACACCATGTGAAAAAAGGCAGTATTATTATAAAATGTTGTCCTTGGGATGTGGAAAAAATCTGTACTTAAAATGGCTGAGAGGCAATGAATATGTAGTTCTGCACTGACTCAAACTTTCAGAGGCAGCGCTGTTTTATGTAAAATAAAACATATGAACATGAGAAGGAAGAATGAGATCAAAAGAAGGAAAAAAGGCATCTAGAGCAATAAAACCTTCTGACTTCTCCAGACAGAGTTACCTTCTCAAAGGCTATACATTTGTTTGTTTTTTTTGCAGTTTTCCTGTTTGCTTATCACACAACAAAAGAAGAATAAAAAATGTAAAGGTTATTGATGAGGTAAAAAGATGAAGGGTATTCTCATTTTACGCCAGCTTCGTGAACTACTCATGAACGTAACGGATTGTTCTTGAAATGTACACAGGAATTCACAAACAGTTCCAAATGTGGGAGGAGCGGAGGGGGGGACATCGTTCCATTTACAATCCAAAAGAGGCTGGACCGGGTGAAGCAGATAGGATAGATTCTCTACTCACTAGGTTGTGGTCAATTTCAAGGAACCATGGGGAATGCTTTAATAAATGCCAGAGAGCAATTTCTTTTTTAATGGAAGCCCTAATGCAGTGAGCTCCCAGCTAGGGGCAATGAGTCTTCTAACAGACATCTTAAATCAATCAGGCGAGACGGCTGTTCCGGGGGGGGGTGTTGACTTCCAGCAGTAACAGCCTTCGCCAGCCCCTGACCCTTCAAGGTAACAAAGCCCTGGCTTAACTCTTGTGCCTCAGCAACTGATACTAATACCTCAGTGTGGTGGATTACAGAGGCTAGACCAGCAACTGTAAGGGACGAGCTATAAAGACAAACTCATATTCCTCTCACCCTGTCGATATATTAATAACTTAAATGATCTCAATAGTAAAAGATGGAAATCTGACACCAGAGCCCTTGGTCTTAAAGTATGTGTGCCACCTTTACAAAAGGCTGTTGGCTTTTCCCTTTCTAAAGCACAATGGCTAGTGAGACCTCAGGCTCTACAGGGAAGCTTGTCGTAATTTTACTTTCTTTTTGTGCAATGATCTGCTGACGAAACACGGCAGTAAGTGTGCTGTTTTTAAATAACGGACAAAGGACTGGCTTCTTTCATTTTAGCTGAAAACTGGCTGAAATTCCTAGACAGATGAGCCAGGCCCATTAAGCAGCCAAAAGGCACAGCCTGTTAGCTGTTGTATAGCTCGTGGTACTCATACTGAACAGGCTTGCCCCAGCGCAAAGGGACCTCTTCTTTGCCAGTTGAGATTACAATTTAGCACATTCATATTGTTCAGAACTATTGGACAATGGTCCGTCAGGAAAACCAAAAAGAGCAGTGGTATAATTGAATTATGCTCAGACAGTAAAGAGCTGTGCTCCACTGTGTTACACTGTGACCTGCTCTAGTGGTTCCATAGCATAGCATCGATGAGAGAGAATTAAAAATTGAGACATATGAACCAGAGAGGCCTACAAACCTATGTACACTTCATTTTACTGTATATAGGCGAGATGGTATGTGTTAAGATCTATTCTGACTTGATTTAGCACGCAAAGCAATTTTTGTTGTGTGTGTGAAATGCTAATACATCTCAAACGTGTTACAGAATGTCTTACTTTTGGTCTATGGCAGCATGAATGCAAAAATGTCAGGAATCTGTGGGCCAGGGGGGCAATCAGCGAGCCTCAGACGGGTACCAGTGTGCTTCATTTCCGACCTTTTTTACTTGTTCCTGTATATATATATACTATATGCTTCCAATGCACATAACAGTACAAGATGTTCCTGACAGAACACCCAGATGGCTGGAGATTTTAATCTACTGCTGGTCACTGGTTCTTCAAAGGCACCATGTTCTTCTCATACATCAGTAACATTCCCTAATTTTGAATTATCTTCACAGAGTTCTGGCGCACTGCTATATAACAGTCATTTTTGTTCTTTTCTGATAAAACTTCCCCTCAGTGCCTTTTTGGCTAGTATTTGTTCAGTTCAGTGTTTTGCAATGAAGAAATGGGTTTTACTTTTCCCCCTCCCAGTATTTGTTCGCTCCTAAACCTAAACATGGTCTCATGATAAAACTGGAATTTACCTAAAATGATTTTGTGATTAATACTAAAGCAACTGTGAAGCATTACTGAGAGTGTTGCAACCATACCACAATATAATTGTGTATTTTAAGGACTGCAATATCAGTGGATTTTACAAATTATCATAATCTTTTTTGTGTGGTCTTCAAATATTTTTTTCATATCAGCATCTTAGTTCACACATCTATAAAGAAATAAATACCATTGCTCTGTACACATATTGTTCTGGAATTTAACAAATTAAATAATGATAAAGCTTTACTTAAACCCCACATTGTTACCCATATTAACCCATACACTTATTATTGAACATGTATCTCAATGATATACTAATTAATAATAATTGAATATACTGTACACATCTCTTTCATCCAAAATTGTCCCAAAGGACTTCATATACAGTATATAGGAGGGGGATCAGTTCATCTACCACTGAAGCACAGCCTCCACCCAGGAGATATATAGCAACAGTCCTCCTACACTGCAGATCAGATGGAGAAGAAAGAATCAACCAGCTGAGCTAAGTGGAAACTTTAGGGAAACTAGACAATAAAACACTAAGTGAAATCTAGCCAGGAGCTGGAGTTGATACCAAAGTCCCTGGCCACCATTTCATTGCTAACCAGGCCCAGCCCTGCTCATCCAAAGAACGAAGTTTGCAAGCAAGAGCAAGCCATTTGGCCCATCAGCCATGTTTGTGTTTTAGTAGCTAAAAAAGCTGCAGAGCTCACCCAGCATTTTCCTGAGAGAGGAGACAGTACCAGCTTTGACACCGTGGTGGTAGAGCTTGTACCAGACTCCCACCACCCACTGGGTAAGGAAGTGCTTCCTAATCTCAGTAAATGTCCTTTTTCACTTAGTTTCCACTAGTGTCCTCTGGGTTGTGATTTACTAGGCGTTCTAAAGTGGTTTGTGCTTCTTTGCTTGGCCAGAAGAAAGTCTATGAATCCGTTATATTTAAACTTTAATTAGCATGCGGAAAGGAGGACCACCCACAAAGCTAGAGAAATGCCAGAGCAATGGGACAGAGTGTATGTAGGAGAATGTGTAGCTAGGAACATGTAAATCAAGCTACGCACTGTGATATACTCACAGAGTAGACTCCTTAATGCACGATAATGGAAAACAATTTCAACATCTGTACTATCCTCAAAAAGATATTTCAACAAACTTTTGTTTCTCATTACTACAGCATTATAACAAAAACATTTTTTCTTAGCTAAAGCAGTGAAATTAAAGTACTGTATGCCCAGAAATTGTTTCCCTCCCCTAAAGGTTTGTTCTTACCCTTATATGATGCATGTACACATCTTACTCACACTTCACTTGGCAAAAGAGAAACTCAATCCCGTTTGTGGCAGATAATTTCAGAATGAGTGAAAAGCACAGACTAGAAACTCCTTTCTTGTCACCCCTGAGAGCCTGGCTGAGATTCAGAGCCACACTTGTTGTTGTTTTTCCATCTGTCCCCACCTGCCAGTGATGAATTCCACCCGCTGGCCTACTGTATATCAAACATCAAGGGCAAACACCAACCTCCAGTAGTAAGGGAACACCAGGATGTGTTCATTCAAAGATTCACTCCAATACTTTAATGCATCCCAAGTCTGAAATAATAGTAAACTGTTTAATACCCTGCTTTTCTTTTCGGGCTAGTGGTTGTGTGTGTGCAAGGAAGGATACTCCTTCTCTCTAGCTGAAGGAAAAACAGGACTTTTTTGTGGATTACTACATAGTCAGCACTGGAACTGTGAGACACAAAACTCCAGCATTCCAAAGTTTTCTGCCATGCCTCTCTCCACCCATTCATAGAAACAACATTGGGCAGCTTGGCGAACACAGCATGCTGTGTCAAAGAATCTTTGTATAGCTGTCACTGGACACTTTTTTTTATTTTAAAAGGAAATAAGTAAAAGGAGAAAACTGTGCAGGAATTTGCAGGATACAATTAATCTAACAGGGCTCAATCCCCCATGTTTGGGAGCTGCAGTCATTCAACAGAGGACATAACGCAATTCCCACTGTACAGCCAGGCATGGCCAAGAAAGGCTAATGAAAAGACTTAATTTCCCAGATTGTTCCATTTTTATAAAAAAAAAATGCAAAATGACTTCTCAGTTGGGGGCAAAAAAGTGTACATCAGTCAGCCTTTTCAGATTCAAAAGGAAAATTAATTATCCTTATCACTACTCTACAATTACTCAATCTTTTCTTTCTCTCAATATGAAAGGAAGGGGGAGCTGTAATTACTCATAATGACTTGCCCCCACCTTCCATTGGTAAAGAATGGGTTGAGGTCTTTCTTCTTCTTGGAGGCTGTGAAAAATACAGCAGGCATCTGCCATCTGCTCATAAACATCTTCATTTATTTTTGTAAGCTACATGACTCCCCCTTTTCCCCTGTAGATGCAGGCTCTCCACCCCCAAGTCTAACATTTTATAGGGGGTCTCCTGAAGATGCAAAGAAAAGCCCTGCCAACATGTGTGTGATGTGATCAGTATGAAAGAGCATGAACTATCCAAAAACGTTCCCCAAAGAACCCGGGTGAGAGTCACTAGTACAAAACCCCCACGGACACACTTCTAGTGAGAGACCTTCCAAACTGTATCGTATACCATGAGTATTCGATAACGTATTTGAAAGTGTCAAAACAAATTCAGCATTAATTAGCTTTCCCCATTTCAATGCCCCGATAATCACTGCAGTCCGTACTGTTTCTGAATACTGAAGAGTTTGTTTCGGTATAGTCGGTGGCCCATATGAAGATTGAAAACCAGGAATGGGTTTCCTTAATGGCAATTACTACTGCTGTACCAGATGAAGGTTATCAGTCCAAGGACATGGCAGTTCAACGAGTAAGGTCATGGTGATTTCCACTCACGTCCCTTTGAGTTTCAGAGGCCTGATTCACTCATGAGTCAGCCCAGAGACCCAAGCTGTTTACACTGTTTTCTTTTTAAATTCGATGCTCTTTCTTGCAGAGTCCTTTACCTCTCTATGCAGAATTCCTGCACTCTGATGAAAAAGATCTGGCCAAGAGAGAGAAGTAAAGCAGAATGTTCTCCTTACAGCTAGGAATGTGCCACATACGGAGCACCAATGTACACCGGAACTAGTCTTAACAGGAAAAGGCAGCATTTGGTAATTGTAATGGCTGAGTCAGTAACACTTGGATAATAGCAAACATATTCCTGAGACTTGTCTTGACACAGAACCCCAAATAAAAAAACAGATGGGTGCCCTTTTGTATCAGATTATTAATGGTTGTTTAAATGACATCCATGCGTTTCCTTTACTCAGTAATACCAATTTAAAAAAAGAGCTAAGTCAGGCCACAGTTTTCTCACGTTTTTCCTCATTGTTCAATGACGCTTCAACCGGTCTTCCAGCAGCTGACAGGACACAGCACCTGCTTTTATTCACAGAGACACCTCATTCTTTGAATTCAAGAGGTGTGTGTGCAACCAAGTTCCCTACTGCAGCATAAAAAAGATGACTAGTGTATAAACAATGACACTATTTTAAAGCACAACAAAAGTGCCTTTCATAGATACGTTAGCACAGGATTAAGCAAAGTATTATTTACTGTGTATTTATGGGTTATTATACACAAAATTCTAGATAACTCAAGATCTGCAGTTTAGCCTATCCGCTTATTAAGTTGGACAATTTTGTTTGTTCAGACCCATTTCTCCGAAGCACCCTCTTCCAAAAGCAGCTGAAGATAACTGTTCGAAGAAATAACATCATTTTTGTAACCGATTGATCAGACAACAGCAGCATTTATTAATTATATTTTTTATCCCCCTTGACATAGGACTTTATAGCGACACTTACAAAGCTAACCGCCAACAGATCTAGCTGTTAATCGTCAGGTTCTTACATCGCGGAAAGAGGTTTCTAGAAAAAATGCAGATCTAACGTCTGCTCGATAGGAGCTGTACAGTTCAGATAGTGAAACGGTCTCCACAAGATGCTGCCTCATTATTAAGTTCCAGCAATTCAGCACCCATCAATCTCCATTCCAAGGCCTTCCTTTCGGGATAGAATTTCAGCTTCCTTCTCCTATAAATACACAGCAGCTAGCTGTAGTAAACAGGAAACTGGGGGCCAGCATGTCAAACATTTCAAAAGCCCAGACTACAATTCAGCTGAGGAAGTGGGAAGTAGAGGAGTCACATGGCCTCGCTGTTTTTTTTTCCACTCTGACAGAATTGTTTTTTCTCCCTGGATCAATGATGTCATTCTACTTTTCACATGTTCATCTGGATGGCTGGGAGCCTCTCTACAGCCTCCCTGTAGAGAGAATTTAAGGATCTCAATTTAGACCATGAGATGAGGAAGGCTGAAATTAAGGTTGAGTCACGAGAAACCTCAGTTAGTAGGACAGGGTTTTATAATAGGCATCCCAGTTTCCTGGTATGTTTTATTTTTTTATTCTGCAGCAGAGGACTAAAAACAGCAAAGCCTTCCTGGAAAAGACTGAAGAATGGAGCCAGAGATATTTATTTCATCACCTGTTTTCAAAATATTTGTTATAAACTATATAAGAACAATTAAAACGCATATCAATACATACTGTATGGTGTGCTTTAATATGTCTCAAGAAGATTTTGCACAGCCTAATTGTTAACCACCAGGATCTGTAGTTATGGTTAAGTGGAGATTAATTATTCTACCTCAAAAAATGCTGTTTCCCAGGCAATAAGAAACATTCAGTAGACAAAAGGGGAATAAAAAGAAAAAAAGATTTGAAGGCACAGCAATCTAGAGTATGAATAAACCTTATTATGAGCAGAACGGCACACACAATACTGACTTCACTTCCTGTATTAAAAACCCAGATGACGATTCCCAGACTGAGGGTGGCAAAGTTCACCAGTGTATAATTTATTGCCTCAATACTAATTTTGTTCTTTATCCCCCGGAGACTGGATTGAAACAGCAGTAGTCCCAAGGAGCATGTATTAAACCATAAGAAGGAAAAGGAAGAAGTGCCTTTCAGAACAATCAACAGTTTGTTTCTGCCAATGGAAAAACGCCTCATTGACAAAGACGAGACAGGAATAAAAAAGAACCGAGCAGCAGCTTGGAGAAGCGATCAGGGGTTTGGACTCATAACTGGAAGGCCTTGGGTTCAAATCCCTCGTGAGAAACTGCCGTCGCAAATCACTTCACCTGGATTGTGACAGTAAAATCCTCTGCTGCATAAAAGGGTGCAAACATATGTCGCTTTGGATAAAAGTGTCGGCCAACTAAAGAGATGATGGGCAAGAGCTGGTCTTTGAAATAGCAGATCGGTATCCTGCACTTACACTTTCCAGAACCAGCTTCCAGAAACGCCCCTCAGTATTCAGCACTGGATTTGACCACAAGAAGCAGAGCCCCAGTGTGCAACCAGAGAGGACGACTGAGCTGTGCAACAGTCTACTTCGAGCACAGGACGGGGGAAGCTTGCCGGCCTGTCCACAATGAGCTCATCTTCCAGATTTAGTCGGGAGGAGGCCATTTTCTTTTTCTGCCTCTTTTGTCTGTCTGATCTGTGACGATGCAAGGACTGTGAGCTCAGGGTTTCAGCAGTGTCACAGTCCACCTGTCACCTCCAACGGCAGGACAAATGGACAGGCAAATCCATAAAGCAGGCAAAAACAAGCATCTATATTTTTTAAGCATTTGTTAAATATAAGGTTTAAACTGAAGACATATCATGGCCTAAGTATATCAGTTTTTATACTATAATCTTGCCAGAGCCTCTTATTGAGGGATGTCAACTTAATATCAACTAATCAGGGACATGAACTGTATGCTCTAGAGTGACACTGTCCTTTATCTGTATGTTTGAGCTCTTACTGATTTTTTCCAGGTCCAGAGATCTGGCTTGAAGATTTGAATAATGTTCTCCTTCAACAATTCAATAAAGGGGTATTCAATCTGCAGAGTGTCTTCTGAGCATGGCAAGCCCAATGTGGCCTCTTCTATGACATCAGGTCAAGTATTTCTGTATTGCCAGTCCTAGCAGACCTCCTATCTCACAATTTGGAGCCTCTCCTGAATCATTACCCTGGCTTGAATTCAACTGATTTCCACTGGGAGATACAAATCAAATTACCTTCATCCATTGCCTAATGTAGTCCTTTGCAAAGTAAATAGAGCTAATTTGGCTGTACTGTAATCCATCACTCTACCATATCAATGGGAGCAGATGGAAGATCAGAATTAATCATTTTCACCAGCCATTACACAGTGCCCAGGACAACCCATTCGGCAGAACAGCAGCGTGCTTTTTACACACATAAGGGGATATTTAAAATGCACTCGGTGGATGATCGCGGATGTAGGTCAGAAATAACTTTAAAAAGCCAGCCGAGCAGAAGAGTCTCATGAATTTTATATGAAACATGCCCAAGACTACCAGCTCCCTGCAGTAATGTCTGCTCTGAAGCAAGATATCACCAACAGGACACATCAGTAAGGACTTTGAGTCTGCTTCTTCCAAATCCCTTAATGCCCCTTTTTAAAAAAGTCTACACATGTAAAAGCCCAAAATGACTAACAGCTCTCACATGAACTTCTGCAAAGCATTTTTATCCCTCAACCAAATTGCCACAAGATACTTACAGCAACAAAGACCATATAAGTGTCATCCTCGCTAAAACAAACAGCATTCAGTAGACGTCAGAGGCCGAAGGGAACCGCTTCCTCATTCAGATAGCGCAGAACAGTAGGCAATGGGTATATTTATATACTTTCAGAAGTTTTCTGCTTCTCCATTCCCTAGGGTTTCTCTCAATTTCAGAAAACTAAAGCAGTCCAGGACACATGGCCTGATTGATCGAAATAAAAGCCGGCTGGTTGCAGATGTAAATTCCTACACTCCGACATGCATTGGTTTTATTCTTTCACCAGCGTCTAGAGGCTGGGCCTTCCTTACAGTGGCGAATCAGAGGGGTGCTAGTCCTGGTGTGGATTTTTGCAACGGATTCCCACAGTTCGCTCAAACAGCTCGAATGCACCGTGCACTGGACCCTTTCCCAACTCCTAAGCCGTTTTTAGAGAGACAGGGATTCATCCTCTTAGTAACCATAAGGGAGGGGATTTAGGACTTTATTTAGTGCCATTTAGAAAAGATTACCCCTTAATTGCAGTGCATGGATGGTCACAAATGAAAAGGCTGAAAAGAAACACGATGCAAAATAGGGGGAATGCCAGAGAAGAGACAGTGGAGAAGTGGGGTGCAGGACAGGACAACTGGTTCACAAGACTCCCAGGCTCCCAATAGGCTAGCAGATAAGGGCCTCGGCATACAAACACGCAGACGGCCCTCCTTGGGTGAGAAAGGATAAGATGCAGGTCTTTAATTTCAGGCCTCATCAGCAAGCAGCTGCTGTCTCTTTGCACGGCTAACACTTTCCTGAGCCAAAACACAAAACCCCGCATTCATCAGCATGCAAATCAGCAGGTTTAGCGGCCAGAACAGGGCCAGTGGCGAGCAGTGAAAGCATTAAATGACCTGGTCACGTAATCAATGCAAATTCTCACCGCCATCATGTTGTACGCACGGATTCAAAGGGAAAACCCCATATCAAAATTCATCTTGATGTTCCTGCCCACTGTGTTGACAAACAGAGAGCATCTGAGGAAGGGAGATTCTATCCTGCACCTACTGTAGCTGAGCACTGTTAAAGCAGTCTGAATTATTTCAAGTCTTCTCAGCCCCAGTCTGCATGCATCCAAGCATGTGAACAAAAACTTCAGCGCAACAGGTGCTCGCTCAGCAGGCTTTGTCCAGAATGATTTTCTAAAGGGAGACATCTAAGATTTTTTATTGCACGCCATTTGTAGAATAATTTTGAAGCCCTGTCATCTGCATTTACGTTCATTATTTGTCCTTGCTGTTCTTTCTAGGCTTTTGGCAGTACAGAGAATGTTTGTTTAACGGAATACATTCCGATGTACGTTTCAAGGCTTTTGTAAAAGCTTGTTATGGGAAAGACTGGCAGGGGTGTCTAAAAGAAATCCACTTGTGTTAAGAGTTAGTTTTAGTCTAGAGGAGGGGCAGCCCAAGCTTGTTTAAAAAT
The DNA here is from genome assembly GCF_040954835.1 of Lepisosteus oculatus. NCBI lineage: Eukaryota > Metazoa > Chordata > Actinopteri > Semionotiformes > Lepisosteidae > Lepisosteus > Lepisosteus oculatus. Next base: position 63,439,858 of record NC_090699.1, read on the forward strand.
GGAGCTTTGGTATGAAAGCTTGGGAACCCATTCCTTTAGTTTTCCTGGGATTGTTTCTGCATTCACACAAGAAGTACATGCTTTTCAAACTAATGGCTTTGCAAACTAACAATCAAAATTAAACTCTGTATTTGGAGAGGAATGCAGTATTGGTTAACAGACTGATCACACGCATATGTCTTAATAAGAATAGGTATTTAAAGAAAACAAAGGGTAAACAACAGAACCGATTCTTGCTTTGCGATGCCTTCATGCAATATTCACAAACCCAAGATTTGTTAACTTCCAAGATGACAAAACAAGCGAAAGGCAAATAAGCCCCCATTGACTGAGGTTTACACGGCATGCTGAAATGCGCTGCTGGTTGTTCATGAAATTCCAGCACACAATCCCCCAGCTGCTCTCACGGGCATTTAAGCAAGAAAAGGAAGGGATGAATGCCTTCGCTGTGTTCTCTGACACCCTCGACAATGCCAGAGGTCTGAGCAACATCAGCTCTTTGTAATGTTAACAGGATTGGGAAGGGGAGAAGAAGGCAGGGTGTTTGCTTGGCGAAACAGTCCACTAACTCATGAGAGTGCGTACACGGAGTTTAGTCCCTAACGTAAAGGCACGGTATGGCCTTGTTTTCTTTTCCCAAACTAATCTAAAGGGCCTTGACATCTTTATGGTCTCCTATCCTCTTCCTGACATTCCCAGAAGACCCGCAAAGGCCATAAATGCAAGTAAAAGGGAGCACGTTTAAGCATGGGGTTTCTATTAGCAGGAAAAATACAATTCAAAATTCAGATGCATTAAAGTGATCATTCCGGGTTTGGTTTCGTTCTGATTTTGTGAATGGACTGTTTCGAACCCGGACGGAGCACACTGCGTTGTAACCGATAAAAAGAACATTACAAAAGACTTTAATGAGTAACCACGCTACAGCTATGACACTCAAATGTCCCATACATTTTATACATGTAAACAAATACATTGGTAATGAATGATATGCAGAATTGTCCAGAGTTTACAAAACTATACAATGTTCTTTAAATTTACATGGTGTACATAAACAATGGAACTCCTATAATTATTTTTATAATAATTTAAATGATTTTCCATTCTGCTTAAAACATTAAACAATAAGTCAATAACAAAACTATTGTGTCATTGATCAGATTTCAATGGGCTCTTTTATTTTTTGTATGCAAATTCAGAGATAAAAAAACATCCTTTCATCACAAATGTTCTTATTTCGGTGAGAAATTAAGATTAATTACTAACCCCATCAATTTCTGCAGGAAATTAAGTTCCCATTTTTCATGCTGGGACTTTTTAATATCCAGTTAGGGATTAATTGCTCCAGCATGAATGGCAATCAACAAGACAAATACAAACACTTTGATGGAGTGGTATGAGTATAATTTGCAGGGATAATCTTTCCAGGAATGTTGACCCACGCTTTTAGAGACAACTGTTTCTCTGCACATCTCAGTCGCCTAAGAGCAGTGCATTGATCGGGCGCCTGCAAAAAAAATTGAAGACAACACGCCCTTAATCAGTGAAGGTCACTGGCAGAGGCTCAGACTGGGAACTCACTGTGGAGCAGCAGTCTGTTCGGAGGAGACACCACAAAGCAAAACACTCAGTGACCTGAAACTAATGCCACAGCAGATGGAGGAATTAATCGTGAGCAGGACAGGGAGAGCAGCGCTGATAATAATGTATCAACACTTCACAAACTCAAGCTAAACGTGGAATATATGAAGGGTGGGCCACCTGCTCCTCAAGAACAAGGGCAAAAGTTAAAAGTGAAACGAGAAAAGGTCACAGCCCAGGAATGGCATGCACAGAGATGATTAAACAAGGCCTATGGCAGCCCAAAAGTAAAAACCACACCAGCTGACGGGAAATGTATAACAGTGTGTCACAGCAGAAACAACAGGTTTTACTTAGTTGCAGTATTATGTGTTGTACTGTATGTTAAAAATCGATGGGTTACTCAAAATAGAGCAGCATTAAAATACAGGAATGCACATGATTAATTTTATGAAAAGATGTTGCAACAGAATACAAGTATTTTTACAAATGAGAGGGACATACATCTGTATGTAATCTGTATTCTAAAGAACCAACATCTGGGCATAACATTGTACTACCAAATGATCTATTACTATTATTTAAATATTACTGTTCTGATACTTACCCATAGAGCTTTTCAGCATTTATTCCAAGACATACAATGATCAGAAAGGTTGGCCCATTAAGCAGTGCCGAACAAAAGCTACAGTAGTAGACAATAACAGGTTCAAAAGCCCCTAACGCAAGATGACACAAACGGGAAACTAGGCAAACCAGCAAAGGTTCAGAGTTCCAACCCTACTTCAGATGGAAATAAGATGGCCAACCTCAGCTCAAACATCAAGCCGACAGCAGTGTTCTGCCACTGCAGTTCAGGTTACCATGCTGTTGAAGACAACACCCTGGTTTCTTTAAAAAAAAAAGGCTGGATTCTTGGAACAATTAACTGCCAACTACCAAATGGGCTAGACAGGCCGAACGACCTTCTCACGTTTTGAATCTTTCTGATTTGCTTAAGTTCTTAGTCTTGCTCATTAAAAACACAAGACTTTCATGAGCTTGAGAGGAACTCGCCCTGCTTCTGTGAGTTACATGCAGTACAGTACATGCGTGACACTATTTGGCATTATTTTGTATTAAACTAAGGGGTTTGGGGACTAAAAATAAAAACACTGAAAAACAAATCCTCCAAGTAAAAATACCAGATGTAATTGCCAGTCACATGCAAAAGCTTAATTTAAAGAGATGGGAGTTTTGGTGACCTGTAATACAAACCACATTGCAAAGCACTAACAAATACAGAGCTGTTGCTAGGTGACAGCAATGCCCCCAGCAAGTTAACTTTAAACTATCAAATTAGCGGATGAGAACTGCGCAGATTCCTTACAGTTTTATTTTCCCCCGTTGGATATCTTCTTAAAATGCCATGACAAAACGTGGAAACAAAGTGCCTCGGGTTTCATTACAGCTCCTCATGTTCTCTAACCTCCTTCTCCACAGAGTTAAGAAGAAAGAGAACATCTGACCTTTAAAAGCACAGCAAACTTACTCAAAAATGCCTTTGCCAACTACGTGCTGACTGAGTGGAAGAAGGAGTTTAGTTCCTGAAGAAACTTTACTGGTGTCAATAAAGACTTCAGTTCAGAGGTCAAATTCGAATGTAATATAATTGCATGTAATTGCAAAAGTCGTCTTTTCTCAAATATTTTTCCAAATAAGTCATTTTATCATTATTATTATTACAATTTGAATAATTTTCTTGTCTCATTTACCCAGCTGGACAAAAAAATACAACTTCTCTAAACAGTAAACAGAATTGAAAATCTAGTACTGTGGTTCTTAAGGATTCTGGGCTGTTTGCAGAAGTGTTAAGTAATCAAATTCTTTATCAGACAGCATTTGGGTGTGCATGAAAAACAAATCTACGGAATGACTAAGCAGCATACATTTCCTAATATAATAAATAACAATTGTTACTTCCAAAAGAAACAGAATTTTTATGCACAGAATGTTGATCCTAAACGGAAAACAAAACTGTGTTGCAATACAATACCTAACGACATTGAAAGAGATACAGAAGATTAAGTGCAGAACAGGTTTCTTTTAACATGAACACACTGCAGTATCACTGTTGCCTTAATCCCTAATGAGGCCCATAGGAAGGTGCTCTATCAGGGATTAAATCACTCTGCTGCAGTCATTCTGCACTCTGGTAAATCCCTTTTAATCAACAAGCCCTGGGCAATTTTTCAGTCAAAACCTTAAAGAAGGTAACAGCTATTTGTTTTTTTTATTTGATGGCCAGCACTAGGTCAATGTCAATTCTTAGACCTTGCGTATACTCTCGGCAATAAATCTGCTATATTCATCCGAAGGTCTTTTATTGTCAGAGATACCCAACAACCGATCAGTACCATAATCACATTTGTTACATGAAGGGTCTGCGATGGAAAAAAAAAATCTGTTATGTTAAAGATGTACCCCTAGAAAATATAGAGGCAGACTGGATGAAATGCTGCAAAACAGACCCAGTGGAATACAAAGAGGCAAAATCGTCTGAGGCAGAAAAGCTCATCGTTTTCCTGCGTTTCCACCACAGCGCCAGCGAATGAGTTGCTGTACAGAGGAAGGCAGAACACGGTGCTATTTTTAGAGACTCCCATTCGTCCTTCCGAATGCCCTGCTGTCCCAGCCTGGGCTCACCTCACAGCAGACTGATGCTGGCTGAGATCTTCGCAGGGCTTGGGCACAATCAACAGCTGCCTGCCCATTCCAGCCTACAGGGAGGGGCAGGCTGTAGAACTGGGCTTGACTGGATTCTCGTGATGCCAATAAAGGTAAAATCTCTCTTCGATGTGTTACTTCTGTCACCACGCCTCTTTATTAATTACACGACACAGGCTGAACCCTGTGAAGGGCTGGTTAATATTCAAGACACTTACTGAAGCATCTGAAAATAACAGCCTGTATCTGGCCAAATAAGGAATAACTGGGTTGTTTTGAAATTCTGCTGAACAAGTAGTAATTCAGCTACTTTGGAAATTCCTGTCCTTCCACAATGGGCCTTTTAACAATGTTCTTTAAGAAAAAGAGCTTTTCTTGTTCTTTTTTTTATTTTCTGCTGCTTTTGCTTTAAAAGATGGCAACGCAATTTGAGGTCATCAGGCAAAAATAGGTAGATTGCATAGCACAGAAGATATGGCTTTAGTAATGTCAGATTATGTCAAAGCCCAAGTCGAAAGCAACTGACCTCTAAACAGGAAAAGTGTTATCCGGGGAAGATCTCCATCTGGAAAGGTAACGTGAGCATAATATTAACAGCTTTTTAAACTATTACAGTTGGCATTTGCTCATTACTTCTACGTGAAACCAGCCATCAGGGCTGAGCAAACTATGAAACCCTTCATTAAAGTCGTAGGTTTAATTCCAGCACACAGAGGAAGATCAAGCATCGTGATACGATGCTTAGCCTGCTCAGCTCATTAACTAGTTAGCCTGGCTATTTTGGTTGACTCCAGTGAAGATGGGACACACAAATCACAGGGCCATTTAAGCCAGAGAACTACTGTACTGTATGTCGAGCAGGCTGTTTTAGCGAAGCATACACTTTCCAAAACAGACCTCAGAAGAGTATCTCGCGAACAGTTAATTCAACTCATTTCTGCTTCCCAAAGAGTTAAGCCTATTACATTTTCTTCATAACAGCCACATTCACCAGCCTGCATCTGGAATTGCGAACCGACTTTAAAAAGCCGAAAAAGACTTTGGATAATCAGACTGTGGTGGAAAGAGGTTTTCAGGCCATAATTTTCCTGTAAAACACTCATTTGTGTTGTCTTGGTTACCCGTTGAGACAGGCCAAACAACAGCTTGCTCTCCCTAAGTGTTGTGGGAGAGCCAGAGGAATGCATGGGAAATGAATCACTGTACAGGCAGCCTCACGGCCCCTTTCAGTCACAGACCGGCTGCCCAGCGAGAGGTGGAAACGCTGAAGTCACTGCCTGCAGCTCAGTGCTGGTTCCTCACCAGACCATCCCTCAAACTGTGCACCTAGGGGCTTTCTGCTGTCTGCACAAAGAGAGCTCCATTCTCCCCTGCATCGGAGAAGAGTGCATACACCCCAACTGTACTGCTGGAATACACTGAGAAACAATGAAAGGGCTTTGTGGTTCCTGTTCCGAGTTCCTACAATTTGTTTGAACAAAGAAAAAAAGAGACAAGACTACTCAAATACGCACACCCGCGGAGAAATAAACAAGACCCAACACTGAGATGCAGTGTCTTCTGTGTTTGCTTGGCAATTACAGAAAATGGTTTTTCCCCACATTTATTGAATCCTCGAATTATTGTAAAAAAACGATAACAGTTCCTTCACTTTCTAAATATCATACACTAATAATTTTTTGTTTAAAAAAAAACTAAAAAAAGCTGAGCACTACAACACAGAGCTAATAACAATATCTAAAAAAAACCTTAGATAAATTGACATATACTGGGTATCATTGCAGATATTGGGTATGGATTATGTACTGAATATATACATATTCATCATGGTTATAGTTTCCCACTAAATGCAGATCTCCACATGTATAAATACTCCTAATGTAGTTTTTGTCTTGAAAGTATAATATTTATACTGAAAAATAACAGTAAAACAAAATGCCCTACCAAAGTAAAATACTCTGCTATTTCTTGCCCTATAAATCTTTTGTTCTTGAGGCACTCTAGCACTATAGAGGCGTTCTGTTTCTCACACTGCAGTGAAAACCACCAACGAGCTCCATATTTGACCACTTTCTTTTGCAGAATGGCATCCTCAGACGAATCTTAAACATTTGTCTGAACCTGCTAATCTTACAGTATATAATCGACATCACCAGTTTACCGCCTGTTGAGGCTGCAGACACTCATTCTGGCGCGAAAATAACTTGATCCTTCAGGGTTCCCCCTCCACCAGGGAACCCACCAGCATTCCTCACATTCCACCACGGTCAAAACTTGTCCGTCCATTCCTCGACGCACTTTAAACTCACTGGTCGACTGGTCTCAGGCTGGCTTAACCTACTAACAATAAGGCTCTTCAGTTTGTGCAGCGCCCAATCTCAAGATAAACACCCTATATACATTTTAATGTAACTAGCAGGTACATTAAAATTAAAAAGGGCAACTTCAATAGCTTTCACTTACTATATATTAGTCTATATTCATATATGACATTCTAGAGGAGGCATTTAGGTTATATATATACATGTGTGTGTAAAATCAAAACATGAAAATCTACCAGATTTAATAGCTGACTAAAATGCGAGGTTATCTCAACGTTATCCAAGCCAAATTCGTCTTCCCTTCCATAATCAGCCGGCCGCCCTGTAGAGGGCGATAGATCTAATCGAGGGGAAACAAAAACTGCAATAAAGGTTCAAAAACGGAACAAAAATCACAACGGGGCCGGTTGAACCCGTTTAAAAACCTAACAAAAAATCTAAATGAACGAATCCCGACTTCTGTTTCTTCGTTCAAACGTTTCTGAAGAGCTGTAGTTGTAAAGATACCATTCAAACGAGAACGCGAACTCCTCTTGCAAATGGATACGCCTAGTTTTTCGTTGAAAGTTTATGCTACAAAATGCTTCTGCATCTCTTTTGACGTTATAAAGGAAACTTAAACTGCCAAACTGAATTCGGACACCCTATATATAGTTGCATATAAAAGACAACATAACCCCGGAGGTGGGGTGGAGACTGAATGCGACAAACTGAATCTGGTGATCGTCAAGTGCCACACCAGCAGCGCCGATATCTAGGGCTACAGCGTTGGAGATGCCAACGTTTTTAACCCTGAAAAGACGATCTTGTTTTAACGGAAACGGGGACAGCTGAGGACATAATCCCTCTCCCGACGGATGCAGTGCGTATCCTTCCCAAGAAAACGTTTTAAAAAAAAAACCCAACAACCCCCTGTCTTAACCGATATTCCTTTTGACAGCTGAAGACCAAGCTGAATCAGCGACTTGCCGAGAAATGTTTCACCGCCTGCGCAACAACGTTGCGGGCAAACATTTCTGTTTGTTTCTTTTTTTTTTTATTACAATGTATCCCGTACCTCTTTGAGCTGGTCGAGCTCCTGTCGGACGGTCTCGTACTCGGCTTCCAGGTCGTCATACTGCTGCTTCAGCTGCTGCTTCTCCTCCAGCACCGCCAGCCCGTACTCGGCAGCCTGGATCTTCTCCCGGGTCGTCTCGCTCAGCTCCCGGGACAGCCGCTCCACCTCCGCCCGGAGCCACTGCGGTCCGGCGTCCGGCACCACCACCGACCCGGGATACTCGTCCACGGACATCTTGATCTCGGCTGGCCGGCGGCACACGCAAGCGGGGTGGGGATCTAAAAGCAGTGAGCAGAGAAGCTTGAACCGGATCCCTCGCCTCTGGAAGGACCGCAAACGCCCCTTCTGATTTTAAAAAAAGGGGGTTTTAAAGTCTTCTGCGTTTGAACTGCATGTTTGCTCTCCTTCCCTAGCAGTTGCTGTATTTCAGCCCTTCCGCTTTTTTTGTTTCATACGCGAAAACCAGCCCTTTTTTTTCTTCTTCCCCCCAGACCGTTATACTGGTCTCTTTTAAATCTAGTTCATGGTTGCGGCTTCTGGTGCCCTGAGCTTCTCCTCCTGCTCAGTTAATACTGATGGGAGGGGGGGCTGCGGACTGTCGTGAAGTCATCCCCTGGGATGCGCTCCAAGGGAGCGTTGGCGCATACCGGGAGATGCAGTGCTCTTGTCGGCTGTAACTACAGCGCGACGGGTCAAAAGAACTCCAACTCCCATGATCCACTGCTAGTTTGTACATGTGGACAGCTCACTCGCTGCCAGAAGCTGTAACGCTCGCTTTGACTACTATATGGAATATGTGGAGGGCGGCAGAAGCCCGAAGAGTGAGCGGTAGCGCCACCTTCAGGTTAAAAAAAAAAACGGATATTTTATACCGCTGTCTGCATTTACAGGCAGGCCCGGTCAGAGATGAGCTACGGTGCGTGGAAAACTGCATTTGGGAATTGGTATTTAGAGTCCTTCGGTAGTATTAAGTCGTTAAACCTGATTGCATTCGAGCGTGTGTTCAATGACAAGGAAACGATTTTATTATCGGTTACAGTTTTGTAAATGAACATAACGAATACCGATTTGTCTTATTGAGCTCTTCATTATAAATATATCAAATGTATTGTATTTAACCTATACCTTGCATATTACGAAAGCAGACCAAAAGTAGATTATGTCAACGAGGGTAAATCAGTACTTCGTAATGTATCTGACGAAGGTTTGCGTTCGAGATCTTGTACACGTTTGACTTCGAAACCACAGAGTTTAAAGAATTATCTTTCACGTTTCCACTACTACAAGGATTTAAATTATGCACTGCCAGTAGAACGTCATTAACTGTGATGTGGTGTAGTATCATAATAATTAATTGCATTGTATGTCGTGTTTTCATCCCAAAGGATCCCAAAGCACTTTACACATAAGAGGGGACTCACTTTGGCACCTGGATGCCATTATCTGCCACTATACCGCAGGTCAGTTGAAGAAGTGAGAAGTTACTTGTAAAATCCCTGAGCGCGATTTAATTTGAATCCCAGGGTGAACAACACCCGTACTCTTACAAACAGCGCCCAGTGATCCTTAATGACCACGTATCTAAGACTACCGTCTTACATCTCAGCAGCAGGATGACACTTGTTACTGCAGTTCTGACACGTGGGAATTGATGGTACAATCCCTTAGAGATGGGGAGCGCACCACTGTTTCTTGCCTTAATCGTGAGTCTTGAGGCGGGGGCTGGGGGCGACATGTCTTTGGGGTTTCAGTGGGCACCTTCCATCATCAGTGCATTGTCTATGAGCCCACAACATCTCCAGAAGTCTCCACAGTGGTTCTGGCGTCCCAGACCCACCCCCAACCCCCTCTCTATGCCTGCCCAGCCTTTTTTTTTACTGTTTACTTGGGGGGCCTGCAGGGGTCACTGGTCTTCAGGCAGAGACAAGTTCCTGGTCACCATACTGTGGGCTCTCATTTGGAAATTCTGGTCTAGAGAGGAAAGAGCACCACCTAGTGGTCCACCAACATTTTATTCTGCTAGATTCCCATTCTTGCAACTCCAGGATGTTGTACAATGTCATTTGGCTGAACAACTTACATAGTGCCTCTAAGCAAGTTACCTCTCTCAGTTTGCTCCATTAAATAACCTCAGAGGAAAATTGGTACATTCCAATTTGAGTCCCATCATTGTAAATTATTTGGTTAAATAAATTGGGATCTGACCTTGCTCGTCACTAGCAGGATAAGAAACTACAAATTTGGATACCGCTCTTCAGAAAATATAGCATCAGGCCGAGTGAAAGCGAAAAAGGAGAATATTCTTTTTCTTTTGTAATTTGGTGAGAACACAAACCTTAGACTGATACAGTACATCGACTTTGAAAACTGAAGGTCTTTTGTTATGTTTAAAAAGCAAAAGGAAATATTCTGCCAGTGCTGGGTAAAAGTCTGATTCAAACAAGTCGATGATTACATTTCCTTAACCAAAATTAAATAGATCCACCCACTGTAGAAGAAGCAAGAATACTCTGATTAAATCTAAACACTCCACTGCAAGACACTGCTTTCCTATAACATAAACATGTTTTCTGAACTCTCATCATTCTGATATAACTACTGTTATGGCTATGAAACTATGAGATATAGCAGCCTTATATTGTACATTCATATACATGGCATATATCATGAGATATCCTGTACAGTTATTGTTTCCCTTTTCCCACAGTAGTCACAGATGTATTTGCTTTTTGTAAGTTGATGTCTGTGTTTGCTGAAGATTGCCATTCTTGTATTTCTGACAGCTGCGTTTTCTGAGTCTCCCTTTGCAGTCTGTCAGCTTTGCTTCATTATTCGGGTTCTTCCCAGTCAGATGTCATGACATGCCAAAATTTGCTACTACAGAAATATCCAAGACATGCAGCTGTGGTTCTCCAGAAGTCTGTATTCTGAGCAGCAGCTGCAGTCCTTTCTTTGCCAAAATACCTAGCTGTTCATCAGATATTTCAACCAGAGCCACCCCCACACATCGCCACCCTCATATTGTGACGATATTGTGAAAACCATTTAGAAACACATATATTATGAAGTAAATATTTAGAATCATACACATACCGTATTAGTAAAATGAGAAAGACACACGTAAATGTTTTCAACGATCGAATGGGTAAGACTATGGGGGATATTTGCAACGCAATCAATGAAAAAACTGCTGAAAAGTGTAGGTCTGATAATTAGCATAAATCAAGAATATGCAAATCATAAATCAAGGACAAACTGCGCTGTAGCTGTATTGTAATTATGCATTCTTTTAACCCTCCCTGCTTCCCAATTAAGTTCATAAACCCCAGCTTGAGGGCTCACAGCAATTTACATTTTAAGATTTATCTAAACAAACATCATGAATGTATAACAGACTAAACATATCCAAGCAGGGCTGATATGGAGTGGTACATAGCGTGTGATCTGGAAGGCATTGTGTGGGACCAAGAGAAAAGATGTACATGGATGGGTAAAATTGATAATGCAGAGTGGAAAATTGTAACATACTCTGCATAAGATTCTACAGATGGTGCCCAGAGCTCTTTGCCTCAGTGAGTTCATCCAATTCACGTTTTAATTATTTTTCTCCCATTTTAATTATTTTCTCCCATGTGTGGGTGTTGGCAGACAGCAGTTTTCTGAATGGCTGCTCAATATTTAAAGCATAGATTTTGGAAGTGCTCATCAGTTGTTTCAGGTGGATATAATACATATAAATTGTAAATAAGTAGATATGGTATTGTGAAACGCCGAGAGCAGTATATGCTGACAGAAAATCAAGTCTGCTGCCGTCTGCCAGAGGAAAAATGTCCTGACAGAGGACGTGCAGTACACTGGGCAGCATATGGCATGCAAACAGTCACAACCACACCTCAGTGTGAGTGAAGCTTCTATAGATCAGTGCCTTTACCTGCTTAAGTGGCAGGTAAGAAAAGCATTTTAATGACTGCTGTACTTGCATTTTTACATTTTTTCCTCAACTAAATGCCGCACTTAGTAAGCAGTGTTTGTAGTTCTATATGTGTTTGCAAGACGTGCATCCCATACAGTAAACATAACATAAATAAAATGTAAAGTAAGGGAACGGTTTACATGGGTGTAATGTAAGTGTAATTGTATTCCTCAAACATATAATATACTTTTACAATTCATCAAAGTTAACTGTCCGATGTCCGATGGGTTGTGGCAGGTTTCATGGAGCTGTAGGTAACTTGAAAACAGGTAAGGGACTGCTGAAAAACTAAAGCAATTTGTTTCTTTGAAACAGGAAACATGCACACACCCATCATCACTTGAGGAAAGCAGCAGTGTGGAGTACTGGTTGGTGCTCCAGACCAGAGGACTGTGGGTTCAGTTGCTGCTTTCAAGGCCCTGCTGTATATACAGGTCTCCAGGTCGTCACTGAAAATGAGTGTTTGTTCTCAACTAACTTAGTTCTAGGTTTAAAAAAAATTAGATAGATTTAAAAAAAGAAAATAATTTTAAACCTTTCTTTATGTAATAAAATACATGAAACACTTAATAACTCATAGATTCTGTCACAAAGCATGAGTTGGTATAGTATGTCCTGCCTTTCACCTAGAGGCTGTGTGATAATGGATTCTCTGGACCTGTTTTCTGTTCCTGGTTACACGTCATGTATTTTGCTGTGAATTAAACATCATGACCATTTAAAACCTCGTTTATCACTGTATGCACCAATTACTACACTACATAGCGTATGAGTTATGAACAACAAAGTATATGTATTATTGCTTGTTTGATGTGGGGGTTCCAACCACATTAAAATAAAACACAAACCACAGTTTAGCCCAAGCCTTCATGATGTTTGGTGTCCAAAATGTCCCAGTTGTTCATTTGGGTAAATGTCAAAGAAAGATATTGTTCTTATTTAATTAACGATGCACTAAATCCTTAATACGTTGTCAAGTCAAGTCAATAGCTTTAGCAGTTTGACCCTTTCCCTTACAAAAAAATAAAGACTGGGACTATGTAGGGAAAAGCAAACTCATCCATCAGTGAAAGACATCTACTGATGAAGATCTCTTCTATGCACTGTAGTTCTTCCTGGCATACTGCATGTAATGCCAGAGAATCTGAAATAAATGAAGAAAATGTGAAAGGCCTTCAGAATGTGGTGTGAAAACTGTTTTATGTACCTAGGTGTTGGGTATTTGAGATTTTAACTTTCCTTCTTTTAGCAACAGCTTAAGTAATTTATCTCAGTTATTAATAAAGTCCGGCTTGAAAACGAATTACAACCATTTGAATTCAGATCGTGCACATTTTTAAGCTCTCATGTCTGCAAACCAGGCTCTTCTGAACGAAACAGGAAGACAGCGGCTGTGAGGCTGACAGCACTGGGCTTATGAGTCCTCAGTGGGATTTGCTCACATCCCTTGATATGGCTGGAGTATACAGTGTGGACCATGAAGAAGCTGTTACATCCAGGGACAGCATTCTGTGCTCCAACACGCTTCTCCATCATTTGGTCTAACCTTGGGGTAGTGTGCCTGGTAATGGATAATGTCAGCCCCCCCATGAGAATGTGGCTGTCAGAACCTCTTGTCCAAATGTGGGGTGATCCTTCTGCAAGGGCAAAGACAGGGTGGAGAGAGCGAAGCAAAAATGAATATTGGGAGCAAGTCAGCAGTGAATGTAGGTAGGTGAAGGTGGGAGAGATTAGGGTTTGACCTTCTCTCGGACTTTCGTTTTAAACTCCGTAACTACTGACGCTCTGAAGAATTTGGTGGGTCTGCGCCAGTTTTAATGAGGCGTTTGCAATTTCCCTGATTCACTGCGGGTTGCCATTCCTTAATTGCCAAGAATATAATTCTCTGTGATTGAAGGTTTTGTTTTTCATGCAGCGCATTAAAAATTAAAAATGCCACTTCTGTAACAGCTAACGCCCGATAAAACTCCTTGTCGTGCAGATGCCTGCTCTGAACGAGCAGCAGACAGTTTGAATCATTTTTGTTACAAAGTAATTCCTTTTTCTTCTTCTGCTTCTCCTTCTGACCCTCTTTTGGATCAGCAGGCTGACCCAAATGGCACTGCACACAGATTCTGAACAGAATAGCATTCAGTTTTGTACTTTTTATTTAAACCCTGTATGTCTTTGCCTGTTTACAATGGTGTCTTTTGAGAAGAAAGTCATAAGGCAAGTTACCCCAGTTCATACTGTTTGTAGTCTGTTGTAAACTGTATTTTACATAGAGGATTTAAGACTTCAGAAGACAGTTTAGCTGTAGGGAGCAAATAACCTCTCAAACCTTTCCCTTCACTGATATAGAGAGACTTCTTCATTTACTGGATTCCCATTTCTATAGACGGTTTCAGAACATTTAGCTCATTTTTTGAAAAATAAACAATGCAAAGGAAAAGTGTGTTTAATATTCCTCCCACGTTACATGGAAAAGCAAAGAATATTACTGTGTTCTGTCAAATGTAGGATAAACAAAAAAAAAACACCTCTATTATTAAGATGAATTAGATGAATTAATTTTGATTTAGTCTTATCTCATTTCCTAACTTTCGTGGTGGATATTTGTTTCTATGTGTGAGAAATTCCAGTCAGTGTTTTTATTCTCAAATCTAATACAACAGACATTGTAGTTGTCCTCTACAATGTTATTAAATATCTACACCCAGCTTAGACAAACAATAACATTCTGTCAAAACATTTCAGCACTGTTTCAGAACATCTGTAATAATTAATAGGACAGAACAAATGGCAGGGGAAAAAGATACAACTACTAAAAAAGTGAAAATCAAGTTGTAAATGAACATATTTCCGATATGTATCCAGAAACAATTGTTTAATTTTGCTAAAAAACCTATTATTATTATTATTATTATTATTATTCACAAAAGGCCATTAGTTGACTATTTAAATATGTTACATAGAAGCAATACAATGCCTCTATTCAGATACAATGTTAATTACATACAAGCAATCTTTATTCCCAATAGATTTACATAACGTACACAAATAAACTGGTTATATTCTTATATGTAGTTAACACAGGGAAAATAGATGTATGTTAGTAGATTGTCAAAAAAGTCACTAATAAAACTAAATATATTACTACATTATTGAAAAAACAGCACTGATGTCCTGCGAAAACCATTTTTGTTTGAAAATTTGAATCCAATTTGCTTTATTGGCTATTACTAAAATCTAATTTGATTTTAAATTTGATTTAGATACTAAAATCAAAACATATTTTTATTTCGTTTTGAAATAAAAGCCACAAAACTTTAACTCCACCTTCACGATCATAAAACACACTGTCGGGAAGGTTAGAGAAGACAGGTATTGCTCCTGGTAAAATAAGAATTTCAATATAGTAGTAATTTGCACTCCACCTACTTCATCACAAAATAGACTTAGAGATAGTTACTATGTTAGCAGGCTCAACGTCTGGTTGCTGTGGAAACCTCCTCCAGACAGAAAGTCTAATGTCTTATTATCTGTTGATTATTTCCGTACGTTTAATGAGAATCCAGCCCCAATGCCAACATGTGATCTGAAAATGAACTGAGTTTTTTTTTTACTTAATTCTTCTTCAGATGCAGTGGTTTAATATATTGGCTGTAAGACCTGTATCTATTTAATATATTGGCCATAAGACTGTTTATGGCACTGAAAAACCTCCAAAAGATTCCACTCAGACATTGTAGAATTAATTAGATAACATCCAGGGGGAATTTCTATTAAAACTAATGGAATTCTGCTCAAAGCTATTATTTTATATTCTATTAACTCATTTTTCTATTAACTCTTTTTCTTTTATTCTAATTATGAAGAAAATCTATGGGAAAATGAATGCCACGCTGTGTCTCTTCTGACCTTCAACTCTCTTCTGACCTTCAACTTCTCTCAGAAGATCCTCCTTCATAAATACGTTTGCTCTGATTTTGCCGAGAAAGGTCAGTTTTGAGGGAGATCATGGGAAGCATCCTTTCTGTACAGTGTGTATGTATGATGGGTAGGAATGTGAAGAGCATGCATTTGATTACCTTATCTACAGCACATGTAAAGGGTTCATGCTACTGTGGCAGAGCAATAATGTGTAGGTTGTGCAAGAGTAACTCATCAGCTCTTGACTGGTCATGTATCCATCCATCCATTCACTACCCATAGTCCCTTTATCCTATGGAGGGATGCCGTGAGCCACAGTCTATCTCAGAAGCGCATGGAGACGTTCCAGTTCCAGGGATCCACATGCACACACGGGGAGGATGTAGAAATGCCAGGTAACCTAGCCAGCATGTCTATGCAAAATAGCACAACGTTTCATTTCACAACGTGTGACACCCCAGGAAGGCTCCACTCCCAAATAGTTGTGTTTTCTGTCTTTTCTTTTCAGCAGGGAATAAACCTCTTACTTGTTCCTTTGCAGCCTGCGCATGCTGACACAGCTCCCCGCCTGGACTACTGTGTGTGGAAAATGCCAGGAAGCATGTGGAGAAAACTTCAACGTCAACACAGGGAAAGATGCAAACCTTACCCAGAAAAGTCCAGAATTGAACCCAAGAATCTTGTGGGGCAAGAAGAATAGCTCTGCAAATACTATTTTACCTATGAAAAAGTTTACAAAGACTCCTAGCTGTCTTGCAGATTAACTGTCCTTTTATGTCAGATCAAATGACCTGTAAAGTGTGTGGAACTTTTAGAACGATATAGCTTTCACTTTCACTTTTCATCTCCATCAAAAGGATTTTCTAATAATGCTACAGCCAATATCTGATGACATTTAGATCCCATTAGGTTACCTTTTAGTGTCCCAGAATGAATTTATGCACCTTATTCTCACTAAATTCTGAAAAGAAAAATTAAATACAGGGTTCAAACTCCAGCATTGTGCCAGAAGCAACTTGAGACAAATCCTTGATCTACTCAGGGCAGTAATTTTATATCACATACAAAGCCAGCATAGTCCTAAGCAAATACCATTGTAATGGTATAGATTTATACATCCCCCCTTTCCCTGTTTCCTCATATAACTCTCCTTTGAAATGAACTCACTCAGCAGGAACCTTGCAGTATACTGCAGATGAATCACTCTTCAGAGTTGATACCAGCCAAGATGGTGTTTGTCTTTGGAAGGAATGAGAGAGAGAAACTCATTTCCAAATTAAAAATAGTTCAAGAAAGATTAGCAAGGAACTCTTCCAGCAATCATACTTCCGTCAGTCAAGCCCAAACTAAACAGTGGAGATGATCAGAATGCCCAGATCAGCATTACTGCATGCAGACACAACATTAACTACAAGAAACAGTATTAATTCCTACACAGACTTGTGTTTTTTGGGAGACTTTTTTGTTTTAAGTAGAAAAAAGGGAGTAAGCATAATAATTGAAATTCATAGCATTGATAGGGAAGGGTGAGATCTGTTGGGAAAATACTACTGTACATGTCGTAGGGTAAAAATGTCTGCAAACTTGTTGTTAAATAAATTAAAAAGAATAAGGAACTTTTCATGTATTCAGTTGTAAAAATACTGAACTGCGTGTAAGACATTTTATATGTAAAGCAAATTAAGATGGAAGGCTAAAAAACAGATGTGTTAAAATGAACAATTTTTCAGTTGTTCATGGCTGTTGTTCTAGGCAAACTAGAAATTTTCTTACAGTACTGGTAAAGAATTTTTATTATTTAAAAAAAATTTGAACTTTTTTCTTTGCCCATAGATTATTAGGGTCATAATCTAAACCCTGGAATTGGGCAATTCATTATAAGGTTATGAGGTTAGCGTCATAATCTAAACCTTGAAAAATTCGCAGTTTCATTTTCTAAACTGCGTGTGTGTGCATACAGGATTTAATGCATACCTCGCATTAAAATCTGAAAACAGCTGTGGGAGCACAGAACAATCTGCTCAGGCATGTTGCTGAAGCTGAAACTCCGGCTTCTTTGAAGGAACAGCTGAATGAGATCCTTGCATCAGTTAGCTACTAACCACAAAATGGGTTATGCGGGCTGCTTAGCCTCCTCTCCATTGAAAACATTTCCGAAGTTCTTCTTATGTTCTTTTGGTGCGGTAAACAGTATACTCTGGGTTACTGCACCTCTCACCAGTGCAAACACATTTCTGATGACACATGGATGTAGTATGTACGTGTATGTCTTCTCTGTGTGTATTTATTTCATGTCTGTACACAAATTACATTGGTTTTAAACAGTCTTCTGATTTTCTAGCCGAAATCCAGACACAATGCTAAAGTTTTCCATTGGTGACCAAGGGGTTTTCCAAGGGGCTATGAGCAGGAAGACAAGCCCCCCCCCAAAAAAGCAAAACCCATCAGCAGGCTTCAAGCCAAGTTCAAACAAGCCCAGCCACATGTGGGGTACTTGCAAAAAACAACCTCCAGAGGGCGCCCATAGTCCAGATAGATAATTAGTTGTTTCCCATTGAGGTTGCAAATCCAAGCAGGTTTCTCCTTCACCTCCTTAGGCACACTTACTTGTCAGAGCAAATGATACTATATTAAGCCTGACAATGACATTTATTGAAGGCACTGTTGAATGCTTAAGAAAAGTCACTGAATCAGAGTGCAGGCTTGTGAGGGTTAAATAAAAAACACCCCTGGTAGATTTAGAGACCTGTGAAGGAACAGATAATCGATTACAGTGCTGCTCTCATCCCTCACCAAATTGCAAGGTCTACAGTATATGAGCTTCCTCCCTGTAGCTGTGGAAACAGAAACACAGACGATTGTTAGATTTGTGTTGCCCACCTCTGCCTCTGGAAAGATTTACTAGTTCTCAATGTTCTTTTCCTCAAAAAACTGATACTGACTTTTGTTTGGTTACAATGATTGCTTGGTTACAAAGGCTGCTTAAGAGAAATGGAATACTTCAGCAGGCATATTCAAGTTGAAAAAGTCAATTCTATCCAAACATTCTGCAGCACATAATAAGCAGCAAACACATGGTATGTTTCAGTCCTCTGAGAGTGCCATCTGTTTTCAGGCAGTATCCGAGCAGTCGTTTTCCCCTATTGAAGTAGGGTGCCTTAATTTGAATGTGGGCCAAAATTGTCAGCTGTCAACAGAAAACAAATGAGATTTGTAACTGAGATGCTGAAATATAGTTGACTTTTTTAAGATGCTACAGTAAACCCTTTTGACAGGCTATAATATCGTAACACTAATATTGTTGTACAGCCAAGGATGAAAACTTGTGATCAAAGATCAGTTGTCGTGGTTGGATTCACTGACCCTTTATTTCTAATGTACAGTCATTTTCCAAGTCCTGGATTATGACAAGTGACATTAATTCTTCAGCTGACTTTAAATTCACAAGGCTTGCGCAGTTCTTAATGCGCAGATTTCTTTTAAACGTGGTGATACATGTCAGGCAACAGTCTTATATCCAGGGTGAAACTGATCAATTATACCATTCATAAAATAATGATCTTTTATTGCCCAAGAGTGACACCTAAGACTTGTCTGGGCTTGCCTTGCCCAAGTAAAGTGTATTGTGTCAATGTAATCTTCCTCAGCCAGCACATTAAGACAAGGAAATTATGTAGCTAAACAAATAGCAGCAGAATATGAGCTTGATTTCTATTAGGAAACTGATGCAATTGAGGAGCTGAGAGGTGAACAACGATGCTCAGCCATGAACAAATTCTGTTTTTGTTCTCTTTTGAAAATCAATCATTACACATACTATCTGATAACAGCCGTCCCTAAAATGTGTATCATCCACTTCAAATGACAGGATGGGTTACAATACAGATTCCATAGATGCGATATAAAAGTTATAAAAGCAGCACATGGTGGGCTGAGTATTCCATAGAGATATGGGGGCCAGAGGCTAAAAAGGAGTTCAGAACAGCCTCCCTTAGCAAATACAGGACTGTGGTCATTCAGTGTGTGTGGTAGTGGGGGGTTGAGACTCTTTTGAAGAGCTGTCCACTCTAGACTCCCATCACCTGCGCCCATGAGCAAAAGACTACCATGTTTACGTGTTAAGCTGTGAGTTTTCCTCAAAGGTTATTTTGCTGTTGTGTGATGTATAATCTGTGGTTGAATTAATTCCTTTGTGAATATCCACATGGCGACACTCAACGATGTCGTGTTCCACTAGGAGTGCTATCATATGGGGTCCACATGGCACCTTTTTGTACACGTACGATGTTTTGAAGGCAAATGGGTGGGGTTAGCCTTCAATGACGTAGAGCAGTGACAAAATCAGGTTACAGTAAAAACATACAAATGCATGCATCCACATCTGTTCAATTATGAAGGCTTCCTGAGAAGTGAAGTGTCCTTTGTCTCTTTGTATTAGATAATTAATATAAAATCCCAAATATATTACTTGGATGTACTGCATTACTGTTTTTTGAAGTCACAGAGAAATTCCTTACTTATCCATATCAAGCTGAATACCTGCTGATCTTCATTCCAGCTCAGGTCTGTTACACAGTTGAACTCTCAATTTACTTAATGAGAGGATTCATTTGAACTGTTTCATATTGACTATTCACTATTGTATTTTATAATGCAAAATAAGTAAAAGAAAATCCCAAATGTTGGAGTAGAATAACTTAATATATATAAAATATAATATATAATATAATATATGTGAATATTAGTTTTTTCATGTTAATATATTTTATATAGGATTATAGATTGAACAAATACAAAATATGATTACAAAATCTCACCCTGTGCTGAGATTGCACAATGTGATATTTGCTTTTCTGCAAAAAAAAAACAAAAGTCTGCTTTTCAGGTGAACTTTCATGGAAAAGGAGCTAGGTTTCAACACAAATAAATCAAACACAAAATCAAACAAATAATTGGTTTCTTAATATTACATCTACAAGTCCTGTGTCATTTCTACAGGATTGATCAGAAACAGCAAATAGACATAGCAAAAGCCATGTTTTTCTCAAACTCCAAAATTAATTTGATCAAAATTAATTTTGTTTTGCAACCAACATGTTTTGTTTTTAACCATTCACAACATATTAGCAAAAGTGAAACTTTTTATATTTGAGGGACTTTCCTGCATGATTAGTTCAGTCGGATATAAAGGACAAATAACTTGCTTGATCTCAAGCAAAGAAGTGTCATAAAAGCACTGTGGTTTCATTTTCATTTTATCTGCTGAAGAGTTTTGTATTGCAAAAACATGAATAAGGTAAGACAATTTTTTATCATTGAATTTAACGTATGTTAACATCCCAAGCCTTTTATTTTTTTGTCGCTTAGGAATGGTTGTCAGATAGCATATTAATCAGACACAATTTAACTGTTAAAAGTGAGTTTTTGATCAAGTTTAGTTATTCACAACTGACATAAATTACTTCTACTTACCTTTTTCCACTCTTCAGTCGTGTTTCCAAGATGTTAATTAGAGAGTCAAGGACAAAAAGAAGTTCTTGGGTATGACGTTTTTAAACACCGAAATACTGAACAGCCCATATTGCTGTTTTCATTTAAACAGGTAATACAGGAATAATCAAAACATTTTGATTATCCAAATGGCTTTTAGTGACAAGTAGCCCAAAGGGACATTCAGTACAGTACAGTGGCTGTAAGATCATTCGAGCAGTTGCCAGAAATAATAAGGACATTGGCACTGATGTAAACTGAAAATATTTTCTCTAGGGTCTGATGACAAAGGACATCATCAGATTATATAACCATTGTAAGTGGATTTTTCATAACTAATACAACAGTATTTTTTAATTTCAGAAAATACATTTAAGTGCTCAAGACTGGTAAACTTCCTAGAGACAATTCCAATAACAGTTAATTTGCTAATGGAACACATACTGCTACACCAATATGATTCTCCTATTAAAATGTTCTCACAGAATTAAGTTTTACTTTCTGCACTTGCTTTGCAAAACACCCACAGTTTATTCTTTTATCTTTTGTCTTCCAGATAAGTTCTATCATTTCTTTGCAATATGCTTCGGCCTGGGAGTTGCACTAATATTCTACAGGCCTTTTTATTGTAAGTAGTCTTGCTGCACAGTGTTGTTCTATAATCGGGTGAAGTGTTTCTGCACTATAAATAATTTACTGTTTATAATGTAGCATTTAAATGAATTACTTCTGAATCTAGGGATCTTGGTATTACATGTAGAATTATTCTAGTTGTGAACCCTTTATTTTCTAACTGCTGTATACAAAGTGTGCCTTATTCTAAGAATTGGCAACATCTTGTTCATCTTTCACAGCGATCACTGCACCTTTGGGGATGGCTGTGTTTTTCACAGTTGTTTTTGAAATTGTCGGTGTGTTCTTTGGTAAGTGGATTTTTGTTCACATCACTATATCACTGCCCTCCCCTAGAAACATCAGTTAGTTTTGCGTTTGCCTTCATTTTCAAGCAGAGAAGCCTCACTTGTATAAGTGAGAGAAACTCAGACTGAATCAGAATTTCACCTCACCCAGTAATCACAAAGCTACAGAGCCAATACTCACTGACTGCTTGCCCTTGGGTAAAAACCCACACAACACAGAATCAAGTACCAGGTTTGGAATTCACAACGGGCACATGGGGTGAACCCTTGCATGTTACAAAGATAAAATATCAGGAAGTACTTCAAATGCTCTTACAGTAAGTTAGTTAATTGACTATAGGAGTCAGCCCTTTTACTTGGGGTTGTGTTTAGCTGCATTGTATAAATATACTAATTGTGTGTAGAGGGTTATATAAATATTTTACTAAAAATGATTATTTAGTTCAGTGGTGTTTGTTGCAGAAAGTCAGATTTTCCTGAAGTTTTTCATATGCACCTTAAGAACTATAGGTAGGTTACCACAAAAAGGAGCTTGTAAACTCAGTTCTTTTTTGGTGTTGTAGATTTGCCAGCCCACACTAAAAAATGCAAAGGAAAACCGTATGATGGAAGAGGTGAGAGGAAATGTCTTGTTTCTGAATTATTATATGTTTTTGTCCCATATGCATCTTAGTTTTGCAAATGACGTTTCTGTGCCTTTGCTTTGCAGACTCATACTTGGGCTTCTGTGTTGCACTTGCTGTGGCATTTATTTGGCGTGACATCGATTATGGTAGGTGATTTTCTCTATTTCAATGTGTGCTTTTAAAGAAGCAGAATTAAATCTTGCTTTCAAGAAGGAGGTGGAGGGAAATATTAAAAGGATGGGCACAGAATGACTGCTGAGCACTGTCCAAGTGAGTGTTGGACCCTTCTAAAAGACTTAAATACTTTGGGAGCCTTCATGATGAAAACCGCTAAATAAATTCAAGGAATTCTCAATATAATGTAACATAATATAAATGAAACGGGCCAGAAAGCATTACTTATGCATGGTTTTAACAACTGAAGGACAACAGGACATCCATCTTTTCTGCTGCTATTCACAAACCCATGTCTAAACTAGCCAACCTAAATCGTAATGATAATTCTGCTTTCTGAAAAATAGGTTTACTGGTTTGCCAGTGGAAAAAGGACGTTTTTAGAATGGCACTGTTCCAGATTCATTTTGAGTAATGGTGGCTTTTTATGTGCAGTTTACACACTGTCATATGGGTGGGGTATCATCACATTTGCTGTGAGAGGTGCCATAAGGAAATACAAATCTCTGTGGTAAGACACTCGTCTTGCATCCTGCCGAACGCTTGGTGTACTTTTTGGTTGCCAAAAAACCCTCTCTTTTTTTACAGGGAACAGAGACAGTCAAGACATTCTCAATGGTAAAAGGTATGAGTTCTCGTTAAAAAAATTAAGATGTTATATATGAAATATAAAGATCCAGTAAGTTGTTATTGTAGAATGACACCTAACAAGAAATATGCACGTCTTAGAAACATTCCATGAAACAAGAAAGGATTCTCGGTGCTGGTATGACTGAACCTCCTGCGTTTGTGATATTGTTCGTACTGTATCTCTAAATCACATCATGAGAGCTCATCGTCAATCCTTTCCATTGTTCTGCTTTTTTTTCAGATTCTTCAAGATCTGAACACGACGCTACTTAACACAGAATTAAACCATTTACAAGCATTAAATTAAAACATTTAATGAAGGACCGTACAGGCTAAAATTTAAGTGCAATAAAACTCGATTTATACATTAATCCGTCTATATAGTTTTATTCATTTTTGCCTACAGCCTCTTTTGCAAACCCTGCCCTGAAGATCTCTTTTCATAGTTCAAACTGGCAGCTATTTTTAACTGCAAGCCCGCCTGCAACAGTCTTGGGTTTCGGGAGGAGCTGCGGGTTCGAGTCAGCGCCTTTCCGACAGGGATCGAGTACCACTGTCAGGCGGCTGTGAGGAAAATATTTTTTTTCTCCAATGCGGGCTTGTGAGGCTTGAGGGGCGGATATAATCCGAAGTTTAATTGGGTATAGGGAGGGGGAAAAAATCAAAACCTCGCACCTTGACTGGAGAACCGTAAACGAGAGTCTGGAACGAACAAAGAGAAACCCGCATGGGTGTCTTACATCGTTGCTCGTCTGAGTGGGAGCAGCTACCGGCAATGATCTTCATTGTCAAACAGGCGAGAGTCGAGCCGAATTCCTGGCTCATCGAGGCCCTCTAGCGCTGACTAGCGGTGTTTCGGCTCTTAAAAATCTACAATTGTTCATCATTTGGCTTTAACGGCTACTGTACATCTCAAGCACCGCACAGAGCAAATGCCCATAGAGGACATAGGACATAAAACACGCTGAAAGCTCCCATTTGCTTTACAGGGGAGTGGATGTGAAAAGCACGGTCTCTCTCACTGGCATGGCTGCAAACTTGCACACCTTCTAAGAGTATTAAAACGTGACTCAAAACAAGAGGAATAATTAAACTACGGCATATTCGCATTTAAACATTACAACACAACGTGTAACATCACATATCATTTCATTCATGACGCAAGCTTTAATTGGCATTTTCCTTTAAAGGTCCATTGCTTTATATTACATATATTTAACTTTATTGCTAGCGATGACCTTGAAGATGCGCTTAAGTGCACAGGTTCAAATCCTGCCAAATACGGCAGCACCTGAATTAGTGGGTTCATGCCAAGCGCTGTTGGTAAGTACAGTATATGTAGTATTTCTAAATCACTTTTACAAATTCAGGGTCCTAGACTTGTGACTGAAAGGTTGTGGTTCCAATCTCAGGCGAGACACTGCCGTCACACACTTGAGCAGAGCACCTCACCTGAACAGCTCTGGTAAAGCACCCAGCTGTGTATATGGGCACAAAAGTCACCTGGGATAAAGGCGTCAGCCAGATAAATTAGTTAGACACCTTAGTGTACGGCCATTCGACTAGGGTGCCAGGTGGGTGTCTGATTTGTGAAAAAGGGACAGGATTTGTTTTCATCTTCACGGGGTGCGGACAAACTGTATTGCTCGATGGGGAAGAGGAGGGGGAAAGATAATCACAAGCAACCCAGATTTGCCAGATTTCAGTGGCCAGTTTATTTAGAGAAACTCTCAGTGTGTCGGTCTTCAAGTGCTTTACGGGGAGACACGGTGCTGACGGGCCTCTGCACAGCTACTTTGCATTGGTGGAGCCGCTTAGCATTTTCTTGACCGCCTGTACGATGGCATCCTTGTCGATGCCGAATATCTTGAGCAGCTCCGCGGGCTTGCCGCTCCGCGGGACGTGGGACACAGCCAGGCGGTGCACCGCGACCCCTGGCTCTCCTGCCACAGCAGCAGCCACTGCTTCTCCGATGCCACCTGGGAAGATCAATTACACCAACCCCACAAAACCCACCCCCCCCAAAAAAAAGGAACCATTTTTAGAAGCAGGCTCAATACAGCTTGTCTGATCGCTGTTCAGTTCATTTTCACTTCAGCTTCTTAAAATGCACGACAAGTTCCTGTTGATCTGAGACACTAGCCAGATCCTTTTACCATGTAACAAGTCTCGGCCACTGAGTGCAGGAGAGATTTGATCTGGGGCCATCCCTGTCTTACTGCGCTAGGTAGCTGCCCGCAGGCCACCACAGCACAGGTATCTGAATTTAAGTCCCTTACTGATTAGATTTGGAAAGTCAGTTTTGCCTTAACCTGCAGATCACTGGATAAGAGCTACAATTCAGGCAAGCTGGGATCCATATAAACCACATTGGTAATGCTGCATGCAACACAAACTTTTTCCTCTATTTCTGAGTGCTGGCATCTACAGTAGGTTGATCTTTGGGTCTCTTTGTTGTTCTTTGACAGCTGTGAGCTTGGCTCAACATCAGCAGTCAAATAAGTCCAACACAGCAAGTTCCTGCTCTTTTATCTAGGTCATAGGAAGCCCAGAGGCCACAATAACAATGAAAAATCTTGATGGCAGATAGTAACTATTGCTTAACGTGCAGCTGTATTCAGAAAAATATCACAGCACTGTACTAACATGCACAGAAATATACAGACATTCAAGATTCATAGTTTACAATCTCCAAGAACTCTACAGAATGTTCAGCTGTTTTTATTTCAATCAGACCAGGAAGTCTGATTGTAAACATAATCCCACCAATTTGTTGCATTTGTGGAAGTTACAAATATGTATAAGCAAAGCAAATGGCTATGTTTAGTTGCTGTGTTCTGTTTATGCAAAAACAAACTACAGCCTTCTTATTTAGGAAACAAAGAAGAATGTATCACAAATGTAATAAAACACAACTTAATTCAATGTACTCTAAACAAATTCCATTTTAAATACAAGGCTCTTGTTTAGTTTCATAGATCACAGGAATTTCCCTATTATCTCAGAAATGTATTGATGAACAACTGTTTTATGGCATTTCAGCAATTTCAACCATTCTCTTTGTGGGCTCCTATTTGTTCAGTCTTACCTTCATAGTAATGGTCTTCCACAGTGAGAATACGACCCCTAGTGGCCTTTCCGTGTTCAAGAATGGTTTTTGCATCCAAAGGTTTAATAGTAAAAGGATCGATCACTCTGATGTTGATCCTCTCTGCAGGACAAGAACTGAATTTTAAACAGGAAACAAAGGCTGTGGCTGTGCAGCTGTGAATGTGCCAGTACACATCCAGAATAATGCTGAAATGCAGCATGTCTGGGCATTGGTATGATACCAATTAAAACAGAAATTCCAAAGGCACACTGTGACCTTCAGCAAAGTTTGCAAGTCGAGTTTTAGGATAAGTAGAAGGAGAATGGTCTAATTATAACAGATGACCAGAATGTATCTGGGATGACCAAATTAGCCAATTAGCTCATTAAAAGACATCGAAGAGTATTTACCTTGACTTTGACTTCACTGGGGCAATTTAGCGTCGTTGCCATTTTAAACCCTGACTTTGAACACTTGGCTAAGATTCTGTTGTTAAAATATCCAGGGACAAAGGAAAAAGAAACAAACTGTACATATAAAACCGGATCCCATAAGAAATCCTAAGAATTCCACATGGCAGAATAGTGACTATGTGAAAAACAAACTGAGGCTCGCTCTCTAGTGATGAGAGAAATGAGTGTCAAGGCTACTGCGTACTATGAGTCGCTCACTTAGTGGCAGTGTGGCTTGGTTTAAGTTAACATGCAACGTTTGCTCTGAGGTTTTGTGGTTATTTTGAGTGTTAAAAGGAAATGTGCCAAAGATCTCTCAAATCCTAAAAACACAGGGTAGTAACGTTTTAAATGAAAGTGAGCATCATTGTTTTGACTTCAGATCATAGCCCACAGGTAAATCAAGGAGCAATCCTTGGGCACACAGAAGGATGTTTTATGGTGGACAGCATTCCCAGTCCTAGGGACTGCCATGCCTGCTGGTTTTCAATACAGCTGAACCTTTAACTTCAAAAAAGGTTGCTTGGTTAGAGCCTTTTGCAAGTTTTTTTTTTCTACTCAAAGGATGGAAAAGCTACTCATGAGACACAACAGGCAAAAGGCAACCTCCTATAGTTTGTAAACCGAACACAATTCAAGAATTCAAATTACACCTATAGTTTGGTCTGTTAAAGGTTCAATTATTTAATTCAGTGCTTAGATAGGACAAAAACACCAGATAAAGAATGCTGAGAATAAAGATAGGGAACGTATACCACAGAAATGCTCACCATTGTACAACATTCACAATGGGTTTTTAAGAGTGACTTCAACCTGCCTCCTCTAAGTAATTCTTGCATACCACATTAATCTATAGTCTCTTAAATCACAACTCTTCAGGCATGATAAACAGTTGCCATATATGTATTTAATTTTTTATTGAGTGGATATCATTCTGGAAACTAGATAATGTGGAGAGGAAAATGGGGAAACATGCAGTATGAAACAGCGGTATCAGACACTGAGAGTGCTGCTCCGTTGCCTGTGCAGTGTCACGCGTGTGCTGATTCACAGCTCTGCACTGCTTACCTTTCTTGAGCTGCTCGGCTGCAGACAGCGCCTCGTGTAGAGTCACTCCAGCTCCGATCACAGTGACATGGTCATCCTTGCTTTGATACACAACCTGGGGGGAGAACAAGATGTCTGAAACGTTGGCTCTACCCTGACCTTCTCACAGTTACCAAATGCAATGTAAAAAAATAGGTCAATGGAAATGTGCTGTCTTACCTACCCGTACATTAATTCAGGGTCTGTTTTACTGTTTCTCAAGGACACAGGGTTTTTGTTAAATGTTGTACAAAATGAAATCTAATGGGATTTAAAAACAAATCCCCGTTATGTTTAAAATGACGCACACATACCTTAGCCTGTCCAACACGAAAGTCCTCATTGTTGTTATAAATGACGGTATTTTCTGGACGACTAGTTCTTATAAAGCAGATGCCCTGTAACAAACCAAAACACAGTTCTAGAAATGAAAGTGCGCGATCGCCGTTTTGCCCAAAGCCCAGATGCCAACCAGTGCCCCTAAACTCTACACCGATGGCACACTGCCTACTGTGCACCACCGCCTCGAGAATCCTGACTGGAGACGTGATCCAGGGTCAAACTAGAGACGTACGAGCAAGGCAGCTTTTTTTTAATGAAAAATGGAAGGCAGCGCGAATCACAGGTAACCTTGAGCAAAGTACTCCTCTCAGCTAGCGGCCCAATGTAAATTGTTTTGGCCAAATTTCTAATAACAAAAATACTGCAATGGACTGGCGTCCCATCCAGGCTGTTGCTTGCCAGGACAGCCTCCAGCTTCCCCCCTGAATGACCCTGAACTGGAGGAAGCGGTCAGAAAATGGATCGGTAACAAACTACTGTATAAAGAAGGGTTACCTTCGTGTTCGCCGCCAGTTCCACTGCTTTTTCGGTGGACACGCCGTCACATGGGTAGAAAACGGTTGCCGTGGGAATGGCTCTGAACATAGCCAGGTCTTCCAATCCCATCTGCGAGGGCCCGTCCTCACCTGGAAGAGGGAGCTCACAGAGGTCAAAGGCCGCGGCGCAGAGGCCTTTCGAAACCAAGAGAACTAGCAGGCAGGTAGGCAGGCAGGGAGACAGGCAGGCAGCATGGCGTGCGGTGTACCTGTTTAACGGAAAACGAAACCCCGCCGCCACACGAGAACTTCGATGAGACGGGAAAAGTGAGAGGGGGGGGGTTGAATTCTAACAGGGGCATCGCAAGGAAATAAGTGGGGAAACAAACCATAAAAAATGAAAGAATTAGGAGAAAATCAAGGACAACAGCAAATAGATAACTTAAAAAACAGTTGCGTAACGTAAACGTCAGCAAAGTCATTCTAGGACTTTTTTTTCCTGCTTGAAACTGAGCTCTCAAAGCTTTCTCTCCGGGCTGGGAGGCCTGGACATGCTAACACTCGTGACAGAGACAGATGGGGCATCGTCAATGGGCAGCGCTGCTACAGCCTCTTGTTACTACTGAAGGATTGGCTGTGCAGCTTTTTGGCTCTTAGCCTTTGAGAAGCACAGGCTACCAGCACAAAACAAACTAACCTGCTTTAATAAAAAGGCAAACAAACATCAATCCATTTTCATTTGTCGCTTAGCCCCAGTCACGTACAAACATTTTCAACGAAAAGATAAAATCAAATTCCTCAAATGAACTGAACCCCATACGTCAGTATATTTAGTACTTTAAGGTCCATAACCTCCCAAGCATGTATGACTTACGATTTTTATCATGAAAAGGAAAACCGAATCGTTGAGGACCCTGCTTTGTGAGCAAAACCGTTTATGTCAACTGCAAAATAGTCAATAGGAACTGCCCTGCTGCAGGAGGGGAACCCGGCAGCAGGCAGGCACTGACCGATGGAGATGCCGCAGTGGGAGCCGACCAGGTTGATGTTGCTCTCGGATATAGCCGCCATGCGGATTTGGTCGTAGGCGCGAGTGAAGAAGGTGGCAAAGGTGCTTGCGAAGGCCACAGTCCTGTCCCGGGCAGCACAGCCAACCGCGACGCCAACCTGGGGTGGCAGAGGGACAAGTGAGCCAGCCTCCTGCGCAGCCCAGGGAGGAAATCTCAGAACAGAAGGCAGGGGGATCAGAAACAAAGAGACACCAGCTCGGTCGGGTGGACTATTTAGAACAGCTTTTTTCTTTGCAGTCCGGCGTTCTTCCTCTTTTACGCTTTAAAGTCCTGTCCAAATTTCTTTTTTCTCCCTTCAATACCAACTGCACCCCCTCCCATTTTCAATGAAGACCAGATTTATTCAGTTCCTGTTATTGCAGTTTTTAAAAATCCCCCAATCTGCATTATTTCCTCCAGGATGAGAACATGTGGAATACAGCAGCTGGGAGCAACTACAGTCCCAGCTTTGAGGAAATGTTGACTCTTAGGCAATCTTAATTCAGGTCTACGGTAAAAAATACCAACCAAGTAAGCAGAACTTTATTGCACTGGTGTACGTCTCAAATATACAACAATAAAACGTCTTTACCCATGTTTTGTAATGCAGCTAAGTGAACAGACCAATTAGTCGTACATATAATAATGAAAAAAACATATTTCACTCATATTTAAATGCTGATAAAACTATTTGTGATAAACTGGAAAATGACTCCTCACTGAGCTGCAGCTAAAACAAAAAAGATGGTGAATGATTGGTGACCAAGACAACAGAAAACCAAGAGAAATGATATATAGCGAATACAGTTCTTTAGAAGAGAATATTAAATAATATTAACAACCCATGTTATTGTTCTTGATCCTTCTAGACCTACATTGTCCTTTGATGTCAGCCAGAGAAATATAGTATTTAACTATAATAATTTCACATAAGTTTGTTGTGTATGTGTCTTCACAAAAGTGCAGGGATACCAATGCATTTCCTGCATTAACGTTTCAAGAATTGCAACGATTAACACAGTAGACTGGAAAGTGCGACCCATATTTCTCTAAATGTACAGTAAATAATCTGAACAGTGGATGACACATAGGCCGACAGATGGAAAAGATTATAATGGAAATACAGTACAACCAAACTTCATTGCACTTTCTAAACATGTTGAACTACACAGAAATGTGAAGAGGAAACTAATACGGTGTATGTTAAATGCATGTTACATTTTAGTATTTTAAGAACAGTATTGGCACACTAATCTCAGCTCATTTTATGCCTTCCTAAGCCAGGTCTAGAAAAGTTTATTAATGCTAATATAGTTTCTAAGAAATCCTTTCAGAATACTGTGTGCTTTGTAGAATCAAGGGCTCTAAAATACACCCTTTCCATAAATACAGAATTCCCATGCTTACTCACCACACAACAATAACAAAAACGGAAGCCTACCATGTTCTGCTCTGCGATGTAACACTCAATGTAGCGGCTGGGGTGCTCGTTCTTGAAGATTTCTGAAAAGGTGGAGTTCTTGGTGTCCCCATCTAGAGCGATCACTCGATCGCTGGACCGGCCGAGCTTCGCCAAGGCAACTCCATACGCTTTCCGCGTGGCAATCTGTGAGGATGACGAAGAATAGGAGAGATGCTTTGCAGATCATGGAGTAAGCAGTGGCTATTCATCTAGGCCACCAGGAAGATTTCATAAGCTTCCATTCTGCAATACTCCTGTATGTACATTAGGTAGCTGCGTCAGCATGCGCAGGCTGCAAAGGAACAAGTAGAGGTTTATTCCATGCTGAAAAGAGAAGAAAAGGAACACAACGTTTCGGTTGTGGAGCCTGCTTCGTGTGCATTACGGTCAAAGTTTAAACTTCAGTTACATTTTATTAAGAATTTTATTCGACCAACACTTTTATCCAAAGCGACTTACGTTTATACCCATTTAAACAGCTGGGTTTTGTACTGGAATGATGTAGGTGAGGTGCCTTGCTCAAAGGTAGAGCCACAATCACCTGGAATTTGAACCCACAACCTCCAGTTCCAAGGCCAGACTCCCCGTCAGCGCTCTACGCTGCTGCACCATTATGGAAGGAGTTTGGAAGGGTGTAGTACCTTCTCTCCAGGCTTGTAGCTCGGAGGGCTGGGCATCCTGATGTTCCTGATGTTGACAGACGGGGCGTCGTCGATGGGCAGCGCTGGGCACAGCCTCTTGTTATTGTTGAGGATTCGGCTGTGCAGCTCCTTCAGCACGGCGTCAGCCATGTCCTTGGGCAAAGGCTTGCCGTGCCAGCCCAGCTTGTCTTCTGCCACTGGAGCAGAGAGAGACAATACAGGACACAAAATGAATGAGTCTCTCAGGCCCCCTGCTGAAGAGACAACGCAAGACAGAGTTCATCCAGCACGGGTTCTCCTGGCTCGCCAGCAGCAGTCAAGCATTTCCCCCTCAAGACAGTAAAATATCTGCGCGGGTCGAACGGGCTTCATGTGTGAAAAATTATAATTATATGACATTATTTGGGTGTATTAAAAATCTGTTCATTAAATGTTTTTCACCGCATCAGGTTTGAATATTTGAACGTGTGAAGGCAGGGAAGAAGAAAGACAGGCGGACCGTACTGAGGACAGAACAGTTAACTGAGCAATGTCACAGTTCAGTGAGCTCCAGAATTCTTCAGCTGTCTTTCGGTTTTTGGAGGATCAACATCACCTTAACTCGTTTGATCCTCATCGGTCTTTGACTTATTAGTGCTGACAAGGTTTCTGTGTGTCACGATAAGGCTAGCGTACAGCTCCACTGCTAGAACAGTCTCACAGTGGAACAGGCTGTCTTTAGCTGAGCAAGAAGTCAGCTGGCCAGTGCTGCTGCCTAAGCTCACTTCCAGAGCTCTGCTCTTGCAAAAAGGAGGTTCATCGCAGCATGCTGGGAGCATGGGCTTCATGAAAAATGCTAAAACAAAATGTTCAAAATGAGACGCCTGTTTCTCCACTTCATCATCACAACATTTGTCTACATTTTGGTAAGAGTCCTTACATACTAAGAGGAATCTAATTACCACTAAACTGAATGTTAATCAGTAAAACTGGAGCAGTCCCTGTCAAGCAGTATCCCCTGCTAAAACAAGAAGTAAACCAGGGAGCTATAATGTGGAATTGGGCTGCTCTATAATAAGGCGATGAACTTGTAGATGTGCTCTCATTCATGAACCAGTCATGAATACTGTACCTGGGATTCCTTTCCCTTTGATCGTTTTTGCAATAATGGCAGTGGGCTGATGCTTGGCTTGGCAGAACACTTTGCAGAGCTCCTCCACACTGTGCCCGTCCACCACAATGGCATTCCAGCTGGAAAAACCAACAGAATTAACAGAGATCTGCACTGTGCTGCAAATATTCCCGGAGTGTTGCTAAATCTCCCGAATTCCTGCTGAAGCGAGTGTTTACAAATGGGAAGTCCACTGAAGACCTAGACAGGGAAAAGCAGATATTCTGCCAAATGCTGCATAAAATAGTCATGCGTGCATGAAATGAATGGAGGTACGTTGTGTCTTATTTTGGTCTGCATTTTTTTAGAGTTTTATTCTCTATCACCCGCCAAACCACAGCCATCACATGTCTATTCCCACATCATGTCTTCTGGAATGTTTGTTTTTGGGTAGACCGCAGAACAACATTTTGTTTAAATAACAAGTGCATTTATAAATAGTTTGACATAATCTCGGATTAAAAGAACTTTACTCTTGTGCTCCACGATGACCTGCATACTTATGAACCAAACTAAAGAAGGTTCCAATAGTTTATAAATATATATGCTTATGTGTTACCTGTAAAACACTTACTAGACTACAATGTGCATTTTTCAGTTTTTGGATGTGAACACAGTTTATCCTGCCTAGCCAGTTGTCTAATAGCTTTCTATTTAGGTATCTATGAGGGAATGGATAATTGTGTCTCAGTATGTGTAGATGTGTCTCACTTACACTGAAGGTGTACATGAATAATCTGGTCTTTGCACACAGGACAGAAGTAGACAGATCCATGAAGGTGATTAGCAACTCCCTGAGCAGCCATCATGAGCGGATCTCAGCCTTGCAAACCCACCCAAAAGCTTCGCAGCGTCTTTGGTATTTTTCCACCTGGTGCTGCAGAGGGGTGGGGTCGCTCTGGCCCAGACGGTTGATATCCAGAATGGCCACCAGGTTATCCAGCTGGTAGAATGAGGCGAAGGCCATGGCCTCCCACACAGCTCCCTCCGAGAGCTCCCCGTCGCCCAGCAGGCAGTACACACGGTAACTGGGAAGGCGAGAAGACGGGAGAGAGGAAAAATGACCATCGTCGTCTGCAAGAGACACAGGCCGCTTATTCCTTTGAAGGAACGCTGTCATATCCCCCCGATAAATGTCTGGTATCCAGTTTTGCCCAGGGCACAGCATCACAGCTGGTGAAGGTAGAAAGAATTGTGCCTTAATGCATGCTGATGTGCCCAAATCTTACACTTCAGGACTGAAGGTAAACGTAGAAGATTCAAAAAAATGAAATTCACTAAAGCATTTTCCGACGAGTATTCTGAGCTAGCCTCTAGCTGAATCCAGATTTGATCGGAAACTGTGTGTCTGGTGCAGGAGAAGATCTGTTAGATTCGGTCCAGAGGCAGAATGGCAGTCATGCAGATACGGATAGAGGTGAGTCATACAAAATCGTAGAGTCCTTCAATAAATATAATGAAAAATAGTTTTTCACTTGGCCCAGCCTTATCCTCCCTTCCTCAGCCTGAAGCAAAAACAAAATCTGCTGTGCACAGGCAGTAAGTTGATTTTACAGACTGCTTGACTGAAGAGTCTCACAGGTTATCCCCTCTCAGTTCGAAGTTCCTAGAAAAACTGTACTGATAGAATTCAGAAAGGAGGTTTACACTCATTTGATCACGCCAAGTCAAAGATAATGGACCCTGACAGCTTTCTAGTCAAGTGGACACATCTTCATTAAAGCGAGAAGACTGACCAAGACAACGTGCATTACTACATGCATTCCAGCTCCGAGGGGAGAAAAGAATTCCACAGCTAGTCCTGGGGCACCTCTTCTAATTCTCTTTCCCATCTTTACTTTTGGTTAATCACAGATGAAGTGACACACCCACATAAGCTAGCTGTCAGCACAATGGCCTGTTTTGACAGGGTAAAACTGAAGCAGAGGAGTAACGCTAACATATCTTTCAATATACACACGCTTTTAAAACCAGTGCTGTGATCAATTCGGCCCTGTCCCAAAGATGGATTTCTTTTGTTGTGTAAGATGAACACTAGCCCATTCTGCACAAATACATTTTTGACATTATACAATAGGACACCTTTTCACCTACAGAGTGGTGGTGTAGATTCAGTTCTGATGTACAACTTTAAAACCTCGATCACTGGTCAGCTTCTGACTGTTGGAATATCTGTATCTCATAAACAGTTTACTCATTGCACTTTTTAAAATTTTCCTACACAAAATTTCAGCTAACATTACAGGCTTTTATTATACTTAACATCTGTGTGTTGCTGTGTTGTCCTAAAATTCTGCTTTAAGACCACCCTCAAGGCCTTGTAAATGCATTCTCTTCTCTTTTATTAGAGTTTATGTCCCCAAAGGAAAGTCCATCCATTGATCTGTTTTTAGTGGAGATCTATCTGAGAAAAGAATTTCGAATTTGCAATTTCAGCAATTTCACAGTGCTCATTGTTTTTAATGTGTACCATACACTTGTTTTTTCAATAACCATGTTTCAGCATACCATGTGTTCATGGCTAAAGTCATTATTATCACGCAATGGGTTATGAGGTCAGTAGTTAGCCCGCATATCCTAAAAGATCAAAGAATCACCAATACCAAAGCAGAAGCCTTTATAAGGGACAGAAGGAAAGAATCTCAGCCTGGATTATATTGGCTTACAGCTAAATACTCAGATACCACTGGTGGATTTATTGTTTAGCAAGCCTTCAGGGCATTAAGAGACTAGGCAGGCTACTTTGGACAAAGCTTCAACTACCTTTATAGGAATACCCTTCAACAACATCATGCCTAGACCTGCAGCTAAAATCCATTCTTAATGATACAATTACCTGTATTTTATAAATATTATAATAGAATTGTAAAATCATATTATTTAGTTAAACAATGCAATACATTTAGGTGTCCCTACTTAGATTTGCTTCACGATAGACCTAGAACTGATATGGGTAAAACTGTTAAAGCCCAATATGGAATGATCAAAAGACATATATCAGATTGTATTTGGGTGTGTCAAAAATCTGTTAATTAAATGTTTTTCACCACATCAGGTTTGAATATTTGAACGTGTGAAGGCAGGGAAAAAGAAAGACAGGTGGACCGCACCGAGGACAGAACGGTTAACCGAACAATGTCACAGTTCAGTGAGCTCCAGAATTCTTCAGCTGTCTTTCGGTCTTTGGAGGATCAACATCACCTTAACTGGTTTGATCCTCATCAGTCTTTGTCTTATTAGTGCTGACAAGGTTTCTGTGTGTCACGATAAGGTTAGCTTACAGCTCCACTGCTAGAGCAGTCTCACAATGGAACAGGCTGTCTTTAGCTGAGCAAGAAGTCAGCTGGCCAGTGCTGCTGCCTAAGCTCACTTCCAGAGCTCTGCTCTTGCAAAAAGAAGGTTCATATGCGCATTCTGCTTACACTAGTGGGCTGAGGGAATCCAATTAGTTAAGGGCAGGATGCCCACATCCATTTTTTTATGTACTAAAATCAAACATCTTTCTTGAGCTAAGCTAAGAGTCATCATCTTCAAACTAAAATCAATCTATAAAGGACAGCTTGTTTAGCAAAGGTCACAAAATCAGCCTCTCTGTCATTAAAGAAATGATTAATTACCTTAGCTGTTGCATTAGGTGCATCTTAAAGACTCGGGCACCGTGTTACCTTCTGATTTTACTTAACTATAATTAAACCCCACTAGCGAAGTTCATCTTCTGGAGTAACAGAATCAATAACAAATTTAAAAAAAATAAAAATAATTGGTTTACAGCACCATGAGATTGTAGTTCATTATTAAACAAAATTCAGAAAATGTGATGTCTTCATTCTTTTCAATTACATGGATGGAATAACACACAACAGGGATAATGGTTGTTCCAGAAAAGGTTTACTGGTGCATGAGAATTCAGTGACCAGCTGAATTAGAAACTCTACCGCCCAAACATAATAACTCATCCTAAACTTTTGAATTTGTCATAAAATTAATCCAATCATACAAAAACCCTTCTGAAGATCTTGAAAACTGATTTAAGTCTTTTATGTTAGCAAATCCTCCCTCTCTTCTTCAGCTTTCATTTCTTAATACAGTATTTCTGTCTTGCCTTCCAAAATACCTTTATAAAATTCTCACCTTTCTTGTCAGAAAGGAACTTGATCGCTGTCCCAGAGGGGACAAAGAGGAGAAATCCAATTGCACTTAGCATAAATCTGGCTTCCTTCCAGCCCTCGCTGGAAAGATCAGTGATTACTGTCAATGTGAATCTATTTATCTGTTAAAGCAAAATGTCAAATGTCACACCCACTTACCGTTTTCATACTAGTCCATATGTGCAGCTCTGGAATGCAAAGATACCCCTAACCTTCGTGCACAACTGCCTTTTGCAAAGGTTCATCAAGGTTTATTTTGCAATGGGTCATAAAGGAGGGAGCATGTTCTTACCTTGCCTTATCAAAGTATTTGCCAGTGTAGGCCATGCCACAGGCTGCTCCCAGCCCCTGCCCTAAGGATCCTGTAGCTACATCCACAAACTGCTGCTTCTGAAATGACAAGCGCATTTAAAACCTAATCCCCTTTCCTTACTTCATTTATCATCTATTCGAACCGGACAGAACAGGAAATAAGGAAAACAAACTGAATGGCGCACATTAATACTGGTAATACTGGTGGTAAAATAGTATAAGTCTGTTTCCCTTTAGTGGCCTTCTGCCCTTTTTATAATCAAAAATATTATTTTGTAATTTTTGCTATTTTTCATGAAGGGAAACAACGACCCATTCATTATCTTTATTGCAGAAGAGCACTTTTTCCTGTACTGTGATTACAGATGGCGTAGCTGTCTTTAGGCTTTCTGAGAGCCAACATCACCTTAGCTCATGTGCTTATTCTTACAGCTCCTGAATGCACAAAGTATAGCTCCTGTCTACCCAAAAGCAACAACGTTCATTATACTGTAGGAAATACAGTAGAATTAGTTTCTTTTGGCATCCTGCAGTGTCCATTCAATCATCAAAGTGGACTGAATCATATTTAAACCCAAAGCCGCAAGGCCTGCGAGTGGATTGCTAATGTTGTCCGATTCTCAGTGCTCTTGTCAGACACTTACCGGAACAGGGTGTCCTTCCAGAACGGAGTCGATTTTCCGCAGGTTCAGCAGCTCGCTTTCCTTGAGGTAGCCTGCCTCAGCCCACACTGCATACAGCACTGGAGCTGCGTGACCCTACAAAATTCACCACCACAACGGTTCTAAATCGCAATGCACACGTGTTCTGCCAACAAAACCCGTCTTTTACAAAGAAACAACAGATATATCAAGATACTAAGGTAGGAGCTGGAAAGCTGCTGAAAGTCGAAAACTAAAGCCAAGTTTATAATATCTCATTAGCTTTGCCCATTTTTGACTACCAGGAGCAAATTCAGAAATGAAGGCTGTTTAAAACCTATGCTGCACCAGTTACTCAGGGTGTTCCACAGGGTTCTGTGTTGGGACCTCAGCTATTAGCACTGAGATGCCATGTCTTGGTCAGATATTTTCACCCCATATGGACTTGGGTTTCACTGCTGTGCTGATGATATTTAGATTTCATACTAATAACTGAGATGATTTCTTTTGATCTTTCATGTGTATTAAGTGAAATCTTATCTGCATTGTGTGTTCAGACAAAAATGCTCCAAAGATGAGAAATTCTTTATTACATTAATAAAAAAGCTGTTACATATTAGGACACATATAATATATTTTATACACAAATAAACTGAAATGTTTACGTTCATGGTAAGATGTAATGGAAAAGGTAATTCTGTCTTCATAAGTAACAATTTATTTCTTAGATTTACTGCAAGTAATGTCCAATTTTATTCTTATTTTAGGGATAAAACCAATCAATGTCTGAGGTAAGATCCTTTACAGTAATACCAACAAAGAGCCTTTCTCAAAATAAGATTACTTCAAGGGAGCCATTCTGTCAACTCTAAAGTGCTATGTTAGTGTAACCACAAGACCACAATCACATTCTGTACATGACCAGATCTAACTGCTTGAGACAGCTAATCCTCACAGACATCCCTAATAATAGTTCCCCAATACCCACTGCACCAAATATTACTACTGAATTACCACTCCATTACTATTGAATTAGAAAAGCAATACAGTAAATTAGACTTATATCATTAGTAAACTTATGACTACGCTGTAGTACAGAATGGGCTACTATCACAATGCAGTGTATAATAGATCCTCACACTTACAGACAACTACAATTATGTTATAAACAATATCACAGCTGATTTATAATTACAATTGATTAATAGATATATAAATTACAACAGAGGAGGGTATCCTTGTAGAAGAAGACTTCCTGATAAGGGAGTTCCCAGGATGTAAAAGACAAGGAACCCTCTCTTTAAAGCCTAGTGTTTTACAGTTACAGTTTTACAGCTACCTCACCTTGGAAAGCACAAAGCGGTCATTGTTGGGATTCCTTGGGTCTTCGGGCTTGTACTTCATTGTGTGGAAAAAGAGCACGGACATGATCTCGGCCGCGCTGCAACATGATGAAGGATGGCTGAAAGCCAAACATAACAGCAACCGGATTAGAAGCGACTGAGCTGCCTAGTAAGTTCAGGCATTAAGAAGAAAAAAGTAACCTCTTCAGTTATTAATGGTGATAAGGACATATTTCCAGTATGCTCTACAATAAAAACAATGCAAAGGTTTCTGAAGACAGATTACACATACAGTACATAAAACAAAGACTGCAATACTCCCAGTAGATTATAATTGGATTTTTTTGTTGTTTTGGTCTTCCTGTCTTCTTCAAGGAAACCATCTAAAACCAAAGTGTGCAAATTATTTGAATATAAGTCCTTCCTAAGTACAAAACCCATTACTGTTCAGTTCACACGTGCCAGCTGGGACTATTTCAGTGCGAACTAAGTGTGGATGGCTGTTTTACGAAATTTCAATTCATGTACTGTAGTTCCAACTAAGAACAAGCAAAAGTCAAGTATCTTTTTATTCTCAAGGAGCTGATATTATTATTCATCCTCATTGATAACACTCTTCAATACCCTCTCAATTCTAAATAATTCAAGGAGCTTTATTTCATCTTAATTTATTTATAATGCAATTTATTTACAATTTCTCCCTTCTTGGTGGAACTATTTTAATCCTGAATTTTTAGAAGCATTCTGGCTATTATGTGTTTGAGAAATGTACTTGGCTTGGCTCTGAGATTTCCTTCTCCACTCCCTGACTTACTGTAGTTCCGAGATCCTTTGGGAATGTGCTGATCTTCGCAACAAAGTTTCCTGTGAACTTTATTGATAACTTCTGTATCTCATCATTTTACTACAACCAAGCCTATGACTGTCCTAAAAAAACCTGCTCCGCCAATACAATGATGCTACATATAATAATAATAATAATAATAATAATAATAATAATAATAATAATAATAATTGCTTACACTTATATAGCGCTTTTCTGGACACTCCACTCAAAGCGCTTTACAGGTAATGGGGTCTCCCCTCCACCACCACCAATGTGCAGGATCCACCTGGATGATGCAACGGCAGCCATAGTGCGCCAGAACGCTCACCACACATCAGCTATTAGTGGGGAGGAGAGCAGAGAGTAATGAAGCCAATTCATAGATGGGGATTATTAGGAGGCCATGATTGGTTAAGGCCAATGGGAAATTTGGCCAGGACGCCGGGGTTACACCCCTACTCTTTTCGAGAAACGCCCTGGGATTTTTAATGACCACAGAGAGTCAGGACCTCGGTTTTACGTCTCATCCGAAGGACGGCACCTGTTTACAGTATAGTGTCCCCATCACTATACTGGGGCATTAGGACCCACGTGGACCACAGGGTGAGCGCCCCCTGCTGGCCCCACTAACACCTCTTCCAGCAGCAACCTTAGTTTTTCCCAGGAGGTCTCCCATCCAGGTACTGACCAGGCTCACACCTGCTTAGCTTCAGTGGGTTGCCAGTTGTGAGTTGCAACCTATGACTATATTGTCCAGAATGGCCAGCACCCCACTGAAGTATACATCCCATATGGACTCGATGTCCCCCTGTAATCTTCTAAAAGGAAATTTAAAAACATCTGCAGATTGATTGAGTCCATCTTTATGTAACCTTTATGCTGTTTGTCTTTCCTTTCACTTCACTGTACATATCCTAGCCTTTGCAGTAAACATTCTTATGAAACATTCAGTTAATTAAATGCATCTGATGTACTATAAATCCCCAGTTTTCTTACCAGTAATTCTCATTCAATGAAGTAAATGATCCCTGTGGTGTTAAGGTACTGTATATTGTATGACTTTGTCTGAATCCTACCAGAGGTCACAGAGAACACTGAGAAATGAAAGGCAGATATGACTAATAATAAATTGCAGACTTATCCTCTTCTGCATGTACAGTGTCTGCTGCTAGAAGTGTCATATTGCAACTAACGTTTTTCTTCATCTTCAAATCAGTTTGTGGTGAGACAGTGCAAAACCACCAAACACCTTTCTCTCCTGAAGAACATCCAATCTTCATGCGTGTTAAATATTTCTTTGGGTAAAGTGGAAAAGACATCTAAATTAGTACAACCTTCACACCATTCATTAGCAGGTTAATGGTCAAACATTTCCTCCAAACGTTTCATGCTACTTTAAATGTTTCGTTACATTGCAGGCTGTGTCAAAAGATGAATACTTCACCATGTTTCCAGGAACTTGTAGAACCTTCTGGAAATATTTTAATATAAACCTGCAACAGGAACCATGTTGATGTCATTAACAGCATGGTGAAAATGAGTAAAATTACATTTTAAATACTCTGAATAAAGTATTTTGCAATAATACTTCTCCAAATCTAAGATACATCTGGCTAATATCAATTGAAAATCTTTGTCCTTAATTTTCTTTTTCATTGGAGAACTCAATCCACACTCAAACCTTTTCAGGATAAAATACGTACTTACCTGCAGGAAAAACCCTGAGAAAAACATCACAAAAATGAATTTAATTTTCAAAAGAATTCTGAAGAATGTCACAAAGGAATTCTCTGTGCCGAGCTTTACTTCCTATTGCAAGGATCTGAATTATTACGAATACTTTTTTGGATCTTCCATTAACGGACATTTTTAAAACTTCAAAGAATGGTAAATGCTTTTTAAAACAAAAGACCAAATCCGACAGCGCTTCAAATTAAAATAAACGTCATTCTGACATTTTATTACAGCGACAACACTTTATCCTAGCACTTCATATTTAAAACTGAAACATTTACAAACAATTTATTGGAAATTGGCTCCACTAACGTTTTAACATTGTCCATGTTAAATGTCTGGTTTAAAAAAAAACATATACAGTACTGTTCAGCTAAGAACAATAAAGGCATTATTTTTTCAAGTTACGAAGGAAATTATTATTCAAACGTTCAGAAGAAATTATTGGCACTGCAATCTAGAGTCTTGAATGATTTTAAACTCAGGGGAAAATACTGTTAAAACTACACTAATTATAATAATTAATAAACTATGCAAGAAAATAGATTTTTTTGCGCATTGAAGAACTTTTCCAATAGACAATAGGAGGTGCTATGCAATACTGTATGTGTTAAGACATATTCATTCAGTCATTTTACTATTTAACGTAATCTTACTTTGTGTTAAATTTGAAAAGTTAAATAAAATTAATTTCCCCAGCTTTTGATACATTAGTATTCATATTTATGTCTACACAGTTAACTACAGTACTAATGGTACCACTACTTGTACTAGATTGTTTGACGTGTAAATGTAATTTTGGATTACATTTAATCAATCTGCTATTTATGCAATCAATCCATCATCACATCTGTAAACAAAAGGGTTATTACAAAGCTCATAGTGACATACAATAAAAATGTTTCCCATTTTTGGCTATTCATTACAACGTGATTTTACATGTCTACTCTACAGACGTACAGTATAGAGGGCGTGACATTTTCACTAACGCCCTCGTAAACAAAAACTCCGAAAGCGATTGGTTGCTCATTATGGGACTCCATCAGATTCTGATACAAATTAAACATGGGACAGCCTGCTCCAAGTCCAGGCCAGCTGCGCTGATCAAACCGCTGGAAACACGGGCGCTAACGCACAACTTCAACGGTCACTTTGTAACCTGCTGCAGTCACAAATGAATACACTACAGTACACCTTATACGTAAAAAAAATGCATGAAGATGTCTTACTGTACACCCTTTGACTCCAGATTAGTCAGGCAATTTGTTTTAAATCACGAAAAAGAATTTACCCCGGGTGCGTTTAAGGACAACGTGAAAGAATGCACCTGTTGTATTTTTTTTTGAATAGGTTGCATTTATGGTAACAAAAATACACTTGTGACTATCCTGAAAGCCTAGTCCTTTCGTTTACGACGCGTGACGGATTAACTGAAGTTCTGGTAATTGTGGAAATTGAATTCTACAGAAACAAAAATGCTGGGCCTATTTACCGCATTAGTTGAGTAATCAGTTTTATTCTGGACATAAACCTTTAGCATAAATACGAGGATGTTTACAGTGCGCTATAAAACCCACTTTCGCTTTTGGAAAAAACAAAATCTGGTGGATATTTTAACATACGCGTGTGCTTCAATTGTACAATAAACTGGTTACTGTAACATACCGACTGTGGAAACATAAGGCCCTCTCTTTAAAAAACAAACGTCTTCTAGGATTGCATTAATAAAACAGCGACGTGAGGTCGCACCGGCCGCTGATGTACTGTACAGGGACGGGTTTGCTAATAAAAATAAAAGTATTCCTGATTAAAGAATGCACCTGGTTTTGAC
Organism: Lepisosteus oculatus; assembly: GCF_040954835.1. Classification (NCBI taxonomy): domain Eukaryota; kingdom Metazoa; phylum Chordata; class Actinopteri; order Semionotiformes; family Lepisosteidae; genus Lepisosteus; species Lepisosteus oculatus. Next base: position 63,483,832 of record NC_090699.1, read on the forward strand.
ATCTTACCCGCTGCCAGCTGCAGTGGTCGCCTTGATGGAGTTGATCCTCAGCCGGTTGGCGATGTTCCTCAGAGTCTGCAGGGTCTGCTGGTCGGGTTTATGATAATCCTCCATGAAGAGACGCTGTCAGAGGCGCTACAGCTGAGGAAACTGGAGACAGAATCACAGAGCAACCGGGAAATCGCTTTGACGCAGAAACTCAGTGGTAATAAGAAGCCACGGTTTGTGTCTGAGAGAGGTCGAGAATGAGCGCAGGCGGGTGTTATGTACTGTAGGGCAATGGAGTTTCCAAAATAGAGGCAACCAACACACCCTCTCTGACTGCAGTGAGCACAGGCAGCGCACAGCAATGCCCTACTAATACACTGGCGGACAGGGGAGGAGCTGACGGACTGTATAATCTAGGCATAACATCTGGGGGCACTGTCTTTCCCAGTCAACAGACCCTGTTTTAAAAGAAATTATTGCTTTCCATACCTCGCCCATTTCATTTACGGTGTTTTACTGTGAGGGGTTAATGTGGCCGACGGCGAACCGCTCTTTGAAACTTTCAGGCTGATATCCATGTGGTTAAGGCATCAAAAATATTTTTTTATAAAGTTTATACTTCATTAGTTCATAATTGTTTTTTTTAATTTAGTAAAGGAAAAGTCTGTATAATGTTTGAATCTTATAACTCTACAAAGAGCTGAAAAAATCTGTTGTAGACCATGTCGCCTTTTTGATGTCTCGCCTCACACTGAGAGACTGAATAACGCTTCAGCAGGTTCGAAGTTACATACAGTATACTATAGGTAAAGAGGGTAAGAAAATTGAGAATTACAGGGGAGTAGGATACCGTAATTCGCCACCAATTGCTTTACTGATATATCCTCAGTTGTTAAATTCCTTAGCTGAATGTCAGAACAAACAGCTATAGACCAGGTTATTCACGACTGATTAATCAGTTTTCTTCCCGGGAGCACAATTTCACATTAAGATGTAGGATGTTATCGGGTTGAGCCACTTTCCTAGTCAAATCTCTTCTTGAAAGTTTTGTCTGAGGTATTGGTTAGGCTACCGGCAAAACGAGTCAGCAAGTCTCGGTGGCTAAAATCCAAAGGCTATATAGACCTCGGTCACATTCAAGTTCACTGAAAATGACCTAACCTGGGAATATCAGTTTTCAAAATGCTGAATTGTTTACTTTTTTTTCTTTTATAATCATGTAACTGACACTGCTAAATTCGATTTGACATTTAGGTCTCGAAACGACAAACAAGGAATGAGTGCTGGGCAGCTGATCAAGCCCATTTTATTTTAAATTAGATTACCCAGCGATATACCCATTATATATAAAAAAAAGAATGAGACAATTTGGAAAGCAAAAATGCATGTTTACTCGGAGACGCTTCAAGTGTGTGAAACGGGCGCCAGATAGCCGTGACCATGCTGCCCGGGACGTCGTTCCCTCGGTGTGACTGTAGGCGGCACTGTTGCTTCCATTTTTGAAATGACATCAGAACTAAAGGCCTTTCCAGGTCGGTGTACAATAATAATAATAATTAAATAATTGCTCACACTTATATAGCACTTTTCTGGACACTCCACTCAAAGCGCTTCACAGGTAATGGGGATCCCCTCCACCCCCACCAATGTGCAGCCCCACCTGGATGATGCGACGGCAGCCATAGTGCGCCAGAACGCTCACCACACACCAGCTATCAGTGGGGAGGAGAGCAGAGAAATATAGCCAATTGGTAGCTGTTAGTTTGCATAATTTATGCCCGAGCGCGAAACACGAAATGGGTGTAATGACTGAAAAGGAAACACTTCACAATGGGCTTTGCTGAGTGCTGTCTCTCAGAAGTACACAAAAATCTAAGGTTTCAGAGAGCAGTTAACTTGCACATACATTGTATAGAAGCCCTGTTTTTTTTCCAGAACCACCGGTGAGACTCAAAGCTCTTCAGGAATGCTTTACTGAAACCAGGAAACGATTTTATACAATATTCCCAGCATGCGCTTAAGAGCTGGATACATTTTTATTTTTAGTTTGCTCATCTTAACACACTCTTTTCCCATGCCAGTAAATTGCCTTGATTGTAATCCTCAAAGCACTCCTGGCCCTGTTCTGGAAATAGGATTTAGCGGGAAAAGATTAACAAACTTTAATCCAACACTGTTTGAGCTAAAACAGAGTAAGTACCCGAGTCTCTTTCATGATGAACCACCCACGTATATACCACCTGCAGGGTCAGTCAGAACTGACTCTGTACAGAATAGGAAACTGAAAGACAAAAAAAAGTGGTAATTATTGTGGTCAAAGGTTACTGACATTATGCTAAAATTAAGGCAGTGTTTTTTTTTCCATATGGGAGATTGGCACTGGAAAATCACAGTATTCTGTATACAACCTGAATTATGCATCTGTTTGTTTGCAGAAGCCACATTTCTTTATCTAGAATACTGGATGGCCATTCTTCAGCAGGAGGGAAATGATGCGAAACAGGCTGCAGTCTGATTTATACTTCCATCCTGTTGGACATACAAAAAGCAATCAAGTACGTTTGCCTCAAATATGAGAAACATGAATAAATCGGTTTTCTGAAACTAAATGTGAATACAAAGTTTAGATGTAAAATTTACTACACAACGACACTACTTGGTTAAATCCTGGTTTACTCCTATAATAGTTACTTTACAATACTTTTTTTTACCAGACAATGCAATGTAAATACAACTCTGGGAAGGGCATTTGGACTTTGTATTATACGTCATATTGAACATGTAATATACTTTATAACAATGGGCTTTATATTTCTATATTTATATTAAACTGTTTTACATTACTGTAAAACACGTTAGAGATCTGTAGTGCAATAATAAGAACTCGAAGAGTAAGAACCACATAAGTGTCTGCACTGCCACCTAGTGGACATCCATGAGTACCACTTGTGAACTTAACCGGCAGGAATGCGATTTTGTGAAACTCTTTCCAAAGGTCGCTGTGTATTCAATGTGGTTAAAAATTAAAATCACATCCATCTACCAAACATTGTTTAGATATGTAAATCACATTTATGGCAAACTACGAAGGAACTACAAAAGAGGAAGATGAGGTGTTATCCGAAGGCGGCTTCATTGTCAAAACTTTTTTCAACTTTGGCAAATTTGAACTTGTTCCTAGTATAAACTAGACTGTAAAGACAGGGACGCACTATTTCACAAGTTGAAAACCCACAGTTGAAAGTGCCAACAAATAGCAATAAGCCCTTAGCCAGTACAATGACATCTACAAAGTTTTCATTACATGTAATGTGTAAAACACTGATTTAACCCCCAATACAATCTCACTCTCAAACACTGCAAATTAATTCGCTTATCTCCCGAAACACAGCTGCACTATCTTCTTTGTTGGTAATATTTGTCTTTGTTGTATTGGACTGTGCCATACATCCCACTTCCCACAGTGGTTAAAAAAAGCTTGAATTAAATTCTTTCTGTAACCACTACCAATTAAACATTTTCTTTCTACCCTTTGAATAGATAAAACAAGAAGTTCATGTCAATCTAAATGGCCACATTTAGGGCGAATGTCTTTGACTGGTATAAATTCAAGGAAATTTAATCCAACACAGGGAATTCCCAGGAAATGCGACTGCTCCAGCCTCGTACTCAACGTGAAATCTGCTTAAATGATCAATGGAGCACGCTGTATACACGCATGATAAAAAAAGCAAACATTTTAAGAGGTGCTGAAAAACACCAAACTTTATTTTTAAGATAAAAAAATATAATTGTAACTGTACAAAATTGTGACAACAAAATAACCATAATTTACAATGAAACTTACAGACATCTCCCCAAAGGTACAGAATTTTTATTAACCATACCACTGTCAAGGCAAACTGGAAAACAATACTGGTTGAAAATGACAGCTTTTGGCTTAACAACATCTTTCTTTAAAAATAATCCCAAATTTCTTTATAGGATTACAGTACTAGAAAACAAAATACTTGGGTCTTAAATGCAGTGATAAGGAAACAAGAGATTCACATCAGGACAGTAAAATTGACTCTAAAATATTTTAATCTTAAAAAACTTAAATATGGACAGCTGCATTTAAAAGCTACATGCTTCGAACCCGAAAACTGCATCTTTTTAGAAACAGACTTAAAAATAAAGTAAAACTAAACAGCCTTGTCATTTCCTTTACTCCCACATAAAGGCATGTAGTGACCAGAAATGTAATATGCTGTATAACTCTTAAAAATGATCTGGTCTAAATACTTCACATTATGTTGGCAGGTAATTTACTTCTTAGTCTTAAAGCTAATGTCTGTGAAAAATCTGCTTCATTTGTAACATCTTCATTGGCTAAAAGATTAGATCTAGGCTCAAAAGAAAACCATACATTAATGCATCATGTTAATACCCTGCATCATTTAGGAGATGTGGGGGCAGGGGTGGAAAAAAGACATCAAACCCCTAATCATGAATACATTCAACTTCACAATCTGGTTTACGACAGTTTCAGGAACTTACGATCTCAACTGCCCTTCTCAGACGTTTGGAACAGAGTTTCTTCTAGATTAAGAAAGGTATGAAGTTTCTACATCCAAAAGCAAAGATTTATCACTGCACTATTTATCATCGCAATGGCTTCATGTTGTGACTACTGGAAAAAACGTGGTTTGGGTTCTCAGCAACTTTCATCAAAATCATCAAAACAGTCAAATGCAAAATCTTTGCTTCTTGACACTAGTTTTGTCATAGTACATATACACACAGTATCTTTGAAAGGCAAGGGGGGATTAGAACATACTTTTGTCAATACCAGTTGTAACAGCAACAAAAGTCATTAGCACGAAAGCAGTACATTTTCAGAAATTACTTGGACACAGTCATTGTAATGAAGAAATTTCTATTTTTTATGCACCCACATCTGCTGGACATTTATTGGAATCATTATCAGTTATTTCCACATGCTTGAAAGTGGCCTCTCAAGGTCTTTTAGAACAATCTGTGCACTCAGCCCTCATGGCAAAAGAGGCTGATTTATTGGCCTGAATCAAATGAATTAATCAAGCTTCCATTACCGAAAGGGATTTAAAAAATAAACTTGCCTGGCTCTAGCATGGGGAGTAAGCAAACTACTGATGCGAGAAAATGTTTAATAATGTGATTATTAATCAGCACTGGGGACTAAGCCTTTATTGTTGCTAACGAAATCTCTGTTGAAATACACATTCCTCTTTTACCATCCACTGGTAAAATGACTACGAAAATGTCCAAACTACTGTATTTGCCAGTTTTGATATTTTTAGAAAATGGATGCTGACAGAACCGTTGAGGTGACGGCAAGGATAGCAAAAACAAAATCACCTGTATATGAAAATTTTACATGTCCGATTAGTGTCTTTCACCTGGCGTTCAGCTCACAAGATGTGACTGGGAATGGGTCTTTTAGTTCATAAGGCTGCAATGGAAAATGTACTGGTAAAGAAACCCCAGGGTGAATATGACATCCATTCAAAACTATCCCCATGTTAGGAAATCAACACTTTACTGCAGTAGGTATTTACTGCATGACCAACCACACAAACTGCATTGTCTCCCATGTCTCACAAAAAAGTAATGGGCTATAGTTCAAGCACAAGTAACATACCAATATCCCTCAAAACAGTGTGATAAAGAATGTACTTAAAAATTAATTGCTTCCATTTCATAAACTGACTGACAACTTCAGAATCACACAAAACAGAAAATAACACTTCAATATGTTGTAACTCAACACAAGAGCCATTTTTTTTTCTCTAAGGAAACCCCACTTGTAACAAACCAAAATGTAGTTACAGTTCTTCTGGTTGAATATGCCAGTCTTGTTCCATAGTCATAGAAAGCTAAATATAGATGTTGTTTCTTAAATATATCTCAGTACTGCTACACACTAAAGAGTACCTCAGTATTTTAAATAAGGTTATATTTCTGATTGCAGTTCCAGGAGTTCATAGTCACGCCACATTTTGGAGTCCCACTGGCTATAGCTTAATGTTGTTTAGGTCCTTTGCTAGAACTTGTAGATAGGCTTCATGAATGGTACTGAGGAACTTGGAATCATTCTGTTAAAACAAGAAAGGAAAAATAATTACAACTGTTAGCCCAAATCAGTCTTGATTTAACATCCATCAATCCATCCGTTATCTAACCACTTCTTCCCATTCTGGGTCACAAACACACACGCGCACAAGGGCCAACCTTCCCTGAAGCCCATTAACCTCCCAGCATGTTTTTGGACAGTGGGAGAAAACCAGAGTCCCTGGAGGAAACCCACACAAACGTGGGGAGAACATAAACTCCACACAGACAGCATGGAACCCAGGGTCCCAGCGTTGCGATGCCAACCACTGTGTTATCCTCGATTTAACATTTCCAGACTTTTGCATTTATATTTACTTTACAAATGAATGTAGTTAAATGAGAACACACAACAGTTATTAACATTAAAGCATCCAACAATAAGGCATTTACAGTGCCCCTTGGATAGCTCAACCCACTGAAGTCGCCTGCCTTAGTGCAGGCTGAGTTCTACGATCCAGAAGCTGGGGTTATATTACTAGCTAACTGTGATCAGGACTACCCAGTGCTGAAAAGTCAGAATCACACAAATGGCGTTTCCAAATTAGATAGGTATATATATATAAAAAAGTAACAACTCTAAATTTCAAAAATATTTATCGCCATATTGGAACAATCTAATGTTTGCCAATAGCAACGCAAAGGTCAGTGAAGCATTTAAGAAATGGAATTTGCTGCCACTGAACTAGAAAGTGTTAAAATAGAAAAGAAAGAAAAGGAACCGAACCTTCAGGAGGTGAATCAAGGCGTCTTGGAGCTGGGTCTTGCTGAACAACGCTGTGGGGAGACTGGTCGGAGGTTCGGCTGTCCCGAGAGTTAATGGAGAGGTAGAGATGAGCTTGATTTCGGTCTCTGTCGGCTTGGCTGCAGCCTGCTGGAACACACTGGGGGACAGGAGGACTGATGGCTCCACTCCAGACACCGCTGAGACAGCCTGCATGGGTACAACCTGCAGGTAAAATACCCAGAGCACTGCTCTCGCTAGCAGAAATACGTCCGTGCTACCAAGACTCTAACTTGATCCTAAGGCCCTGCACTATGCAACATTTGGAAAAGCAAGCTGCAAGCAAAATATGATATCTATGACTTTTATTATGCTTCAAGCTTAAGATGTATTAGTCTCTGAACGGACACTTACTGGTAATGTATTTGATATGCTTTTAGACTGTGCAAAAACATCCACTTCTTTATTTTGCGGAAGAGACTGAAATAGAAAAAAATGCAAGGATTATAGAAAAAGTGTAGGACACCACACCTAAAAAATCTTTCAAGTTTTGAATGGAAAATGTACCTGCCATAAATATCAAATACACATCTGCTATAAAAAAAGGTCCACGATACATTTTGATAAGACTAAAAACAGCCTTTCATCTATGAAACCAATGGCAAAGATGATTCTATTGAGTAAATAGATGACAACAAAGCTAGAATAGAAGAACAGCAGATATAAAATTACCACTACTAAAAAGACAGGGGAAGCAGGCAGATAATGATCACTATCAATAAGTCCTGTGCATCCACACTTTTTTTTTTCCCCTCTCAGTATAAGTTTAACCGAGTACAGAGTGGCCATTTCTATGCTCAGATCAAAGATAAATGCACATCAGCTTCAAGGACTCTTCCGCAGTTTCGTCACGCTCATTTTGCAGGAGCTTCTTCCTCACTTCGGTATTTGGCTTAAGACATCCAAAATCCAGCAAAACAATGACTCATTAAGCTGCACTTGCAGCCTCATGGGCATCGTCAAATGCGATGTCATTAAATTGCTGGTTTTGTTTCAATTGATTGTCACACCTTACTGTTGCCAAAGATTACCTGAATAGGGGCCACTGGCATGCTGTTGAACGCTCCTGGTTTGACCACAGGCTCCTTAAAGCACTCCGGTGTTGCCAGATGGCTGTGGGAAGGCAGGAAACTGGGAGCCAGGGCTGGCTTGTGCAGGACTGGCTGCTGCAGCTGATCTTGCTGTGAGGGCGTCTTGAGCTTGTGGAGGAAGTCCTGGTTGATGAAGCTCATGCCGACGGCATTGCTTCCTGCGGCAGGGGGGCACAGGACAGGCTGAGCGCCCACTTGGGGCGAGGGGTTCAGCGGCTTAGAAGCTGGATGGCACACCAGGAGTGGCGAAGACATGTGGGCCTGCTGCATCCCCATCATCTTGCCGCCATCGGAGCCCCGTTTAGGCAGAGAACAATCCGTGGGGCCAGGGGGGTGAAACACTGGGCTGGACTGGATGTTGTAGTTGGGGATTTTCTTCACATCCGGTACAGGGACGAGCGCTGCAACAGGGTGCATCTGTGTGGATGCCTCGTTCTTGGTAGGGGTGCCCAGGCGGTCACTGCAACCCTCCGCTGTAACTCTGGGCATCAGCACTGGCTCAAAGGGGAAAGGCGGCACAAAGCTATGACTCTGAAGGGAACTATCGGGTGGGCTTGGTTCTGTGGCATTCTGATTGGGGAAACTCATGAGGTTCTGTTCCTTCGGCAAAGAGCTCCCAAACAGCTCCTCGATGGTTATCTGTTTCAGCCCCGGGTGAACAAGCTGAGGACAGAAATTGGAAGACCCAGAAAAAGACATTTTAGACAAGTAGGACTTGTGAAAATTTCAGGAAGAAGATTCCTGAAGCAAACATAAAATACTAAAAACAAAAAACTACTTCATATAGCTTTAAAAGTAGCATCTCAGAACGTGTTTTAAGAATTGCAAATCACAAAATAAGCACATACAAGAAAAACAGGAGGTTAGACGTGCAGTAAAAGATACCTGGTCATTAGGAAATGGAGCAGACACGGACGCTAATTAAGTAAAAGCCTTTCTGAAAAAGATTTTGAGTCTAGATTTAAATGCACTCAGGGTAGGCGACTCTCCACTATCCTTGGGGATAGAATTCCAGAGCTTTGGGGCGCAGCTTATAAAGAGCATGGGAGACAAACAGGAGACCGGAGTCAGATGCATGAAGACTGCGAGATGGGGAGCAGACACATAAGCCAGAAAGGTACTGAGGTGCCAAGCCATGCAGAGCCTTACAGGGTACGTGTTCAATTCAAGGTCACATTCTAGGTTTGCAAAATAAAAGAAGGCTGCTTACAAAGAACATTTAATTTAAACCTTTTTTTAGAAACACATCGGTGGGATAACAAATCACTTTGACAGGCTTAGTGATGTGGCGTTTAACTGATGTAAAACCAGTTTAATGGAAACGGGGGAAAAAATCCCTTTCATAAAGACTATTCTATAAAAAATGAAACTGAATATCAGGATACTGAAGTTATCAGATGATGCTGGAGAACACATGGTTAGGTCTCTATGGTATTTGGATTTTAACTTTCTGAAAAGCATTATGACTGACAGTACCTTATCTTGTTGGGATAAAGACTGTAAGTGTTCAGCTGATTCTGCAGTAGATTTAAGTGGCTCACAGTTATGAACAAATTCAGTGCTGGAGGCAACATCTGATTCACCAGCTTGATTCTAAAAAAAGAAAAAAAAACTTTTAATCTCTTGATTTTAAAAAGTAATAAACATTGCATTCAATTTTAACATTAATGAGTTTAAATGCTAAAACACTGATGTACAACAACCTACAAAGTGGCAGACTGGAGGAAAGAACTGCAAAAGAAATTTAAATTCCTGCATATACTGTACAGTGCTCACATAGGTATGGGACAACAAACTTATTTCTGCTTTACAGCTAAGCAATTTGTATCGGTGACAAGTGCAAAATATTTTTGGGGTTATTTGCATTTGACCACAGAACAAAAATTTGACCCAGTGACTTTCAGAGTTTAAAAGTCATTATATCCCTTTGAGAGAATAACTACATGAAGTCAGTTACTTAAAATAACAGTGTTGACTTCGCTGGTCCAATACTTTTGAAGGGCACTGTAAATAAGGATACTGTACAAAGACTAGATGAAAACGTATGTGAAACAGATTAAATTCCCAAACGTGCATTACTCATCATAACCACAAGAAGGCAGCAGGACAAGATGTGTAGCCTTGTCTGCTATAAACACCAAAGAACTAAAAATAAACTCACATCTCAAAATTAGTTAACTATAGAGCAGTGTACTAAAGTGCTAAAATATCTTTATGAAAAAGTGGGAGAGAAGGTAAATTATACACTCTTATCCCAAGAAAGTTACCAAGTAAAATTGTAATTTGGTAGAAACAGAACTAATGGACAAAGGTATTGCTGTATATTTTCTCATACTCAAGACAGCTTTAACAGTATTCTCTTAGTACAATGTGAGACATGACAGATAAACCCAATCTGCATTAATGTGCCTACTGTCTTCACCTCCCCTAGTGAAAAGTGCCCTACTTTCCTGCCTTTCCAAATATGTCCTCATTTCAACAACCGCTTTTGTGCTTTCAGGAGAGCTTTTCCATGCATTCTGTCACAATAAATAAAGAGAAATGTGCTTTGTTCCCACACTCAGTCTTAGCTCAGGTGAACCCATCTCAACTTGGGAAGGATATTCTTTTGCCAACAAAAAAAGAAAAAGTCATCCTATTAATTACCCAAGTTGTTTTTATTAAAGATCATGATTGTTATTTTATTTCAAATGGACTGTGATTAATCAGAGCCACTGGGAGTTTAAGTGCTTGTCACTGGCACCGCAATGGTGCCCAGTTGGTAAGATCTGGAGTAAGGGAGAGAGGGAGAGACATGTTACAATATTACATTTAATGAGTCACATATTGGTCATTTATGAACTACCCCTAAAATTACACTGCCGTGTAAATTGCATGATGCAAAAACAGGCTTGAAGGGTCAGCCATTCTCACATCTGGGCCTGATGCAGGCAGTGTTGGAGGATTAATCCCAGATTAAATCACTCTAAACTTCCTAAATCCCCTCTCAGTGAGTATGTGTCAGCTACAACCACAGCCAATCGGAAGCTGCCAGACAGAACATAGTATGTAAGGATTACTGTATGATCCATCTGGAATGAACTAGATGGCAAAATGAAACGTGTTTGGAAAGGAAAAAATGTAAAAAGGATGCCGTCATCATTTTTTTATGTACAATTTCAGACATGCACTGAAAGGGTGCACCAAAAATGAGTTTTGCAAAGCCCCATGGACAGGCTAAATACGATTGTTTTTGTTAGGGACAAAATACCTAGTGTAGTGAGACCACAATTACAAGGATTTGCAGCTATAAACAAATCTTAAATCTCCTTTCCCAATCTTACACTTGGCATTGCTTTAAAGCACTGATATAAAACACCGATGTGGTTGGTTTCTTATGACTGGGTTCGACTGAGCTAAAGTTCTCTCTCTGAAAACCCTCTTTCCCAGGAAATTAGGAATTCTTTGTTTTTTTCCCCCGCAAGAAATGTTGTGGAAAACAATAATAAACAGACTGGAAATTAAATAACTTTAAAATACCCAAGAGTGGTAATTAAATAACTAAAACAATAAGAGCTTTTGATAGCCTGTTCTATCCCTAGAGTCCACACCCCTTTGTGCTTTCACATATACAGCCGTTCTAGATTTTAAATAGCCAAAACAACTTTACTCCTAAGCAGCTAAGACACAAATAAGCCATCTAAACTACCAAGTAGGCTATATTCAATATCAGACTGGAAATATGGGGGAAAAAGCTGTCAGATGATAGAAGCCACAAGTAAACCAAACCTTTGACATACCCTTTCGTATTCATCCTTTGCTTTACTGAGCATCTCCAGGATGTCAATAGGCCTCTCTTCCGCACTGCCATTGCTCTTACTGGGAATGTTTCCATCAGGGGATGCCTGCTTGGCTCTTTGTATTTCCTGTTTCACCACTCTGCAAAAACACCACACAGACTAAATATTGATTAAAAACGTGACAAATGCTAGAATCTTTCAAACGCACTATAAAGAATACACCAGTGTCACTTGTTGATATCATCTTTAAGGGGAAAACATTAAGCAGTTGGACATTTCGGAATTTAAAAATGGAGATATTGCGTTCCCACCCACTAATATTTTATAGACTTCCTTTTAAAAGAACCCTCTCAAAGCACTTTACAGGAAAAGTAAAAACCAAGATAAGGCGATAAATTTAGCACAAATTAACACGAAAGATTAGTAATGCAGTAGAAGGTGCTAGGAGCAGACAGACACCGGTTATATCAAACTTTCTGAGGACGGTTTTGAGTCTGGATTTGAATGTGCTCCTTGGGGATGGATTTCCAGAGCTCTGGGATGTAGCAAGACAAAGCCCTGTCACCTATGAATGTAAAAAGGCATGAGGGACAAACAGACCAGAATCAAACAAATGAAGGATGTAACGTCGGGAATGAGAAGATGGAGAACACGATAAGGGAGAGTAAGGATACCGAAGTCGATATGAAACTGACAGGAGGCTAGTGCTAGGACTCCAGGACAGGAGAAAAGTGATCAACTGCATGTGATCTTGTCAGGATGATAGCTGCCGAATTCTGGACTTATTAATGTTTGTTCAATGAATATTTACCAGTGAACAGGACATTGCAGTAACCAATTCTAACAAAGACCAATTTGTTCACCAGCTTTCCTGCTACAGAGACAACATATAGTCTGGTGATATCTCTGAGTGGGAAGAATGATGTTTTTACAATATTTTGCACAAGTAGGTCAAACAATATGAACGTCTTGTGGGCAGTTTTACAACCTGTCTACATTAGCTTCAGAAATTACAGTTCATATCTGGGCTGTTGATAACTACCATTCTGATGTAATCAGACACCTCATCTCCATGAGAGAATAGGTGTGATAACCATCTCAAGAGGATAATTCAAAGATGTCTGTTTTAAAATCATCTACAGAAAAAACACTGCCTGCAGATTATAAAATATACATATTGTAATGGCAACAATATTAAGATGGCTTATTTTTCCTTTATCAAAAACAAAGGATATTCAAACTTGTTCCCTAACCTCAGGGTAAATATGGTTACAAAAAATGTATGATTTTCTTGCCCAATTGCAATCTGAAGCAATTGTTCTCTTGTGTGCAATTTCCATAGAATATCCTCCCTAATATGGAGGTCAGCAAGTGTGCTTCAGCAAATAGTGATGTGCTTGTAAGAAATAAACATTTCCAATGATGCCAAAAATCTACTATATGTTCTGTAACCCATTATAGACCTTGGGGGAAAAAACCAACGAAGTAAAAGAAAAGATTTCTCACTCTCATTTTCTAATCAGTACAAGACCAAGTGACAATTGCAGACTAAAATAACTGAAGAAAGAAAATCTAGGTTTTACAAAGGAGGCTGGATTCAAAAGCGTAAGTGGCACACTTCCAGTTCATGCAAGTAGTTCACACCTTCTCATTTTTCCTTCATGTGCTTGGTAAAACTGCAAAAAGAGTCGAAAACAAATTGGTCTGACAATTTAAGCCATGCACTCTGTATTGCTTAACAATTTACAAAGCCGCCAGCTTGAGTGGATGATCTCTCTCTCAAGTAAATGGGGTTATAAAATGGGTGCTAGTTTAAGTCTTCTGCTTTCCTTGCAAGTGCACAAATAAAAGGGGAATCAGGATGTTTAGAAGTGAAGCCTTGTAGGGCTGGTAAATGTTGTTTCATCTTGTTTATGGACCCATCAACACGCATCTTTCATAAAACGGCAAGTACAGTTAATTTAATACAAAATTAAAATACGTACATATAATAATCTGTTTTCAGATGGTTGGAAAAGTGTTCTGAGGCAGCTCTCCAGCAAATGACCTACTTCTCACTTGATTGTAAAATCTTATGTGTATTTCTTTTATACGAGAATCACAAAGCATCCAAAATCTAGTTCAAGAAAGTCCATTTAAAAGAGCTTGGCTGGATCCAGTGACGAGCACTAGAAACTTACAAAAGGGAACAGGACAAACAATGCTATTTTAAGATGAGATATCTATTAATTGACCAGGTGGCGGATCAAGAAATCAAATGTTTCCCATTTTTTTGGAAAACTGTTTAACATTCTTTAAAGGAACACCAGCATATTGAAATCTTGAACAAAAACATCTCTTGATACCAATAGGCATTTTGACCAAAAAAAAGCCTTTTATATAAGTGAATAAAGGCAAAATTTAATATCGCAACTTGAAAACATACACAATTAGACAAGATTTGGAAAAAATACTTTAAAACTGGCTCTCCCATATTACATAAGGCTTTTCTGTTAATCCACACACAACACTTGCCTCTCCAGTTAGATCAAAGGCAAAGCCTGTCCTGTTTTTATATCTAGTGACTACTACTCTTAACCTTGCACATATTATCAGTGTTAATGCCAGCTGTTACTTAGGGCAATTTTTCAGGCAACGCACATTCTCTTCTTGTTACTCCATTTCCTTAACTTGGTACTCAGATAATAAACAGGCATAGCGTTTACCCAAGTATGGGTACATGCAAACCCTGAACAAGCTTTCTTCTCAAAATAAAAACGAAATTGCCCATACAAATAGATCCTCCATGACCTCCATCTTTGCCGAGTGGCTCATCACCGTTGGGATAAACCAGCCAAGTGAAACACTCACACTTGCGACTTCCCTGGTGGCCACAGCCCCACCATGGTGTCAGCAACGGACACGCTTCTCCTTCAATCGGTGTTGAAAATATAGGCTTTCATAAAGTTTCCCACGAATTGATCACCATGTAACAAGGGCCAGACCTACTGCGCTTTTAACAGTCTACACTGCAAAGCAGATCATGAACACTCTTCCTCCAGCTGCCTAAAGTCATAACCCTGCCATTCTGGGCTGGGTTACCTCTGTACATACTCTGTCGTGGGTCAAGAAATGGGCCCTATTGTAACGGAAGGGTTTTCTAAGGGACAGTGTCTGTGTGCCACTAGCTTGTGCCAATCCAGGTCATGAGCCCTAAGTAGCTCCCCCTACCCTTCCTGAAGGTCACCGTGTCACTTTCAGTTCCAGTATTACACAATAACTCTTTCATCTGCAGTGTTTGTGACAAAAACATACCCACGGCCAACCTGTAGGTTCCACAGTGCACGATAATTAAAATCATCATAAAAAGTAATTTGCATTAGGATGATAAATGATTAATGCAAAGAATTATGATTGTGCTGCAAGGTCTATGTGAAAACCTGTGGCATGACGCTTTCTGGGTGACTCTTTAGAATAATTTACGTAGGAGTATATCTTCTGAAAGGTGCCCAAAACACTTGTTACCATAAGAAATGCATATCGGGGAATCCAGACATGCACGCTTGTTAGGCTAATTAAACCTTTTTTTTTTTTTTACAGAGAGGTGTAGTTGACTCTATAATTCAGTTAGAATGTTGTGCCTACAAATAAATAGGTTTATTATCAACTAAACATGAGGAATACAGAATTAGAATAAGGAACAACATTGCAAGAAAGGTAAAATATGACATACTTACTGTGACATGAGCTGAGCTATTCGTTGACAGTCATTCTTGTCATAAAACCAGATGCTGTAAATGGACACTGTGGGAGGAAGGAACAGAGACGTTAAACCAATATTAGGTGTGGAGCACATTTCCTGCAGACTTCACAGGAAGGTCCAAGCCTGATGGCAAATAACTGCAAGTGCAGCTTTGATTCAAGGCTTCATCAGTGAACCACTAACTACTGGAATCTGAACCACCATTAATTAGCAGTTCTCCACTGGGAACAGCCAGAGGTATAGTGGCACAGAAAATCTGGCAATGGCTAAATATGGAGAAATATAAACATGTTTTAACTGGAAGAGATCTCCTCCTTTAAAAATATCAACGGGAAGCTGTTTTAGGCAAATTATGTTACACTGCTTTGAACAAAATACAGTACCTAAGTGTCTAAATGCACCAGATGCACCAGAACAAGTGGACCACCACACTCCCTAACAGAAGAAAAAGAATGTTCCTAGTTAACTAAGCCAATGGCAGGATTCAGCACTTTGACCAGATCAATCAAAGCAATAACTCCTGGTATTAAAAACTGTACTGAATCCCTTCTGGGGGTGGGGAGTTAAATATAGAACTCGGCCCACCAATTATGAGTAGCAAGCTACTGGGTTTTAAAACCCTGTTAAAGGATTTGTCTTAAACGTTTCAAGTGCTGGACAGACCCCTAAATATGGACGAGACAAGGTTTACTTAAAAGATATAAAAAACACCATAACTAAAGAGACTCTTCTCAAAACCTCATTTTTTCCCCAATGAAAAAATAGACTACAAAGCCCTGTATACTCTTACAACATTAAAACACACAAACTGCCAGATTCTCTTTAATGTCCAAGTTACTGCACAGTGATGATTGAGAAAACAAAAACTCTCAAACTTAGGAAATGAGGGAGGTTTGTGGCTTTAACAACCCCTATTTTTAGAACTCAATGAAAAATACTGTAAAATTAAATTACTTTTGATGGCTTCCTTCTGAGTTCTTAAGGTCAAGACTTGGAGGTTCAAAACATGGAGGAATAAGTGATTTATAACTACCAGAACAATATTCCTTCAAATGCAAAAGAAAACGAAGCTGTAATGAAGAAAGAGGCTGGAGCCCAGACCATCAGACCACATTTCTTTCAGTATCACTAAAGAGGGGAAAACACTGACCTATTCTCCTAGGGTTTAAATGCAATACGCCACAAAGAGGCTTTTGCGTGTTGAGGGATAATCATTTGATGAAAAAATCAACTCTAAAGGCAAAAGGATTTGTTTCCTGAAAAATAAACAAAAATCCAGAAAGATTTATACAGTTAAGTCAATGCTCCTTCTATTGTTAATCCTGCATGTTATATTCTACATCAGGAGGAAAGAAATCCATTGTACACCCTCTTATCGCCAAACCTTAACACTACGCCCTGCCAACCGCACAACACTTTAGGAATGAGATTAAAACAAAGGTAAATGTTCCCTTTCTTAAGAGGAAAAAAAGTGCACATTTTTCAAATGCAAAAACGGATTGATCACGATTGGATCACCAAAATCCAGATGACCCAAATTTAATGCTAAAATGGTTTCAGCAAATCACTCTCAAAATACAAATAAAGGAGTCAATGGCTTTTTTTGGAATACATTAAGATGTGCTCATCTTCAACCCATGTTAAGAGGGATATCATGATTGTAAAAGCTGAACCTTTTCTTTGAAAGATATAGTCCATGTAAAGATACCCCACAGCTTTAATGGCAGCCTAATGGGCAAAAAAGATAAGGAAACCACTCAGTTCCCTCACAAACATGCTAGCAGGAAGCCATAAATGCACGCGAATCAGCTCTGTCTGCCGAATGTATCTGATTGTTTTCTTTGTGTTTCTGGCGAGGAGTCACAAGGAGTTCCCATTAAGGTCTATCATTGTCGCTCAAGAGGATCCACAGAGCAGGAAACACTTCGCTTACCGGAGCGCACAGCTAGAAATGACAAGCCTTCACGCTAAAGTAAACATCACTGTGTTTGTGCACAAGGGCAAACAGGTCTCCAACACAAGGGGACAGAGGGTGTCATTTGCCCCCAAAGACTTAGTTACTAGGTCAGCAAAATCGGCAGCTCAGTAAAGGTGGCCACTCTGAAAACACTTATCTCGTGGAACAACAAGCATAAAAATAGCCTCAAGACAAGGAGAGCACTGGCATTTAGCAGTATGCTTTTGCATCACTGCACAATAAAATCTTCATTTCCCTGCTATGGCCAGACACAAACCCACCTGTTACAGCCTCTGCTGTGCAGACAAATTGTTGCCATCTCCATTCCAAAAATAAATAAAAAATACTTTTAAAAGCGTTGTCCTTTCCAGAGCAATCTGAGCAAGACTACTCTGCCAAGCTCCCTTTAAATTCCCAATCACCATGAAGAATCATTCTGCCATGGAATAAAGAAACTGGTATTTCTTCAAATATGACAAATGCTCATCAGTGTATGTAACTGCAACTGATTACAAAGAACGCAGTAGCCCCATCAAAATAACCCTCCCGTAATTTACATTTCTGGATCTAGGGGATGATGGCAAAAGATCTAGACATATCCTTAGACTGCTACGGTGATAAACTTCACGCTTGAGTGTATGGACCGGCAGACAGAATGAACAGCGAGACAGACATGGGATCTGAAATTACTAGGATTATTTAAGAAAGCAAACAAGCACTTCTGCATCGGCAGTGCTCACAGAGGGGAAAAAAACGGATGACAAAGGAGGACAAGGAGCAAATTTTGTGCTTAAGAGCAGTGTTGATTTCGAGGTGTTGACGGACTTGAGCGAGTGCTGGGCGCACAAGCTCAACAAGGAGCTGGTACATCCAATCAAACGGAAAGCATATCTCCAGGGTCTCTCTCAGTGCGCATTTGTCAGGGGTCTGGAGGACTAGGGGGGCAACAGCTTTTTAATTATTTTTAAAGTATTATCCTAAAACTAACAAGGCAATTGGGTTCAAGGTTAATTGCATCTCGCATCCCTGTCCTGCCTCACACAAATCTGGTGCGACAGTTTGTGGTTCACAGACAAGAGAAAGCAGGCATTGGTATGCATATTCACCACTCCTGTAACTATAGTTACTGCGGAGCCATAAATACATCATTAGGGAAGAATAGACAGCCCTGCAAAACGTGAACTGCATTTTCTCATGAGTGACTCAAAAATCTCAGCTGTGAAAGCCTCACTGACAATGAAATTCCCCTCTTCCCCTCAAAGCAGTGCATGTGCATTTCAAAGCATCTGCTGTAGCACCAAACACAGCTGCCAACTTGCTATAGAATTGTTTCTTTACAGTAGCAAAAAATGTAGTATACTTTTTCGTCCCTGGAAGTACAAAGGTTCTCTCTGCCAGCCCACGTATATAAAAACGACTGCACTGATATGCTGAGGTGGAAACCTCAAAAGACGTTGTCTATCACAAAGGCTCGTTATGCAACACAACCCCATGCTGACATTTTAAAAGAGAGACACCAGGTCCTGAAATGGATTAAGGAAAACATGCTCAGCAGGCATGATTTAGATCAAAGTAAAAAGTGTTTCCTTAAACTTAAGCCCAAATGAGAAGTAAAGTAACTGTAAAGTAACAGGTAAAGGTTCATTCCATGCTGAAAGGAAAATAAAAGAAACAACATTTTGGCTGTGAAGCCCTTTTCATGTGTGATGGAGAGAGGGTAGAGAAGACCCAAAGAGAGCAGGTAAGAAGGGACAGGGAGCAGTGGAGAAACAGGCATGAAGCAGGTGATAGTGAGAGTCCAGACTCGGGGAGAATGGGAGGAAAGGTGAGGAGAGCCGACATCTGCAGATGAATAGAGAAGATTTAGAAGGAGATTAACATGGAACATGAGTGACATGGGAAGATGCAACCCAAGTTTAAAAATATTTTTGGTTTTGGATGTCCTTCTGCAACAAGAGTTCTGAAGTCCCTATGTCAGGACGTAGACAGAAAGATCAGTGACTGTAAGATCTTGGCCGTTAAGAGTTGAAATGGGGAACTATCGGTTTGGTGATATGCTTGATTCTCACAGCTCTGACATATTCCCTGAAATGGTCAGGCAGGCTTCTTCATGTCTCGCCAATGTAAATGGCTGGGCATTTTCTATTTTTCAACATAAATGTAACTGTCCTGCACCCAGTGAATACTACTTACTTTAACCTCCTTGTTGTAGCATTCTGTATTCTTTCCAAGCATTCCTGCAATGATAGCCTAAGGTGAGGAACCATCAAGCAGTCACAACCTGAAGAAACCTATTTTGTATGGAGGCGGCCCACACAAGAGGCCACATGCTACCCTAGCACTGCCTCTTACTTCTTCAATGCCTGGTCACTGCAGAGAGGAGCACTGATAGGGCAATGCAGTACATGCAGTCACTGGCACTTTCCACAACCAGGGCATACTGAACACTTTCCACATCAAGAACTGTAAAACCAAAATTGAAGAAAAATCTCCTTATTTCACAAAAACCAGACATTTTGAAATACACTACAGACACAATGAAATATACCTATATCTGTACCCATTAAATGCTTCCAGCAATAAATGCTACAGCTGGGAAGTGAAAAATAGAAAAACACTCTGCTGATTTACTATATATTTAGGCATCTATGCTTGCTACACTACCTGGATTAGCTCAGGCAAGTCACTGCTATTAAAGTCCTTTCTTAAACAGCAGAATGACTCAGTAGCTATTTCATATTCAACACCCACACTGATGCACAGTTGCTTGCAGGAATAAACTAAGTGCATCCATTCAACTGACACTGTTCAGAGAAGCTTCATAGACTTCCCAAGATAAGGGGGAAGGGAAGTGGTGGACCTATTCTCAGGTTCTCCAACAAAATAAGCAAAAAGCCAAATGGAAAGATTTTTTTAATGTTTTTACTAAGGTTAAAAAACAAAACAGTAAAATTGTTACAACTATTGTAGGTAATTACTGCAATCAGCCAGATCATTGTCATCAAACCCACAGTTACAATAAAGAACATAATTTTAATGTGCTAAGGGTTTAAATAAGTGGAAATTACTCTAAACAACTAATTATCTTATTGTTTTCCGAGGAAGTATTTTTAAAATAAAAGTAAAGCTGTGAATCATAAGAAACGGAGGGGATTCGGTTCAGAGCGTATCTGTAAATTCTGCCAATGATGTGTGTTATCAAGCTTATCTATTTTTGGAGTCTCAGATCCTAGCAACGATGGAGTACTATGTGCTAATGAATTTACCTGGGGACTTGCTGAGGTTTTCAGAGCAAGCCAACACTGATCTCCTGTTCCCCTCATCAGCAGCAGGCAGTGACAGCACCGTCCCTAACACGTCTCCGACTGATAAGCAAAGCTGCTGTTTGTCAAAGCCAAAGTATGTCCTCTATCAGAAAAAAAGCATTGAGTACTTTTGGTAATGGAAACGACTCTGTATAAAAGTTTTTAAAAAAAACATTCCCAGAGGCTTTAGCCAGGCCCCTGTTGCTGAATCTTATATATTCTTCGCCGGTGATCGGTGGCGAGACATGACAGGGTGACAACAGCATTAGTAGCACTGCTCAAGTAAGCAGTGTGCAAATCTGGAGGCAGAACACTTCTCGGCAGGAGTCTGAGAACTCGAAAGCTTCCCAATTAGTTATTCTGCACTGCTCTTTAAATGAAACGGTAAATAACATCTACATACATAAGAGATTTAAGTAATATCTATAACACATGGCTCCAAAGTTAAGGATTTTTTGCATTCTTCCTACTCTGTTCACCTGTTTTGCCTCTTCACATCAAACCGAGTCGAGCGCTTTGCTGTGCAGCGTGGAGCCCCAAGGACATACTCTGCTTTCTGTTGCAATCTACTGCTTGGGCTCCCTCTTCCTCGTTACCTACCGCTTACCTCTAGGTAAATGTGAGCCCTTGGACGGACAACAGGAGAGACAAGACACTTCGCCTCTCATTTGGTTAGGAGAGATTCTTTTTTTGCACTAATGCCATTCTCCTTAGGCTGCGGAAATGAATTTCTCGCATCTCTCCAAGGAGCACACTTTGATCAGAAAACCTCTGTATCAGGAGCCAGACCTTAAACATAAAGGGAAGGTAATAAGCGAAATGGATTTGGAAACTTACCTTTTTAATGCAGTTCGAGGTAAGACAGATTTTTATTACTTTTAAGAAATGGGAGACTGTGTACAAATTCATTTGGGTGTGCTGATGTGCTGCAGGCTTAAGAAATAAAAGAGCTTAATAGCAGAAACTAGCAGAAATTATTCCATTTGCCAACGCAAGTAGTTCAGACGGCAGTGTGTATGGTATTGGGCTGATCATGCAGACTTCTCAGCCTCTAAACGTGCCAAGCACAGATTCTTAAGACAGTAGGGTATGTAATCAATGTGCACTGCAATAAACTATCTAGGCATTTTACAGTAGTATGCAATTGTGGACTCCATTAAATTATATCGCTCAAATTTAACAACCATATCAAGAAATATTAGAAAAATTGTATTTGAAAGAGAACAGAAATAATGGAATATCCAGTAGTCCCTAAAGACAGTTACAATCCTTAACTGTGTACTTCAGCAGTTACCTTATTCTGAATCCATCATTCAAGGTTTGCTATTACGGTATTAATATCAAGTTGTATCACTTAATAAAATGATTAATAACACAAACAAGTGTGCAAAATACATTATATTAATCACAGAAAGCCTCAGAAAAGTTGCCTTTGACATCAAATATCCTCAAGAGGAGAAATCCCACTATAGTCATAGGTTAATTTTCAAAAACCAAATTAAGTAAAAGAGGGTCATATCCAGCATTATAAAAACAAATACATTTTCTTCCATGCAAGTGCCTACTCCCCTTAAACTGTGTTAAAGTGATACTAAACCAATACGTAGCTTTTCACCCCCACTTACGACTTGTTGTTGGAAGAAAAAGTGAGAAGAAAGTTTTTGTGTGATGAAAAAGTTTCAAGTCAATCACCATAGCGCGTCCCAAGACAGCAGTATCTTTAATTTTCAAAACAAAATGGCCATGAAAAACGCCATGAGTTAAACAGGAACCCCAGTTCACATTATGTTAACTGTATGGTCACTAAAATGGTATTTGCCAGGCCTGGAATTCATCGGCCAAACAGGTTTTACTTAAGTTTTGTTCGCAACATGGGATAAAAAAAATAAAACAATTACAGTCAAATAGCAGGCAGCTTAATGCAGAAATCACATCTCGCTATATTGTAGTTTCATTACCGTTAGAATAGAAGTGAACTAGCCAAATGCTTATTGAGGAAGAGCATGCATCCTTACAAGACATGTTTTGCCAAGAAGGTGGTGCCTTGGTTTGGGCTTATGAAGTATTGCTGCACTGTATTGTGAGCTGTCTAATGCAGGTTTGCGTGCGACGAAGTTCTCCAAGTTTCACATCAATTAGTACACTTAGATTTCCCAAGTTAGTGGTGTTTTACAAACAAAACAGCAGATGTGCAGCCATTATGTTGTGCAATCCATTTTGCCATGTGTGTACAAGTATTGCTCGAACATCTAGAGCGTGGAGTAAGTCAAACATTCCTGGAACACTTTATACAAGAGCTGCTCCAAAAAGCTGATAAGATGATATTATGGAAAAAAATCGAGCAACCTCTGATGTACAGATAGACAACTGGGAAAACACAATGGCCATCTCGGTACACACAGGAACAGTAGCGCGTCACGTGGTAATAGTCTGATCATTATGTAGAGAGCACGTCTGGAGCTAACTGGCCACCATGATTTTCAACAGCAAACGTTAGTGTTATGGGCCAAGTAACAACAATAAAGACAAAGAAAAGAAAAAGTAACCAGTTGGACATCTTGGTTTGCACAAGTGCCTCAATTACACACACATTTAGTGCTTCAATTTGATTCTGGCAGTTTTTACAAAGACTACATGAACTGATGTGGGCAAATAAAAATGAGCAACTTTCAGGTGCAAACTTGAAACAGCTTTGGCTACTGAGAAAATGTGTATTTTCACTACAATTGGTGCAGCATTTCATTACGTTTTAAAAGGATTTGCAGAGAGCTGGGTCAAGGCCATCATTGCGTTCGATGCAGAAACCTAATTACATCAGAAACTTAATGGTACCCAGTATAACTCTCCAGCACGGTGTTTCTCAGCTGCCAGACCTCCAAACACGAGTTTAAAAAGAGAAGAAAAGAAAAACTTTAGAACCTACAGAGGTTCCATTACTTAGAAGCTTGGTTCCATGTTCCTTCTCATCCAGGGGTAGACAGAATAAAAGTCAGTTGCCATAAAAAATAAAAAGAACTGTTTTCCTTGAACTGCTGAACATTAGTCATATATATATAATTGCGTTCAAAGGCTTTACGGTTTATTCAAAATGCAATTAATATGATTATACAAAGCAAAATACAACTGCATGAGAAAAATGTATAAAATCCCATGCATGCAAATCATAACAAAAACATAAGTAAAAAATCTAGCTGATAAAAGATTCAGTTTGTGATTGGCTACTATTTAACACGAAAGCCTTGTGTTTTGCAGAAATTACCATCACAAAAGCATAGCTTTCCCTTTTACCATGTCAAATGGGATTTAGCATTGGGGGGGTAAGTTAGTAAAGAAAGCTTTCAAAATATTTCCTTTTATAGAAGTAAGATATCAAGTGAGACTTGAGAAGCTCCAGTGACTACTCAGAAATTCCACCAACACTGGACGGTTATCTAGTCTTGCTCCACTCAGGGTATAGTTTAAAGTAGAAAATGTTTTATGAACATCTGATTTTACTAGATAAAGTAAGAGAAGAAAATACATTTCAATTCTAAAACCCTCCGGTACAATAATCAACTGATCTAAAACATGGTAAACAGCTCTGGTCTGGTAGTGATAGTGTGTCCGACAGTGAATAATTCAAGAAGTCTATAGAGTAATAACACTGGCAGTGGTAGATTCTATGATTAATCTGTCAATGCAATGTCTTATTCGGCCAAATACACTTCTCACTGCCTGCCCAGCACTTTATCCACATCGGTATGACATTCTAGGCATCAACTTCACCACTCCTTTGGAAACAAACAGGGAAACCTCCACATGTGAATACAGTCAAACATCTTCACAGTACAAATCAAATAAACGTGAAAAATACAATTTCACACATAAACCACAGCAAAAAGACAAGTTTTGTGCTGGATGGCATCTTCTTCATGTGCACCCTATTCATAACTTCAAATATGGACCTGCATGTTCACTATCAAACTCCTGGCTTCAAAATAGAACCGAACTCAACACTGACCAGGCCATCCACAGCACATAACCAAGGCAATCAGATGATCCAAGGCTTCCTATTCGTCCCCACTCACTCATGTTAATGTTGAAAAGTGCACCAATCTCTCAGTGATTTATGAGAAAAGCACAATGATGAATTTTATGAGACCCTCCCACCCATTTTCTTCATCTGCTGCCTCCAGCTATACTTGTATTATCAATGCCCACGGTCTTCAGAATGAAAAGTTCAACAGTTATTCTAGTCCAGAACATACTTGAGGAAGAAGCAGTTTCTCCAGGAAAATGCAACTTGGCAGGCAGCAAAAACAGACCAAGGAGAGCACCCAACAGGCGAGTGATACACATCACCAGACGGGTGCTGCTCAAGTGAAGGATGCACATTTACAGAAACTACGGATTTCTGCTGTATTGTGCAGTTGGCCCCTGGAGACAACACTGCACTTCATTAAGACAGCTTGTGCTCAAGTGCTAAGGAAGTGAATCCACATTTCCCAGGGGCTAGCATTATCCTTAATAAGAGTGCTAATGTGTTCTAATGCACACTGTGGGGCGCTTTCTAACTTACTCATGGAGCCAACTTTGCAAATCATTTGGAAACTAAGTACCACGAACTACATGAAGAAGGCCGCTCATTCCAGCTAGCAATAAAGTTAATGACGGCAGCCTAAAAACTCTTTTTGATCAAATGCCACCAACGAGAATCCTGTGGCGCATCAGTGCTGTCTACAGCTAATTCACGTGAACGTCCATTTCAAATCCTTCCCTTTTCCCAAAAAGAAAGTCTTCTATACTACAAAAACTTCTCCAACAAATCTGTCTGCATTTTTTTTTCCCTTTTCAACTCACATTCTAGAAAGAGAAATTTGTGACTCTCTCTCTCTCCCCCAGGTCTCTCCACTGCTTCTTGACCTAGTATGAGATAAAGTTAGAAACAGCACAAGAGGGCACTTACAGTTTGAATTTCTGTACAGAAGAAATGGGTCCTGGAGCTGAAACTCTAGGTCTTTGTTAATGGGCTCCACAAGATTTTTCATGTTCAGCCGGTTCATTATCGTAAAGCCATGATATGGAGAAGCTGACCTACAATTAAAAAAAAATACCATTTTCAAATTCTGGAATAACACCTGTTAAAAACCTGGCAACTCACACAAACGAAAAATTCAATTTGGGAAAACTTGAGCTCAGCAACATTAAAACCAGTGCATTTATTCTGCATATAAAGAGCGCTAAGTGGAGTAAGTGTTCTACAGAAGTAACATTTTTAATAATTCAGAGTTAGTGGGCTGTACCTTCCATGTCTTGACTGAGTATATGATGCAAAGCCAACCGTTCACCGAGTTACATGTTGCATTCTGTTTTTGCAGTGAAAGATTGAGAGATTAAGATTTCTCAACAGTGTAAATTGATATTTTTTATCACACTGGCAGTCATTATGCCATAAGTGAATCTTAAAATCTGAAGGTTTGACTTGTAAATGTATACTTCTAAAAATGTTAAATAGTTCTAATACGACTTAAAATTGCCAAAATGTCTATCCAGTGCCAAGTGAATTGTGACCTATCTTTCAGATTTAATTTAAAACTGTGGTCTCTGACTCACTGGTCTACAGCACTGGTTACTGACACCTTCTTCTCTCCTATAGATTTTCAGTCTTAACAGTAGCTTCTGATAAAAACTAATTATTATACTGGAAAAGACAATATGGTTTACATCCATGATGGACACATTTTAAAACAGTGGCCTAACTGTAAATCCTAAGTGCTCTGGAATCTAAAGCAATGAATACAAAATACGTTACTCTGTTTCAATAAGTGTTCATACTAGCTGTTTCTTTCTGCAGATGGGAATATATTGTATTATGTGCTTCACAGCTCCTTCCAGAATTATTACTCTTTACACCTGAATTGTTAATTTTTCCATTACTTCCAAACCGCAAACTACTCTTGACTATTAAACTATGAACGAGACAGCTTTTTGATAAGATATTTTAATAAGATAGTTTGAGATTTTAAAAGATTCTTAATAAATTCATAAATATTGAGGCCTAATCTTGACCAAAACACGTGTACTGGTGACCAGAACCTTGATTGTTTTTTTTTTTTCTGGGATAGGGGAGGAGATCATAGATATAAGAGATACTCGTATCCGACTTCGAATACGTTACCTGGCGTACACAAATAAGGTACCCTCAATGTCGGTTTTCTCCTGGAATATAATACAAAAAGAAAACAATCTTAAAATCTTACTTCAAACTCCTTTTCACCTGTTGGTTCAGTCTAAATTAACATAAATTATGCAACGCCAATTTTAAGAATTCCATCTACAAACACCAGATGTACTAACAAGACTATCCGTATCAGCATTTAAGATACTCATTCACCTTTTTTTTAGATTCAGAATCTCTTTATTCGAAACCGTTCATTAAAAAAACATTTCCGCTGAAGGGAGAGATGTCAGTTTAATATAAAAGTTGGTTTCAATATGTGCTCCATACAGAAACTTCACTGAAACAAGCCTCAGACTCGCCGCTTTCTAAACTATATGTCGAAAAATTTTAATACACCTTACCCATTCGTTTGCTTTGGAGTTAAAGGTATAGAGTGCTACCTGCCCGGTTACATCGATGATTCTATTAATATAAGGGTCATTCTGTTTTAAAGCTGCCAGACTCATATCATGTCCTACTTTACTGATAGCCTCCATCTTGGATTCTAAATCCCCAGTACGAGCATCCTACGGAGGGATTTCTATGAACACTCCCTCCTCGTAGGGCAACAACAGACCTAGAAATAAACGTTCCTACTGTAACAAAGGGCTTTTTCGTTCCGCTTAGTTCACTTTCGAAGGGAAGGGGAAAAGATTATTAGGTCACTATTCAATCGTAAAAGCCGATTTAAGATTTTAGTACTGTTTTATTTTTCTTTCTCATCAGGCTAATCATGATATTTTAGGAACATTATAGAAACACACAGAGATGAGTATCCGACCGAGTAAAAATCGAAATCCTAATACCACTGAAAACACTCATTTCAACCAGAACTAAGCTAATCAACGTCACAAACTCCAAATAATTGCGGACTATACTCTTATGTATTTATTTATTTTCATTAAAAGAAGTTTATATATTTTACCGTTATCTAAATTGTTTAAAATTATTACATTTTGCTGTCTTCAATCTATAATGCTGGATTTATACACACACGTGTAAAATATAAAACCTGATGGTGGCCACAAACTAAATTTAATACAGACGTATGCAGAACATGCTTTTATCTGGTTCGAATGAAAGTGCCTCTAAATCCAATTACAGAGTACAGAAAAAACGCAAGAGGTCCCCGTTTACAAAAGCCTCAGTTTAAACCAGTCCCACGTTGTACATTTTTAATAAGATTATTTGTCTATTAGCCTATCGAGGCTTGTAAGGCGGAGTTAGCGTTGATACTATCCTGTTTTGTGAATGGTAGAAGGCGGGGCTGGCTTTTTTTGCTTGCTACTCTACAAAGTGTGCGTCTTTGAGGTTTAAAATAGACACAGACCAGATTTCTCAACCTTAAATTGCCAATCATGACTCCCCTTTCCAGACTGTAATGGCACCGGTTAAATTGGTTTAATCTGTTCAAGACAGTTCTTAGAATCCCCACATACCTAGGGCATTCTCCCTTGGAGCAGTGCTGCACATACAGCATTAAAATAAACTGTGTGACATCCAAACAATCAGAAGAGGGAAAAAAATCTGACAACACTAAACATAAAATGAGTAAAATAGCCAATTAAACAGAAGTGAGAACAAATGTTCTATCTGGCCGAAGGCTGAAATAGGTCAGTTGCGACACTCCTTGCTTCCCTCAAGAACATTAGAAGGATTAATAATTCAAGGATTATCTCTGAGAAACAATTATCTGCTGCAGACAGGTAATCCAATATCCTGAAACCTTCCACCCAGCAGTGCCATTTCACTTTGTGGTTACACTACGAAATGCGTGACAAACGTATAGCTGAAGTTGTGCGGATGTCCCAAAACGAGAGAAGATGAATGGCTTTATTTGTCGAGCTTCCAAGTCGGTGAGGTAAGGCTACGCTGGTTTTCTGGGGTTTAAATGGTATCGGACTGTAGAAAACAGATGCCACAGGAGCTGCATGTTGGGGAGACAGAAAGAAAAATGCGATAAGAGGTGGTTCTGCATGTTTGGCTTGACAGTAATGTTAAGTCAGCAATATGTCTGCTATTACTTTATTTCAAGTTTTTGTTATATCGCATTTGTATTGTCTGTGTTTAGAGTGTTAACTTGAAACAACATGAAAGAAGTCTGACTCATATTGGAAGTGGTGCTTACTAACTTTAATATAATATTTTAAAATTACTTGTGATACAGTGTATTCTCTGGGTAACATATAATTATGTATAAGTGAAATACTTGTCTAAAGGGAGAGAATTAGTATACTGGTAAGCAACAGATATGGTCACTTTATACTGTTTGTATGGTAGAAGCCACAGTATGACCATTTCCTTTTATCCATTTTTCTTTCGTTTTCTTTAAGTCATGTCCTATATGTGCTTCTGATATGTACAGGTACTTGTTGCCCTTTTCAATATTGAATCTAGAGTTCAGTTTTAAATTGTTTTCCAAAATAATATAATGTAAAATATGCATCATCTGGAATTGAAATATTCTGTTCCGATATTCCCTTAGTATCAGATAAAATATGAAAGACTATATATTCACACATTACATTGTTGCTAGGTTATAGAATTATGCTGAGATATCCTGTTTTATACTGTTAAGTTTAATGGTGTCTGTTTTCATTGATTAGAGGTCATAATAACAGAACAGTAGCAGAATCTGGGGTAATATTACATCTGATTTTAAAATAACGGTTTTGTATAGATTTTGTACATTTTCATATTTGTCATTATCACAGATTTAGTTTTAGTTTTATTGAGCTGTCGTGAAAAAATGTTTTGCTGGACATTTATACATCTTTATTCCAACATACATAATATAACTTGCCTTTAAATTGTAATTGACAATAAAATAATGTACCAGGACCTTTATATTATTGCTTAATATTTGGTTTTAAATGTGTAAGACACTTTTGAGCCAGACATAGTAACAAAGTAATTCTAGGCCTCTTTTACAGCAAGCTATGACACAGGACTATGATTACCAAAGTAAAAGCGCACTGCTGTAGTTAAATTACAGTCCTTGGCACTAAAAAATCAACATTAATGACTTCCTACTATTGAGGACAATTGGAGTACAGCATTAAATACCTTTGGTTTTGTTGTATGATTTCAGTTTTTGGAAGCTTTGCAAAAGGCTACTGTCATCGGGTTTTGGAATATTATTAAGAATGATAGAAATAAAAGCACAAATTCTGACCTATAATTAAGATGAAATGGGATTTTGTAACCAACCTCTAAATTTCAGAACTACTCTCATTCATTGTTTTTAACTTACCAGATTATAAATTAACCACATATTAGCAGCTGTTACGTCAGAAATAAGGGTACGGAAAATTTTCGAGAGACGCTCAAGGTTTGGTGTTCAGAGGTTGCTGGAAACAATACACCTACAGTAGAGTATTTCTGAATCTCAGGACTGAGCGCAGAAACAAATAAACTGAACAACCCAAAAGCAAACAAGCAATCAGATCGATTAAAGGCATCAGTGAATACTGGTGATGGAGAGCTCAACTGGAATGAAAACCAACGGAGTGGTTCCCCCAGGACGAGGGACAGGAACCACTGCTCTAGAATATTCCTGTTAACAACAGTAATATGATCATGCCATGTGAAATCAGATACAATGCTTTTATCCACAGTGTCACCCTAACAAGGATGCTCCCGGGGTAATACTGAATTTATCAAGCTAGGAGACAGAGAAATTAATACATATTTATAGAACATAAGAACAAGAAAGGTTACAAATGATAGATGGCTATTTGATCTGTCTTGCTTGTTTAGTTGATAGTAGCTAATTGAATTCATTCAGCTGTTTCTTGAGCTTCAACAGCTCGACTGAGTAGCTTGTTCCAAACTCCCATGCCTCCTATTCTAAGTTTTAAATGCATTTCCACTTAGTTTTCAGTTGTCCTCTACTGCAGTTCATATCGGAGTATTGATTCTGAAGAAGAGTGGACTTTGTCGATGGCCTTGGGAATTTTCAACCCTTCAGTTAAACTCCTCAGAGACCTTGTAGTCTTCTGCATTTAAGATGAAAGAGATTTGGGGGTTTTTAACCTGTGAGTCTAGGACTTTCCTTGGGCTGAATTAAGAGCAGCAATTGTTTTTTTATGAGGTATAATGATCAAAATTGTACACAATATTATTTACAATATTGTACGTCTCCTTCCTTCTCTATATTGTCTGGAAGATGAATTGGCAACTGAGAAACCAAATCAGGTGAATGGCCCCATTTTTCTTACTGTATGTTCTTGTACTGTATTTCCCATTTTATATTTATAGCTTATGTTTCTGTTACCTGTGTGTAACACTGCGTGCTTGTCTGCATTATATGTCGTCTGCCAGGAGTCTGACCATGAATTTATTTAATTATATGTCTCTAGCTGTAAATGGATTTACAGTGTTTCTTAAAAAAGGATATTCTTAAACCTATAAGATATTAGTCTTATTGTATAGAGTACCAGCATTACATTATCCAAAATTATATTCTACAAAAAGCACCGCGCGGGACATGTATTTTTAAGTTAACAAACTAGCCTCTGAGGGACTTAAACCACATTAGTTTCTTTTATATACTATATAGTAGCCTAAATTGATTTATACGAGTTTTCGGTCTTGTCCAAAATTCTGACATTCTGTATCATAAAAAGACTAAAGCAAAACATTGAACGTCACTCAAACTGAGCATTCACGGACATACCTGCAACACAACGTCCAAAATAAGAGTCTTTTAAAGACCGACCTCTAAGGACCTCGTCTGCGAATTTTTCAATATATTCGTTGAATTCATTGGTTAAAAGCGGGCTAAGATGGTTTATAATGTTTCGGCTGCTGATACGGAAACTGAAAGGAACGTAAATGGAATTTCTTTTGTGATGGGATTTACTTCTTTCGCCCTTTTTTTTTTGACTGCATCAGGAGTTGCTATGAAATCCATCTTGTGAAGCCAGCACCCGGATGTTGCAATAACGATGTGAGATATAACTCCCAGGGATAACTATAGGAACCACTTGTGTAAATAACATGGGGGTGGGCTGAAAGGGGGGCAAATCATTATTTTGGCTTATTTGTTTTTATTGGATCTTTGCAATATTTTAAATGAGGAAACGAGATGTATGAACAAGAGGACCAACGAAAAGGTAACGGAGCTGTGATCTCTTGTTTTCAGTTGTCTTCTGATGCTGTACCGGCAACGCTGTAGAGCTGAAGATGCTCTCTCTGTACGATAAACATGGAAGGGTTTAATGAATGCATATGTGTCTCTATTGCCCTCCGGCTAATGAATTTTAATTCGTTCTTTGGGGCTGGACATGCGTTTTTTTTCCGGTTGCAATAGCAATGGAGTTTTCTGTCTGAAACTGTGAGGATAGATTAGAATCAGCTGGTGGAGATAGTCTTCAGAAAAGGTACGATTGATTCACTTAATACATAGGGGGAAATAAAACGCTTAGCATCTTTTACAACTACTTCGTTTGTGGGTCGACGTTTGTCTTGTCTATGCTATAGAAACCCTATAATATGGCAATTAATATTTAATGAAGGAAAACTTTGGAAAAACTTCACACGTTATGTAGACTGATAAGTGTCGCGTTAGTTTTTACTGCATTTGTCAAAGCTGGTTGGAGCCCATTTGTGATACATCGTTATTTATTTTTTTCTTCAGCAAGATTTCTTTTCCATCCGAGAGATGCACTGCGTGGTTGTGCGGTTTTCTGTTTAGGACCCAAAAAAAAAACCCGGATAATTTCAGCCAGTTTAATAAAAATGTTTGACAAACGAGACTACGTTGCGAGTAAAATGTAACGTCAATCCCCTATTGGAGATCTTCGCATTAAAACTGCCTTTGTAACCTAGCAGTAGCTCCTGCTGTTCTTACTGTGCGCTGGTAGTGCCATCCGATGGGCACGTATCTCAGTGCTTTAAAAATGGACTCATCTTTTCCCTTTTCATCTTTGTTTTAAATGTCTTATTTCCCTTGACTTTGAAGGACCAATTCTTTCATTTTGTTTCTACAAAGTGATCCGGGTATGTTAACATATCGGTGTATGAACGCTACTGTTGGTGAGCCAATATCCGCGCATTTTGCAGAAGACTAATGTCGATGTTAATGCTGGCGGAAAAAAAAACATCTTAAAACTTGCATATGTGATTTTCATGCATGATTGTGTAACCATTTCGGTTTTAGTTTCTAGGTCAGAAAGCTGCGTTAAATATATGAGCAAATATGCAGGACGATTGAAATTGTGGCAGTGAGTGAATTTAGATCGGACAGTTTGCGGGTATCGATTAATAACGATAGACGTTTTTAGTATTAATGCAGAAATGAGATTGTTAGAAAGTTCTAGGCTAAAGGACCCTTTGTTTCTTATTTCTGTTTTCTCTCTCCGGGGCCTAACAGTTCAAGGACTTACACAACTGATTTGACCAAGTGATGTATTATAGTGACAGCTTTGAATTCACGCAGTTTAGCCGGGTGTTATTGGCATGGGATTGGATGTCATCTGCGTTGATCTTTTTAAGGCGTTTGATGATGTTTTCTGTTTAAAACGGAAATATTTACAAAGACGGTGCCTATAATTCAACATGTCTAACAATGTGATGGCTTTGTAAAGTCTGTATGATGTGTATAGACGTTACATTGGTTAGTTTTTGTTTCTCAGGGTGATAACTAATATCGACACCGTATGTACATTTATTTTTTGTTTTTCCTTAAAGGTGATACTCTCAGTCCCTTTGACCGTCTGTTTTCGTTGTATGCCTCCCAAACGCCTCACATTATTTTGCGCTGCTGAAAGAAAACAGGCGATGTTAATGTAGTTGTTTAGGTTTCTACCGTAGCGGTGACTAAATTGCTGGCATTTTACAAAAAGTTCAGAAGAGCCTGCTTTAGCAGAAGACGCTTTAAAACGCCAACCACCTGTCCTGTTACTGTTTTTTTATGATGGGTTTTGATTGCGTTACGCAGTGTTTATCCTTGACTAAACTAGAAGAGCTTAACAATTTCCCCCATTTAGTTTAGATCAGTTTTACAGAAAAAAAAACGTTAATAATCCTGGGGTAGATTTATGAGCAAGAACGTTAGCTCGTTTATTCTTCTCTTTTAGTACATCGTTGGTATTTTGATTGCCGCATCCCTTCCAACAACACCTACTACAGGCTTTGTGCCTGTGGGAAAGCATGAGATACAGTACAGTATATCTGGATAATAGGATTGGCTAGATTTGATGCTGTTTTGACAGAAAAGGGAAGCTGCAGTAAAACACAAGCATACAGTAGGTTTACCCTGGGTGGGGAGAGCTTCGAATGAACTAAATGCGTTAAATCGACTCAAAAAATAAAGCAAGCTGAAAACTCCATGTAAATTTATTTTCAAGCCGTAAAATAAGAAAAGCACAGAAGCAAACATGACTTTTTTTTTTGCTTCAGGGTAAAACGTGTATAAAGAGGCAAGAATAAAGAGCAGGCTTTTCGGCCCATTTTACTTGATTTTTTTTTAATGAAGCTGAGCTATTGACTTTGATCACATGGATTAGTAGCTCGTTCCAGACTCTTCATCTATTTAAATTTAAATGCATTTCCCTATAGCTTCCTGTGTCTTTGGTTGGTGTTACACTGCTTATTAAGTCCATTGGGTCGACTTCGTCCATTCCTTTACGGATTTTGAAAGGTTTTTATAGATTTAACCTCAACTGGTACATTCAGAGAGCACAAGGGCGGAGCGGTGGCTCTGTGGCTAAGGATCTGCGCCTGTGACTGGAAGGTTGCCGGTTCAAATCCCGCGGCCGGCAGAGGAATCCTACTCCGTTGGTCCCCTGAGCAAGGCCCTTAACCCCAGGTGCTCCAGGGACGCCGTATAAATGGCAGACCCTGCGCTCTGACCCCAAGCTTCTCTCCCTGTCTCTGTGTCTGTGTCTCCATGGAGAAAAGCTGGGGTATGCGAAAAGACGCATTCCTAATGCAAGAAATTGTGTAGGGCTAATAAAGAAACATTATCATTATTATCATTATCACAGTGGCTCATGTAGTAGTACAGTGTATGTGTGAGTGGCAGGAATCACTGCCTGTAGACCTGGCTGATCCCATTGCCTACTTCAGACTGTGAAAGGTGTGAGGTGCAGAACTAGCTCTTATTCATTCTGGACCTACTGTAGGTAAAAGGAAAAACCATCAGTATTTTATTTGTTTTCAGTTCGAGACCTATTCATCAGTAGCTTTCAGAAGCTGTCCAGTGATTATCTGGGCAGAGACCCCTTCATTTGTGTTAATCTGTCCATAAAGTACTCTGTTGCTTAGAATTTATTACATATTGTTACTTATTCTGTACAGTACTGTATGTACAGACCTGCTGATCTTTTCTTATACTTAAAGCACTTTGAGATGAATTTTCTTCAGAGATGGTACATACTAATTAAATACTTATTAATCAGACATCAGTGAAGATAGAAGATTATTGCTCTTGAAAAGATTCAATGTATGCATGAGGTGAAATTTAATAAATCTATTCATTGGGTGAAGTTTTTAGCTTTAATGGGATGGAATGAACATTTCCATCTAATTCAAAAACATTAGGAGGTGAATTAGACTGCATGTTGAATTACAGCCCAGCATATGGTGATGTTCATGTGGAGGTGTAAAACACAAATACACCTTAGCTTGGGTCTACTTTTTGTAGGTAAAAGGGGAAAGAGAGAAATGCATCTGTTTGTGCTGTTGCAGCTTTGTTAGACTCCAGTCTTATATTTTGTCTTATCAAGTTTTTTTTTGTGGTTGAAAGACACCGTATCATTTCTTTCTACTGCTTTAACGACATAAAAGGTAAAATGTTTTTTTGAGACAGTTATTTAATGCGGTGTATTCTCCAGTCTGAAACACTGGGAATTGAAGTACACTATATACGCTTGCAAGATGATTTAAGAAAAAAACTGTCTTTTGAAATCATTGTAGGTCTGTGCAAATATGTTTTAAAGGACACGGTCTTTAAGGTTTTAAGCCCATGGATGTTCCTGAAAAGCAATGGATTCCGATGATAATGTGTCAATAGTAAAATTAGATTATTGCCTTAAAGTTTATTTTAATTGGTGCATTGTTTTCAGGTGTGTCTCAATTAGTGCGCAGTCTCGCGGTTCAGAACTCAAAGGAGTTGTGATGCTTTGTGCTGTAGTGTATTGATTTTCTTTTTTTGTTTTGCTTTTACAGGGGCAAATTATGCCAGCAGCACCAGAGTACCTCTCCCTGGTGACGTACCAGTCCTTCAGTCGAACAACCCCACACCACCCAAGCCAACTGCTCTCTCCTGGCACGCTGCGATCGATGCTGCTAGACAGGCCAAGGCTGCACAAACCATGAGCACCAACACCACAGTACCTGTCGGATCTCTATCCCAAAGAAAACGGCAGCAATATGCCAAAAGCAAGAAACAGGGCAGCTCTGCTAACAGCAGACCACCCCGTGCCCTGTTCTGTTTAAATCTCAACAACCCCATCAGGAGAGCCTGCATTAGCCTCGTAGAGTGGAAGTATCCTTTTTTAAACTCTCCCATTGTCTTTCATTTAGTTGGTTTGGGTCCCGGGAAAGGTTTACCTGCCGCGTGCATGAAGGTGTTTGTTAATGAAAGGTTCCAAGAGCGGGAAATGGGAATTCCGCAGATAGTTCTGGGGAAACGGCATGTAAGGAAACTGCAGATGGCTCAGAAGCTGCTGTTCATGCTGCTTTTCTTGTTTGGTTTCGTGGTCTCTGGATTTACTGTTTGGTTGGAATTTTCCCTGTCATTTGTTGAGGTTTGGAAAGGAAGGGCTTACTGTCTGCTTGTGGTTATAACTTAACTGTGTTTTTCCCATTTGAAGTTTGAAAGAGAAATTCTGCAAATCAGAATTTTGTAGTTGCGTAATAGGCCCTGGCTGATACAGGAGATCTGAAGGTCAGTTATGCTGTATAGGAACATTTCCAGCTCAAGGTGGCAAAGCATCAATGTACAGTTCTCATTTAATAATTGCATGACATTATATAAAACCTTGGCAATCCCCAAGTGTTAAAGCACTTTGACCTCTTCTCCCTGTGTGTCTCCATTCCTCTTCAATTCTGATGGCGATAGACCTTCCCTGTAGGAATGGACGACCTTTACTGGGTCAGATCATAGCATCCTGCCACCTTGATAGCATTTGAAACTTGCACTCTGGAACTGCTGTAGGTTAGCTGAATAAAATGCACATATGGAAGATGTTTAGGGGAACTTTCTTCACCAGGCAGTCTCACAATCTTCAGTGTACCAATCCTCAAAAAAATCAACATTATATGTCCAGCTTTTCAACAGCAAGCAGCAAGGCACTTAATTGTCAACTGGAATATGAAACACTGTCCAGCGGTTTTAATTGAACAGTAGTGGTTTACTTCTCACGTTTGTGGATTGCGAGAAACAAATGAAACATAATCGTAGGATAAAATAAACTAATTTCGAAATCTTCTGAGCTCACAAGGATGGAATATCCTGTAGGCGAAATCGCTAGATGGTAAGGATGAGGCAGAATTAATTATTTTGGTTCAAAAGTTCAACCAATGCACATAGTTTACAGTGATACTTGCCAAAGGATACAGAAGTCGTAGGGAATTGCTACTCTACAGAGTACATTGGGTATAGAAAGTTGTTTTAAATACAATGCCCACCTCCTCTCTCTATGACTTTAGACTGGATATAACATTGATTCTAGATGATGCTTGGGATAACTGATGGAACTAGTTCTGAGGGTAACTGAGGCGAGATTGAGAGCGTTGCAAGTGCATGGATGCACTAAAAAGCAGGTGAATGTCACCTGAAGACCATGTAGACAGCATACTGGATACAAGAAATGGTGCCACAGTTTATTCATGAACTGTTCCACATTCTGGTTAATGATTAATAATGATTAACCAGATTCCTTTTGTACTTGGCTAATAATATGCAAGTAAAGTTTCTGACAACTGTTTTATAAAATCTTTGAAATGCTCGCCTTTAGTTTGCAAGCTTTATATTCTAATGCTTTATGGTCTTATTTTACATCACTCCTAAGATTGTTTTCTTAACCCAATGTACAGGCCATTTGATATCTTTATATTACTCTCTATTTTTGCCAACTGTGTGGCCTTAGCTGTTTACATTCCCTTCCCCGAAGATGACTCCAATTCAACTAACCACGACCTGGTGAGTACACCTGGCTACCTTATTGTAATCGATGCTTTGCAATGGTACCCTGCTATTTATTGGATTCTAAAGTCTACTAAGTCTTTATTACTTCATTGTGTATTTGTTCTTATTTGGGGTTATAGGTATTATTTTGCAAGGTTGCTGGCTGTTTGCATGTGCTAATGTGACTTAGCTCTGTATTTACTGAGGCTCATTTTTGTTGGTTTATCTCGGGCGTGTTTGTATCGGCTTTATTGGAGAACCCTGTGGAGGGCTTTCATTGTTCCATGCTATTGTGTCTGATTTTTGAAGCAGGGTGCTTAGGAAGTCACTAGGCATGTGTAGTACATTTAATCGCAGAAAGCAAACTTTGAATATCATAAACTTTTATCCGTTGTATTAAATAAAGACAGCCACTACAATTTTCTGGTCATACTGAGTAATGGTGTGTATTGCATTTAGAATGGCAAAGTAGCTTTGTGACTTTAGTTTAATAGGTGTTACAAAATAGCTTTTTTAACTGCCCTGTCTGACATTTAGTGCTGAAAAACAATGCAAAAGATTGCAAGGTACTTGTGAATTGTTTTTTCATCGATGTTAACATTTTCACTTCCTGTTAGAAGATCTACAGTGAGCTTGAAACATTTCTACGTGTGATTGAAAAATAATTGCCGTTTTTATTTAGATTTGTATCTTTCATTAAAATGTTTAGATACTGTAGCATTTTGGCAAACTGGGAGTACCAAGATAAACTTCCCTTTTATTTTTTTTAAAGGTTAGTTTTGAAAGACACTTTGTTTTGAAACACTATGACAGGTGTGCCTGTGCTGCAGCATTTGAGTGGGGGTGAAAGCACAAAACTAGGGCCTTTCCTTACTGAGTCATAACCTGACATCCTTTCCAGCAGGGAGAAGATGGGGGTGGGCTGAAGACTTTGTGATGTGTGCTTGGGATATTGATAATGCCCTTCAAAGGGATACACTGTACCGCTGCTTCCATCAGCTGTTATATAAAAGTACATAGTCAATGTGATGAGGCCTGGTGAAACGAAGAGGAAGGATTGATGTGATCTCACTGTAATCTGTAACATGAGCAGTAAGAAGTATGGAATTCTGGCCAGCGCATTTTGAAAAGTTTGGTGGACTTAAAACGTTTTCAAAGGGTAAAACATAAAATGTCAAGGACAGAATTTGTCAGTTTTACAAAAAAAAAAAACAACTTTTATGCACGTCTCAACACTTTTAATTCATTTCTGGTTTCTTATGATTAAAATAAATATAAAAGGGAAAAAAGTACTATATTAAGAGTATAATAAAAAAATACTTGCAAATTATTTTAAATTATAAGGCTGGTCTCTGCATCAAAGTACTGGTTCAAAGCTTCAGCTGGTTTCCTGGTTGTCTTGGCATTGAAAATTATATTTATTAATGTAACATGATGCCAGCAGTATGAAAGCATACATTCACACATACACGGTCATGCTTCTAGATAACAGGATTATTGAAACAATCTTCCTGTATCCAATACCAGGGGAAAAGCTCCAGCACTTTTTAAACTTGTCCTTCTGTCACCACAATGTCCATGTTCAATGCTGGCTGAATTTGAAATATCCACTGAGATGTTTGCTTCCCAAGATGAGAAATACTCCCAAAGTGATTTTTGCCAAACATGTCTCGTTTTTGACTGGTATTTTGTTTCCCCCATGAACCAGACAGCAGACAAAAGGAGAAAAACAAAAAGCTAAAAGTGACAAGAATTTGTGTTTGACCAGAGCCATCATGCTCTGATCTGTTTAATCTTTTGAAGATGAGTGGTTGTGATATTTATGTGGTGCTGCCTAGAGACATTGCCATCTGCATGATACACTAGGCAATGAGGTCACTATAGAACATGCGTCATCTGGACATTATAGACTTCGTGTATGCCTCTAGAATTGAATTACCATGAAATAAAATAACCAAGAGCTTAGTCCTGCCTCATTTACTTGGAGTCGCATGTCATAGTATAGGTGTGCCAAATGCTGACGAAGGGTGTTGTGGTGGCTAATGCAATCTGTATATAGTGGAAGCAGAAAAATAGACTGTACACCCCTGAGCCTGCTTGCAAATATTCTGATATCACCACTGTTGTGAACTGTAAATGCTAGTTCTCTTTATCTCCTTTTCAGTTATAAATGTGAAGACATAAATGTGTCGTTTTGCTTAAAAAGATTGACACGTTAGCCTTAATGTAGACAAATGCATCTGAAAACCTTCAAGGGTTTCATTTATATCATATTTGTCCTTAATATGGAAAGTAATTGTTTTCAGCAGAGAGTGTGTGTTTCATGAGATTCTTGTCTGCTATTGAAATTGGTCCTGAAAGCGAATTAAATTACTCTTGGAATTTAAGAAATTGTCTAATTTAACCAAAGTTTTGCCTATTTGCATGGATGAGTGTACTGTACAGTATGTGAGACTGGCTCATTATCCATTGGGCTTATCTATTTGTCTTTTTCTTCATCCCCTGGATTCAGTTCAAAGTAATTTCACATCTGTGATGGATATTGTATAGTCTACATGCTGCCGAATACTGCTGATTCCACAGATAAGAGCTAGACTAGTCTTTTTTCATTCAGGATTGAGATACAGCAGGCTTGCAGATCTCCAAAGTCTTGTGTGAATAGTCAGTTTTAAGTGCTGTGTCTGAGCTCTGTGTTTGAATACTTTTTTTTGTTGAAATACAATGTATTCCTCAGAAATGATTAAAATGGGTAATAGCAGTGTCACAGCATAAAAAATGAAATTTTGCTTATCTGAAGAAGCAAAGTAGCTTTTCAGTAAAAACGTAATTGTATGATGAAATTAGAAAGGTTGCAAACGAGAAAAGGCTGTTAGTCACGTATGGCTCATTTGCTCGTTAATAGGTAAGTGGTTAGAGGGGCTCAGTCCTTTCTTAATAGAAGCCTGGGTGTCAGCTGGGAAAACGTGTCAGCGACACCAGCTTGTTTGAGGCTCCCACAAACGTTTGCATAAAGAGTTGCCTCGTGTTCTTACAGTTTTTGCTAGTTCTCATGTTCTGGTATCATTAATTTCATTATAGATGTCTGTATCAGAATCTAGATCCTTGATAAACTGTTAGGAAGAGCAATTGTAATTGATGAATTAATCCCTGTGGTACTCTCCTGATGACATCTGTCCATCCTGAGTATTTACATCTTAAAGTGGTTTTCTATAAAACGCTTGACTTCCTAGCTTAACTCTTTCTCGTTTTGTTAGTTCTTAGTTTGACAGTCATCTCTTCCCTTTATTCAACTAATGCCAGCAGGTTCTGAGTTTGACGGATTATCTTAGATT
Source organism: Lepisosteus oculatus (assembly GCF_040954835.1). Lineage (NCBI taxonomy): Eukaryota > Metazoa > Chordata > Actinopteri > Semionotiformes > Lepisosteidae > Lepisosteus > Lepisosteus oculatus. The sequence continues at coordinate 63,525,278 of NC_090699.1, forward strand.
GAATTTGAACATCAGCATAAAAATTGTTGTAAATGTTTATCAGTGCAATTAGGCCATCAGAGCAATGCCAGCGTAGATGTGAGATGTGACTGTACCTGAGCCCATATTTTGCAGTCGGAATTCGGAGATTGCTGTTTAGAATGAATTCAGTGGCTTTACGTGGAATGAGAGTTATCTTTAGAACTTGCTACATTTGCATGGCTATCAAACGCTTTGTCTCATGATGTTTAAATCAGAAGACCAGTCTTCCATCCTGCTAACCGGGTTCCTCCTTTGGCACTGGACCTTAATACCAGCTTATGATGCTGACCTGCTGTACGGAATGCCTGTAGGTTGACTGAGCTGATTCCTTTTCGTGCTCAGACGGTTTTCTTCCTTTGCTGAGCGGTTGTGGAGGGAGGAAACAATAATTGATCAAAGTCACACGTTTTGCCCTTTATCCTCTGAAGCAGTTTTAATTTGATTTCTTCATTAGCGTTTGTCTGCGGCAGACGAGCCCTTAAGATTAAGCTTTGGTGTGGATTAGCTGTATATAAATTAGTGTGCCACCTCCGGACTGAAAAGCCTGCCAGTTGGCTCCAGTGGCATGACGACAATGTTGACACTGTAGTTTGTCATGAAGACTTTCCAGCCCTCCCCACAGAAGATAAAAGATGGAAACAGCACTTATTATAGTGCACAAAAGAATAGCATTCTGCTCTTCAGAAAAAGCATTTAGATCAAGGTCTGTATTTATGAGGAGCAAATATTGAACACCTGTTTGTCTTGAAGTGACATAAAACCCAGCAGTGTCCTTTCCCATTTTTCAAAGATTAAAATGGTCTCAGTTATTGTATGTAAGCCACTGTGTGTAGTTATTTCTTGTGGCTTCTAAAACATGAGTAAATGAAAGTATTTATGCTGAGTGTTTTGCTGGTTCTTTTTTTGTTTTGTTTTCAGCATTTCATTTTCAGTGTTCATTTGATAATTCTGAAAGGTCATGATGTACTTCAAGCCATGAAAAGGGCAAAGGAAATGGTTTTAGACTTGTCACACACAGGACTTTGTTACAGCTACAGGAATTTTTATTTTCATAGTTGCCACTCTGTAGATAAAGACAGACCATAATGGCTTGAGTCTCAGATAAGAAAGCTGTGTGTTTTCTAAACTTATATCTCCTTCTGTTTGCCAGAGCAGAACAGGACTGGAGAAGGCAGGGTCTGATTCTTTTCATTATTCCCTTTGTAGCGTCCAGTGTTGACAAAACATAAAAGTTTTATCTTGGTGGAGTGTAATCATAATGCAAGGAATTGTGCATGAAAGATGCCGGGGTGCTTGCTGAATCTCCCAATTTACTTTTTGTGAAGAATGTTACTCTTGTGAAAGCTAGGGAATGCACACCTAAGACTGAGAATAGGAGGAACTTCTTTGCACAAAGGGTCGTATAAGTTTGGAATAAGGTACCCAGCCATCGTATTCAAGCTGATGTCAAGGTTTCATTCAAGAACCTGCTGGGTCAGAATCCTCAGATAAATTAACCAGACAGTTTATTCCTGCTTGTGCGGAGATGAGCTGTACAGGTATTGGAAGATGCTTGCGAATGACCCCTTTTCATGTGCTGAGGTTGCTGCACCCCCAGCTGCCACTCCCCAGAAGCCTTGATCTAATGGCATGGGGATCGAGATGATTGGAGGTCTCATTCTGCTGCAGCCCTCGACAGCCAGAACAACCAGCGAGATATTCCTGGTTGAGAAGCCGTTGAGAAGCTGGTGGCTAATCCCTGACTGCCAAGTCTACAGGGTACAGTAATCATAACGGGCTTAGACAGTAGCTGAACAGCTCCAAGGCAGAAGGACTCTTGTCTGTCTTTCACTTTCTCAATGCCGGACCCTCATTACTAATTGTACAGGTCCCTCAGCAAGCATGAGGGGACAGACTTTGGAACTCCAACCCAATGAGATGTGTGCAGAATGGCCTCCCCTCATTCGTGACCTTTCATTTGGTTTTACATGGTATCCCACAGGAAAAAATCCCACCAATTTACACTCTTGTATTTTTTATCAATTAACAAAATGAATGCTTCTTGGCAATCAGTACTCCAAGAAGTATTAATTTTGTTAATTGATGAAAAATAGTACTACTTTAAGTACTACAATTAGTACTTAAAGCTCTGAATGTAGCTAAAGTAAATTCTTGGTAAGAGTTGTGTGTACAGTATTTCTGTACTGAAGTACTGTTTAATTGGCATAGAGTACATATGATGTTGGGAATTTGTTGAAAGTAGAAGTTGCACCATTTGTCGAGCCACAAGTGCACTCATATTCATCTGCTTTGGCTTGATTTTAATTAGTTATGTTTTCATCAAATTTTAGTGCCTGCCAAGACTTTTCATAAGTGTGAAGCCCAGTGCAATTTAGATAAAAATTGAAAGGTCTTGCATGAAATTAAGGATTAAGCAAAATTTGCTCTTAAATGATCACATACAGCAATGAAAATAAATTGCATTCATTAAGATAAAATTAAGCTGTGGCTTCTAATCTTGTGTGATAAAATCTTGATATGCTGATTGTGCATGAATGTGCTGATGATGTCACTGCTTCATAATCATACTTAACCTCGGTAGAGATGTTTCTCTAGACCACCACAGACTTAGTGCTGTTTAAAGTTAACATGTCCAAGATGATTTAATTCTGTTTAGTGCCTCATGATTCATGTTCTCTGAAGTGCATTAGTTGTAAGAATCCTGGAATTTCATGCACAATACCAGTTTTATGCTGTGTGTTAGCAAATGTCTGTTATAAATCATTGGAATTCAGAATTGTGGAATTTAGACACTTTATTTTAGGACCATTTCTGGAAAGGGTTGTGGTAGCATGTTTGTCAAATGTAAATGGTAACTCTAAAGGCAGTGAAATGCATTTTCCAGTTTATAAGTAAACATTTGTGTAGCAGGAGGTTTTGGTCATTACTGTCACATAAAGCAGTACTATTTTTCATCAATTAAGAAGGCTCCACAGCCGAAACATTGTGTTTCTTTTCTTCTCTTTTCAGCATGGGAAAAACCTTCACTTGTACCTTTGCAGCCTATGCATGCTGACGGAGCTACCTACTTGAACCACCATAGTCTAACATAGTCATAATCATGGATCACATAACTGCTGATTTTATACATGTAAGGTTCAGAAATTGTGGAGTTTACAATACTAATCAGAATAAAATTACAATCAAATACAAGAGCTATAATACAGGCTTTTCAAATACTGTACATTCCTGTTCTACAATATATGGAATCTTGTCTGAGCTGCATTAGTAAAGTTTCATTACATTCTACAAATAGTGGTATGAATAAAATGCAGTTGTCCTAACCACAGAGACCTGGTTAAATGTGTCCAGAGACCTAAACATGGAACAATATAACCTTGTCGTGAATTTAGGGAGCAGCTGGGGCCTAAAAGAGGGGAAACTGCTAAAAATGAACTAAGACACATGCCAGTGGGCTTGGACCAGTTAGAGACATCAAGTCACCGCCTGTCTTTGGAAAGTGGGAAGAAGCTGTGTCACCTGGAGAACGCAGAGAGCACATGCAAACTTCACACGTATAACGCCCTAGTCTAGAACCATACCTGTAACTCGAGCTGTGAGGTAACAACACTAACACCATGCTACCATTTTGCACATTAACAGGCTGTTACAGGCCGTGCTGTGTAGCAGAATTTTTAACTGTGGTAGCGCTGTAGCTGTGTACCCGGTCTTGCACAAACGCTAAGCTCTGGGCTGACTCATAACACTGCACTGTTACATGTCGGTCTAAAGACCCAGCTTATGAGACCCATCCTTCCACATGCTTATATCTTAGCCTCCTCTATAACTAACTCCAGACCTGCGTGGGTCTGTCTTCCCTTACATAGTGATTTATATATCATTACTAGCATTTACCCTAATGTGACTGCTTCCAAAACATGTTATTACTCAGGACATAAATCAAAGGGTCTAATTCGGCAGGGCAAACCTGCCCACAATTACTCAGCATGTTGCTTTGCTCCTGTTGTCCATCAGAGAATTAGTACAATGGTGGAAAGGAAGAAATTAGTCTCTAACATGACTAATCAGACTGTTTACCCTGTTTCAACCCAGCTGTAGTGATTGGTGGATAGCATTGTACAAGAAAATTAGTGTCTAATAAAAACTGTCATTATTATTAACACTTGTGTTGCTTTATGAAGTGACATTATTAAAGCCATCTGCCCTTATTTTTGTTTTAAAAGGCTGTTTTGCAGCATAGTTGAGATTCATTGGATCATTTTGGTGTTTTCTGTTAATGAATAATAAATGCATTTTTTTTAATTCAGTGGTATCTTGGTACAAAAATATGTAAAGCATAAGTTACGTGTTCCTTTTTTAATCTTGCTCTATGTGCGCTATGGATTATTCTCTTAAGAAATGCAATTGTGTTGTATTTCTAAAGAAAATGACCCGAATACTAGAACTGCAGATTTTTTTAGATCTGAAAGAAATGAGACGAGACATTTTAGTTTTTTTTTATTTTACCTTTTTTAACTTCAGAAGAAATTAACAAAGAGCATTTATCGGCAGACAGAATAATATTGTTTTCACTCCAAAAATAACATTAAAGCTGTCGTATGTTTTTTGCGCAGGAGACTGGGGGTGATTGTAGAGGCATGTGGAACACAGTAGTGTCTTTAGAGAGCCGCTGAGGGCTGCTGATTTCCTCGAATTTCATTGTGTTCTGTATCCACCCAGTTTGGACATGGTGGTGATTAAAGACAGTATTAGGAGAACAGGAGCCATAGGCATCGTGACACAGTGATTTGCATTGCTGCCTCATAGGGCTTGAGTCCTTGGTTCAATTCTGGGCCTGTGGTGCTATCTGTGTGGAGTTTGCATGTTCTCCTTGCGTTTTCGTGTGTCCTTCTGTAGTCTAAAAACATACTGGTGGGTCAACTGGCTTCTGGGAAAATTGGCCCTGGTGAGTGTGTGTGTATCCGAGCGTCTGCCCTAAGATGCGCTGGTGTCCAGTCCAGAGTGTACTCCACCCTGCTCCCATTGCTTGCTGGGATAGGCTCTGGTTCTCTCGTGACCCCGAATTAGAAAAAGTTAGAAAATAAATGGATAGAATGATGATCTAATATTTCAAAATACTCAAAATATTTATGTAAAGTCTGATTAGCTTTATCTTTTGTCCCAAAACCTATACTGTAGTTCTGAACCAATGTGTGGGATATTGTCATCAAAATTCAATGTGAAACCATACAGTGCACATGATGTTTAAAAGCGATTAGGCATGTAGTTATTTAATATTAAGATTTTTCTCTGAAAAATAGATTAGCTGTAATTTCAGTTTATGTACTGTATGGGCATATATATATATATGTAAAATTATGAATAACACATTCAAGTTGTATGAATTTATTGCCAGGGCTGTTGCTTGATCAAAATGTTTATTATTTTCATTTTTATTATGTATATTTTTATATGATGTTATTAGTCTCAAGGCGCAGGTCCTCACCAATGCATTTCTTTAAAAAAAAAAAAACAAATTTAAAAAAACAAGAGCCGTGTCCGGGTGTGTTTTTAACAGATGCGTGAGGGTTTGTGATTTGAGGCTGGTGCTACCAAGCATGGGTAGTGCCTGTCATGTGACGTGTCATGTGACAGTCGGCTGCTTGGCCACAGTGAGGCTGGCAGCAGTTGGGATTAACCTTCGCCCTTGCTGCTAGTCTGCTCCTCTGAACAGGCTCAGTAACTGCAACACAGCCTTCTCCCCGCACAGAGTGACTGAGGAAGCACAGAGAGACAACAGGCGCGCCTGGCAGTGATTTTAATGGATGGTGTGCTGTGTTTTTTTGATGGACTGGGATTCAACGGACCTTCCCAATGTGAATACTTGTTGCAACCACTATGTCTGGTGCTCATTTTATTAACTTGTGACAGATGTGTTTAAAGCCTCTCTTGGATACCTTCACTCCCTCCTGCTTCTGTTTGCACAGAGTAACATTGTAACACCTGGGATTTTCTCTAAAGTACAGGTGTAAGAAAAATAAAAAAACAAGAGTTTATTTTAAGGTACCCTGATGGTAAGCTTACTTGTCATGCTCATTAACTAATGTAACCAGACAAACTGTTTTAACCCTGTAGGTCTATAGCCTTTCATTTTTCTTGAGTGCAAAAGCATTTTTGATTTTATGGAAAGCCTTTCTCAACAAAGATATATCTTGGTGTGAAATGGGCATTCAACATTTTTTTGTAGTCAAAAGATGTATTTAGTGTTTCCTGTCCAAGTTGTAATCGAAACTCGTTTTGCACCCTAAGTTTCTACTACTCTTGCCAAGATTAAGTGGCTTTCTATTAATGTACAGATCTGTGTTGCATTCATCGGTTCATAGGTCAGACATAGGAAAGTAAAAATATAAAGTGCCTTCCTGAGCTAACATAAATTAGGGAGGCTATATGTCCAGATTTATGCCAGACACTCGGAATATTGGAGGCTCTGTGATCTGTGATCCTAAGCTAGATGTCCAATTATCCGCCTTTTTGCAATTTATTGTCCTACAACAGCATTCCTTCTTCAGTTGATCACATTTGTTCTTATTATTGGTTAGTGTGTTTGTCATTTAATTTATGTGGCAACAAAGACTATTTTTCTTGTTCCCTGCGACATATTATGTTGTGTTAAAGCGACTAAGGGTGATTAAATGGGCAGATCAGTAGCAACATTAGTTAACGCCCCAAATGTCAAAATGAAGAGCTGTTCAGAGTGGTCAAAGGAACATAAATATGTACAAGTGATAGTAATGATGAGCAATAGTAGCCAGGAAAGAGTGCTCTTTTGATACATTTTGTCCCAGAAGCACAAACCCCTCATCACTCCTGGCCATCATAATGGAACTTGGAAGTTAATCTGTAATTAAATAGTTATTTTATTTATTCTGTGGATTTACCTCAGTTATTAATTGATATGCCTCTTGTGTAGGGTGAGATACACACTCGGTAAAACAGCAAAGCCTTCAGCACTCAAGTGATGATGGAGAGTGGAAAGTATGGGCAGAGCTTTAATGAGCCATGTGGCTTTCAAAAATTACCATTACGATCCCATTTTCAAGTTGTGTTTTTGCTATGCAGAACCACTTTTTTTCCAGCTCATTTCCTTTTCCAAGCTATTACATCCATTCAGCTTCACAAGTGTGGTGCGTGTATGGGTCTTTATAAAGGCCTCTGTAAATGTCAGCAATGTATATCTAGAGGTCCGTTCTGCAGTGTCAGGCCCCATTAAGTACAAAGTTACTGAAGAGTCAAGTTGGTCTTGTTTATTCTCTGATCCATTTTTGGGTCATTTCTTTTTCTTTTGAAATGCGCTTTTGACACACTTAAATTCAGAATAGCAGTTTAGAAAAACCCAATTGCTGTGTTTCTTTTACATCTTTCGAACAGAAAAAACTTGACTGTAATAGGGTATAGGCCATAATAGGGTTCAATTACCGATATTTTTATACTTTAGTAAAATTTTATTTTGCTCTGGTGGTCCTCTGGAGTACATATCTGCTAAAATCTGAACTTCATCTGCCAGGATTACTGTAGAAGATTTGAAAATTAAATGTACTTAAATGGTGAGCCAGGCCTGAAAAGTGTCTATTAATAGCAAAATGGGTTATATTATTCTGTGACAATATCCATGGCAAAAACTGTTTAAAAGTGGTACGGTTGGCTGACAAAATGTAAATCTTGTGTTGAGCATCATATGTGTGAAAATGTTAAAAATAAACAGTGAAAAAATAGTTAACTTACACAGTTTTAACTGAGCAAAATGACCCACCTTACACAGGTAATTTACTAATACTTTGGATTGTAACTGTAACATTATGGAATGAAAATATATTGATTAGTATAGCTCCTTAAGAATTTAAGAATGGAGAAAAATATCCAACAGCAAAATGAAGGAACTTGATAGCATATCAGTATGCAACAGTATGTTATTGGTATCGTTCACATTATTATTGCCATACAGAATATGAAATCCAGCAGCTGCTGATTTTGAATGTTCATGCAAAGGTCATTTATCGGGTTTCTTCTTTTAGTACTGTATGGCTGCTTAAACTGTGCAGTTTTTTTTTTTTAGAAAAGCATTTGAATTAGCATTCGAGGTTGAGTGCTCCTCACAGTTGTCCCCCCTGTCCTCACAGTCAGATTAGTTGATGAGAATAGGCTATCGGGCGCAGGTCAGCTCCATTCTGTGTGATGATCGGGTAGTTACAAGGACAGTGCACTGTGCATCACAGCCCGGTAGACCAGCCTCAGCAGACAGCCTGTTAATGGAGATAATATCTGTCTTATTTAACAGTCTTGAATGGGGCAATCCAGAATTAATGTATTTCACTGAGGTCACCCATCCTTGTTTTGTTTTATGTCGAGTGGTTGGTGAACAGCTATTTTGAGATTTGGCTTTGCAGATTTAAGCTCCCCTTTTATGGGAGAAACTGGGATTATTCATCCGAACTGTTGTCTGTAGAGCTATAACGTGCCCTTTATACAAACTCGCAGTTATCACCGAATGTCATTCCCTTTTTTAAGTATTGAATATCTGTTATGGTCTACTGTATAAACTGTTGTTGTTTTTTATTATGAAGTAGCTACAGTATGTCATTTTCAGCACTTCAAATTAAATGTCTTACTGTTTTAAAATATAAACCTTGATGTGCCAATAAGTTTTACTCTTTTTTAGTTCTAGTATTTAAAATCTTAATTTTTTAATGCTCTTAATGATAAATACTATAATGTTACCATCACAACTGTACCATATACTGGCAACAGTAAATTTCATATACTTGAAATAAAGAGCTGCGTGTGTTTGTATGATGATCTGCTAATTGTAGAAAGTATCAATTAATGTGATTAAGTAATTGTTGTTGCATCATGGTTTTATACAGCAGTCCCTCATCCAATTCAACCATTTGCATATTCAGGAGACGGCCCTGAATAGTTCATCAATATGATTCTGTACTTGAAAATAATGTCACTAAAAATAGCACTGCATTAGAAAGAACTATCAGTAAATCCTTTCTGTGAAACTCACTGTCCTTGTGTGCAGTGGCTGCTATTCTGTGAATCCTGTAACGGTCTGTCTGTGGTAACCCAAGATGTTTGCACTTGGATCTTTGTTTTTAAAGCTCAGCTATTAAAGAAGATGTGTGCATGTCATTTGTAATCTCAGTTGTGTCATATTCTGATGTGTATGTCTTAATGCTTTGATGCTTTTCAGTGTTGAGTTTGTTTGTCTTGTGGTTTGTCAGAATCCTGGTGCAATTGTTCGTTCCTTGCAAAAATGGCCAAAGGAGCTTGTGGTGGATTTTTCTGTGGAAATTCTGTTCCTTTATATAAAAAAGAAAGATGACCGTATGGAAAATAATTGGAACTTCATATTGTTATCATCATTCTTGTACAGTGCACCTGAGTTTTTTTGTGATGGAACTGTGACATTGCAGTATGACTACGAGTCTATCTGGTATCTTTAATGCAAAACATCTTCACTTTATGCTTAATATGAGGTTTAGCAAGGTCCCTTGCCCTTTGAACCCTCTTGGCCTTGTTAAGGGCAGCCCTCCTTTAGGAGTAGACCAGAGCCTTGATCAGTCCCCCTCCTGTGAAGCTCATTTTGGGTATAATGCACAAACCGTCTTTACCTGCTGACTTGCCTTCACACGCGGCGTTCAAGACTGCGTAGGTTCTTGTTTTTGTGAAATGAAAAGTTTGTGAGTCGACACAGGTGACTCATGAATGTTCAGTGCAAATGATGATCTGAAATGTATTTTTTGGAAGGGGGGGGTGACTCGATTCATGAATTAAAAAAAAATTGGAAACCCAGAAGTCTTATTTTTTTAGATATACTGTATATTTTGGCTATATAATAAACATGAACAGTGATGCATCTCATCACTAATGTTTCTCTCGGCTGGTATTTCCCAAACTGATTGGGAATCCACAAATTAATCATATAATGTGACAGAATTTCTAACACCTTATTTGGAGATTAGGTGTTCCATTAATAGTTGGGTTGATTTTTTGAGAGATTTTAAAATGGAAATGGACTTTTTTGAGGCAATTACAGGAGTAGATGCTTAGCTTCTTTTTTAAATAAGTTATTGATCATCCTTATGAAATGTGTATGTGCATTTTTGTCTTCTACTGAACGTTCAATCACAGTGAGATTCTGTGTGAAGCCTTTATATAAGTAAGAGTTCCCATGTTCATATTTAATGTGTCATTTATATAAGTTCTTTTAATTAATTTCACAAAAGTTTTTATCAAGTGTCATAATAAGACTTAGCTACATCGTCAATTTATATAGCTAAGTATTTAATATTCCAGCATTCTGCACCTTTGTCTCCTGACTGAGCTTGCTTCAGTCTAGCGCTCTCCGTAACTTGCTAGAAAGTTGGAAGTATTAAGTGTTAAACTCTAGGTACAGAAAAGGTGTCATATTATGATGAAGTACCATAGAAATGGAGATTCATACATTATGAAGGTAATGAAATTGAACCAGACTGTAAAGGATGAGAAAAGATGTGTGGATGGCCATACTGATCTATTAGACTACCCAAGGGGTGGGGGACTAATTGACTGGAATAAAATATGGATGATGTCAAGCAAATATTGTATAACCATTAAGGTGGTGTTATACAAAATAGTTCATTGAGTTTACCCTGTAAAGATGTTGTGCATAGATTTTACAGTATTTTTTCAAAACACCCCAGAAATGTCACAACTTTCGTTTTGGTTATATCCTGTTGTTAAAACATTCTGAATTGATCTGCAAAATGATGTAAAGAAAGGTTCTAATATTGACATTTCTCTTAGAGACATAGATTTTATGTTACATTTTAATCCCATTGGAAAAACTGTCTTAATCATTATACTTGCTTGACATTATATACATAAAATTGAAATGGTCAATGGAGAGACCCACATTTGAACAGTTCAAAAAGACATAAGGGTATTTCACCAGACTGTTTTTAAAATGTAAGAACACGAAAGCTCTGGGCACCCTACCTTTCTTTACCAGATTTAATATTTATTTGTAAAATTTAACGAAATTAAATTCATTCTTCATTTGAATGTCGAGGTCATCTAACTATTATGTACGGTAGAGCTCCAGTTTCATATTATTATTTCTCTTATTCGAGGGAAGTGAAATTCTCCCCCAGCTTGTCACACCCCACTCCATTTTTGGGCATACGGTATAGATCCTCCATTTTAAAAATTCAAAAGACTGTTAGGGAATTTGTCTGGAGATGCTACATAATCCTTTTAGATATAAATCCTATTTGAAATGCTAAAATATGAGGCGGAGGCTGTACGCATAATGTTGGGATTCACTGAAAAGTACAACAAAAAGATCTTCGTAAAGTTTTTTTTTTAGATAAAATATGTCTCGTCCAAAAATAGACTTGGAACCATGCTAGTAAATTTTTAAAGCAAAGAATTCCAAGTAGCTGCTTTTGGCCAGCTAGAAAGGCAGTGGGAAATGTTTAGTCTATGTGCAGTATACAACACCAGCAAAGCACTTTGCTGGTTTCATTCAGCAGATTTTCTTCACTGTAAATGTGTGTTCTGGGAGTGACTTCGACTACTGACTGCCTGTACCCCCAGTTCCTAAACCTGACTGTAGCAAGGTTCTGTATTTAACTTATCAATCCAAACATACAGTACCAACTCATTGTCCAGTGTCTGTTTGGAGACAGGTACGTATACGGTTGTGTTTTTCGGTCATCCGAAAAACAGCAGCCATATCACCCTGCAACTCACAACTGGCAACCCACTGAAGCTAAGCAGGTGTGAGCCTGGTCAGTACCTGGATGGGAGACCTCCTGGGAAAAACTAAGGTTGCTGCTGGAAGAGGTGTTAGTGGGGCCAGCAGGGGGCGCTCACCCTGCGGTCCATGTGGGTCCTAATGCCCCAGTATAGTGACGGGGACACTATACTGTAAACAGGTGCCGTCCTTCGGATGAGACGTAAAACCGAGGTCCTGACTCTCTGTGGTCATTAAAAATCCCAGGGCGCTTCTCGAAAAAGAGTAGGGGTGTAACCCCGGTGTCCTGGCCAAATTTCCCCCCTGGCCTTTACCCCATCATGGCCTCCTAATAATCCCCCTCTATGAATTGGTTTCATTTCTCTGCTCTCCTCCCCACTGATCGCTGGTGTGTGGGGAGCGTTCTGGCGCACTATGGCTGCCGTCGCATCATCCAGGTGGGGCTGCACACTGGTGGTGGTGGAGGGGAGTCCCCATTACCTGTAAAGCGCTTTGAATGGAGTGTCCAGAAAAGCGCTATATAAGTGTAAGCAATTATTATTATTATTATTATTATTATCCGAGACTAGCACATAGACTAGCATATAGTCTGAATACACTGTCTGTTTTAAAAAGCAGTAATTTTTATTGGGATTTTTATTCTTTCTTTAGCAAATGTTTTCTTAAATATTCAGTAAGGCTTCGCTCTGTAATCATTTTTTTTTCTGGTAAACTAGTCAATCCAACTGTAAAATGAAATGGGAATCTCAACCCTCTGACCATTAAATGACAATCTGTTTTATATACAAATTAATTATGACAAACCGGCATGCCAATGATAGATGCTTAAATGCAAATCATCAAGGGAAACGCAAATCTGAACCTTAATAACAGAAGAATTAGCAGAAAAACAAGAGTAAATAAAAATGAACCATTTTAGATTTCACTTAATAAATTATAATATTAGCCAGATCTTTAATAATTATGCCAAGTTGTTAAACATAGGTTACTTTGTCACAAATTGTTAAATGTCTTTGTTATAACATTATCATAATTATCATAACATTATCATTATTATGAATACTCAAAGCTTTCACATCCTAAATGGAAAAAAGAATGTAATATGTATTATGTGTTGTGCCAAAATAATATTTTCCTTCAGTGGATTCAATGAGATACATTTCTTAAATAACAAACCTTGTGCTTGTGGTCTGCAAGACTTTATGACGAGTTTTTAGTTTACTTCAGGTGTTGCAATCTATCTAGCAGTATATAAGACCCAATTTTGTGTGATGGTGTTTCCTCTGCCTACCGTTGACATCCCTCCAGAGATTAGCGCACCAAAATTTAAATAGGCACAAGAGTAATCGGAAACAAAAAACAAACCTGAACAAGGAAAGCAAAAAAAAATTATAATAAAGAGGGACAATAATGTTGTGTATTAAAACAGTGTTCACTTTGTATCCCCTGCAGATAAAAAAAAAACCTTTTCCAATTCAGAGGCTATCAGCATTGTAGGTGCTGACTGATAAATGCTATCAGGGTGTTACATTCCATCTGGTCTTCTGTGCAACTTTCATCTCTCCCTCTCTGAGAGCTTGAAGAAGATGCTCAGGGCTTCCAGCAGAAAACTGTAATGGAAAAACGCAGTTTCTGTCATTTCTATTGGCTGCTTGAAATCTGTCTAAAGGAACGGCTCTTAGACGTTAATCAGTCTTCACTTATCTCAACAACTATGGATACAGAAGATCGTTCTGAAGCTGAGCTGTGACAAGGTTGTCGCAGGATGTGCTCGGGCTTCCAACACAAGTTTCACAAAGTTGGTGACAGTGTTGTTATAAACAGTGCTTAAAGTAAACCTCCTGACAGAGGTTAGAAACTTTGGGCTCATGTTTGACCTTGTGTACTCACGGTATCTTTCTCCCACCTGCACGGCATCCCACATTTACGACTCTTGCTCTGCCTATGTGATGCTGAAATATTGATCCAGTAGATGCATTTATCTCATCAGGATTAGACTGCCGTAATGCCTTACTTACCCACATGTCTTCTAAGGTACTAAATAAACATCAGTATGTCCAAAATGCCTTGGCGCAAATGTTAAATAAAAGCTGTGTGCAAGAGTATAGTAATATTGTAGGTTCACATTCTCATGTAAGGCACTGCATGGTCTCACTCCATTATCTTAAGGTTGTATTGCACGAGTATAGTCAGTCATTAACGTGTGAACTGTATATTCAGGGCCTACTCTGTCCAATACCAGGCTCCCCGGAAGGGGTGATAGTGACTTGTATGAATCTCCATACGAAACGCCACCAGAGAATGACATTTTTAAAAATCACTTCAAGTCCCGTCTTTTCGTTGCAGCTTTAATATGTAATTTTCTCTTCATTTTACTAGATCTATGTGTTGTATTTCTTTTTTCTTTCTTTTTATTTATGTATTATTTGTGTGCTTCTGTACAGGATTTTGAGTTTCTTAAAAATGCTCATATTTTATTATTACTACTACTACTACTACTACTACTACTACTATTATTATTTACTGATATTTTATTGTTATTATTTACTGTTATTTAAAGATCTCATTTTTGTTTGGCATGATGAACATTTATTTTTTTTTAGTTTTGAGTTTCATAGAACCACAATACGGCTAGGAAAAGAATCGAATGCTTTTGCTTTTTTTCCATTTAGCTTGTTTCTAGTGGCGACATATGACATAGCTATTTATTTGTACAGGTAGCATCTCTCGATTCTAGTCGAGATCTTGAAGTTTCTTATAATCTACAGTATAAAGGTATCCATGTTAATCTGTGAAAGTTAGCTGTGTTACACTGAGGAGCCCTAATTAGAGTCAAAATCTATTCATGGTTGCTAACTTTGATTTAGTATGTGTACTGTATAATGCCAAGATGAGAAGTTGTGGGACATTCCGGTTTGCTGTATTGTTGTGGCTGGACAAAGAGAATGCTGCTCATATTCGTACCCATTATTACCCAGAACACCTTGTGACAGTTGCTCATAAGTCCAGGCCTCACCTATTGTGACAAGTGTGAAATATAATTTGTAGTCCTTTTAAAAAATCTGAAACACAATCTTTCCAATACCATAATGTGCAAATGTTGCTTTGTGAAAGTTACATTAGATGGATGAGCATTATTTTATATAGGAAAGCATAATCTAGTTTTCCTCAGGTATTTGGCATTTTGCTTTCTTAGCAAAGCATAATAACTGAGGTGTACTGTTAATAGCACAACACAGCTGTCAGTTCTAAGACACTGAGTCATTGCAATTTGCAATTATTATTTTTGTCCTTTTATGTAGAGAGCAACAAAGCTCTACGACTGATGTATAGGATGCCTTTGTATTTCAAACACAGCCAAAGTAAAAGGAAGATTTCAGATCTTCAGGCCTGTCAGTTACTTTGCCGCTGCGGTGGATATGCCAGTGCTGTTTAAATTTTGTTTTGAAGTTTGTTTTATTTTCTTCTACTGCATTTTTACACCTATCAGTTCAGTCCTAGCACCCTGAACAGCCCCTGGATATTCTGCAGCACTGAGCAGGGATACTGTACATGACAGATCTAGGAACTGCTAATAACTCCTGAAGACCGCCTAACAATGTAGTATCAAAATGATCCTTACCACTTAAAGTCCATGAAGCCTTTATAAGCAATGGATTTTAATATTTAAGTTATCTTGACATTGAAATGATGATACAGCCTTCTATTTGAAGAATACAAAGTGCAGAGAAATAGCAGTGTCCCCCAGGTCTCTGAAGTGTAATGCAAAAATTATTATTATGTCGGCCAGCCAACACTGTGTAGGGCTTTGTAGAGAATCCTGCTGGCTATCAGTCCATTGATGTTTGCGGTTTGTTATCCATTTCTGGGAGATCAGATTGACTTCCAGACATGTGACCCTCCAGAGCACCTGCTGGGAGGCGGTAGCTTAATTAATTAGCAGCTGCTTTCTGAATGGCCTGGGTGGGCAACTCATGAAGGTCATTCACGGATTGTGTTCGTTGTGCCTGTCCCCTCTCTATGAATAATGCAGATCTCTTTGCTTCTCATTCACTTGTTTTCTCACTCACCTCACACTAGCATTTACATGGTTTTACAGCTCACCATCTGCCACTGTAAAAGTAGATTTAGCTTTGTTAACCCCCCGCTGCCACTATCCGAAACGGCATCTAGGATTACGTTCTTCAAATCCCCCTGCCATAGCTCTATCAACGCAACTGTTTTTCATGTATGCCATTTTAGAATTTGGCTTCTTGGCATTTGCAGGAAGGCCATATATTCACTTAGAGTTGTAAAGGATAATTTGTCATGTTAGATGAATTCCCAGTGTACCTGAGAACATTATGATTTTCTGTAGACTCTAGCTCTGCATTCGCCTTCCAATTACAATCTAATACTCTAGCTGCTGTTGTACATTGCACAGTGAGCTCTAGCAATGGCAGAATCCCATATACAGAAATATGACTAATAGTAAATTTCCTGAGCCTGTACAGTGGTTGCAGATATGAGCTGATGATTGGCAGATTCTTTAGGTGTCTCCCCCCCCCCCCACCATGATCTTCAGACTTATCAACCCCGTGTTTCTCTGCATGCAGCGGGAGTCATGCTTGGCTATGCGTGGATGTCACCTCTGTGCTGATCTTTGATCTTGCAGTCCGCCTGAGCCCTTTGAGAGGGAAGGAGTCTGAAGGCAAGGCGTGTGGGAGAGGTGCTGTGTGTGAGTCCAGTGATCCAATCACTGGGGTTGATCTACCTGCCACAGTCTGGGATAGTAATAATTCATAATTGTTTACACCTATATAGCGCTTTTCTGAACGCTCACCACACATCAGCTATCAGCTGGGATAGCCTGGCCTTTGTCATTTTGAATCTTAACTAGACTCCAGTGCCTGTCGTTGCAGACAGAATGGTCACTGATTCATCTGGTTTATTATTCTTTGTGATAAATTGTAGCAAAAATGTACTGCATAAATATGTAGTTATCTGTGACAGTCTAGTTTTTTCTGCGGTTTCGTAATGCTTCAACCTGGAGTTCTCCACCTCCCCTCTATTGTGAGTAGACTAATCAATTATTCAGCTTACTTTGATTTACTAAGTTGTGTGGAATACAAATGAATCCCCAGCCGGTTTGGTTTTGGGAATAGAGCAGTGAAATTAGTGTTACGTTTATAACAAGAATAGCTTATTTCAAATCTGAAACTATTGCATAAGGGTCAGCTTTATGAAAAGTGCACCACGAATGCTTTTGCCTACTGCTTCAACCCCCCACAGGCACGCACATGGAAGTGATCATTCAAAATGCCAATGACAAATAAATTGCAGCCCGTTACTGAAATTTCATCAACATCTGCCTTCCTCTTTTGGTTTTGGTAAGGTTAATAGCCCATCATATCTCTTGAACACTGAAACATGCCTTTTCCTTTTTTATGCCAGAGACATGGTTTTTTGGTGTACATGCAGTACCTATGGTGCTTCACTGAAGGCAACAGCAGACCTGGCTGTTGTGTGAAATCAGATAGTCTCACGCATTCATAGGTGATGGTTAGGTAGGTAGGTCCCTTTTCAGGCCATAAAGGCAAGGGGGGCAAGGGCCACCATTTTTCTCAACCGTCCGACACTGGAGGTGGAGGTGATGTGGTCAGCATCACACTCCGGCCAGCCTGTTACCCCCAGAAGGATTGATCCCCCGGTACTCCTTTGGAAAGCAGGCTGAGTGGACCGGGGGCCGTCTGGAAGGAATTAGAACGAGGTACATAGCTTGCCCCTACCTGGGATTAAACCCGGGACCTTCCAGTCCGGAGCTAGACGCCCTTGCCATCTCCCATAGGTGATAGTTAGCAAATACAGTAGCTACCAACTGCATTATGTGATTAAGACAGCAGGAAGCTTCTGATCCAAATGGATGAGGGGGCTACATAAACATCTGTGAATGTCATAAAGTGTAATCAGAGGTTAGTCCCCTGAAGATCTTTCACACTGCGGTGCAGAGAATTGAACAGAGAGTGTCTTCCCTTTCTATGTGAATTTAGAAATTCCGGTATGCAGTCAATCGCAGTACCCTAAAGGAAAAGAGCGATGAATGAGAGAAGAGAAAAAAATTAAAGCACAAAAGAGAACGTTCATTTTTATTATGTAGATGTGAGTTTGAAAAGACTTTGGAAGATGTCCTTCTGTTCAGATGAGCTTCTTTCTGTTTTACATTTAAACGTCTGCATGTAAGACATTTGGCGAGATGTGTATGCAGCAAGTTAAATTCGTTTCTTATAAGGTTGACATGAGGTGCATCTAATGTCAGGCAGGGAGTTGAGCATGTCGTAGAAAACTCCGGCTAGTTTACAATTCTTCAGTTTTACTGAAGATGAAACAGATTCTGTATTCTGTCGAGAATGTGATTTCCATCTCTCAGGGTCTGCCTTCCAACTGTGATTGCTGTGGTTTCTGTATGAACAGAATATTAAAATCAATGACTCTGAAGGAAGAGCTTTGTGCTGCTCCTTAGAGAATTGTCTATATGGGTAGCAGTCTTATAATGTGGTTTGTTTTTAGTGTTTGTCCCAGTAAAGGACCTTGACAGAACTGCCAGTTCCAAAATATACTGAAGGAAATCTTACTTTTGCTTCATCACTTGCCTCCCTTCTCTTAGCCAGCTGTTCTAAAGTGCTCTGTCTCAGTGCATGCACTTTAGTTTTATGATGTTTCAGCAGTCACTTATAGTGCACTGATGCTAGCCCTTCTTTTAACTGAAATAACCAGTCACAAAGTTGGAACTTTGGTGGTGTTGGATTGTCGTACGACTAAGAAACAAGCATAACGAGCAACTCTTGTATTGTACAATTCAGTGTATTTCAAAGACATGTCTTCTTTGAACAGACACCAGAAAACAGCTTCACATCAGATCAGGCTTCTTAATGATCTCCTCATTAGTCACTGATCCTGGAAGCAGCACACAGGGGTGGCCCAGGCTGTTTTTGGTTTGGATGTGAATCCCTGTTGCAAACTGTGCTTCTGAATTTGGCTGGGGAAGGATTTCCAGAGCTTGCAGTCGGTGAGTGGGTTGAAGATGCTTTGTGGTCTATTATTGAACAGATGGAACAGTGAGAAACCTAGAAATGGTACCTCCCGAGCAAGGCCTGAAGAGCATGGTTAGTAGGGGAAATGTTTAGGTACAGTACTGCTTGCTTTTGAATGTGGTTCTAAATAGCAGAGAGGGTGGTCTCCAAGCAGAGTCAGGTGATTCTGGAAGGGGACTGACTTCCTCTTGAGCAGGAGTACCAGACCCTTGAGAGCTATGGTCCAGCTGGATCTTTGGATACTTTCTAATCATGACTTACTAAAGGCCCAGGAACGATGGAAATTCTGTGCAATTAAGTGAACAGGGCAATTCATTAAGGCTGTAGTTAAAGTGGGGCTTGCGGTCTTCAAGAAGGAAGTCTGGATAGTTCTTGCCCTGCAGGAAATGCTCAGCTTTCTGAACAAACCACCACAGCACCAACAGAGAGATTATTTTTCTTAGTGTAAATTTCCAGTATTTTGCATGTCTTAATTTTTTTCCAGCCCTAATCCCGGAGGAACACTTTGTCCTCTATTTGTTTTTCCAGCTGATCTACCAGAAATGTTTACAGATATTTGCTGAAAACTGTATTAATCTTCTTATTTTTTATTTTTATTAGATGTGTTCCTTCAGTTAGTCCTTAGTGTCAAAAATGTCTAACTTCAAGGGTACTGATTACATCAACTCTACACAGCCTCGCTCATCTTGCTTGCCAGGATTTCTGACTGAACAGCTCTTACAAGTTGATCAGTCTATGATGAGCAGACCTACAGTAGGTGGGAAGGACACTGTACAGGACACCCAGTTAGTTACATTTCAGGCAGTGCAC
This sequence comes from Lepisosteus oculatus, assembly GCF_040954835.1. NCBI lineage: Eukaryota > Metazoa > Chordata > Actinopteri > Semionotiformes > Lepisosteidae > Lepisosteus > Lepisosteus oculatus. The sequence goes on from NC_090699.1 coordinate 63,544,958, forward strand.
CTGGTTGAGGACAATTCTGGGATCCACTGCTTGAGGGTTTTATTCTCTTTAGCAGTTCTGCGGCTTACGTACCATATTTGTCTTGTTCTTTATTAAAACAACTGCCGTCCCCTATTCTGAAAAGCTTAGCATGAAAATCACAAGTTTGATCTATCTGGCTGGGAAAAATCTGGGGTGACTTGTAATGAGGGTATTTTGTTCTGCACCCAAGCAAGGAAATGAGAGAAAACAAGGACACAAATTGCTGACTGGGAGGTGGCTATGGTCCCTGTGGTGCTGTCCTGAATGCCAGCACAGTGCACTTTTCCTGCTGCCACCTTCAGCTCTTCAGGAAGCAGAGTATGTCATAGGAAGTGCAGGGTCCACGGAGACCCAGCGAGAATTCAGTCCATTGCAAATACTGTAGAAGTTGAATGAAAGTGACCTGCACCTAACTGATTGTGAAGGAAAAAAGTGAGAAAAGAATGTAAAGCTTCTGAAGTATAAAGCAAGAACTTTTTAGCCTCCTTCACATAGATTTAGTAGAAGCAGAAAAATAACATTCAGTCAGTATCTTGTTAAAGGTATGTAAGAGCCTTCAAGTTCATTGGTATTAGATTTTGTACAATGGAAATATTGGCTACATGCCTCACTTATATGCAGGTGTGGCTTAAGCGCAGGTTGATTGTAAGCAGAGTCCCTGTCAGAAGCTGCACCTGAAGATTGTAATGACTGTTTATAGGGGCCACTGACTACGCAGGACAGGGCAGCAATTGAGAAGGTGTGGCGATGTGTACAGGAGGCAGCATGTGGAAGCAGTGGGAGGTCAGCAAACATGTAACTGAGGCGGTCTAATAGTGAGGAGGAGTTTGTACATATTGTACCATGTGCACATCAGTGACCTCCTTACATCATTCACATTTTGTGGTATCATTTAGCATATTCAGTTCTTGGTTGGTTTCGGTCACAGTTAATACATGAGTTGTTAGTTTCCCTTTTCATGGATTCAATACTGCTTCAGGTTTGCAAAGAACTTCCCATTACAGTGCTCTGCAATAGTTGGGAGACGTTATTTAAAAGCTTCAGAACAACAGATTTTATTTAAATGTAGAAGATGACTTATAAATCTTATCATTGGGTATCTGTATGAAATATATGCTTACTGTATGTTTCTCATTGCTGCCTGTTAACAGCACTAAGCATTTATCTCTTTGCAATTAGTAAGTATTGGTATATTTTTATTTTAGGGAATTAAACCATCCCTACTTAATATTCTTTTGGACGTTTTGCAGAGCAGTTCATTTACAGGATGAAGAGTTTTACTTTTGACATTTGCATGTGATGATTTGCTCAGTACTGCTGTCAGTGACGTCATTGTGCTTAGGCTTGGCATATAAGTGAGGCAAATGTTGTGCTGAAACAACACTGAATCTTTAGATCTTGATTAAATCAAATCTAATGGCACTAGATGAACCCATTTTATATTGAAGTTCCCAGCAAATCTATTTATTCATTCATGCATGGTTTCAGACAGTCCTCTATGATCAATGCGAAAATGTACAAAGTACTATAAAGTCAGATATATTTTATTTTGTGGTTTCTAATAGACGTGTAATACATCATGGTTTGGGACAATTACAACACTGGATAAATTACTTTTATTAAAATGTTTTGATTTATGAAAGGCAAAAAGTATAAAAACAGCCACGATTTCCATAGAATTGCTTTGATATATGCACATCTGCTCTGCATTCAACTAACAATTTGTATTTTCATGACATACGTTTATATTAGTGTGTTATTGCTTTTTGTCTTGAACTCAAAGTACTTTTTAAATAAACATAAGTGAATTCTGTGTGTGTGTGGTCCTGTGTTTAAAATACAACTAATAATTACAACAAAATACAACTAATCAGTGTATGTGAATCATATCCTACCTTTAGAACAAGTAATAGATTACATGCTGAAAAGAGAAGAAAGAAAACGCAATGTTTGAAGGCTCCACGGCCAAAACATTGTGTTTTCTTTCTTCTCTTTTCAGCATGGAATAAACCTATTACAGCCTATGCATGCTGATGCAGCTACCCACCTGAACTATATCCTACCTTTTGCCTGTTGTCTTCCACTTCAGAGTTCTGTTTGGCATCAGCTGAATTTGTTATGGGAAATGGATTGATATTATTCATTGTCGGGGAAAAAATGACATTCTTGGTGTGATACAGTATGTCGAATTTCTAACCGAGAATGATTGTTCCTTGATGTGATCTTTATCTAAATTAATTCATTAAGAAAAAAATGATATGTTAAGGAAAGAAAGTGGTTGTGTACCTGCTTGTGACTAATTTTTATTCTTAATATTTGATAGCAAGAATGAAGCAAAAACAGGACACTTGTATCGCAATATAATGCAATAAATGAAACTGAGAATCATAAGCTAGTATGTAAACATAATTGTAAGATGAGAGTTAACAGTACTGACTGGTTGGACAATCAGAGCCTAGTTTTTAGAACTTCAGAACAAAGTACTGAAAATTAAGTACTGTATGGAAATAAATTACTGTATGTTGCATTCTAAACCTATTTTAATACACAATTGTACCACCTGTAGGCTTCTGAACTTATTATTAAATCAATGTATTAACAGAACTTGATCATCATAACTTCAGTGAAAGATTAATCTTTGATATTTTGACATTTAACATCTAAGCAAGCTTTGTTCAGCATCATTGCATGTTATGTAATTATACCTTTATGAAGTAAAAAGCAGACAATTCAAAAACAGTGATTTTTTTGTTCCTGTACTGATCTTTGATTTACAGTTTTGTAAAAATCATTGAGAGCACAGTTTATTGTGCATGCTGTGAGATTTGGGTTGTGTTGCCCTCTCTTTAACCTCAATGGAAAACTAGGCTGTACTCCAGCAATGATCACCAAGAAGAATAAATCTTATCACCACCCACTCTTTCGCCACACAGCCACAAAACAATGGAAAGCTGTAATCGACAGCAAAACCTTCTAAAACACGGAAAATGTACGCCTGCTTGATATGAATCGGAGGATCCTGTGTAGTTACAAATCATCATCTTATGTTCGAGAGGACAACCTAAATCTCCCAACCCAAGCCAAATTTTAAAACTCAGTTTGCATATAGGGCCTTAATCGGTTAATATCTGAAATTGGTAGGAGTTACACTTTCTATCTGTAAACACCCAGCTGGGCTATTGTGGTGTATTCCGAAGATTTAAAGCCTAAAGAAAACATACTTTCTTTAAACAGCCTTTAGAAAATTTGGGTAGACATGGCACGGCATACTGCAGTTCACAATACCCTAACCATTTGTGTACTGTAGGCCATAAAGACCTCTTCCATCCTCGTCAAGAGGAATGCTAGACAATACTTACTTGGCAATATGAATACTGAAAGGAACTTCACTCTGAAACTAGCTCCTCTGGATTGCAGTTCTTTGTAGATTCTAGGATAGTTGAGATGGAGGTGGAGATGACAGATTTTCCATGCAGCAGAAAAATCACAAGCATCCAGAATGTTTTCCCTTTCATCTTTGTGTGCAGTTGGTGAATGTTCTATATGCACAAGCTTGATCTACAGACCACGGTAATATCAACAGATGATGATGATATCTATTTATACATGTTCAGGAACTGGGCAAAGCTTGCGTGACGGGCATTCATAAGGACATGCATGCAAATAACTTGCAGAGACTTTACCTGGAGATATACTGTGCAGCTTCACAGGGTGGATGCTCTCGCACGCAAATACGCCACGCATGCACCCACACCGTGTTTGTCACAAAGCCTGGGAGATGCTACAGGGCACGACTGTGCGCGCTAGCATTGTTTGCCCCACAGCTTCTCAGCCCTGACTGATCCACACCGACAACCCAGACACACAAGAGACTGATCTGCTAAGAAAATTCAGCTATGGATCAGTGACTCAGTACATCCAGTTTCCTGCTTGTGATCTGTATGTTGTTTTTCGACTAGCAAAAAATATTAAGCAGAGCATGGAAGTAACCGTGCTTTTTGGAAATACCTAAGGATTATTTTTACTGCCCTTTCTTGGAAGTCAGAGTCAAAAGTCTAAAAAAAGTGTTCTTTAGTTAGATGTGAGCTGCTCTCCTATTGCTTTTTTTGGTTTTCTTCCAGGTTAATTCTCAAACTTTGGGTTCTGCTTCTTCATACCAACTTTTATAAAGCCACTTTTATAAAAGTAATTTTAAAAAGTCTTGCCTGTGACTCAGGTGAAGCTTTCTTTTGGAGCTTGTCAGTAAGGTAAAACCCAGTGTTTGGAACTGATCTTGAACAGCTTTCTTTTACAGAACACGAATCTTCCATACCTTTTTTCCTCTATGAAACTGTTTATTGTTTCTTTTGATGTAGACTTTTCTTTTTATTGTGTGTTGCATATATATAAGTATATACTTCCACTATTATTTCTATTTGCTGTTTTTTTTTCCAGTAAACATGAATTTTAGAATTCATTCAGTAATAAAGGCAATTCATATTTTTAAATATGCAATGTCTTCCTACAGTTAACAGTTTTCTAATTGACTTTTAATATATATAATGAATCCTACCAGTATATTTCCATTCCCTTTGACATTGACGCCAAAACTGTGTTTTAGAAATGAATGGATGTTTTGTCGTTACTTTTTTACCTTTTGCATTTTCTCAAAAGCTCAGAAGCTTTCAAAATGTAATGGTGTGACATCTGTTGCAGAATGCTTAAAGCTTCCGTCTTCTGTATTGATTGGCTGCAATCAGCTTTTTGAACAGATTTCAAATTAAAAGGGGGAATGTGCCCCTCGATAAAACTATTAAGATAATCTCCATGGCACAGCCTGTCATCCACACGTATCCTGCTGCCACATGAGCTGGGATGTGAACTGGAAATCACCATACACAGTCCTGACAATAGCTGATAATGTTTTAGCCTTGTAATGTCAGTCTCATTTCATTGTTTCCCATGCCCCTGATAAATGCAAATGATTATCACAGGCTGCATTTATTGTCTTGGAACTGTTAGAATTTATCATGCTGTCTTTTAGACTTGTTTTTTTGTTGTCCTGTCCTGACCTCATTTATCTGACAGTAATAAAACTTTTTTTTTTTTCCCCTAAGCCTGTCTCTATTTTGCACCCATTTGTGCCAGTGATGCTGACATCCTTAGTCCTTTCCTCTTCTGCACTAATCTAACTTCACTGCTGACAGTTCTAGGGGAACGATCTTGCATACTCCTTGTCAAACCTCAGTGGATAGATAATGTGTTCATGCTGCTTTTACTGACAAATAATGCAAATAATTAATTAAAGTCCCTGTGAGCAGAACTGAGCAGGTTTCCACTCAAGAACAGCTCCCTTTTTAAAAGTTAGTGTGGAACTTGTGGGTACAAAGGTACACATTATAAATATATATTTTGTCTGAACATGTGAACAGAATTGCCACAAGGTTCTTAAAATATTTCTGTATGGAGTGAGTCAGAAATCTTGGCTCCATGCTGTAGGTGAGGTAACATTGATACAATATGGTCATTTCATACACCTAGAAGTTAGCCTTATATCCACGAGGGGTGTATTTCTGTATGGTATTCAGGAGATTAAGCAAGGTAAGTAACCCTAAAGGAAACTGCAAAGCAAAAATATGAGGTCCACACACAGCAGTAACAGATAATGCCTGGTTATACAGGTTTGTCTTGAAAAAGAAACATGCTTTTTTCAATTACAGGACAGTTGAACACACTAACATTTACTATGAGAACTGTAGAAATATGTATATTCAAATTCAGTTTTTCAGAAAGATGTAAATTGACTTACATTTTATAAAGCTACTTAAAACAATTTGGGGTCATAGCGGGTTTTTTTAATGCGTCATCTCAGAGTGGTGTGAATATGCACCTCAGTTTTTGGTTGGGGTTGAATGAATGTATGAAAATGCATATACTGTACAACCTTTTAATCACATTTGAGGATTAAAGAAAGGTTGTAAATAATGTCCCTGCTGGTCTACAAATGAAGCTATGAAATGCTTGTGCCCACCTCAGGGCTCTTTTTTTGCACCATCACACTGCTCTCATACTGAAAGGACTTGAAAAGGAGAATGGGTCCTGACAGTGACATTAAAAATACCCGTGTGAATTGCGGATAGAATTTCGATTCCCACATTTTATATACCTCTGTGGGATGTGTCCGTGAAATCCGAATTAACATTGCTGTTAAAGGTGTCTTAAATAACTGCAGTGCACAGAGATTTGAGGAAGAAAATTTGCGAAGAGTTTCATTCACTCACTCTGGTTTGAATCATAAACCTGACAAAAATCACATGGCTCAGAGTCCAAAGGCATATCACCATCTGCTTCCAGTGAATTGACTCCTTTTTAACTCTGGAAGTTTATTTGACAAACACTTTGCATAGCAGCCTAGTCAAACAACAATCTGATAACATCTTGAAAAGAAGGGGGTTTCATTTTCTTTTATATAGCAGGTTGAGTCCAAAGAAAAATCTTACAATTCCTGGAAGGCAGACTCTGAAGGAAGGAGAGACAGTTTAAAAGAAGTAAAATAGGACAGGATAGATGCGATATTAGTGGATAATGGACAACAACAATTTAAACAGATTCTGTCTGAAGGGCTGAGAGAATGGAACCCAAAAGTGAGGAATCAAAGATATAAAACACATCACAGTGGTTAAATGGTTCGCTATGATCTGAAAATAAGAAGAAAATAAGGAAAAGGGGGAAAGATCCTGTTTATACAAGAAAGTCCACTTAAAGAAAAGGAGTATTGCTCACATAGTTAGAAATAGATATTAGGCCAAGAAAGAAATAGAAAAGAATATTGCAATATAAACTTTTTTATAACGTTCTTTATAGAACCATGAAGGATAAAGTGAAACATATCAAGGAAGATATACTGTATGTATAGTTTTTACAGTGACTATGATCAGCACATTTTGCACACACCTATGTATTTATTTTGATTTATTTTGTTGTCTTTTGTTTTATAACTATTCTGATGTCTGTTTTGCTTGTCTTGGGCTGGACTGCTGTAACACATCAATTTCCCTACAGGATTAATAAAGTATTATCTACAGTATCGATCTATATGCCTTGGGTAGCGAAAGGACAGAGTTCTGTATTAAGTACTGTAGGGATAGAAAAGCTAGAGGTGCTTTAGATGTTAGAAGCTCTTGAAGTGAATAGATCCCCAGTTGCGGTTGGTACTGTATCTTACCAGTTGTAGTCCAGGAAACAAGGTGTTCTTCAGAAGTCATTGATGTAGCTTTTTTAGGCTATAGTTGTCTTCTCTTCCATGAAAGGTTATGGAAACAATTATTAGAGCTTTGGTCATGTTAACTGTTAACACAGAATGATGTTGTTTCCAGGTACTACTAAGAACATTCAGTCCTCTCAAAGAGAGCCTGTTCCTTTTTGATACGGTAGAGATGGCACCTGGAGATGCCCGAGAAATATCCGGGGTCTGGATGGCTGGAGTCTGTTGCATTTTGATTATTGAGGTTCCTGCAGGGAAGGGGAAGGTGTGTGTCAGGTCTCCTAGTCTGCAGCGGGTTAGTTAGATTGATGTTACTTTTAAGAGCTTAAACCTTTGATGTCAGGAGGCCAGCCTTTTGACATTGTGGGGCTTGTCCACTGTTTGTGTTGCTCAAACGTCGGAAAAATTGCATTCTGAATCCAGGGTCCAACTGTTACACTTCCTCATTGTTATACCTGTGTTTCCTGGTTTTTCATTCAATACAAGTTCTCTGCTGCGTTATTGAACCCTTATTTGAAAATAGTGTTAGACTTAAAGTTCGTCTCTAAGAAGTGGCGAATTTCAGGTATGGTGATAAATGTTTACGGGTAGTTTGAAATCCCCCAAAGTTTTCTAAAGTTTGTGGGTTTAGAATGACCTGATATTTCAAATGTGAAATCTTTGTTGATTCTAAAGATTGAGTGTTTAGTTGGAAGTCAAACTAAAGATCTTATTCCGGGGATTGTACCAAATACTGGAGTCGAAAGGTGTGGGGGCTAAGGTGAGGTGTTCATCTCGTCTAAACAAAGGTTCTTGGGCAGCATTTCGTTCCATCATTCCAGGTTATCACAAAATCCTTTTAAAATGTCATCTCATTTAATAAGATCCGACGTGGAATTTATATTAAAAGCAAGCTGAGTGATGGTCAGGAATTGATTTCTCTTAGGAGTGGTCAAACCTTCGATTTAAGTCACTTGTCATCAGAGGTCCAAGTCTTTTTATATTTGTATGTTGGTTTGTGCTTGTTGAACATTGACTTTTCTTGTGACGATTACATTTTCCTGTAAATGGACAGAATGAAAATGGAAGTATCATGTCTGTATCTTTCTATGTAGTAATTTAAGTATATCTCCAGACCCTCTATATAAAATTAAATTGGAAAAGGCAGCTGGCTGACTGAACTTTGCCCTGCTCTCATGGAAGAAGCTTGGTTAAATGCAGTTTGAATGCCATCTTCAAAATTTCCTGTGCCAATGAACAGTAAACACTTATATAAATCAATGGGTATGTATAGCTTTGCTTTTTTTAGTAGAATCAGGGCTTTGGACTGCCAGTGCACAGTGTCACTTCCAGCACAGAAGGAATCATGGTGACTGTTCCTCGCTGCAGTAGCATGTGAGCTCAGCCCTGTAATAGGGCTGTGCTGGCCCATGGCAGAGGAAGGTGTCAGTTACGATTAATGTGAGCAGAGTTTACAGGCCCTGAGACCCGACCTCTCGTTACAGTGGAAGTGACAGCATGGATTACGTTCAATTATGGTGAACTACGCTCTAATGCAATGGTCTGACACACTTTGTTGGGGAGCCTGTTGCCCCTGTAGTTTTTTTAAAATAAAAAGACCAATATTTTGAAAGTCACTGCTCAATTCGATATTGAAAAGGATAGAATAAATTCCACTTTTTGTCTGTGTATATGCTTTTGATTTGATATTTACAGAGGCACGGCAAGCGTTCAGTTTATTGTCAGTTACCGTCTAATAACAATATCCAAGTAATACCGCTCACAGATTTTTCATTCCTTTATATTTCATTGCTGTTGGAGTGATTAGCTAAGTTATACATTTTCTGAACTGCACCCTTCATTAGTTTGCTACATGTATGTACAGCTAGACCACAGATTAGGAGTGGCCAGTGCAGACACCAAAGAGCCTCAATCCAGGAGGTTTTGTTTGACACCCTTAATTCTTGAATTTGGAATAATTTCATTTTGACCATCTAAGCAGATGAGTAATGAATAATGTGCGAACACACCAATGCCCTGTTGCTCCCATGAGACAAATCGTGCCATTCCTGAACGGTTTACTTAATGTGTCCCAAATCTTGACCAATGTTTTAATAGGGCAAGATCTTCTGATTTAAGGCTCTCCAGATGCTGAAATTGGAAATCCTAGTGATAGCAGCACGTTTGTAATGCTAGAGTAAGATCAAACAAATTATAGGGATGAACTTTGGAAATTGAATTTTTTTAGACAAAGTTTTACGCTTTTAGCTTTAAAGTTTCTTCTGGATGGATATTTGCCTGTTATGTCTAAAGGGCATGTAGGGGCAGCAACATCCCGTTGCTGTGACTGTAACACTTAGTTTTCACAGGACAGGGTTTTTAGCCTTGTGCCCAACCTCCAACATGGAGGACCTGAGATTATGAGTCTCATGCTCTACCAACAGAGCTAGTCGGGCCCCTATTTATGGAGTATACAGTACATTGTTCAGATTGAGCTGTGTTTTATATGCAGTACACATTTACTTGTGTCTGGAGTTTACACATTCTAGTAGTGTCCATGGGGGTCTCCTACCCCTCCCAGGTATATGCTGTTTAGGTTAACTGGTGTCTGTAGAAAGTGTTTGTCTGCCCAGCAATGGACTGGTGTCCCAGTCCTGGCAGCAGTGCAGCACCTTGGTGTTTCTAGGCACTCGCATTTAAACAAATAATTAGATTTACCATTAGTGCATGCTGCCCAGCCACGTGAAGTGATTGATTCAAAGTACGTTTTGTGGGAAATGGTTCCTTTCAGGGAATTCCTTCTGTGCTGTTCTTTTAGTGCTCTCTGAACAAATCTTCCAATTCAATTTATAGATCCAGAGGTAAAAAGATTTGTTTCTGTAGAAGTATAATGACTTTTCACTAGGACCCACACACTAATGCAAGATGATAGTTTGGAGAAAAATGCAATGTCTTAGACTGGAGGTGCCCCTTTCATATACTTTCTACAGTAGTAAACTGATAGAAGCAGCACTAGCGGTAATGTTGAAACTTATTCTATTTCATTATTTAGTCCAAATACAGGACAGGACACCCATGTGGTGGTAAACAGAATATTGTGATTGAGTATTCCTGAAAATGTATAGATGATCTTCCTAATTGGGCATCAATCTTTTTTTATTTTTTTCTGCTTCAAACAAAAATGACAACAACCCGTCTATATAGAACCATTAAATTCAAAGCAGGCCTTCAAGTATATTAGTTTGCATCACTCTTCTTTGCATTTCAGGAGAATTACATGTATTGTGGGTTATCTTCATTAATACATATCTTCACCCAGGATTTTGTCTTCCTAGCTTCATGAAGGTGTGCCTTAAAGACCACTATCAGCCCTATCATTTAATTAACAATTCTTCTTTTCATCAGACATTGCTTCTGATTGCTTTTCAAGAAACCTAGCATTTTCCCTGATTTGTTGGGAGCTGTTGAGGGATTGGTGGTAATTTGCCACTGCAGGTCTAATTATTATGCTTCGTTTTTTTAGCTGAGAGCTTTCGCTAGAAAATAAAAGCAGCCGTGAGCAGAAGTCAACCTTTCACTTAAGCAACAAAAAAAGAAGCAATCTCCCTCATGCTGTGCTAAGTGCTCCATTGAAACAAGAGTAAAACAGCCTACAGCTGATAACCTCATCATTGTGAGACATTGACAGTACAAAACAAGGGCCAACTGCAACAAAAGCAAACATTTGGGTGCTTTATTCAAAAAGTTAAAATGTCTTTCTAATCTTGTAAGAGACCTTTCCTATACTCTAAATGTCTCTATAGCATGCCCAGTAACCATTAATGGAACTATTTGCATGGAAATTGTATTTCTTGTAAAATATTGAGCAACACGTCTGTATGCCCTACTGGGCATACAGGTCTAATCATGCTGTCCTTCTGGATTGCTTATTGATTTAATTGTTTCAAGTTGGATTTGTGACTATTCCTTTTTAAATCTAAATCCCCCTCCTTCATTTTAGAATCTTTTTGAAAGTATGTTTTGCTGAATCTCCCTCTCTTTGCATTCTTTAAATCAGGGATCCCCAACCTTTTTTTTGTCAGCTGAACCCCTTCAACCTGAATTATGTGCCTCAAGTACCCCCTTGAGATTTTAACTAAATCAAACCTTTCAATAAATGTAGATAAATGCTACAGCAACCCTCTTAACACACTTCTTTTCACTTTGTAAACTATTAGTATTACTACTGTTGTTTTTCTTAGTCTTATTATTAAATTGTTGTTTATTAATAGGACTATTTAATTTGACATTGACGTTTCCATCACAATCTCACGAACCCCCCGCAGTACTGTTGGTTTAAACCATCTACAAACCATATCTGATTTCTTTTGCTACAGGAATAATAGTTTCTTGAATTTATATAAAGTACTTTTCTTCACCCAAAAGGACTTCAGATTGCTTCTATACAGGAAAAATATGAATTAAAATGCCCAGTTTTAAAAATACTACAGTACATTGTAGTTTAAATACCCTTATTCACAATTGTAACAATGCTTCATTCTCAATATTCCATTCTAATAAAATCTCCTTTTGCAAGACGTATTATGTCAAAATCCCTATTTAACATAAATCATATGCATGATTGTGCTTACCGTACAGAGAAAGTTACTTTTTAATTATTCCGATTTCAAAGTGTTATTCATAATGTCCAAATTCTGTTTTAAATTGCTAGTAATGTAGCCCATATAATACATGTTATGTGCTCAAGTCACGTTGCAGGAATTTTTCATTTAATTTTAAATGTATTAGTCTTATGTGATTTGTCAGTAAAGTACATAACATCTAAAAACATTTTATGATAAACTGTGTCTTTATTGTTTTTGTTTGTCTTTTATTTTGTCTATCATAAGTGCTGTACTGCACTTAACCATGTTTGTCTCTTACTCTGGCTGACCAGTGATTGTTTGACATTGAGGAACAGGCATTGTTTCTTGATGTTTTTATTCCTGTATTTTTTTTTAAATCACTTACCAAACCACGTTGGCAAAAAATGGTTAAATCACCATTTTTAATACGTTTTAAGAGATTAATGGTTTCCTTGTTGATTTTGCATTATACAATGAAACACTTTTGCCTTCTGAAAATATTTACATAAACGTTAATGATTGAATAACCTATGATATCAATTATTTATACTTTTGAGGGCATCTGTCTCATCTTTAATCTGAAACCACAGGTGATCCAGAGAGCTGCTGCTTGAAAGAGCTGAGTCATAGTGCAGCAGTAAGACTAGTCCTTGAAGCAGCTAGGACAGGAGGTGAAGCTCTACACAATGTCACTGTTGAACTGACCAGCTTTGAGAATAGTTACTTAAACACTTGTAATTCATGCTGTAAAATTGTCTTCGGCATGTCAGATGTCAGTGCTGGAATAAAACAATAGAGAAACCTTTTTGATTCATTGTCTGTGTTGCACCTTTCTCCTAAAACTCAGTGGTAGAGGCAGCAATATTTATATTATTTTTTGTCCAATTTCAGCCTTATTACCATAAGAACAGTAACAGTAAAAGCAACTGTAATTTTGATGTTTATGATTGTTCTGTTTACTTTTTAAAACCAACAAAAATGATGGATTATATTTGGGACTTAAAAGCTTGATTCTGTATGTCAGTGAGCCAATAGCACTATTTCTGTTGTGTTTATTCCATAGTTTTGTCCTGGTAGGCATTAAAGTATTTACACAGCATGTAGTGTCAGTAGCATTCAAGGGTACAGCAGTGCAGAAAGTAATTGCAAAATTCCTTTTGCAGTTGTTTTTGAACATGAGTAGAATATTCCCATTTAAAGGTGCATTAAAATCTTGGTTATCAAGTCTATAAAACAAGTGACTTGAGCAAAAGCAGTTGATGTTTTAGCAGTATGATCCATCTTCAGTCCAGAAAATGTCTTTTTTGCACTTTACTGTGGTAGGTAACATGGACATACAAGACCTGTAAACAGATATCATACTTCAGAATCAAGTCCATGCTACAGATGTTATAAAGAAAATAGGGGGTTGTTTTAAAGAAAAATATTCAGTTAGATTACCTTTTGTTTCTTTTCGTGTTAGTAACAGTTTTGGCAGGCTTCCATACCATTTCACTGTCTGATTTGAGTAGAACAATGTGTTGTTTTTAAGACAAGAAAAAGGCATTGTTTTTCTTCTAATATTGAAGGACAAATAATGCAGTCCCAATTTCTCAGACTGGTTATTAAATCTCAGTAACAAATTAATTCACGGTATAGAAAAATTTAAATATTAGTTGATATTACTGCCCTAGAATGAAAGAAGAGCACCTTGATTAATTCCTTGTCCCAAAGCAAAATCTCATATTTGACTGGTAAAAGGAACAGGATATCAACATAATTGTGAATAAGGGAGATTGCAAGGGATTGAGAGTAAGGTCTTTAAAATTCAGATTGATTTATTAACAAATAAGTATTAAGTAATAAAAACGAGGATGTGGTGTCAGCTAAGGAAATTAAGAGGAGCTGCATTTATAACTGGGAATTGGAGGCAGAGAATTGTGAGCAAACTTCCTTGGCGTGTTGTTTAAACAGATTTCCTTCACAAAGTGGCTGAATAAGATACCGCAATCAGCGAGCTTCCAGCAGTCAAGGGGGTAATGTGTGCTGAATGGTCGCCTTTCGTTTCTAACCCTTCTTGTGTTCTCTTAAAAGCAAAGGGTTTGATTCTCTTTATCAGCAAAACCCAGTGTCCCTTTATAGTGTAGCCTCTTAAGTATTCAAGCATAAAGTGTTGGAGATTGGCATAAAGTACCTTTATTAATTTCATTGCAATTGTTGGCTTTTTTGTTGGCTATTCATATGACTATCCAGAAGAGAAAAACATGAATGTGGAAATCTTTTAAATGAATATGTGCAACAAAACATTAGAAATACTATCTCCACCTTTCACCAGAGGCTGCATACTGTTTCGGCCTATGGTTAAACTGATGTAGCAACTGTTTAGTCAGTGCTCTTGAGCCAAACTGCAGCAAGCAAGATACAGTAAATTTATTTTGAGAGGAATTATCAGGCATGTTAAATGTAATAGTATAATGCCATATGTTAACTGTTAAAAATTAAAATGTTTATGGGTACTGTAAGGTGGGGCGCAGTCAGGCTTGTTGAACCTTTGGGTTGGTGACCTTTGACCCCTGTGTTTTTCTGTTTCAAAACCAAAAGGTTTCATAGTCATAGCTTGAACTGGGAATTTTTCATGCAGTGTTGAATGATTCATCATTCATAAAAAGCACCAATTATCAGTTTAACAAAGCTAATGTTAGAAAACTTTTGGCTGCAGGAGAGCAGCTGAAAACCTAAAGATAAGTATAATCCATACGTATGAATATACACTCTGGGATGCCATACCATTACATTACTGCATACAGCACTGAAGACAGCTGATCAAATCTGAAGTTTTTCATTTAAGTGTAGCAGGTGGGACGAGAGCTAAGCTAGCAGTGCCCAGTGCAGACACATGCACATGCAGCACTGTAGATAAGGAATAAGCACTCCAGAGGAAGAAAATAAGATATGCTAATACAACTGTAACAATATGGAGGCTGTGCTGGGGTCTTTAACTTCTTAGAAATAGATTGAGATCCCCTGTGATAGAAATCCATTTGATTTCTTTCTCTGCCTAGTGGGTACAATAGCGCAAGGTAATAACTTGAGCAGTAAGGCACTGCTAAGTAAGAGTTTCTGATGGAACCAAGCGTACTGAATGAAAACCGTGTGGCAAACAATGCCTCATTTTTTTACCTCTGGATCCATGGGTACTAAGCAGTGGCGATAATGGGTATTGTGGATAAGCTAATTTTAGAAGACAGATGCAGATACTAATGTTGACCTACGGCAGTGTGCTCAGAAGCATGAGCCAATGCTAATTTTGTTAGTTCTTTTCAGGATTAACCAGTGAAATACACAAAGGGTGTTCCAGCTTTTCTGCCGTCACCCAGGTAAATGTACAGTACCAACCCAGGCAGCTTTACCTACTGTGCTACTTCCTGTTCAACAGTAGATGGTCATGTTGTTGTCTTTTCTTTGGAGAAAATTACAGGTTAGTGTGGTGTTGTTATAGATCGGAACCAGGATTGTGCTTCTGAGGCTGGGATGTTCCGAGTCCAATATGTTGATCCAGGCAGGATCTGTCATGTTTCTCCTCAGCATATGCTGAGGATTACGGGATTAAATTTTGGAGATAAGCCCTGCTGGGGCCATTCTCTCTTTTTTTCTGTGCACTTCTGTGATTTATTGTCTTCCATTTCTTGGCAAGTGATATTTTGATAGCCTTCGGTTTTCAGTTGAACAACAATAAGAGCATTAGGGCATTATGAAAGACAAATTGTTTTCCCAGGATATAAAACTTTTTCCCTTGACTGAAACCTCATGCAGGCAAGTGAGCTACAGTGTGTTGTAAAATAGGTGCATTCACTTCGACTGTCCCCCGTTAGTTACTGCAGAATGAGACGCACAGTTAAGTGTTTGGTTTATATAAGCAAACTGTTTCAGAATTCCAATACCTAAAAAAAAATGGGAGAGAAATTGCTGAAGAAAACCCAGAGTCATTAACCCCCCCCCCCATCTTTACTAATTAATAACAATTGTCAAATGAGCAGACCAATCAATGTTGACAAATGCAGATATTTTGGAAAATGCCAGGATGTGGTGTTCCATTTCTATCTACCATATCAGTCTACAAACGGGGGTCCAATAAAAATAATTGAATGGTTAAATTGAGAATTGTAACAAATGTTAGTAATAATAACATGGAGAGATTTAGTTCCCACTAACTTGTTCTCACACGGTGTACGGGTCATGCACTGGGAAACATGGTAGTATAATGGTTTATGTTGGTGGGAGTGAGAGTGAAATGAACAATACCCTGGGGTGGAATGGACTGCTTTTAACACTGTGCAGGTCACTGCTGGGAGATGTTGGAAGTATGGTAATATTATTCATTGTACTTAATAGAAATGCAATTTATCTTGACCCTTAGGTCATAGACCGTTGACTAAAAATGATTTGCAGACAAGTTCTGAGTAAGAATGGTTAGAACTATTCTAAAAAGTCCAGGAATCCAAATGCATAATCAACCAGTTATCATATACGGTATGCACAGGGATGTGGGTGGATATAATTACATTGTTAAACTGGATTAATCATCATCCCGGTAATTGAAGCTGTTTTTACCTTCTGGATAATCCTGTCTCTTGTTCCTCATCTGTGTGTTTCACTTGTTCTGTCACTCATTGCACTCGTGAGTCTCTCATTAGATGAATTACGTTTTTACAGCATCTGAAATTTTGAAATGGATTATCTTCATTCCCTTTTTTGGCAGCACCTCCCCTGCAGTCACAGAGCAAAATCCTTCCTTACGTTTGTATCGCTACCATCACATCATATACTGTTCAGTTATATACAGGTGTTGTTGTTTAAAAGTGACAGCATATCAGTGGTGTAATACTGCCTCATAGTGTCCCAGGTCGGGTGTTTGATCCTGAGCCTGCTGGACTGCTGTGGATTTGTCCCCAGTACTCCGATATAATGGGCACCTTAAAATCAGGACTCTGGTCTAAGGGAAGCATTCAGATTTCATGTGTGTATAATTTGTAAAACAAAAGGAGTCATCGTTTTGGTATTTTTGTGGTTTTTACAGATGTTTATAATTTCTTGTGTTTTTCCTGTGGTTTGTTCTTAGTGTTCATCATTGATCTTTTACAATATGTTGGCAGCATCTGCAGTGGCTCATCCCTCAGTACACGCTGAATTTCAGATTATGTAATCGAGAAATGTTTTTTTTTGCAGTGTGGTAGACAATATGGCAGCAGACGTAAAGCATTGCTAATCCTGATTTGGGATTGAAAATCAGAATGGCTTTAGCAGCACAGATACTATTGCTCAAACGTAACGGAAAAATTCAAGACAGCTGTATTTGTGCTTTAATTATCCAAATGAAAAGACTTTTTTCAGTATGTTAACTTTTATATTGAGCATTGATTATGTGATTCTGTTAGCATTACTAGCAAACTATTAGGATAAGATAGTAGGATAAGAAGAAAAATGTTTGCGGATTCACCTCTGGTATTAGCTTACTG
This sequence comes from Lepisosteus oculatus, assembly GCF_040954835.1. NCBI lineage: Eukaryota > Metazoa > Chordata > Actinopteri > Semionotiformes > Lepisosteidae > Lepisosteus > Lepisosteus oculatus. Next base: position 63,562,321 of record NC_090699.1, read on the forward strand.
TCCTATGCATTGTAATAAAGGTTTGATTCATTGTGATTCAAGTTATGTGGCTGTAACTATTGCTCTTGTAGAGCGTTTTCACTTCCATTTACATTTTCAGCATTCCTGTTTTTTTTCCTCAGGATTAAGTATTAAACATGTTTTCTTAATAATGTGCACATTTTCAGGCTCCCCTTGAAAACCCTTTGATTGCTGGTAACAGTGTCTGTGCTTGTGTCACCACATGTTTCAGAATGTGGTGATCTAAAAAAATTAAATGTTGCAAAATTTAAATTCTGATTTTTTTGTAGAAAAAGGAAAAAGGATTTTTTTGTAGAAAACACCTTATAAAAACAATTTAGAACCATGCTGGTTATGTTACATTATACAAATGTTATTATTTAATGCTTTTTATGTAAACATATTTGTTTTGAATACATTTATCAGTGCATGTCTTATGTAATGCTGCGTTTTCCCTTTTGTCTTTCAGGAAACAGTAGAATATGCCTTCCTTATCATTTTTACAATTGAAACATTTTTGAAGATTATAGCATATGGATTAGTGATGCACCAGAATGCGTATGTGAGAAATGGATGGAACATGTTGGATTTTGTAATCGTAGTGGTAGGGTAAGTGTGCAGTCTAATATCTTCCATATGTCTGTGTTTATTATCATGTTTAGAGCCCACAAAGAGTAACGCCAAGACACAACACTTAATATAAATCACGTGCTTCAGTTTCAATGTACAGAGTGAAATCTTAATCTGATCCAGAGAAAAGAAACGAGGGCTCATTACAGATTTTATTTTTTTATTATAATGTAATTATAGTGACACTTTACAGAACTCATTGTTATAAACTTGCTTTTTTCCAGTTTGACTTTGTGAAAAGTGTCATTATTATTGTGTTTGACTTATTTGTTTCTTAAATTATTCACTGAAAACAAAGCCAATTGTCTGTATTCTGTATAAGACGAGAAATGAAAGACTATTTACACTTTTTCTAGAATATTATATGCTGCTATACTGGAAATTGCTTGAGGGAGTATTCTTATTTCTGATTTAGATAGCTCTGGTAAAGTGAGGAATGAGAATTAAGTTTTTTTCTTTCATAAAATTAGAAAGCATTTAAGTACAGCTTTTTAAATTGTTTTGGGAATCAAAACTTATTGGTTTCAACCATAGCAAATCCAGTCAGTGGACAAATAAGATCTGATTTCTGTGGTGTTACCAACAGAATGATGATGTTGCAGACAACTTATCACACTAGTAGGAGGCATTTGGTTTTTGGAGACCTGACTAGTTACAGGCTAAGAAAATAAATTAGCATTCTCCACTTTGTGTTGCTTTTGCCACAGGGTAGAAAAGACAACATCTCATATCACCAAAAAATGCTTAGTTTCTAAAATATGGAGGTTTTTGCAAAATAGTAAGTGTGTAGAAATGTGGAATAAAGATGTTTGTTTTACACTACACATAACACGTTTCCACAGCTACAGCTTAAAGTGATGTAATGAAAGTGTTTGTTTCCTTCTTGTATAAATATACAGCATTTATAGTGTTGCTAACCAGGTTAGATTAAGGAAAAACGTTATTATATGTTGTGCTTTGAGTTTTTCTTTGAATTATGTACTTGAAATGACTGGCTAGTTTGTATCCATCCGTATATTGTGCCTCTGTTCTGGCTTTGTTATGCAGAATTGTGTTTTGATGAGCTATAACAATAATTCAGAAGAGGACCTATTTAAAAGAATTTGAATAGGAACATATACTATAAAAGTAAAAGGGTCATTCAGTGTCAAAACAACCAAACATTTTTGAAAATGTCACCATGTATCTCACTCATATTTGGATAAAAAATGACAAGTTAGCAATTATAAATCTGAAATTTGATGGGTCAGTCATTATTGTCCCAGAGATATGACTATGCCCAGGTGGTGAAAAGGCCCCATTTGAATTCTGAAGAAGGCACCGTGCTTTTAAAAGTTAACTTGTATGGTAGAGCAACCAAAATTCACACCCAGATAGATCTTCAGTATTCAAACCAAAAATCACATAAGCATGATTGTAAAACATACTATACATTCCATAGTTATTTGAAGATTCAGTTAGATGAGTAATACTGTATGTGTCCCATAGGCAATTTTAAACTTTAACTTCTACACAAGGGAGTGATGACGTATATCTGAATTTTCTAGATTAAGTGATACTTTTCAAGTATATTATTTGATTCATGCTGATTAGAAAATCAGTTTACCAAAAGTGGTCAAAAGTCTGGGGTTTGTAGTTATAAAAAATCTAAAACTCATTAAAAGTATGAAAAGTGAGTCCTGAGTATTAGGTCTGTTATATAAAGGCAATACATGCAACAAATCTGTATTAGTCTTGTTGCCTGTCAGTATATATTATGTAGCCTAAATGTCTACGTCCATGTTTCTAAAACCTCCATACCTGTATAACTTCCTAGGAAATGTGTACACCTAATGGCTTAACTTTAAAAGCAATATTTCTCATCACTGCTATGTTAAATGTAATCATTTCATTTTGCTCAGCATTGAACCTAAGGGCATTATGTTGATGAAAACCTGAATTATTTCAGCAAGTTGTAGAATCTCCATTTTTGATCCACGATGGAGATCTAGCTTATGAAAATTTGTTTGTAACCCTAAGCCACACAGATGGAATGCTATAATAATGAAAGCAGATTAATGCATCATTCTGGTAACTATTTGTTTTATGTTTACCTTCACATATGGACTCTTGCTTTGTTATTCCTGTTTCACACTGGGCTTGTTCTTGTTCTGAATCAGTGGAGCCTGGTATCATGCCAAGGTGCAGCAAATGTGTAGTTTATCTTTTAACACACCTGCTCCTGTGAAGCAAATATATAGATTTAGCAACCTGAAGAGCAAACGCCAAGATTAAACAGAATTTTGTATAAAGCTATGGCCTAGAAAAGGCAACTGAAATAAATTGTGCTTTTCCAGTAGCAGTAGATTAGCAAAGGCACAAGAAGAGTGAGTCAGACTCTCTCCCCTTTAATATTCACACAGTCCACTGCATAGCTAGGTCAGCCCCTCTGTCTGAATGCAACATGCTATGTGAATCACCACTACATCAGCACAGAACAAAATAAAATTGGGCAAGTTGGATTAGATGTGGGTTAATTAGGCTAGAGAATATCAACCAGCTCGATAGCACAGTGAGTTTTCGACTCACGACCACTGAGGATCATGGGTTTAGATCCCAGGTGGGGACACCTGCTGTATGCTTGTTAAAATGACTTTGCACATATTTCTCCACCAAATCCTGCAGTATAAATAGGCATCAACATTTGTGGTATAAAAATCTCTTCAGTTATTTTCTATAAATCAGACAAAGTAAAAGATTATTCCTATGAATTTGGTAAGACTCAGTAGATTAATAAAAAATCCAGTGGCAGTGTTGACGATAAACCATGTGGTTATTACCCGAGAAGAGAAAAGTTTCTCAAGACTATGGAAGCCAGGTCTAAGACGATAGTCTTAGTGGTATCGTGTTTTGGTCAACAACATGTAAAGTACAACGTCGTTCCCCTTTTGAGAGATTCAGTCAATAAATTAGACACTTCAAACACTGGCTGGTTTGATAGATTAGATACTTTTTGTATTGTGAACGCAGTGTTCTGACTTTCACCCTGCTGTGAGCTGTCTTGTTCTGCCTGTTTCAGGTTATTTAGTGTTGTCTTGGAACTATTAACCAAAGAGGGAGATGCAAGCAGTCACCAGTCTGGTGGGAAGCCAGGTGGCTTTGATGTTAAAGCCCTACGAGCCTTCCGAGTGCTGCGTCCTCTCCGACTTGTATCGGGAGTGCCCAGTAAGTATCCCCACTTCCTTTCCAGAACTGCTGGCTTCCGGCAAGTCTACTCCGATGAAAAAGTGGAGCCCAAAAAGCTGGATAAAATTTGCGAACCTGCCGAATGAGAACGAGCGTACATACCATTTCAAAATATATTTCTTATTCAAGAGGTATCCCTGAATAAGGGAGCTCAGTTTTGAACATCCTCTATTACAGCCTTTTTACTTCAAGATTACTGTTCTCCGTCTTCATATTTACAGACACGTGCTTCTGTCAACATTTTATCCATTTTATCCTTAAGTAAAATTTGGCGTTGTCGTTTTTTCGCCTTACAAAGAAAATTTAAGTGCCATTTGGTAACTGCTCTTTCTACAGGGCCATTAACAACAGAATGCACTTCAGCACATATAGAGTACAGAAGCCTGTAGCATTATCTGCTAGGCAAGGGCTATTTTTGTCAGTGCCTTAAGGGTGGTATGTTAAACACTGCAATAACTCTAGATGTGGATGTGGTCATACAGTTGCATGTTTCTGTATGTTGATATATACTGTATTTTTTACAAACTGTTGGGTTCAAGAAATTACCAGAGCATTCGGGAAAATGTGAGACAACTGAGAAATGGTATTCTTTTTTTATATTCTCTGGAGCAGCTCTGCTGAGTAACTAATTGGGGTCAGATTTGGAGAAATATTTATTCACAATAAAACCACACAATATACTATGTTACACAACAGTCAATCTATTCTTGATGGATGCCTTCGTCCTACAGACCCCAAAAATCTGTTCTAGCCCCCAAAAAACTATGCAACCCCATAACAAGCCAAAAGGATGTAATGGGCATCCCAATAATGTAAATGAAAATAACTCCCTTCCTGCATCATAGATCCTCAAACGTGAATTGAAATGGCAAGAGACGCTGTCCAGGGTTAGGGAGCTGGGGGCAGACGTTTTGTATAGGACACAACAGGCCCACTCCTGTGATGCTTATCAGTGAGAGCCGGGGCAGATGTGTGAGGGCTGTGAAGCAGATGGGATGCCTCATCGCAAGGGCGCATTGTCTTGCTGCCAGCTTCCTCCTGCACGTCATGCACTGAGCATGATATATGGAGATGGTCTGTATGTCTGAGCTTTCCTTAGGCACCCTTGTGAACTAGTGACCTGGTGGCTTGAAGTAATAAGGCTGCAATTAGAATTCCCAGTTGCAGGAATGGGATGAAACCAGTCTTTAAGCACTTGATATAATTTTGTAACGTATGTCGGGTTTACAGTACAGTACGTGTTCTGCGTATGTTCTGTATGTATCCTACAGAATGTGGTAGTGTGACCGTTTATGATTATATAGTATGTAGTATTTTGACAGACGCCTGTTGAATGGATCAATGAAGAGTGCCTGTTGTTTCTGTCAGTTTTTTTATTCAATTTAAATACTTTTTTCACCTGTGTATATTTTAGGCAAGGTTAAATTGTTCATGATATGATATTCTTTTGAAAAGCATTAACAGAATTTCTTATACACTGTATGATTAAAAACTTTTAGATTTGTGCTGTTTTGCTGCAAGCACCATTTTTATTTTGAAAATAGTATGTTATTCTCATGCAGCTAAATGTATGCTTTTTAACTGTTCCTATTTTTTTTGTCTTTTAGGTTTACAAGTAGTTTTGAATTCCATTATAAAAGCCATGGTCCCCCTTCTCCACATCGCGCTGTTGGTTTTATTTGTGATCATAATCTATGCTATTATAGGACTGGAGCTCTTTATTGGAAAAATGCACACAACATGTTATTTTGCTGGCACAGGTAAGTGTGCCCTTTTAGCAAAACAGTTTTTATCTCCCCATGTATCTACAAGAATGTATCTCATAGTATTTGACGCTACAGTCTTGAATTTTCAGTTTGCCCTTTTCACATACTGTACAGTATTTGTTACAATATGAAGCTTTTACCTCTTTTGTGGCAGGAACATTTCCCTAACCTTAGTCAATGAATATTTTATATACTGAGTGGCATGAGAAACTGTTGATTCCATTACTCATTGGATTGCTTTTTAACTTTTGAATCCATTAATCTTCGTTTTGTATTACCCACCTGATTTTGGAATCGCCAGCTGTGTGTTTTTCACAGCCCGGCTAACAGCTATGAAGTCTGTATCTGCACACAGGGGAGAATGGGGGAGTGGAAGCAGACCCCTCCGATCCACAAAGTCTCTCGACTTTTAACCCATCACAGGCACATCTGCCCCACACTGCAGAGGTTAAGCCCTAGTTCGAGGAGGTGTGCCAGCAGCCTGCTTGGGGGCACTGTGTTTGCAGAGAGCCAAAACACAGTTCTGGCTGACAAATCCCACCTTACTCTCCGTGACGTTTAGCCAATTGTACCCCCTCATCTGAGGAATCCTGGTCATAGCCAGTTACTGATACTAGCCAGGGTTGAACTCGCAACATCTGTATCATGCAGGTCAACCCGTGTCTGAGCGAATGCCTTAACCACCCATTTGTTGGCCTTTTTAACCCCATTGAGTATAGATTTGTAAAACTGTATGTGAGAAAGACAGTTTGATGACAAGGCTTTGATTCTAAATTGTAAATTGATTTGACATTGTTCTGCATTTTCCCCATTCTTTTTTGTTATCATGCTTTCAAATGGATAAAAATCTATCAAAATATCCATGATTAGTGAATGCAACTGGGGTAGATGGGAACCGTTTTAATGACCACTGTACAGAATGTGTCGGAACCCAGAATCCAGTGAAACACAGATGAGATCTGCATTAGAGATGGACTTATATGACTTTGCATGATAGGAAGTTTTAGCGAGAAATAATATCAGCCATCCCTTGAAGTCAGAAGTTCTAGGTAGGGCATAGATTCGTAAAGAGTTTAAGATATTGCACATCCTGCTCTGCTGCATTATTGTCTGTATAATGGGCATGTCACTTCCATTTTGAGTTGAGTATAGAACTGCATGGAAAGAAGGGATAGCTTCAGCACAAGCAAACTAGTCCTCAGTATCTATGGAGACGACATAATCTCTTGCAGTTCTCTTTCACAGTGAAGGCATAATCTCTGCACTGTTTTTCAAGTGCTTTAGAATAATTGGTGAGCGGATGTTTCTCATCAGGATAATTTTAAATATATAGTGGGTTTTAGATGCAGGGCTCAGCGCTGACCTAAATTTTGACTTGCCTTTTTTTTAAAAAAGGTTTTTAAAAAGGTAAAACACTTTGACAAACCCATGCTTAACCTTCATGTTTGATGCAGCAGGAAATAACAATGAGAATGAGTTGTGAAGGAAAACCTGCAGTACCCTCCAAATGGTGAAAGCTGTTATTTTAGTTCAAGCAATTAGTATTCGTGGTGATAAGACTAATATGAATGATGCGTATGATATGTTTCATTTCTGGATTACTCGGGGCAGATGTTTTCTCAGATTAGAACAAGAACATGCCAACCGTAATATTGGGGTGTGGTGCATTCACCTGAATTAAAAGTCACCAGTAGAAGTTTTTTGACTGTAAATTAAAAAAGAAAACAGTTTGGACTTTGCTTTACTTTTGTAGAGTTATGGTTCATGATTCCTGACCTGCTGTATATAGTTAAGGATTGAATGGGAGTCTGGCCGATAGTAAAGAGATTAAATAGATTTGTCTTGTGGTCTTATTTTTTAGTGGGTTGAGGTGAATGTGAGACGCCGTTTTAACCTTTCTCTGGTTTCACCCCATTTTTCCTCCGCAAATCGCCCCCTTTCCCCTCCAGATGTAATAGCTGAAGAAGAACCAGCACCGTGTGCGATCTCAGGGCATGGGCGCCAGTGCCCCATCAACGGTACTGTATGCAAAGAAGGGTGGAACGGTCCGAATGGCGGCATCACCAACTTCGACAACTTTGCCTTTGCCATGCTGACGGTGTTTCAGTGCATCACTATGGAAGGCTGGACCGAGGTATTGTACTGGGTAAGATGCACCTTTCCACCCTGTGGCCCCAGGGTCTTCCTCCTCTGCGTGAGCTGTGTCTGAGTTTGTCGTGAAAGGCCGCCATAGCGAGAGAAAACGAATCAAAATCCCCCCAAAACCACTTCGGGCTACAGTACTAGCCAGGTTTCTTCACTTTCCAGATGTACTGGAGCTGAGTGGCGGAGACTTCCAAACCTACAGTCAGCCTCTCGTTAAGTCTCCGGAACGGAACATTTTGGTTCGTGCTGTTCAAACACGGACTTGTAAAGTAAAACAGTAAAGTAGGGCTTAACACAAAACAGCCATGATTGTGATTGAATTAAAACTCCAACACCAAATCATCTCTGTAGTTCATAATATATTTGGACAAAGATGGAGAGATAGATAGATAGATCACTTCATTGGCCAAGTAAGTTTTCGCTTACAAGGAATTTGACTTGGTGAGTTGCTCATACACTCTATACAGTACATACAGACATACCATTTATACATAGACACACACATAAGACACAATATACATTTAAAAAATTTGAGGAAAAATATATATTGCACTTCACGAATGTGTCAGAACTACGTGTGAATGTTAACAAGTCTCCTTAATGGCACATTGAACCACTGGTACAATAGTCATGGCCCAGTCATGTCTTCATTTATGTTCTGTGTGTGTTCATTTTAGGGGGAAGCCTCAGATGTCTGATTGTGTAAATACACCAAACATTCTTATAAGAGCATGCTGTGGTACACAGTGATAGAATAAATTCTAGAAAAGACTAACTCTAGTATGATATGGGGAGTTCTGGAAAACAATATAAATGTAAAGCAAAGTGAAAGCAGTCGTTTGCAGTGATTAGATCAAGTGGATACTGAGAACGTGCAAAGCAGATGCCGTATACCATGATGAAATCTTGACTTAAACATTATATCCATGATGAGCAATACACTGTATATGATTAGGTACTAGAATTAAGCAGAGTGGAGAGACACCTGAAAATTGAGCACTTTGTTGAAGTTATGAGATTTCCAACTGGGAAAGAAAATAAACAAATCAGAAGTACATTGATGGCCTGCTTCTATTATGACGTGTGGAAGATTGCTTAGACTGTGTGTTTCTGAAATCTTTGAATTCTGGCTTTTCGCTGTGTGGTTTCTTTGCAGATGAATGATGCCATGGGCTTTGAGTTACCATGGGTTTATTTTGTCAGTCTCGTCATCTTCGGATCCTTTTTCGTTCTAAACCTTGTTCTTGGTGTGCTGAGCGGGTAAGCAGTTGTTCCTTAGTTTTCCTTGGCAGAGTTCCTTGCTCAGCTCTCTGTCCCACCGGCAGTTTTCTATCATGATTCATCATGGCTTTTGACAGGGTTTCCTGTTTTCCAGTTGTCAGTAGTCACACTTGTGCTTTAAAGTATCAAAGGATCTTTAGCGGTCACTCTATATGCGATATTATTTCAAATGATAAGCTAGCTTTCAACACACATTAAAACATTTTAAACTAGAAGCTGCTGTCAACTTTACAGCTTCCAAACATTTCCAGAACAGCAAGGTAAAGAATGGATTTTAAAAATTGAAATCGTACAATGACGGGGCCAATTGTAATCCAATATAGCAAATATGCCAAAGACCATTAAATATATATATACCAGGATCTGAATTATCATGAAATTCTGACCAAATGTTTTGATGTTTTATGTAAGCTTTAGAAAGAAATGACAGTAAAATTTAAAAAAACAAAGAAACCTTTGAATCTTATGCCTGGGATGAACACACTTTTCAAATGTTTGTCTTTCCCATTAAACAGAATACACTAGGAATGCACAAATGGTTTTTTGACCCTATTTCTGGGGACGTCTCTGTTATAATGAAGAATTTCCTGTCAAACCAATATGCCCCCCACACAGATAACGCCGGTGTGACAGTACAGCTGACTGAGGGACTCTGCATCCTCATCACTTTGTTAATAAGTTCCTTTGGGTTTTTACAGGTCAATGATGCCATTGGATGGGAAACACCTTGGATCTATTTTGTTAGTCTAATCATACTTGGCTCATTTTTTGTACTTAACCTTGTTCTGGGTGTACTTAGTGGGTAAGCAGCCGGTGTGGCAGTGTGCTTAGTGTGACATGCTGTGCTTTTTAACTCTCTGCATGCTCCGAGAGGCTCTTCAGAGCTTTCATATCATTATTGACCTTCCTGTTTCATGAAATGGTCCCTGATAAATACATCATAACCCATAGTTTTTTAACCTTTTTGTATTCTCTTGGTGACCAAGATAAAACAACAATCATTCTATGGAAATGGGATAAGAGCAGAACAGTGTCTTTTATTTTCGAAACGTCTCTGTCAAACTCCGCAGACACAGATAAAAGAAAATAGCTATCTGCTGTTCTGTGCTATATACAGTATAGATATTAATACTTTTACAAGTGTTCAGTCATTTCTTCCCTGTAGCTGAAAATACATCAATCAGTCTTCTGTTGGATCTATCATGACTGTTAAAAGTGTGGCCTGTAAGTGGTGTTTTTGGCATGTAAGATACACTACCTGTCCTAAGTGTATCATATTTTGATTCCTATGGAATAAGAACATTTTGGGACACTGCCATCTATAGAGACACCACAGCTTGTCATGTAAAAATTTCCCTATCTTAAGGTTTCTCTTTCTCTCTGGGTTAAAGTGCCGTTTGTATTTTGAGTGTTATTACTGTATACCTGTATTGCCAAATATTTTTTTAAATCATAGAAATTAGTAGTTTTAATGTGTTGATTTGTTTGTATGAAAAGTATTCGGCCTACACATATGGTGAACACATATGTAATATTGTCTTAGTACATTATTTTTTTAACATGAGCCCCATCTAGAGGTAAGGTCCTCATTTCAACTGTTTTTTTTTATGTAATTGTCTGGTGATGTCATCCAGCCCAGATCATGAATACTGTACATGTTTGGATAAATCTTTTCATGTTCATTATTTCACTACTTATTTGAATGTTTTTGTGAATACAATAATTGTAGCCCCCAGATAGCATTGAAACATTTCTGAAAACAATATTTTCAAAGTTTGGATCAGCAATAAACAAGGAAGAATGACCAATCTGCTGTTTAATTGCAAGACTTAATGACTTTTCCAATGTTCCCAGAGTCACTCATAAAATACAGAATAAGGTACTGTATGGAAGACCAAACGTTTGACTAAGATGGGGATTGTTTGAAAAGACTTGGAGCAAACTTCGTTCAGGGTGAAAACAGCTTGGGAAATGACCGATATATTTTTTGAGGAGGGGGTTACATTGTTCACACTTTTCCACGCTGTCCTGAGAAATGCCGCCGGTAAACGTGTCCTGTGGCTCTCTGTCCTGCACAGGGAGTTCTCGAAGGAGAGGGAGAAAGCCAAGGCCCGCGGAGATTTCCAGAAACTGCGAGAGAAGCAGCAGCTGGAGGAGGACTTGAAGGGGTACTTGGACTGGATCACCCAGGCCGAGGACATCGACCCGGAGAACGAAGAAGATGGGGACGGGGAAGGCAAACGGAACCGTAAGTGCCCACAGAGGGTGAACATTTCCACAGCCTGCCCAGTGTGAAGTTTATGGTTCAGAAAAAAAACGAAAGAACTGGAAGTGTTTTTACCTTGGAGTGCACACGTGCAGTTGATGTGATACGTTTTGATAGATTGGTCAGTGGCATTCAACTCCTTTCATAAAAGCTCCAAGTGATCGTGTCGGTGGTCTACAACACGTTGGACTCAGAATCTCAACTTCAGATTTTTAATAAGAATACTTAGAATCAAGGGTTGAACTTTTCCTAGAAAAAAGAATCCACTTCATTAGTTACACTTCACCCCAGTGCACCCCAAGGGGAAATCAGCAGACCACAGAATGACATCCTAAAAAAAAAAACATTGTGCAATGGTGACCGATCCTCTCTCCTGGTCTTTGTTAAGGCTCTGAAATGGATAATTAAGACCAGTCAAGTCAATATATCATTCGAATAAGTCATTAACCATAAGATAATGTGTTTCTCCAAGATAAAGTGTGATGACCACTGTTACAAAGTAAGAACAAAAGAAGATACAAGCGAGAGAAGGTCATTTAACCCACATATCCCAAAAGGTTGTTAGGAGTTAATTGCAGTAGTAAGTCATTGTTATGTGGGGCTAAGAGAGGATTAAAAAGATTAAAAAATTAAATTTTAAAATGGTCCTTAGAAGCATTATGTCGTTAGGTCGTTCCATTGACTTTAGTAGGCTAGGCGTTCGAACTTGGTGTTAATCTCAGGTGCCTTAGATAACTCACCCTCTTAAGTAAAGGTTGTACTAGCCTGTACAGAATGCTTGTGGTCTCTCGGAAAAATAATTCCAATCAATGTTTAGAGTGTTATAATTGATATAAATCCATATGTTATCCAGTATTTACTTTTAATGATACTATTCATGCAAGCATCAAGTTAAATATCCTTTTAGGTTTCTTCTAGATAAGAAGAAGTGTTTATTGTCCACACAGAGAATGTCATATAGAAATCATCTTCTTTTGGATAATTTTTAAATAGAGTTATATATCCCTAATCAGCATCCTGTGATACTTGTTATATTCCTCTCTTTATCAAATTTTGCATGGGAAAATACATCATTCTTGTGTATTTGTTTAAGGAAGTTGCTAAAAGCAGGATGTTAGTAGTGAAGGGATTATGACGTAAATTATTTTTCCATAAATGAAGAATACACATTGCAGTTAATTTTCTTTTTAAATGTGCCTATAATTTCTTGAAATGTCCTGTTATGGTACAGTTTCTAACCTCTGTGTTTCAGTAAAATGTAATTGCTTCTAGGGAACAGATGGTATTTTGGTCAACGTGTTTTAACTGTTTTTTGGAATTTTCTTTTTTTTCCTCACAAAAAGCTCAACACTAGGTCCAGGTATACTGTACCGAATTACTATATGGGAATTTTAGAGTGATTGCATGTTTCCAATTACATTAACTTAACACCTACCATATTTTGCATTGGCTCAGGAATGTATTTACTGGCTGTCATAGAAACTGCATGTTCCTTTGATCCCCATAGTTTTTGTAACATAATTTGCTTCTTATTCAAGGGTGTGTGGGTATCCACATATATTTTAAACAATTGAATGTGTGAAATTGATCTGTGTTACATTATGTAAGACTGACTACTTGAGAATAAGTTTGAATTGACATCACTTAGCTGCATCAAAATGGTACTGTAGTAGATACCAAATCACTTTTTTCCCTATGTAAAAAATGTAAAACTGTCTAAAGTGTTTTTTTTTACCAAGAATAAAAAGAACACAGTTGATCCCATTTTATAAAAATATTATGCTCAAGCTTCCCAGTCGTACTGATATAGTGTTGAATTTCATATTGGAGCGGTTGACAATATACAGTATCTTCAGAATTTGAAGGTAGGTTTGTTACCCAGCCACCCCTGAATTCACAGCAGCCAGAGGTCTTTTTTCAATTAAGGATGTATTATGGCTGTGGTCAGTTCATAGGAACTTAAAAGTAAGGAAGCTGTATTTGTAACAGGAAAAAGTAAAAGGGGTAGTTTACCGAATTCATCTGCTTTTTCTTTTGTACCTTATAGTAATTGTTGTTCATTGGTTCTTACTTACACTGTACACAGGGAAAGATATTTAGTCTTCCACACAGTTGAAACTATCATGGATTGAAATCTGGGACTTTAAAGTGGTTTACCCTTTTTGGCGGTTATTTCTGTTCGTGAATAATGCGTCTATATTTCTTTTAGAAGGGTTATAATAATAATAATTGCTTACACTTATATAGCCCTTTTCTGGATACTCCACTCAAAGCGCTTTAAAGATAATGGGGACTCCCCTCCACCACCACCAATATGCAGCATCTACCTGGATGATGCGACGGCAGCCATAGTGCGCCAGAACGCTCACCACACATCAGCGATCAGTGGGGAGGAGAGCAGAGTGATGAAGCCAGTTCGTAGATGGGAATTATTAGGAGGCCATGATTGGTAAGGGCCAATGGGAAATTTGGTCAGGACGCCGGGGTTACACCCCTACTCTTTTCGAGAAACACCCTGGGATTTATAATGACCTCGGTTTTACGTCTCATCCGAAGGATGGCGCCTGTTTACAGTATATTGTCCCTGTCGCTATACTGGGGGCATTAGGACCCACATGGACCACAGGGTGAGCTTTTACTCTTCTGCCATGCAGGTTAGGGAACTCTTTTTCAACAGCTGTTTTTAGTGGAAGGCTTCATTGCCATGGCCAGTAGGAAAGTGCAACTGAAAATCACAATATTTCATGATATGTAATTGATGAAATCTGTACTGTAATTAGGGTGAGCAACAGGTATGCACTACTCCATCAACATTTCATGAGTGTGTCATCTGATTCGGAAACCAAGACTGGTATCTTGATTTAAGCTAAAAATGCCTGAAGTGAAATGACAAAGGGCAATATTATTCCAAGCAAGTGTGCTTTCCATTAATAAAATCAGAAATATTCCTGTAATTTACTGGAATAAGCAGATCATTTAGCAATGATACGCTCATACCAGTCAGTATATTATATGCTTTTAATTATTCCTGTTTGAAGCAAACAGGTGTTCACTATATAGTTTTGCAGTTCCATATGACATAATCTTTTCATTCTGTCAGATAGTTGTTGGCAAAACTTTAAAAGCATTATTGACTCTTTATCCTATCTGAAAACTGCTGGTTTGGAAAGTCAGTACACATTAGCTCTTAGGTGAAATTTCCAGGCTTTAGTGACACAACTGTGTGTGTCATGTAATAAATATGTTTATATATGTACATTAGGATAATGAGTTAACAGCTATGGTTATTTGGCTGTGTAGTGTAGCATATACATCTGATCTTTAATGAAGCAATGTAGCTCTGAACCATATTGTACCATTCCACAAAAAAGAAAATAAATGTTATGGTTTAATGGAGAATACTGAATTTCGTCTTCAGTTTCCAGTAGCACAAAAATAATACAATGCATAATTCACAAGGGAGATATAGTGCTTCAAACATGTATTCTTAAGTTTGTATGTCTGTATATCATGTACTGATGAGCAATAATATTCTATTCTAAAATTTAAGTGAAGTGCAACATTTCTTACCTATAAGACGTTTATTTGAGAAGAAGTCAAGATCATGACTCATGTTTTGAGGACAGGGCTTGACTTACAGGAAAGAGGATGTGAAACATAAAAAGACATTAATCTGATTTAAAAGAACAATTGAAAAATAGTTTTCCATTTGTCTTGTTTTACAATGTATTAATCATACCAAGTGTGATTCTCATTTTCTACTACTTTATGTGACATGAATTATGACAATTAGGACATGAATTATGAAAAGTAGTCTATTTAACAGAAATGCAGAAAGCTACTGTACTTGAGAGGGATTTAAAGATTAAAAATCAATAAAAAGCCTATTTCTGAATTGTTAAATTATTTGCTAACTTGATCAGTCGATTTACCTTTGCCAGCTTGCTGTCTCTGTTCTGTTCAGGTATTCCAAATACCATACTATTTAGGCAGACCATAATCATGTAAACAATACTATATTATATTGCAAAAAGTCATCACTGAAGTTTCTTCAAAACTAATTTGTAGTGTTAGTGTTCTTGAACCAAGCTTACAGTATTTGCACCTATCCTGTGCCATCAAAAGTTGACTTTTGACTAATATTTACCATTATAGCCTTTAATCCCTTCACGCCTGAAAAAAAAAAGATATATTCTAATGCCTGTGCGATACAATTCAGTACGGGTTCCAAGAAGTAGATGTAAACCATGACAAAATTCAAGGCTTTCATGCTCTTCTGATCACACGTGATATACTTTGTAAAGGTAACCGAGAAGCGCCGGGTGAGAGAGAGTGCTTCTCCAAGATCTCATTTTGAAAACAAAGATGTGCAGACAAGGTCCTGCAACATTTGGCATATGAGAAGCAAAACATTCGTCCATTGCCACTTTGCAGGAAGGCCGTTCTCGAAGATCTGTGTGCTGTGTAATAGTTGAACGGTGATTCATAGGCCTTTGGCACACTTCCAGGAGTCGACGCTGAGATTTCAAGGACAAGGATGTCCACACTTAGTCACACTCAATCTCATGATTGGTATGATGTTCTAACAGCAATACAAACTCTAAAGTCACTTTGGAACTTCAGAAAAAAACACCTGATTTAGATTTAGATTTCTGAAACAGCTTTGATTCATCTAGTTTAATTATGCTGGATGAATAATGATTTGGGAGTCAAAAGCTTCTTTAGAATGCATTAACTTTAATCAGTCTCAGATTTGTCTAGGTTGCACTTGAGCAATGGGTTGACGATACACACTTAATGTCTTTGATTTTTGAGCCTCACAGACCATTATTTTAGTTTTCCATTAAATACCTGTATATCAAGGGCATCTTTTATATTTAATTATACTCAGGTGACTAAATATTTGTATATCAATATCATTTAAACAAATACACTGTATTTGTGTAGATTAGAACAACATTTAAACTGTTTTTGTTTAAATCAAATGTAACTTTGTCATGCAGTGTGAATTGTAGCATTGCATAACCCAAGACTAGTCAGAGACACATTTCTATGATTAGAGGGCGTGACTGTTATTCTGAGAATTGGGCAGAGACACATTTCTGTGCTTAGAGGGCTGGACTGTTATTCTGAGAATTGGGCAGAGACGCATTTCTGTGTTTAGAGGGCTGGACTGTTATTCTGAGAAGTTTTGGAAGAATTAGCAGCATTTCGTTTCCTAGAAAACTGAGTTCTAGATAGCTTTTCAGGTGTAACCTGAGCTGCTAAACTGAGGGTAAAATATCTGAGCTTTATTTTTACAGTGCAAACAAATAACATGTGGCTTGGGTGTCTGTGTGTTTGCAACGGTACTGACACTACTAACCTGTTCATGTGGACGCTATAATTTGCTTTGCAGCATGTTAGCATAAACCTGCTAGAAGTAGTTAACGTGACTGTTAGTTATTTGCCTTCTTTTATTGCTCGGTGTTGCTTGTCTTCCTAACCCATGTTCATAGTTGCTCATTTTTGTCCATTGTTTCCTGCTATATCGATGCTCCCATCTGCTGTCTGAATGCATGGAATTGCATGCATTTAACGTGAAGGGGTTACCCTTGCTGACTTAATGGAAAAGAAGAAAGGAAGGTTTGGCTGGTTCAGTCAATCTACTGACACTCATGGTAAATTTTGTGTTGCCCTGTAGCATCCTTCTGTGTTGTGTGAATCCCGCCTGTCTTTTGCTACTACGATTTCCACACAATGCATGCTTCCACTTTAAAGTTTAAGCACCATTGCCTACCTGATTTTGATTGTTCCTATTGGACTTTAATATTGCACTGCTGAAATGATTTTTGTGTTTTGATTAGAAGAAAGATTGAGTAAGAGACTCTAGTAAAGAATGTTCCATTTTGTGTTCCCTCTTGATGGCGTGAGAGACAAAGAAATAGAATAAACCCCAGTTTGAGGTGAAATTATCCTCTTACACAATCTATAGGATCTAATCAAATGGAGAAATTGGCATAAAAAAAGAGTTATCAGAACCCAGATCTAACTAAATCACAAAAATGAAAAATAATTTGTTTTAAAACTTCCTAATCAAAGTGGTATTCATTCATTTCTATGTGTACTTTAGAATCTTCATCACTGTAGTTAACACCATGCTCGGCTAATGAATGATGAATTAAGAAAAACACTACTAATTGCACTGTCTACTATATCTTAAAAGATTCAAGTTCTGTATTAATCATGCTGTACCAGTGACAGAATGTTATGTCTTACAAGAGCTTAAATTCTAACTACAGATCTCAAACAAAAGTGTTGATTGCAACTTGTGTTACCTGTTGAAGTGTATAAACAGGATTAAAAACCTTATGCACAGATTTCAGTAATACTTTGGAATAAGAGTCCTTACTTTTAATATAATTACATGTGAAGAACTAGATGATTTGCTTTGAAATTAATATGAAATGTGTTTTATGTCATGATGTATTTATGGGCTCTGTATTGTGAGTCACATGACTCTCTCTATTTCTCAATAATTAATCACAAACGGGCTCTCATTTTAAAGTATTACCCAGATGTCTAACCAAGAATTAACTCAGAACACAAAGGATCTAAGTTACAGTAGATGAATTTAGATCGTAACCTTTTCAAATCGACCACTATAGGCCTTAAGATTCCTCACTGTGCATGCTAAGCTTCCAGACTTCAGTATGATTTTGGAAAGTGCTCTTTTTGCCTTTGTGGTATCACTTATTTTCCCTCCACTACCTGCAATGAATGAAAACAAATTCAGAATTGCGGGGTTGTGTAATGATGAGGCATCTAATGGCCTCTGTGGTCAGCGAGATAGAAATGGGATCCCCTATAAAGTATGGTTTTGCCGTGGCAGCTACTGTAGCTTTGCTGCTTCTGGAGCCCTGGGCCTGTGTTTTTTCAGCAGGGGTCCCTGCTGTGTGGGGTTTGCAAATCCTGCTCGTGTCTGCATGGGTTTTCTCTGCAGGCCTGGGGTTCCTCCCACCTTCCAAAGACATGCTGACTAGGTTAATTGGTGTCTCCAAATTGTCCCCATGTGCGTGTGTGTGCGCCCTGAAATGGACGTGTCCTGTCTGCCTTGGTCCTTAACAAGTATAAGTGGTTTTCTGATAATGGATGGATGGAATGTAAGAATATGAATATTTGTAGAGCACATATTTGAAGACACTTTTTTATAGTCCTAACAGAATTTCAGTTGTAGATGCATACAGATATTTTTATTTTTAATGCATGGTTTTCTTCTTTTATCACCAACATCACACTATGTAATTTGCGTTTTTGGATGTTATGTTTTGAACGTTTTCATTTTTTTTCTAACTGAATGCACAGATCTTTGGGGTTGTGTTTTTGCTCTGGAGAGTATGGACTTTCCTGTTTATTCCCATGTTCTATGTTTACAACAGCAAGCATGCCAACTAGCGAGACGGAGTCTGTAAATACAGAGAACGCGAATGGGGAAATTGAGAAGGCGCCATGCTGTGGAACACTGTGGTAAGTTTTAAAAAGTGTTGTTACCATAGCTTTACTAAAGCGTCTGTACGCTGAGTTGATACAGCTTAAAGTTCTTCACATAGCTCATTTTTATCACAGATGCCATGATTGCAAAGGTAAGGTTTGCTGGTTTTAATATAAATCATTGATATACTTATGTCATTGTATTTTACATTTTTGTTCTTCTTCTCTTTTCACAGTCAAAAAATTACAAAGTCAAAGTTCAGGTTAGTCCATCTGTTTTTACTAAACCATGCAGTACAATATAAATGGTATTTCAAGTTTACGTGCAAACGTGTCTATGCTGGCGCTATGCTGACAGTTGAATCTCTCCTGTACCTTTAAACGTGGTGTTAATAAAATGACCTTCTCCTAGGGCAGTGCAGTAAGCAGACGTTGCATCTGATTTGTGCCTGCACTTGTGACCTAATACTGTCTGCTTACTGTCTGGACTGCTGCTCAAGGACATCTATTAAAGTCTTAACCCTTAAGATGTTTTCTCAAGATGATCAGATTTTCAATAATATTGTTTAAAAGCAAATTTCCTGAAGGCAGAAATGTTCTTAAAGTTACTGTTAATAACAGATCTCAGCTACTTAAAGGAGAAGAAGGTGAATGAGGAAAATAATTTATTTTTGGGCCAGTCTCACACTCTGTCTCCTTGATGCTGCAGAATATGGGTTAAGCTCCTTCCTGATCAACCTCTAGGCAAACAAGCAGGGACACACTTGCTTAGGGGAACCACAGAGATTGAAGTGGTACTGTACTCAAGTGCCAGTTTATCTGAATACTGAATGAGAACTGTATAGTTCCAAATACTAAGAGTTGAAAACATTGCGCTGGTACTGTGCATGCTTGGCCACAATGGTAAGGAAGTGGGCTTTTCTTGCTCATTTGACATCTCTTTCTCACCCCTCAGTCGGCGCTGGCGTCGCTGGAATAGGTTTTGCCGCAGGAAATGCAGAGCGGCAGTGAAATCGGTCACATTCTATTGGCTCGTCATCATCCTGGTATTTCTGAACACTCTCACCATCTCCTCTGAACACTACAACCAGCCTAACTGGCTCACTCAAGTCCAAGGTAAGGGGCTGAAAACAAAGTGGTTTATGTCAAAGAGATTATTGACAAACTGCCAGCGCAGTAAACTATCCTTTCTGGACAGGAGGTGCATGGAGATTACTTGCATATCACTTGATGAACTCCGATGCTGGTACTGGATAATACTGGAATAATGTTGTGTTTATTTCGCTTACAGACATTGCAAACAAAGTTCTCCTGGCCCTGTTCACCTGTGAAATGCTGGTTAAAATGTACAGCCTGGGTCTTCAGGCGTACTTCGTCTCCCTCTTCAATCGCTTCGACTGTTTTGTCGTGTGTGGTGGGATTGTAGAAACAATATTGGTGGAGCTTGAAATCATGTCGCCGCTGGGAATCTCGGTGTTTCGATGTGTCCGCCTTTTAAGAATCTTCAAAGTAACACGGTACGATTATTGTTATGTGCATGAATTTCAGTTCCATTAAATTTCCTGATCATAGTTAGAAAATGGTGCATTTGAAAAAAAAAAAGGAAGTTAAACTGGGTAATTAAATTTTCCTTTTGTTTTTCACACTACCCCCTCTTGTAAACCAATTTTTGTTTTAAAATATGCCTCTAATAAGCATGTCTAAATACCGATAATCACATTTTACTGCACTGCACGCGGTTCTTTTTCCTGACTTTATAAACAGCGTTGAAAGTCTTTTACAAAATGTGACCTGGTGATGTGGTGTTTCTGTATCATGAGCCACCCTTTGCTTAATGGAGGGGATTGTGCTGTTTCAGTCACTGGACGTCACTCAGTAACTTAGTGGCCTCCCTGCTGAACTCCATGAAGTCCATTGCCTCGCTGCTGCTCCTGCTCTTCCTCTTCATCATCATCTTCTCCCTGCTGGGGATGCAGCTCTTCGGGGGCAAGTTCAACTTTGACGAAACACAAACCAAACGGAGCACTTTTGACAACTTTCCCCAGTCTCTGCTCACAGTGTTCCAGGTAACTTTCTATCACAATAAACTTTATTTTACACAAAAACATCTCACAATAAGTAAAGACTCTAACAAATTAACACTGATATCAGTTAAAAACTTTCTGAATCGGGTGATTGTCCATTATCAATCAGTGCAAGTGCATGATGGGGCTGGATTTGCACAATGAAAGAGTCCCTCCAAGCCCTACCACTTGCTGTTGTCCGTGCCATGTCCCTGTCCCGGCTCTGAAACTGCGGTCGTACAGTCCTCCACAGGAGCTGGGGGAGCAGGGATATCTGCTTTAGTCCCTGTACAGGGCCCACAGTCCCTTCCAGCGCTCCCTCGCTGTGGAGAAGCCCCGTTGGGCAACATTGTGCGTCGGCCTCCCTCTGAGGTTCGCCAGGATCCTCTGCGCCAGCTCCCTCTCTCCCCGCTCTGTGTTGTAAAAAGGTATTTTTAATTAAGCAGCCTTATTGACTGTGTGTGGCTTGCTAAGATTTTAACAGGTGAAGACTGGAATGTTGTCATGTATGATGGGATAATGGCGTATGGTGGTCCATCCTCCTCGGGAATGATAGTCTGCATATACTTCATTATCCTGTTTATCTGTGGTAACTGTATCCTTCTACAATTCCAGAAATTGGGATCGCACCTTCCTTTCTTCCTGCTTAATAACGGTAAATGGATCAGGCATCGATTTTCCTTAAACCCGTTTTACTCAGACATCCTCCTGAATGTCTTCTTGGCTATCGCTGTGGACAACCTGGCAGACGCTGAGAGCCTGAATACAGCTCAGCAAGAAGAGGCTGAGGAAAAGGAAAGGAAGAAAAGTGCCAGGTAGGAAAATTAGGGTTTAATTCTTGTTGATTTGCAGAGGAAAAGATAGGAAGGTTACATGGCCCACTGTTCAAGAAAAGGATACCAGGACAA
Organism: Lepisosteus oculatus; assembly: GCF_040954835.1. Lineage (NCBI taxonomy): Eukaryota > Metazoa > Chordata > Actinopteri > Semionotiformes > Lepisosteidae > Lepisosteus > Lepisosteus oculatus. The sequence continues at coordinate 63,584,075 of NC_090699.1, forward strand.
TCAGAAAATATTTTTATGGAAATCATTGCATTGCTGCTTTTAAAGCTGTTTTGCTCCATTGCATTGAGTTGATGGTTTAAAAATCTACACATTTTATGTGTTTCCGGTTTGATAGGTATTTCATACTTGGAGAGAATTTTCATTGATTTTTTTTCTCTGGGATCAAAAGCTTTAACCCCTTCACATCTTACTTTGATAAGTGTTTCATATCAGATTTATCAACATTTTGCTTTTTTTATTTTAATCTCAGAACCGGGAGCTCAGACAAAAAGGAAGAAGAGACTTCTGATGCCAAAGCACCTGATGCAAAGGTAACTGACTTAACCACTCATGTGTTGTTTGGTAACAAATGTGACTGTATAGAAAAACATTAGGCAAATCCAGAGGTTTATTTTGGATTTCGCTTTCATTCATTTGTTTTTTTCCTATTTAACATTGAAAGGAAACGGGGGGAAAAAAGTGTTTTAATGTGTTTGTATAGCTCTTGGGAAAAACGCAGTCACTTGGCTTGGTGTCACTTACCCATGTAGTAGGGATCATCTTTAGCATCTTCAGTGTCAGGGCCACTGCATTCAAGGGTCACTTCATTTTCTCTATCTGACACAATTAACACAAAATAGAGAGGAAAACAGAAAAACAGAGTCATAAAGTGTAATCCAGAGCAGTAGATATACACTGTGGGAAAACAAAAAAATCAACTCAGAATAAAAGCCTAGTTCCTCTTTGAGCTGCTAATGGTATTTTATCATTAGTCCCTTATTATGTGTATTCCTAGGCATTCACAAGCTGCTTACTGGATAATAAAACACTATCTGAATGCAAGTTTCTTCTCTGAAACTATATCCGAAACTCATTGTCTCTTGGTCTCTACAGTAGGTTGTTTGCATGTTTCAGATTTCTTTTTCGGTAGGGAGCCCACATAGAATCAGACCTCTGTCCGGATAAATTGACCCTTGAAGCCTATAATTCTTGATTTTTATACCATCACCAGACCGGCCACCTTCTCAGAATCGGTCAGGTGACTGGGGGCAGCAGCCCGTACCCCACAGCATTCTGGGAAATGTGAATCAGACAAGGGTCTTCTTGTCTGAATCTACAGCCCGCTTACACTCCTGAAAAATATGATTTTACGTTATCCTCTCAGCAGAATCTAAACTTTTACTTACCCCCTTTCTTTCTTTCTGGCTGGTCAACATCATGCTCAAGTTAAAACCAGACAAACACATGGCGTGGAGAACTTCGTTAGCACAGACAGGTTTGACTGTGCACAGGTGTAACCGAGTCTGCCCTTATCAGGGTTCAACCGTGACCTGTTTTGTTTTTGGGAACGGATTATTGCAGGTGCCTGTGGATGAGGAAGAAGAGGAAGAGAAAGATCCTTACCCAGCTGAAGATGCTCCAGGTAAAGATCTCCTTTAAGGATGTGCTGCATCCCAGTCCATCCTCCTCTTCAGAATAAATCATCTCTTTGTGTGCTGGTGTGTAAGATGTACCATGATTTTATAAGGGAACTTTGAAAAAAAATCTCTTGTGGTGAATAGAGTAATCCCTTGCAATAAGCAAATTTACCTTACGCAGTTTTGAGTATCCATGTTGAATTTTCTGTATACCATTTTATGATAGAATTATATCAATGGCCTGATTTTTGTTGTATTATGTACTATGTACAGTACACCAGTGGTTCTCAAACTTTTTGGACCAAGTACCACCCCTGATCAAACCAAAGTATCCAACTGTTATTAAAATAGCAAATATGAAAACCCATCTCAAACTTTCTGAATCTGATTAAGTCAATTTTTAATTATTCAATTTTTAATTCTCACTTTTTCAGTGCACACAACAAATTTTCAGGGTCATCTGGGAACCACAGTTTGAGAACCACTGATGTACACTATTCATGTATAGGACCAACGTTGCATAGTGTAATAGGCTGAAAAAGACACTTGACTGCAAAGTGTTTCCTTCAAAGGTCCTAAACGTTCCAAATATAGTGAAAATAGCCGTTCCATTGTACAGTACAGTAGACACAGAAGACCATTGTGTTGTGTCCATGATGTAATACCAACAGGTGGTTTCTGATGCGTGTTCCTTGCTGTGCAGTTTTAGTCACGGAGCACTGTCTTAATGCTGCCGCTTGTGTCGGCACACTCCCAGTGCTCACGGATGAGCTCTTTTGTGCCGTCCTGCAGGTGAGGATGACGAGGAAGAGCCAGAGGTGCCCGCCGGGCCCCGGCCCCAGAGAATCTCTGAGCTGAACATGAAGGAGAAGATCACCCCCATTCCAGAGGGCAGCTCGTTCTTCATCTTCAGCAGTACCAACCCGTAAGTCTCTCGCTGGCGGCTCGTCCCACAGCAGGTCTTTCTCAACAGCTGGAGACATTCCTTTCCGATGCATTCAATTTGAGGACCACATGAGTTTATCAACGAGAGGAGGCCATTCAGCATAATCTAGCCTGTTTGGTACAGTCGCTAATAGCTCATTGACTGAAGGGTCTCACCCAGCTAGGGTATCTGCTTCAACAACACGGGGAGGTCGATTAATCCACTTCCCACAATGCTTTCATGTCAGGAAGTTATGGGTTTTAATGCACTTTGCACATTTGTTTAATGAAATCTGTAATTATTGTATTCGTTATTATTTACATACTTTTGCATAACCTTGTGCTTTTTAATAACACTCTAATTGAGCGTCTTAGTTATTTTTATGTCTTAGGACTGAAGGCTCCGTTTTGAAAATGCTGAAAAAAACGTATTTTCTGGCCTATTCTTATTGCCAGCAGCCATATCACTCTGCAACTCACAACTGGCAACCCACTGAAGCTAAGCAGGTGTGAGCCTGGTCAATACCTGGATGGGGGACCTCCTGGGAAAAACTAAGGTTGCTGCTGGAAGAGGTGTTAGTGGGGCCAGCAGGGGGCACTCACCCTGCAGTCCATGTGGGTCCTAATGCCCCAGCATAGTGATGGGGACACTATACTGTAAACAGGTGCTGTCCTTCGGTCCTGAAGGATGAAGGTCCTGACTCTCTGTGGTCATTAATAATCCCAGGGCGTTTCTTGAAAAGAGTAGGCTGTAACCCCTGGCCAAAATCTGCTAATAACCCTTACCAATCATGGCCTCCTAATAATCCCTATCTATGAATTGGCTTCATTACTCTGCTCTCCTCCCCACTGATAGCTGATGTGTGGTGAGCGTACTGGCGCACTATGGCTGCCGTCGCATCATCCAGGTGGATGCTGCACACTTGTGGTGGTGGAGGGGAGTCCCCATTACCTGTAAAGCACTTTGAGTGGAGTGTCCAGAAAAGCGCTATATAAGTGTAAGCAATTAATATTATTATTATTTCTCCATACTCTGCCTTTACATAAGAATTGTTGTGTATTTTATTTACCACAATGTGTACAACTAGTGTGCTGTATTGCATAATAAACCTTTCTGTTATGTGTTTCAGAATTCGAGTTGGATGTCATCGACTCATTAACCACCATATTTTCACAAATCTCATCCTGGTCTTCATAATGCTTAGTAGTGTTTCTCTAGCAGCTGAGGATCCCATTCGCAACTTTTCAGCTCGAAACATTGTAAGTCAAAACCAACCTTAAGGGCTTGACTGCTCATTTATAGGGTGTTGTATACATAACTGTTAACAGGTTAGTTTATTATATGAAAAGAGACATTATTCCTTGCATAACAGTTTCCTGCATAAGTGTAAATATTATCCTTTAATTTACAAAATTGATGTGTTGCACCATGTGTATGTGAAATGAAAAATGATTTTTTATGGTGCATTCAATATCGTATTTTTTATACTTACGTTTTATTCACATTAATCACAATTGCTTATAAACTTCCAGCTAATTTTTTTATTAATCTAATTTAAGAGGTATGTAAAAGATCTGTTTATTTTGTGGGGTTTTTTTGGGAGTGTATCCTGCTATGCCATTTCTTTACCTTTGTAGCTTAAGACTGTTGAGGCTTGGCTTAAAGTTAATCATATTATTCTATTTTGAAAGAAAACTTAAAACCCTGCATTAAGACTATATAATCCCACTTTTTGCAGTGAGATCTATTTGAAGTGACTTATAATACAGTGTTTTTGCAGAGAAGGAAGCTTTAATGTAACAGTATGTACTATAGAACAGTTGTGGGCGATTGTTTGAAACCCACTCACAACCACAGCCAAATTGTCACAGAATTGTGAGGCACAGGTAGTTGGATTGATGTCATGAATTATATTGTCTGAGAATTTGCCTTCCCACATAGAATAAATGTCCTTTGTGAGAAATGCTGATCTTGGACCACTTTATAGTTTGTATATTGCTTAGAAACTTCCAGCTAATTTGGTGGATATCAAAAAGTGTTTTTCCAGCTAATATCAATACTGTGAAGAAATGTCTTGTCTTCTCAGAACTTTTTTTATAAATTACATTTTAATAACGTGATAAAATCAGTTTTGACAGATTTTCCTCAGATATTCTGTTGCTTTTTCTGCAGTTATGTCTTTACTTTTTAAGAGTAGGAAGATCATACAGTAAAGTGATTCAGGCAAGAAAAGGAGGCATTTGTGCTTAGCACAATGTGAGAGGATCTGGGGATGATAAGAAGTGTGAAGGGAATCTTATTTCAAAACGTGCATTGTGAGTTTACACTGGTTAGAATTAAGTTGACAGGATAGTAGCTTATCTAATACTAGGATAATATTGTAACCTTACTGTTTTGCTTACTGCACTGGACTTTTGTTAAACATCTATATTGCTTTTCCAGATACTTGGTTACTTTGACTATGCTTTCACGACAATCTTTACTGTTGAAATCCTGTTGAAGGTAATGCATTGTTCCCCCATCTCTTGTGTTCTGTGTAAAGTGCTTATGCAATAATACTTTAACCATTTGATTACTTTTCAGGTCCTAGGCTATGCAGATTATGTCTTCACTAGTATGTTTACATTTGAGATCGTATTGAAGGTAACACCTTTTTGACAACGGGAGCCTTGTTGCATTATCCTCGTGTGTCTCCTGCCATTGAATGGAACCTGGCTTGTCTTTCTTTTTCTTTTACCATGGCACCTCTTTTAAACTAAAATCAGGAAATCATTATCAGGCTTAACATTAAACATCAGTGTGGTTTTAATATACTGTGTGTGTCCTTTCTAATACGGTGCACTGCATTAAAATTGTCAATCCAAATTTGTTTTTTTTCAAATGAATATAAAAGAAACAGACAGTATCATTAAAGTAGCATGCAGTGTGTGAATTTGCCGTGCCCACAGTACAGTCCATACTAACGCAGCTCTCCATGTATATTGAAGTGCGTTATGTTTTCCAATTTAGGAAGGAATAAAAAAACAGATTTTTTTGTTTTAACTGTAGTCGGGTTTATAGCGTTGACAGAATCATTTGAAACCTGAATGCAGTTAAAATCACACAGCACTCCATTTTTACTGCTGTTTAATAATAAAAGAGGGAGCAAGAACCATGTGCTTTCCAGGAACTTTATACATGGTTTACTATGCTATCCTAACCGGTAAGTGCATATAAATCATTTCACAAAGAGCGCTGTGCAGTACAACCTCCTTAGCAGAACTTTGCTGATTTGCATTTCGTATCAATATAATGTCAGTGACAACTTTAGATATACTGAAACTGAATGAGGTTCTACTGCAGAAAAATAACAATTTACATGCACTTGTGGACAGATTCCTTGTCTTTTATTATTTACAATGCTTTGCCTTTTTTTTTTTACTTTCCAAACCGCTTGCTGAATTTGTACTTCTATATTTTCCTTCCGAGAACTCTATACCTCATTTGCGTTTATCAAATTACAAAAAGTGCTATAATATCAGTGTACATGAATGTGACAGTAAGGGATTCATTTTATTTGATGCTGTTGCTTCGGTCACTAGTGCATTTCCTTGCTTTGTTTTTCAGGTGGCAACAAACTGCACGTTTTATTGCCCTGAACCATGCTTTGAATATTGAGCAGATTACAAAATAAATCACTTACTACTACATTCATGTCAATACAGCTGTAGATTTGGCATTTTAGCTCAGAGCTGTTGTCTTTACTGTTATGCATTACCCTGCAAAGGTGAAGGTTCTGTGCTTTTATTACATGCGTGTCAGATCTAAAGCTGATCTTATCAAGGTATGAGCTGCAGACGGATCTTTAATCTTTTCGATCTGTTCCTCCTTTCAGATGACAGCCTTTGGGGCTTTCCTTCACAAAGGGGCTTTCTGCAGAAATTATTTCAACTTGTTGGATTTGCTGGTAGTGGGAGTTTCCCTGGTGTCCTTTGGGATTCAGTAAGTGTTTCCGTTTCCATCATCATGCCTGACTTTCATATGATTAAAGATGATGATAATTCTTGTGGGTAGACGATTTCCACATTTCTAAAACAGCAGTTTTAGAAAAAAAAAATTTAATAAAATAAAACCATGAGATGCTGAAACAAAGTTAAATATTGCCTATTTGCGTCAACAAAACAGAAAATTGACAAAGTTGCTAAACCGCTAAGAAGTGGGCTCAGAAATGTGAACTGGAGACACAGGATGCGCAGGTTTTTCTGCTGTTTAAAAAGGTCATTGCTACCGTGATGTGCTTAGAGCTCAAACAGTTCATAAACACAAGACTTCGTTCACATCCCCACGAGAAAGATTTCACTTCGATCAGCGCTGGAGGTGGCTGCTGTTGCATGACCGACGCCCCGGCCAGGGAGTGTTACATGGAAAAAGAGCTGTAACTGTCTTGTGTTTGGCTCTCAGGTCTTCTGCCATCTCGGTCGTGAAGATTCTGCGAGTGCTCCGCGTATTGAGGCCCCTGCGAGCAATCAACAGAGCCAAAGGCCTCAAGGTCCATCCTCTTATGTATTGCCTAGTCTTTGTGATAGTGGTACTAGTTCACTCAGTTATTTTTTGCTAGTTTATTTGGCTGGACTCTTATTCGAAGTGACTTGCAATTGGGCCCAGGTGCACAGCTGGGTTTTCTTGCTGGAATAGTTGCTCAAGGGAACGACAGCGGTGTCTCTTCTCGGATCCAAAGCCCTCAACCACTGCTGCCTACGTGTTTAACGTTCATTAGTCCAACAAACAATCTCTTTTAGTACAAGCAGCTAAAAAAAAAGAGTTACATGCAAAGCAACAAAAAAATATATTGTGCAGTTTAAACAGCTGTCCTACAGATGCCATTATAAGCTTTTATGGAAATCTTTCTAAAAGAAAGAAATTAAAGATTGTCGACTTTGAAAGATACTTGAGTTATTATTTACGTAGTCATAAGACAAAACAACACTTTGATTGCCCCATCTGTTTTTTTGTAACCTCGTGGTCTTTCACATTATGGTTGAGACAGTAAGCGCTGTTGAAGTGTGAGATTTTCATTTCAACTTTGCATCTGAGCACCAACCTTGTCCTGCTGTTGTTTTTCTCCACAGCACGTGGTCCAGTGTGTGTTTGTTGCCATCAGAACCATTGGTAACATTATGATTGTCACAACGTTACTGCAGTTCATGTTCGCTTGTATAGGAGTACAACTATTTAAGGTAACGTTATTTTTTTAACAAGATATCATTAAACGACCTTGGTGACTTCTAAGGGTCTGTAGTTTTAAAGTCCTGTTTTTATATCATAGGGAAAGTTCTACCGTTGCACAGATGAAGCAAAGTCCTCTCCAGAAGAATGCAAGTAAGTTCAACTTGTAAGTTTCATAATTAGTAAATTGGATTATGGTCAGAAAGAGTGGCATTGGATATCTACAGAAATGACCAAGTCTGGAGGTCCTTCACTTCTTGTCCGGGATGGCCATTGTCCAGAAGGTTTTGTAGTTTTCTTTATATCATCCAACATCTTGACAACTGTAAAACTGGCTCAATCGACTCAGTACACAGTGGAACAGGACAGTTAGTCAAGAGAACTGGCCGGCTGGCACAGGTAATGTGCGTGTGACAGCCCTGTTATGTGGTATACTTAGAGCATTTGTACTTGATTTTTGCTTGTGCAAACCCGTCTTTGTTCAGTGTGTATAACTTTATCCTTTCTTCAAAAGGGGGACCTACATTTTGTATAAGGATGGCGATGTAAATCACCCAATGATCCGTGAAAGGATCTGGCATAACAGTGAATTTCACTTCGACAACGTCCTGACAGCCATGATGGCCCTCTTCACTGTCTCCACTTTTGAAGGCTGGCCGGCGTGAGGGTTTTTCTTTTTATCTTACCCCGTTTGATTGCCATGTGGCCTGGTTGTCCTTTAAACACGCTGAATCGTTTTGAAGAAGTTAGAAATTCGTCTACTTAAAACAATGCAACACTTTCTTAGTCGATGGATTCTGTGGCACTGTAAATGAATGGGTGCATAGCCAGGTCCTCTAATGTTTGAACCACAGTTTTATCATGATGTAGAAGACAGTGGCAACCTTGACTTTACGGCCCCCGTGGGCACCTCTTTTCTTCCGCCTACCCCTGTCGTTTATATCTTCCAGGTTGTTGTACAAAGCAATAGACTCTAACGGAGAGAATGTGGGGCCTATATACAATTACCGTGTGGAGATATCGATCTTCTTCATCATCTACATCATCATCATTGCCTTCTTCATGATGAACATCTTCGTGGGTTTTGTCATCGTCACATTCCAGGAGCAGGGAGAAAAGGAGTATAAGAACTGTGAACTGGACAAAAACCAGGTCAGTAGCTGAATCACCCCATTTTGTAACTGTCAGCCATGGGTTGGATGTTGAAGGTCTATAAATGCTATGCACTATGTGTAAGATAATGTCCCTTATACTTGTACTGCAATACAATTATTATTTTTTTTGCAAACACTTGAAAATCCCCATCAGGGGGGGGCTAAATATTTATTATGGAGAAAGCTAGACAGAGACATTGCCTATCCCCTTCTTTTTCTGTGTGTACAGAGTGAATTATTACAGAGTAATACAGTAATTCACTGTACCAGTTTCAAAAAGCCTGCTATAAATGTATGCAGCAGAGTATAATGTTATCTTGCTGTATTTATATGTGACCCACTCCTCACAGATGGTAATATTCCCTAGCAAATTGGCTCCACCTGCTGTAATCACTCATATTTTTACTCTTCTTAAGTGTCTCTGCAATTGTCTTTCCTCTTCTGTTACCTTGAGCTGCTGCATCAACACCTTCACTCACTGTTATAGCCCTTCCTTGTTCTTCCTCTGGTCTTCATCAGTTACTAAATCCCTCCCGTGCTCAGGTGTTGACCTGCTTAGAGTTCTCTTCTTTACCAGCTCCACTTTCACGTTTCGGATTTTCTGCAGCGTTCCGATCTGCTGTCCAGCCCAGCAGACGTCCTCTCCCAGACCGTGGTCCTTCCACTTACCTCTTCAACTGGCACTTGTAGTTTCTTATTTTCAAACTGTCCTGCTGATCTCATGCTGTACAAAAATCTCATCCATGTCCATCCATCTCATCCAATGTCTATTCTCATTGCTACAGCCTTGTTAGATCCCTCCTCTCCCTTTATCAAATCATGTTGCTTCTAAGCTATGCAGCCTTGATTACTGCGCATTGTTGTTGGTGCATTTCTTGGAGGGTTCTCTATGCAAAAAGGTAAAATTTTTGAATTGGCAAATTTGTTGCCTTTTCTTTGTTCGTGAAAGTAGTATCTGTATAGTGGTTCAAAGTTTGCGCTGGCAGTTTGATATTTTGGTGACCTTGGCCTTATGACTTTTATTCTCTCTGCCAAGTGGGATAAAAACAAACCAGTATTTCAGTTAGTATCGCAGTGATACTATTGCTCAATATTTGTGTATAATTAAGCCTAATGTTCTTGACCTGTATGTTCTAAAGTTGCTAGGTGAGATTAGTTTGATAAACTGTGTCTGCGCTATCAAAATATCCATCGGTTCCTGGATACTACGAAATGTGCGTCAGCTGTGTTCTGATAAATCAGGGTCAGGATTTTTTCTGATAAACATGTTGTCATAACAAAATGTCTAGTTAGGGTGAGACAATACTAGCCTGCTTTTTAAGCACTACTTTATACTTTTCTTATATTGCAGAAGTATACATACCTGTATTTCTGTCTAGTTTTTGTGTTAGATAACATCCTGTTCTGCCAGAAATCTTGTTTATACCTTTTGCAACAGATGTACATTTGTTTAAACTGCAATTGATCGTTGCAGGGTAATTATTGCTGGTTTATCTTTTGAAGTAAGGGTGTTTTTAAACCCTATGGTCATGTAATCCGCAATGACAAGGAAATGCAATATTAAGCAGCACCAGTTTATGTATATAAAACATTTTTAAAGTTTCTTAAAATCACAAAAACACAAAGTTAAGCAATATTTAGTAAGTGAAATTCTGAATGCTTTGTATAGAAATTTCCAACCACATACTCATTAGGAGGTGAAGTAGCACACAAAAAGTTCTATGAATATAACCCTTCATCTCAAATGCATTATTTAAAATAAAACAGGTGTTAGCATGTTCTGGCTAAAATTTCACATTTTGGGGTTAGTAGCTTTAGTTACATTCCAAGATCACTGAATTTACTACTTTTAAAAGAGGCTTTTAAGAGACTACAGTAGGAGTCTCCCTCGTGCTGAAAGCAGCATCTTAAAACTTTACTTTTCTTTCTTCCAGCTTCCTCTTGACTCAAGGCAGTGCTGGTTTTTGATTATGATGGCCACCTGCCCCAAGCGATCATGTTTGGGACGATCTGTGGCACAGAGATTGTGAAAGGTGTGTAACGTGTTGCTCTTCTAATCCCTGACAGCGTCAGTGTGTGGAATACGCTTTGAAGGCTCGTCCGCTTCGCAGATACATCCCTAAAAACCCTTACCAGTATAAGTTCTGGTATGTGGTGAACTCTACTGGATTTGAGTACATCATGTTTGTCCTCATCATGCTCAACACACTGTGCTTGGCCATGCAGGTAAGAGCTGTTCTGTGCAGGGGGGGCTGTGCTTACCGCTACCTTTCCTACTGAGTTTTTAAGTCAAGCAGTCTTCGGGTTAGGCAGCGCCTGTGTATCTGTAGTGGATCACAGACACCTAGGAGCTCGTAGAATGCCCAGCTCATCATTTCATATTATGTTATATGTATTCATATTTTTTATATTTGATATTAATAAGCTTTAAGAAAATGTCTTCTTCAGGTAAGAATGTGTGCAAATAAGTGTATACCTACCACTGCTGGCGATTGGATGTTTAATTTGGGCAATCATCACGCTTTAAACAAACATGTTTAAGATTTGTTTTGTAAGAAAAAAAATATAACCCACATGTAGGAACTGGGAGCCCACAGCTCAGTTTTTAGTGTTGGAAAACATGAGTATGGCAGCACCTCTGTAACTCTGCAGTGCTTAATATTCTAAACGGAATGTTATTTCGAAAAAAATGCAGCTTCATTCCTGCTAAATTGAGTTTTCTAAAGCAATCAATTACCAGAAAATAATTATCATTTGAGCTGTTTTCTTTTCCCTTTTAGCACTATGGGCAGTCGCCTCTTTTTAATTACGCCATGGATATCCTCAATATGGTCTTCACAGGAGTCTTCACTGTGGAAATGGTTTTGAAACTAATAGCCTTTAAACCAAGGGTAAGTGATTTCTTCATGACTGCCTGGTGGCACGTTATAGACACTCACACACCACAAGTTGCTAACTTTTTGAACTTAAACGAAACCTGATGGACCCGGAGATGTAATATGCATTTTGTGCTTTTTCTACTCTAACAGCATCTAACACTCTGAACTAATATCCATTGATTTTTACATAGTTTGAAGACTATGTTAAATGGCTAAAACGTTTTCAACAGCCAGCTCTGACTGGGATTCCCCCAGCGGCGCCAAACAACTAACAGGCAGTGCTGAGTCTTCATCTCTGAAAAACAGTGATTCCTGAAGCCTCTTACTGACGTTGCTACTGACAAAGAGACGCTCTGTAAAGCTTGTAGCGAGTCAGAAGATGATTGGCTCCCTGGGTGAATTGGTGGTACATAAAGCAAATGACAGGATCTTTTATCCAGAAAGTCAAATCTTGAACAAGTGGTGATTCCATAAAGGGCAGGCATATAATTCAAAAGTATCAGGCGACAGCAGAGTTTGAAGGACTGGAACCACCATAAAGGTTTACATTCCCCCTTAAAAGAAAACAAAATGTGAATAAAATGTCACAGTCCAGTTTTGGCCTTATTTATTTGCCATTCGGAATGATCATCTCTCATCTGCTCATATTCAGCTCTTTGAAATGGCTTGTATTAGTCAGCGGAGCTCAAGTCCTTGTCCGAGTACTGGGGAGATGAAGTTGACTGAAGTGTCTTCTGAAATGTACACAGTTGAACCATACGCCAGTTTTATTATTTTATTATTGCAAGCTTTATTATTGAATCTATGGTGGCATCCAGTGGAATACTGATGCAGTCGCATTCTCGTGCAACAATTCAAGGGGCCCTGGACTGACTCAAAATTCCTTCGTGATGCCACTTGTTCTTTTATGCACCACCAATGGAGAATCCTTGTTGCAGTCAGCTAATGATATAATCCAGATTTAAACCAGGGGTGTCTGGATTACAAAACCCACTCAGCGTGCTGGGTAACTGGCTTTACAGTGTGAGACACTTGGGAGTTTTTCTTATTTAGTATAATAACATTTTTTATTGCTTTATGTGTATCTGGATACTCCTTTAAAAGGTCAATTTTAGTTATTTCTTAGATTACACTGTAGTATTGTCAATTTTCAACCCAAACTCTTTAAGTTTCTTAACTGCAGAAGAGATAATGACAATCATTTCAACATTTTACAACAGATTTTTGTGGAGAAAAAGGACAGATGGCCAGTAAGTTAACCTGGACTGCTTGGAGTGGGTGGAAATTTTTATTCTGCATGAGATGTGTAGGATAAAGTGACTTGTCCATTAGACAATTCCCCAAGTTTCCCTTAAGAGGTCTGTTTATGATCATATACAGTATATAAGCAATTATATATAGACTTTTTTCTCCTTGGATTTTTTTAAATGCAGTCGCATACAAATTAATGTTACCCTAAAAATATGAGTAAAATGTTCTTGTTCCAACAAGTTCTATAATAAAACACAAGGAAAAAAAGAATAATTCTCTGCCAGTGCAAGTGAGATGCACTTCCTACTGTAACTGCACTGTTAATGAGATCAGATGCATACAGTTATCACGCTTGCAGAAAAACGAAGCTGTCCTGAATGTAGTAACATTACGCATACAAGATGACAGTTCCACTCCATTCCTTGGCCCCAAAATGTGCATGTCAGATGTTTGCATTGCGTCATCATCCTGCTTTAGTGTTACCACTTCATTAACAGCAGAGTGGTTTGCGTTTGCTTACATCCTGAAAAGAAATGAAACTTTTATACAAAATTTCAAAGCCAGACTGATTTTTTCCTGGTTTTCTACTGTATGTGTGTAGCCCATAAGACGCCCTGTCAGTTTAATGCATACAGGCATTGTGATTTGGTTTCAGTTTTGATAAAGCCCTTAAAGAACTGCACTTTGGTGACTAACATGACTGAACAGTGCAGAGAAAGTCACCTAAGAAATATTTAAAAATACATCTTTGGATCTGTCACATGAGAAGTCAAACAGATGGATGCATGTGTTTGAGTTTGTATATGTTTGCATATATATACAGTATGTGTATATATATGGATTTCTTTTTTGGGATGGGGGCAGATATTTGTTTCATTGAAGCATGCTTCTGATTTAATTAGAAGGGGTCTGTGTCCTTTTTCAGTGTGCACTCTCCCTACCTATTTGTTTGAATTTCTGTCCACCCTCCCTTATCCCACAACCCCCCATCTACATCTGGCTGCTTTGTGTAGGGTTATTTTGGAGATGCCTGGAACGTGTTTGATGCCCTCGTCGTTATTGGCAGCATAGTAGACATCGTTCTCAGTGAAATAGATGTGAGTATCCCTCACCCTGCCCCGTTCTTCCTTTAATCTACTCACCCTGTCCTGGACAAGTCACTGGGCTACAATTTTCTCATCTCACAACTTTTCTTCCTTCTTTTTTTGAGCTAAACTTACAGGCATTTGGAGAGGGCAGTCCGGCTAGACCAAAGAGAGACCCACTGTACTGCTGTATCTGTGAATCCTAATGCCTTTTAACACCTCTTCTTAACTTTTTTTCTCTTTTTCTCTGCCCTCTCTTTCCTCTCTTTCTGCTTTCCTCGGTTGTGTGAACTAACAGCACTATTTTACTGATGCATGGAACACTTTCGATGCCTTAATTGTTGTTGGTAGCGTCGTTGATATTGCTATCACAGAAGTAAATGTAAGTATATTTTAGTAATATTTTTGGAGCTTTTTAAAAACAAATATCCCCAAATAATGCCTTGTTATGTTACTCCCTACACTGTATAGATTCCAGCATTTTTACAGCGACATAAAGGTGTGATTATATTCTCCATGCAGGATGGATACATACTGAAATATTAATGTACAGTAAAAGCAAGAAAAATATCATTTTTTAATCTCAATATTTTTTTCAATTATCAGTACTTTTCATCATACAAGGTTCCAAAATGTTGAATGTTTTAATCTTTCATAGCTTCTGTTGATTTTGATTGTGAAACTTGAAGCTGTTTGTTTCTTCTATCACTTTGGCACTATCCCAGTCATCGTGCACTGTAACCCACAATTATATAGTGCTGATGCCTGTTTGCAGGGAAGATAGCATCAAACTTGCATCAGTATCGGTTTAGTGAATTTTATTTATTTGAAATACCGAGAAAGAAAACCATGCTGAATGTTTAACGTCACTGTTTGTAACGTCGCGTATATGTATTGGTGTTGCATATTTCTGCTCTGTTTGTAAGGTCTGTGTATTTAATTGTGCAATTGTGCAAGAACATTCTTCATTACAGAAAATTGTCTGTCAAAGCATTCATACTTGTCTCTTTTCTGAATGTTGGTTTATCGAGTTCCAAAGATATTTGTCTAATATTTGTTCATATCCATTCTATCTTCTAGAAACTTGTAGAGGCAAGTATAAAGGAAAATTGACATTTTTGATGTGCTTGTAATCTGCTTTTTAACAATTATCTTAGTGGAATTTTACACCACACACACTTTAATGTATTGTTGGTCATCTAATGTTTTATGGTCTTGAGCAAAGGCAGTGATAAGAATTAAGAAGTTGTATTTGCAAACAAACATTTTTAAAACACATTGAAATTGTGCTCACAATGAAAATATAGGAGTAAAAAAACAGATTGTTCAGTTGAAAAGTTAGGATTCTGATAGCTGCAGCTCTTGCAAGTGTAGAGAAGAGGTATTATCATGATATAATGATGATAATGATTATGTACAAGTATATTTACTTTCTCAGACCTTAAACGTAAAAATATTACATAGTTTGTGCAGTAACAGCTCACTTTTTTTCCAAGACTGGATAAAATTTTGGATGACTGCTATGACAGTAAATGAACTGGTTTTCTGCATGGTCATTTAACATCACAGATTGTACTTAACAATTCTTTTTAGCTTCAGACAATTTGTCTTCGATTTAATTAAAGTTTTCACAGCCAGATGTTCTCATTCACTTAGCACATCTTTACCAACACGTACAGTATAATTCCATTCACTCAGTTCGTTCAATAGTGCCATTATTTTTTTACCACAGCACATTTTGAATCAAAAGAACAGTGATACAACTGAACGATTATATCAAGGAGACATGTGAAGGGCATGAAGAAGCCACCGACAATAACAACAGTGAGGGGCAGACTTTAAAATTTTCATTTTTTTCCTGCCCACCACATTTTTGTAGACACATGAAGAAGTGTACAAACATATTCACAAAGCTAATTTTTTAGCCTTTTATGACTTCTTGGGACTCTATTTTTGAGGTGTTCTGTGTTCTAACTGAAATGGCATGTCGGAGCAGTGCTTGTGGTTTTTCTGTCCCTGGGTTGGTGTACAGTACGTGTTTGTGTGCAGGAGTGATCACAGAACCGTTCTCACAGGGTCTTTCACTGCATAGTGCTGTTGAGCCCTTGTGCACAAAGCAGAAATACTCATTTACTGTGAACTGCGTGGCAGAGTAGCATAGGAATGCAAAACGGTGAATTACAGTTCAACGTTTTGAAGTAGGCTCATTTTTTTATATCTTTATTCTAGGTGTTTTTACTTTCTTGAGTGAATTTTAGTGAAAGGCTTTGTGACTCATCTGGTCCTCCCCATCATGGATAGGACCTCTCCCTTGTTGCCACATGCCTCCCATCTGTTATCACATCAGACCTCTGCCTCTAATCTTTAATTCATCCGTCCCTTCTCCCTTTTGGTGAAGTCTGCATGATGCACATCCTTGCTGTGTCAAAGTGTTGGATGTTTTGAGTTTTTGTTGTTGTGTTTTTGTGTTGTTGTTTTGTTTTGAAGCATTCCACCATGTATATTTGTAACATTCATTTTGTGTTCCCTGAACTCACTGTAGATGGCTTTGGGTCATCCACTTCATTCCCCTCCGGTCAGTGGTGTGAGTGGAATTGGAGAGCGTGCAGTTTCTTCCCTTCTTTCAACCTCTTCCTTTTCAGCTAAAAAGAAACTTGGACCTCTTCCCTTGCATGTCTTTGTGTTCTTTTGATGTGGTTCCGCACAAGCCCTGCTACTAAGACTGCATCGTAATTGGTGTCTTCTGTGGCAGCATATCTTGTGAGAAGCCAGCTTGCGTTCTGAGTTGTGAGAAAGGAAATTGCGTTATGAGTTGCACATTTATGTCTGTTCTTGTTCGTGACAATGTGGTTTAGCCAAATTAACAGTGTACCGCAAAATGAAAGTTTGGTGTTCTTCTGTCCTTCTGATCATTTCATTTTTAAATCCTAAAGATCTCTGTATTCAGAACATTTACTTGGTGACAGATAAAATTGAGGCACTTTAGAGATTGCCTTGACTGCCAGACAAGGCAAAACAACTTAAGTTTTTTTTTCTGTTACATGAAACATTGTACACTCATGAAACTGATGCACATACTTTAAAAAGAAGCCAATTTTAATCTGTGCTGCTCTAACATCTCTCTCTGGAACAATATAGTTTTGGCCAGCAATGGGTATTGCTAGTTGGCTAGTTGTCATTTTAACTCTCTCAGTTTCAGTTGTGTTATTGATGATGATTCTTGATGAGGATATAAAATACCAAGTTTTTAAAAGGTTTTTCAACTCTGACGTATTTGGCTTCTTTTGCTTTTGTTTTTCTGTAGTCAGCTCTTTTAGCTTAAGAAGATCAAGTATAGGGATCAGGTGTGTAGCATTCAGTCAGATGCATGGGACACAGGAGTGCTAGCATATGTTAAGCCTTCAAGCAAACTGCTTACTCTTTACCTGCACCGATCTGCATAAACAACCCAAGTCTGGCACTTTGGCGGTGCTTAATTGACATATCAGAATTGCATGGATTGCTGCAATGCAAAAGAGAACATCTTCATCACTCAAGTGTCTTGCGTGGAGTGCTTGTCTGCAATGTGTCTGTGCCTAAAGCATGTTTCATACTGTAAGTGTTTGACCTGGTTTTCTTGTAGAAAAGACCTTGATTCTAGTATACATCTTATGATTTATACTCATTATCATTTACATCTCACTCTGAAAAGGTACAGTACTGTACTGTATGTAGCAAATAATAGATTTTGAAATTTAGACAGTACGTAATGTAATTCTCACTGAAATCTAAAAAATCTGATATTTTAAAAATGAATACAAAATTTAAGCATAATATTCTATCCAAAAAGTACTCTGTGTTTTCGAAACCTGGTATTTTAATGAGTACATTTGTTTTTTCCCATTTCAAAAATTTGATTCACTTTTGCAAGTCAGTCATGTTCATGGTCTGCGTTTCTCATGGATGTCGTGTCCTTTATGAGCAGTGTGTATGCAAAAAGTGTTTCGCTTTATTTAAATATTGATTCACTCAGAACAAAGTACCAGGATTTGAAAATCACTCATGAAGCTGAACTATGTTTTTTAAAACAGTTAGGGTTAATAGGGTTAATAGGGTGTAATAGGGTTACAGTAATCGAAACACTCCCAAAGAATACAAGGGAGCTAGACATCAGAAAAAGGAGGATTTGAAGGATTAATTATAACTATTTATTTGATGTCCTCGTCACTTGCCCACACCAAACCAATTGTTCTGCCATGTTCACATTTAAATTGAAGGAGTAAATATACTTATGTGTAGTTATTTGCTGTGCAGACAGCATTAACTAGTGCGACTGGCAATACAGAATATGGCCTGATGCATATTTAAAATGCTTTTTTAAAATACCGTTTTAAGGTTTTAGTTTTTTACTTGGTGTAAAATGGAAGAGGGAATTTATTTTCTCCAAGCAGCTGCAGGGTGGCATGATCCGTACACATCAGGCCATCTACATTATTCCAGTATACTATAGATGCTTCTGATACATTGTCAGTCAGTAATTAAGACAATTGCATTCCATGAATTTAAAGAGAATTTGTTTAATCAATTACTTCTCCAGCTCATTTCACCTTTCGCCATTAATGCAGCTCTTTAATTTTAAAGCCAACAGAAAGTCCCCCAGTTGGAGAGTCTGGGGTAAGGCTGTCCACCTGTTCCCCTGCGTCAGTTTTGTTTTCTGTCAGCTTAAGATTTTTTTTATGTTTCTTCACCTGCTCTGACCTTTTTAAATTTTAAGTTTTTTTTTCCTTTTGAGATTTTCCTTTTTTCTTTTTTTTTCCAAGTAGTTGAATTTCAAGACGAATGCGGAAAAAAAGTAGTTGGTTTTTCCAGTGGGCTGGGAGTGTGAACAGAAATCTTCCCTTCCGGGACCTTTTTTAACCCTCAGAAATGCATGATCCTGGAGCTTCCAATGGTTCATAGATAGGGGAAGTGTCTGAGCTTATCTCGGCATGTTTTACCTATGGAAAGGGACCCATGCTTGTGCAGATTAATGCAACTAAGTATGGAGAGGTATACAGCATGCACCTTAATTTCCCTCTTTTGTCTCTCTCCTAGCTTTAAAAAGCGCTAACACTTGGTAATGCTTAAAAATATACTCTTTAGTTACATATCAACTAATGGCACGTACTGCATGAAGGTCAAAAGTTTAAAGTGACAGAAAGCTTTTCTTCTGTGAATTGGATTAAGTACTGATCTTATTCGTCCTGCAGTTCAATCGCAGCAATCCTTTGGTAAATATGTGTAAATTATATTTACCTGTTCATGACATTATTACCAATAACCTGCTTATACAGGTAATCAGAGGAAAAGTTTCTCTATTTTCTAAAACTTGCTCATGTTTCAGGTCTCACGCAGGTCATTTTAAAGTTTGCCTAGGAAGTTTTGGGCGTCCTGAAACTGCGTGCACAGAGCATTGATCAAGGTCATTCTTTGGTCTTATGCGTGAAGTGACACCACAACAGTTCTTCATGCATATTAGTTCATATGTACCTAATTACATTACTTTATTCATTAGGATGCAATGTCCTTGAAAGGGGGCTGTTTTATTTGGTCTAGTAACAGACCAAAATTGTACCGCCTTTTACAGGACAAAAAGCAAAGCACACAGGTTTCTGTGTGGAGCCTGAAGTGTGGCTTGTGTCAGGTGTGGTCCTTACAAGACCAGCGGGCAGTGACAGCACTGTAACTCCAAAGGCACACACAGTTCATGCTAAGGCATGCAGAGGTCATACTGTCGGGGCACGTGCAGCATGTCGCAGGTTTTCTAGCTCACTTGTAAAGCATTACCAAGCTCTGTCCCTGGCCCCGGGAGCTGTGCATGCCTCCCCTCTGTTGGGAACTGACGGCGGCTCACTCTCCCCAGAACACCGAGGACAGTTCGCGGATCTCCATCACCTTCTTCCGCCTGTTCCGCGTGATGCGGCTGGTCAAGTTGCTGAGCCGGGGGGAGGGCATCCGGACCCTCTTGTGGACGTTTATAAAGTCTTTTCAGGTGAGTGGCTCTCCTGCTTTGAGGTCTGACATCATAGAATGGGTCGCCTTTGATCCTGCACCCCCCAACGAAAGATGTCTGTTCAGCTGAGGTTGGTGTCTCTTGTGCTCGTGTGCAGTGCTGTCTCCTGGGAGGAGAATGTTCTTGTTTTTGTATTCTGATTGCTACAAGCCGAAATTAATGAATATGGATTGTCTCCAATAGTTATGTCTATATCTCAAATTGGCTGTCCATTATTTCCAGTGGTCGATGGACAGCCTATTATTCGAAAACAAGTACAATTGTTTTAACGGATTACCGATTTAAAATGAGTGATTTTATATGTTGTGCTCTGTTGGCATTTAAAATAATCTGTAAATATTTGGGGCGTCGCAAAAGCTTCTATAAGAGAGGTCCCTGAAATGACTTTATCTTAAGCAATCAGCTTCTGGTTTAAAGTATTCTCTGGAATAAAATTAATCTCTAGCTGTACATACTTCAACATCTTCATTCAAAAGTGCTGCTTGTTATTTGTTTTTAATCCATGAGTGCCAATATACATAACTAAGCATTGTTGGTGCAGATCTGTCTATCCAATATGACCCTCTAATGCCAACATGTATACTGTTTGTGTATGTTGCAGTGCAGTACTGAAAAGATGTTATTCTCTTTTGCTTTCCTGATGATTGATTTTTGTTTTTCATTTTTCCCCTAGGCTTTGCCATATGTCGCTCTTCTGATTGCCATGTTGTTTTTCATCTATGCTGTAATCGGGATGCAGGTATTTGCAAAACGAAAATATGTCACTACTTAAATGAGAGAGTTTATAGTTAGCCGCATACTATACGTCTAGCGCTCACGATGGAAATTACTGATGGAAAAATAATAAATGGAGTGTTTATTTCACAGATTTTTGGGAAAATCGCCATGGTAGACAACACTCAGATCAACAGAAATAACAACTTCCAGACATTTCCACAAGCAGTACTTTTGCTTTTCAGGTTAGTAGTCTTAGTAGGTATAAAAAAACACTATGAATTTATTCATGAATACTTTATGTGATTTATATCATTAATTAATATATTTTACATTGTAAAAATATATATAATATTATGACATTTTATATAATAAATTCATAAATACTGTATATAATTTGCACGACTGTGATAAGTTGTGAAAGCTGAATTTAAAATTGAGGGAACACTAAAAATGTCATCAAAACCAGCCCTTTACTAATGAAGTGTTCAAATCTTCTGGAGATTGTACAAATGAGATGGACAGGTTCAGGCATACAGGTAAGAGTTAATCTGTGGACATTTCTGCAGGAACAGCAGGTGTTATCATTTATTCCATCACAGTCACATTTTGCACTGACTGAATGCAGTTAGACAGATTCCCATAACGCATTTGCTTTCACAGACATGGGGACAGCTCTTGCCTGCCCTGCACTGCCCCTGTCCATTGGCGCAGCTGACTGAAGACGGGCTGCTTGTGTCTTTCAGGTGTGCAACGGGCGAAGCTTGGCAAGAAATCATGCAGGCATGTCTGCCAGGCAAACGCTGTGACCCTGAATCCGACTATAACCCCGGCGAGGAATTTACATGCGGCAGCAACTTTGCTTTTATTTATTTTATTAGTTTTTACATGCTGTGCGCCTTTTTGGTAAGCATGGCGTCGTGTGTGAAAAATGTACAGGCTTCATATACAGCGGCTTTTAACTGTCTCTTTTATTTCTGTCTTTACTTTTGGCGAAACTGCTCGCCAAGCTTATGTTTTGCCAGGAAGTGCTTTGCGTTGAGTAGTTTTGGTTGATGTCTAAAATAAGTCAAGCTTTTTCACAGCTACCAAGGACAGTTGGATTTGCTGAATGAAATGATTGAAAAACAATTTGCTCAAAGTAGAAAGCAAAAGATACTGTATATTGCTGTAAAATACTATACCTTTGCCATTTCTTAAAAGCAGTAGAATTAACTTAATTTTGTTATTCTCAGAAAAGCTGGGTTTGCGTCAAACTTAAATCTGACCTAATCTAATGAGTAATAACTTTATTTTAGATCATTAACTTGTTTGTTGCTGTCATCATGGACAACTTTGACTATTTGACACGTGACTGGTCCATACTTGGGCCCCACCACCTGGACGAGTTTAAGAGGATATGGTCAGAATATGATCCTGAAGCAAAGTGAGTAAGAAAGTGGACTGAACCGATAAAGAATGGAAAAACCCTGACCGGAATTTGTGGAAAACATTTAGAGGGAAACGATAAATATAAAATATTACATAAATAATATAATATTATGAATATTGATATAAATAATATAAAAATAAGACTGAAATAAAAAACGTAACATTCTTACATAATACTTTGGAATCATTGTTGTGTAGTTAACTGCATGTCATAAGGAGAATTTAATCTAACTATAATAGTATTATTCTATTCAATAGTAAATTTTAGTTGTAAAGGTAAGCTTAGAATCCACATAAATACATTTGAAGCAGAAATTGACCAGAAGTGAAAATCAACCTGGGCAACATAAGAAAATCTATCAAAAAAAGAAGGGGCTATTTGTGTTCACAGCATCAAAGTAGTGTTCACGGAAGATAATGAAAGCATTGTGTTTCTGTATTCTGTTCTGAAGGAATTGCGCTCTTATAGGCCCCTATATTCTCCGTTCACATTGATAGCTGTTTTGCGAATTGCTTCACTGCTGTGCTCCTGCCTCCTTTTGGCCAGCTTTTTAAACATGATGCTCTTTTTTTTACAGGGGCAGAATAAAACATCTGGATGTAGTCACTCTGCTGCGTCGCATTCAGCCTCCGCTGGGCTTTGGCAAACTATGTCCACATAGAGTGGCTTGCAAGGTAACAGCATCAACACCTGTATTTTGGTTAGCCGATTTCTTTGGGCCCTGGATGTTGCTCCTACAGTAATTATGTACTTTGATCACCTTACCGCTGTTCACCCTAGAGCAAGGTGCTGCCTTTTGAGTGCTCCAGTAGAAAACCATGCTCTTTAATTGGGTATTGTCCAGGTGGTAATAGTAAATTAAAATTCCTTGTTAGCTGCCTTGTCTGGTAAAATAAAGTTTTATTTATTGTCTATATATAGTGTATGTATATACTGTATAAGCACGTGGTGCTATTGGTTCCAATACAGCATTTTTCGTGGTTTTATTGTTTCTCAGTATAAATTGGGCGTACTCTATACAGTATATATAGAGATGATCTGTTGTATGGTTATAGAAGAGATCATAAAAATAAAGGCACCAGATTTGTACAGGGCACATTGATTTGATCTGACAGAAACGCTCAGGGAGAATTATCACATGGGGGCAGTTATATCAAGTATAAGAAAACCACTCAGGGGACTGAGACAGAGCCGAGTTGTTTTCCGGGAGACGCTGAGAAGTGGAATCACTCCGGCAGCGCAATCACAATCTCCAGCAATTCCCAACAAATCCGTTCTGACGGCCTGTAGTGTTCCAGGGACTTTGGCAGAGCTACTGTCATCAACATTGTATTGATTTTTTGACAGCTGTCTAAGTGACAATAAACAAGTACCCTTCGGTTTAGACACAAGTGCTAATTGTGCTACTTTTGCTTCAGTGTGGGTTAGAGAATCCATTGTTGCCACAAGAGAATGTAGTTTGAAGATTTGTCGGTGATATAAAAAAGGGTTCACTTGATTGTTGCACTTTTTTTTCTTGTTAATCTAGCTAGCCACCTCTTTCTGTTAAGACATAACAGAGTGAGTGAGATGTGCATCTTTTAGGAAAGACAATGTTATTCTGCTCATGGTGCTTTGCTTCTCAGTAGAGGGGTAAACTCAATGCTACAGCTCCTACTTCTTATTTCAGAGGTTAGTTGCCATGAACATGCCATTAAACAGTGATGGTACAGTCATGTTCAATGCCACCTTATTTGCCTTGGTCCGAACGGCACTGAAGATCAAAACTGAAGGTGAGTGAGCTAAGCCTGTTATTCATCTATACAGTACCAACACTGTGTACTTTCACAGTGGAGCAGATAACTTGTTGATTCTCTCCTGTCACTTTTGTTCTCCCGCTGTCTCTGTGATCTGCCTTCATATCTGTTTCATTTGAGCAGCGTCCATAATACCTATTTGGGTGCTTCTGGATATCTCAACCCAAGACAGGCCTCTAGAAACAAAGGCCTCTTAAAATGGACTAATTATGCACTCAGGAGCTACATTCTCTCCTTTTAAACTAGTGTTGTGAAATATTAGATAATATTACTACACAATGTTATTGCATAAACAAAAATGTAAACAATACTTAAAATTAATCTAAAAAATTGTTTTGTTAAAAATTGTTTTGTTGGGGACAAAGACATCCCACATTTTTTTCTTCTGCATACAATTATTGTTTTTTTCAATGCACCTATATACCGCATCATGGTAAAAAAAATCAAACCTAAAAATGAAGCAAATACAAAGCAGTGATTTTTTTTTCCCACATACAGTAAAAGGTTGGTGTTCTTTCCACATGATGTGATGAGCCAAAGCGTTTCTTGCAGTTAACAGACCTTTGTGAGCATTGCATGAGGTTGTGATTCCAGTTCCTGAAATTGCAGTGTGTAAAATTAGAAATTCTAATACAGACCTAACAGAAGAGCCTGCTCACTCGTGCACATGATTTCTCCCAGCTGCATGTTTGATGAACATTGATGGGATAAAACAGGTGTTTAGAGTAAGTTGAGAATTCATTTTTCATTTGTACTTCACCAAGCACTATAGGTCTGTGTTGCTGTGCACATTACTGGAGCAGGTTTTAATTTTTTTTTTCCTGAATTCAAATAATCATTTATCCATAAGAAGTTCTGAAATAATTTGTGACAGTTGCTCATGATCATTAAAGATACTGAAGGGAAAACAGTTCTCAGACTGGTTATTAATCTTGGTAACAGAATAAATTAATTGACGGTATTAAAATATTTTCCGAAAATAAGTCCGAACTTTGTGAAAGTACTATATTATCGCCATGTTGTGACAAACCCCTCCTTTTCACAGTTTGTGAGAATTGTGATGTGAAGTGGCCCTTTCTCCTCACTAGTCACTGTTATGACTAATGTAATGCGATGTACAGCGAATAAGTAGTTTAGTGCAGCAGACATTTCACTACAGAAATTTTCCTGTAGTAGTGATCTGTAGCAAATGTGCTTGATCTAAAGCATGTTCTTTATTGCAACAGAAATATATATTTTTTTTAATTGTTTATTTGGGATAGGACGTGTATTGACATTTTCTCTGCTTTGGAGTTTACTTGATTATGGAGCCGGACAGTTTGTAATATAAAATATATTTTAATTTCAGAAACTGAAACAAAACTTGTGCTCAAACTAGCTGCCATTCCTGGTCTTATAACTAACAGTATTATTTCTAATGGATTAAAAGATATGTTCACGAGCATGCTTGTTTACAAATATTGTTGGTTCACATCACAGGGAGTATTGTTTGCCTCATTATGAATCACAGACAATGACGACAAATTAATGCTGTGCTTTATTTTAAATTTTATATTTTTTGTGATGTAAATTGGAGAATTTACACGTTACTGTGTACTTTGAATTTTCATTGTGGTTTAAAATGATCTCATCACAGCTGATTCTTTATAACACCGAAATGTAAAAATAACGTTGCAGTTCCCCTTTAAGACTGTCCAATACTAATATCTGTGACAGCCTATGAGAGTCCAGTAATTACAGGGTAAAAGAATTATTGCATACCTTGTTCTTTTTTAGGAATATAGAGGATTTGTTGGCCTTAGTCTCTGATGAATCATTTCTCTTCACATTCAGCCTTGTGGTTTTGAGGTTGCACTTTCCTTTATCACATTAAATTACCAAGGTCCTGTACAAAAACTGCTTAGCTCTTAATATACTTAAGAAAAGAGCCGTTTTTTAAAGACAAATATCCTGTAATTTACTTTTGATGGACAAGGAAATTCACATTCCTGTAGTGAGCATGTATTTTTATGCACACTACTGCAACCTTTGTGCACAGCTATTTAATTCCAGTACTCATTTTCTGTGGTTTGTCGTGCGTCGACCCTGTGACAGTCTGCAAGGCTGCACGCGACTTTGCAATCCTCTTGATTCAACCAATCGTTTCATCTACGTGACTAAAAAGTCTGCTTCTTCGCTAGGTAACCTTGAGCAAGCCAATGAGGAGCTGAGAGCTGTTATCAAGAAGATCTGGAAAAGAACCAGTATGAAGCTGCTGGATCAAGTTGTTCCTCCGGCTGGGGGTTAGTCACATCTGTTCTGAAACTACAGCCCAAAGCATAGTGGCTTCCCTGCTCAATGATTCCTGTATACCTTATCATACCACACATCTGCCTAAAAGAGCAGAATCTGGTCCCATGCTCAGCTCTGTTTGAAATAACTGTCTAATAGCTGTCTAACTGCACAAAGGACTTATGTGACAGTGGTTTTTTATTTTTATCTTGAAATTCTGCTGTTTCCCTTGCTGATAGTATCTTAACATTTCCTGTTGCAGGAAAGACAAGAAACACGTTAATCAAAGTGAACTGTTATATCAATTTTTTGAGCAATGGTTTTCATAAACTCATAAATTAGCTGAACTGCCTTTGTTGAATTAACAGAATGACTATCAGCATGACTATCTACTGTTATAAATGTAAAATAATACTTTAGGTTTGATATTCTTAACTATTTTCCCATTACAGAGTTTTGGCCTCTTTTAAAATATTTAAAGCAGCAGTATTTTGTTTGGTGACCTGAACATTTCCATTTGGGAACTCTTTAGAGAAAAATGTCATAAATGTATGAAAGGACTCTGACATTTCATCAGACACAAAATAAGTCCCTCTTTCTGCTTAGTTAACACTTTCTCAGTACAAAATAAATGACGGAAGTATTGCTGCTTTAAAGACTTTTCTCTGTACAGTGGTTTGTTTTAGAATCTCTCTGTTGTGTGCTTCTTCATGGACAGCTTGCATGGCCTAGACAACACCAGCACTGCATGTTTTGTTCGTACTAAATCTTGTCTTTCTCGCTTGAGCTTTTCCACAGCTTCTGTTCCTTTTACACTCTCAGTCCTTCAGAATATTCTGAAGCAATTCTGTTTTAGGGTGGTGGCATGGAACTAGTGTTGCCTCTTACCAATCTTTGTCCCCTGCGTTGTTTTTAAAGTTACAGACTCCTGCTTCAGAATTATTCCACACAGCTACAGTAGCTCTGCTTGCTTGCATGTGCTGATTAGAATCTAGGGCGTTTCTCCTTAGGGTACCACATATTGCAGAGGTTGCACATACTTTATGTACATGTTTACATAGTGCTTTAGTTACTGGACTTAGAGCGTAGACAAAGAAGCAAATAGATTACTATTCTTCTTCTTATTATTATTATTATATGATTGTCGCATACTTCTTTTTTTCTTGTATCATAGGGATGTCGTGGTATGAATACATATTAAGTGTAAAGTGTTAAGTGTTAAGTTCTTGTTGAACGTTATTAACTTGCACACAGGGCATCTACTTAGATGCTATTTTAATTTTGTAGGGTTAAATCAGGGGATGCAGTCTTTCCAAGTAAACTAGGCCTCAAAGTGTGTCCAAGGTGTTAATAGTTTAGGCGGTTTTTATTCTCCACACACTTATTACTGTGCTGCTTGGTTTTTGTTTTGAGTGTTGACTTTTTTTGCTTGTGTGTTATATTGTGGGATTTTTTCGATATTATTGTTCCCTGCTCTTCCCACACCTCCCTTCTGTGTTCTCCTTAATATTGCCATCTACTGTACATTTCAGTGGTGGGGTAGTGTTTCCTGCTATTTATTTTATTAGCAGCAGTGTCCCTTGGCTATCACAGCACAACCATCGTATATAGGGTTATACTAGCTACTCAGACACGCCAACGTGTACTATTTACAACTTCTTTCTTGGATGAAAACAAATCATTCAACTTATTTTGTGAAGTTTAAAGTTAAGACGCATATCATGACATCTCTAAGTTTTGGAGGAATCTACTTGGGTAGAGTACCAGAAGATCTTATTTCAGCATCAGTCTATATAGTGACCTCACATAAACCACAGCATATATGAATACTGTATATTTAAATATAGTACTAGCCTTGCTATTCATGTGTTGACCATAAGATTCACTAATTGAAATCTGGGAACTCATATTACTTTTTTTTTGTGGTGGAAGCAGATTTATTCCTGAAGACAAACCTGTCACCATCAGTTCATTTGATGGAAAACCTTTAATCACAAATGAAATTAACTGTAGAAATGTTTACACATGTATATTTTTACTAATAGCGGAAACAGTGCCTTAAACTATTGGCAAAGGCAAAATGTCTGTAAAGGTGTTTTTTTTAGAAGATTGAGTAGGCAGTCCAATAGCAGACTAGTGATACAGAAGGCACATTTAATTTTTTGCACTTTTATTAGGTTTATTAGGTGCAATATATACATTTCAGTGTGAAATTCCAATTTTCTTTGTTGCTTAATTTTAACATGGTAGACAAATATGTCGGGTTTTTTTTGCTTGTGGGTTAAAGTCATGGGCTTTAGTGAATGTGGACCTTTTGTGATAGAGATACATAATCAAATAGCCCAGCAGTATAAATAAATGAAATTCTAAGATTGAGATAAATGATGTCAGTACCAAAGGTGTGTTATATGTAAATATATATAATTAGTAGTCTGGAGTCGACTCCACTTTGCAATGCATAGTTCTGTCAATTTGAGTGAGTTTGTTACACCTCACATTTTCCTTTGGAAGTGAACCAGACCATGTATTACCTCTTTGATATTCTATTCAAAACATTCTATCATTTTAAATCCCATTGTCTTGTATGTAGATTTACCTGCCTCTTTTCCAATTTGATTGTGTCTTGCTCCAAAATTCTGTCTGCCGTTCTTTGATGTATTCCTGATTTAATTATTTAGTATGCCGTTATTGAGTTACAATTAGAGTTATAAATCTATGGAACATAATTAATTTTGTATGCTTTTAAGGTACCGAAATTAGACTTTTTGTATGATAATTGCTAAACGAGTTCAAAAGTTCACACAAGGGAAACATCATTCTTTTAACGGTGAAACTTTTCAGTTTTCTGAGCTTTTAGTACCCAGGTCACACACCATAGCGAGCACTAGTGTGTCATAGGAAGAGGATGGCTGGAACACTGTATCTCTTACACCAAATCATAAAGTTGCTACCTTGCCGATGACCTGCAGACTGAAGGTCTTCACTGCGGGCATCTCCAATGTACCAACATAGAAAGTTAGCGTATTAGCCCTGTGAGTGCACTTTGCTGACAGAGGAGGGATTTGTGTGGTCTGTTCATTTAGATGATGAGGTAACCGTGGGGAAGTTCTATGCCACCTTCCTGATACAGGACTACTTTAGGAAATTCAAGAAACGCAAAGAACAAGGCCTAGTGGGAAAACATCCTTCGAAGAACACCACCATCGCTTTGCAGGTAAGTTTGCTTCAGCTGGGTTTATTTTTTTTTTGCATGTTTCGCTATGTTTTAAAGGTTGAAAGCTGACCCGAAAGGGTTTTCAAGTTAATTATTCACTTGATTAACTTAATTCTTGTGGTTTTGGCTAGATGGGTTCTCAGAAGATGTGAGAAACTTGTGGAAACAGATGCTGCTCCTTTTTCCCTGAAAATAAGTTAGGTGACTGTAGAAGCCAGATAGACTTCAGATAGATTAGGCAGGATATGTCACAATCTGTTGCTTTTATGAAAAATAAACTTTGTAAAGGGCTAGCTTATAAGACAGGGAGTGTTAAAGATTCATTCAAGCTGGGCTAACACTGACACTGCTGTGATCTTTGGTCTGTAGGTTCTAGTACTGGAGAATAATTTTAATTTCATCTGTGTGACACTAACAAAACTTACCAGTGCCTGCACTTTACTAGAAAGTACAACCTGACCAAAAATATTTGAACATGAATCACAATAAATTGTCTGTTGGTGCCTTTGATCTCTTTCTCTACTGTAAAAATAACAAATGATTTTTACAAATGGACAAATGAAAACACATTTCTTTAGTTATTTTTTGGAGTCCAGTATATCAGGAGAAAGTTTCCTTTCAAAGAAAACAACACTCAGATAAGGAACAAGTAATAGGTTTATTTCAAGCTGAAAAGAGAAGAAAGAAAACACAACGTTTCGGCTGAGGAGTGTTCTTCGGGTATTTGGCAGAAACCAAATATAATATAGCCTGGGAAAACAGAAGCCAGGAGAGAGGAGGAGGCGGGATCAGGGGAGAGGCAGAGAGGCCACTCAGGTGGTGCGAGGTCGAGAGAGGTGAAGAGAGGGAGAAGTCGAAACCTACAAATGAATAGAGAGAATTAGAAGAAAACAAGTCTGTCGTTGAGAGAAGGCGGAAGGTGTGAACCGTTTCAGGATAATTTTAGTTTCTGATGTCTTTCTGTTGATGGAGTTAAGAAACCCTCCTTTGAGAACAGAGATAGAGAGATCAGTGTGATGATGGCCGTCAGAGGTGAAATGAGAAACTATGGGCTTGGAGAGATCTTTCATCTTCACAGCCCTGACATGTTCTCTGAAGCGGTCTCCGAGTCTCCTTCCTGTTTCCCAGTACCATCTGGGTTGTTATTCACAATGCATGGACAGTCTCGCCTCATCTCCAGTACAGCTGAAAGCCTCAAAAGGGACAGGCAACTGCTCAGTAGTTTCATGGTCCATGGGTCCTCACTTGAAAGAAAAACCGGGGAGAATATTTATCGACAAGAGATGAAAATGGGAGTAACAGGAAGGTAGCAGAGGTCATCTAGGTTGAAAGGCCAGTGCCAGTATGCAGAAAAAAAGTATGTTCCATTATAGACTTCAAACAGAGTTTTGTACTATAATCTATTGGAGGTTTTATTGTAATTTAAGTTCTGCTTAGGTGACCACTGTTACTCTACATAGAACCTTATTTGCCTGAAAGAAATCCCTTTCTTCTGAATTCTGGTGCTTAAGAGACAATAATCTTTTACCATCATCTACTGTAAGTTGGCATTGCAAAGAATACTCTAGACTTTAAGAGATGTTATCCAAAATCCATCAGTAGTTGTCTGATAAAGGATCATCATCCTTAACTCGCTGTGGTCATTCATAATCCCAGGGCGTTTCTCGAAAAGAGTAGGGGTGTAACCCCGGCATCCTGGCCAAATTTTCCATTGGCCTTTACCAGTCAAGGCCTCCTAATAATCTCCCTCTATGAACTGCCTTCATCACTCTGCTCTCCTCCCCACTGAGAGCTGATGTGTGGTGACCGTTCTGGCGCACTATGGGTGTTGTCGCATCATCCAGGTGGGGCTGCACATTGGTGGTGGTGGAGGGGAGTCCCCATTACCTGTAAAGCGCTTTGAGTGGAGTGTCCAGAAGAGCACTATATAAGTGTAAGCAATTATTATTATTAATATTATAATTCAACAGAAGTGTTCTTCTAGAATCCTTGTTTCCAGCCACCATGCCTACATAATTTATCACATTTACATGTGAGCAGGTGATGCCTCGAATTCAGTGCTGACAGTCTTTGTTCCATTGTTCTGATGAAAGAGTAATATTCAGCCCTTTTAAAGCGGTCTAAAGTCTGCAAGATACTGACTGCTCTTCAAATGAATGAAAAAATGTCTCAGCAAAGCATTACGAATATACCTTGCAAGCATATATCATACTACACGGTTTATATAGTTCTAAAAATAGATTAGAAGGAAAAACAGCCTTTTAGCCTTTTTATACCATGTAAGTGTTTAGCTGTTGGATGTGAAACACATTGGAAACCTGTTCCATCTTCAGCTCCGAAGACCGTAAAATAAGTTACTGTTTGGTAAAACCAGATGGCCCTTGCTTACTTTCAAGTTTTTTTTTTCTCTGCCTTCCATGTGTTTCCCTTGATATACTGTCATTTAAACAGTATATATATATGTTTTAAAAATATATGCTTGAAGTTCAAGTATATTTTTCATAAATCAATTTTCAAGCACCAGGCAGTCTCCTATAATGTTTGCCTGTTTCAACAGACGTCCCGTATACTTGCATTTAAAATAAACTTTGCTTCTTAATGTCATTTTACAAAGGGGGCAGATGCAATATATTTGATACCTTTCTTTTTCTCTCCCTCTCTGCCTGCAACCTACAGTAATTTTTCTTTTTGAATTTTAAATTAGAAAATGAAAGCAATAAATTTGCTTACAATTTGCAGGGGATACGAGTTGCTTCGAATATGTCATTCCTTTACTGTGCTCCTTCTGATCTGGGTCCTAAATTCAGTGTGATTTCCTTATTCATTCAACACTTTTCTCTTTACCAAACTGGACAAATTTTTACTCCAGTGGAAATATTCTTAAACTTTTTAATCATATACATGTTTTATGATAGTCCTCTCTTTGTCCATAATTTCCACAATGGTGGAAAATTTTAAAGGATGTCTTGTGATTGTGAGATACTATATGTAGGAGTTTTGTATTTTATATTAGGAAGAGTAAATATCATGGTTTCACACAAATGCTAATCTGAAAAAAAGCAAAGAAGCTTAAGAAAATATAGTCTATAATGACAAATGGAATGACATGAATATAAAGCCAGTTTTTACCTTCTTCATTTTACATCTCCTTGAAGTTTTGAGAATGAAATAAAAGAAGCTCATGACCCCTGAATAAATGATAGAGGGTTTAATTCCTTATACATTAATTACCATGGACATGCAGCTTGTAGTTTTTAAAGCAATGAACAAATTAGCCCTTTACAAATTCTAATCAGGTGTTGACTTCTGCATAATAGATTTGAATAATAACCTTTGCCAAAAATGCTCCCTTTTTGCAGAAGTTTTAATTCTGTTTGGCCGTTGCCTGGCAATGCCTTTGTGGACTTCAAATGTATAATTAAGAAGCAAATGTATGTTAAGTCACTTGCTTAACTTTGTTTTTTCTCCTGAATTTTATAATGAAATTATTACAAATCTTCAAGATTGTTTTTGAATGATCAAAGGGCCAAAGGCCTCACCAGTTTTAAAATCAGAGCAAAATCACCTCCAGAGTAAGAAATATTGTGGGTGATCTCTATGAAGAAACACATGAAGAGTTCCTCAAGTTTAGAGGAATGTTACAGGCTAAATGGAATCTTTTCAGTCTTGAGAGTATGAGGAGATGTGATTCAGGTATTTACAATCCTCGTGGGCATTGGCCAAGTCTGACTTCTTCAGCACCAATATTGAACCACGAACCAGAGGACTTATGCAAAAATTAGAAATTGTGCATTTAGAGCTGAGAACAGGAGGTGCTTTTTTATGCAAAGGATTGTGGGTCTGGCACCAGCTGCCCAGCTATGTCAAGTTTTTTTCCAGATAAAATAGCTACTATCAGCCACACAAGCTAATGGGCTTGATAACCTCTGCTGGTTTTTAAGCATTCATTCTTATGTTCTTATACAGGATAAAGGCAGGTCACTGTTTGAGCAGCGTGCTTCCAGGCTCATTGTCTTATTGTTATTGCCAGTGAAAACCTTATACAAGTAGACAGGATTTAAAATTAGCCAATTGGAAGAGCAGAACTGTAACATTAAGCACATTTTAGTGAGGAAATTCAAAGGATTGATTAGATGAGAATGTAGTTGAAAATTGCACATTAAAATATTATTGATAAATTATAAAAAATAATAGGTTTATTCCATTTTGAAAAGAGAAGAAAGAAAACGCAACATTTCGGCTGTGGAGCCTTCTTCAGGTGTGAAGTTCCTCACACTTGAAGAAGGCTCCACGGCTGAAACGCTGTGTTTTCTTTCTTCTCTTTTCAGCATGGAATAAACCTATTGCTTGTTCCTTTGCAGCCTATGGATGCTGATGCAGCTACCCACCTGAACTATTATTGACAATGTTGAGTCAATTTAATGTGGTAAATTTTGTATTTAATTAATAGAATAAGAGCGGGATACCATTCTGTTTGGCATAAGTTTTAATTATTCTAGCTTGATTAACTTACATGCAATTGTTTAAATAGCAGGATAAGCTGCATTCCCTCTGTCTATTTTATGAACAGCTCACTGGAAAAGCTCTAATGATAACTGACAGATGTATAAGCATTATTAATTATATTCAGAAACAACTCAGCAGCAAGCAAGTGTTCAAACTGAAAAAGCACATAATAGTAACCATATTATTTCTTTGCCAAAAGGTATTTTAAAGATGAAAAATAGATCGGACTTCTCTTACCCTTAGTAAAAAAAATCTTAAAAAGATAGGGCTATTACATTTAAGGGATTTTTCAAATTCCTTGAGTGCAGTTGAGAAAAGCTCTCAGGGGTTAATGTGTCACTCGACACACTGTAATTGGGCTGGAGACGCCTGAGCAGTGCACACACTGGCATTCAGTTAGCTCAAAATGCGAATTTGACGAAGAGCAGCTCTTTGGATGTGTACTGCACACTGCATTCGAGATCGATGTTTCCGCCTCTGACTAGCAACAAGTCGACCCAGAAGAACGGGTCCATCGGACTGCCCCTGGAGTGCCACATCTCTTATATTCACTGCTACAGTGTAGGTCTCATGTTGTGTTGTCTTGTTTGTGTGCTGGTAATTGGCCTGTGTGGTTTGTTCTTAAAGGAAACTGTACTCGTGGATGAAACCTACAGTGAATAGACAGAAAATTGTGAAATCCAAATGCAGATGTTTGAAGGCTTACCTTTATGAAAAGAATATACTTGCTTTGTGGTATGAGCGATATGAATGCTAAGAATGATATTCTTGACCTTTTGCCTCAAAAAGAATAGATTTGTAAAGGACAGTATGTACTGAAAGTGCAGGGTTTTGTTTGATATGATTTGTATTTATCAAAGTCTTAATTTTGCAAGGTAATGTTTGCGGTATGAAAAGTAGAGAGAAAAAAAAACAGGAGGAACCTGTATAAATTGTGACTGTCCAGTTTACTGAGGGGAGGATCCTTGACACTGATTCAGAATACATTCATGCCTGGGGGAAGCCTTGATGTTTATACTCGTCAGTGGTACCAATCAATGCAATATATCGTTTATTTAAAATGTAAGAATGTTTATGTGG
The DNA here is from genome assembly GCF_040954835.1 of Lepisosteus oculatus. Lineage (NCBI taxonomy): Eukaryota > Metazoa > Chordata > Actinopteri > Semionotiformes > Lepisosteidae > Lepisosteus > Lepisosteus oculatus. Next base: position 63,619,015 of record NC_090699.1, read on the forward strand.
ATAACATGTATTGTGATTCTATTTACAGAAGATTTTCTATTATTACTATTATTATTAAATAGAAAGACCCTCTCTTTTTTGTTACTCAACCTATGTACCGTAGGTTTTAGGTGACTCTCTTATACGTATTTTACGTGCTAAACACACAACTATTTACATTTCCACTGCGTTAATAACTACAGTACATTTTCACAAAGCACACAGTGGATTGCAATACATAGAAAAACATGCTTTCAGAATAAAGTAAATGCACTTTAAATGTGTGCAATTTTATTTATACATTCCAGTAATGTATGATACAAAATTCTTTCCTCTTGTGACCCTGGGGTTCTTATTAGAATAAGATACAAAGTCCGCCTGTGTCGATGTTTTTTAACATGAGAATAATCAAATTTGGATCTAACAACAGCCCTCTCAATCTTACTGCAAAAAATATGTTGTTGACAACCTAAAGTATCTGCAGCTAGGACTTGGATGAATACAGGAATAATTTACACTTTGAAGTGTGATGTCTTAATTATACCAGCAGGAGTTCTAGAAAGAACTGCTGGTAATTAAATCTGTTATTCCTCGTTAGGCTATAAGCAATTCACTCTGTAAAGAACAGGCAGATTTTTTTAGTTCTCTGAAGAACATATGAATCTGTCCTCACTGGGGATTTTTCAATTGCATTGTTTAACATGTTTACATTAAATAACCTTGTATTTTGAACTCAGCTCATATTCATGACTTGACATGTTTAAAAATCCTTCAGCTAACATCATTTGCTGAAACTTATAAACAGATTTATGTTTATAGTCCTTTAACATGATTTTTGCAATGCCCATATGTTCTTAAAATTACTTTTCTATTTTTTATTTTAATCATGGTGATTGCAATGCCCATCATGCCGTTCACATTTTACATCTTTATGATGCATTGCCAAGATCTTAGCAAATCCCAATTGTGTTCCTTTGAAAGTTCAAAACAGTATTTCAAAACAGTTACGCCTCCCAGCTTTTCTTAATAACAGCTGCAAAAATTACATTGCATTTCAAGTATCAGCCTTTGCTGTAATCTTTGAAGCAACCATGAAAAGCTTGATTGTTTTTGCTGACCGTTATCTTTGATGATAGAGGGTACCACCCACATACTGTAATAATAATAATAATAATAATAATAATAATAATAATAATAATAATAATAATAATAATAATAAACTTTATTTTATATAGCACCTTTAAAGGTGGCTTCTCAAAGCGCTTTACAGGATGACAATAACAATAAATAAGAAGACTACAACAATAAATAAGAAAATTTCACAAGACAGGACACAATTATAATTACAACAATACAACAATAACAATAAATACATACTGTATCTGTGTTTCAGTGGAAGTACACCCAGGGTTAGTTCAGAATAAGAATTAAAGCACTTCATTCAATAAAAACTCAGTCAGACCAAGTGGGTGTCAATAGAAAAGGCATGAATAAAAATCTTCTAGATTTTTAAAATAAAAAACAGGACAGAGATTTGTACATTTACAAGATCCTTAATGACCTAAATGGACTTCTTTTTCAGTTGAATATTGATTCACAGAAGATTCCTTTGTACATTCACTGTCATTGACTAGACTTATCTAATTGAAAACACAGAAAGCCTTTTTAGTTCCCATATATCCTGGATTCAGAAGTCCCTAATTTCAGCAGGATGGCAGACTAGAAACTTGGATGCAGTGGGTTGAATCCGCAGCTGTTAGAAATAATATCATGATTGCAATGTTCCATAATGTCTTTGAATGATATTGATAGTGTTTAAGCAATACTTCAGGTTAAGCTAGAAAAGGAGTTTTAGCTCTCAAACGACTTGGGAACCTAATTTAAGTTTAAATTTAAGATTAGAAGTTCTTACATTTAGAAATTTACTCGTATTTCATATTGGAAGATGTTGTGCTTTAGTTTTAACAGATGTGGGTCAGGGTTAGTTATATATCCTTGTCTTGTTGAAGTCTGTGCCCCGTCTACCCACCATCACTGAATCCCTGAATCAAACACACACAACCAAACTGAGGACTAAGCAGCCCATCCTTCAGTTCTGAAAGAAGTGACTCATCATGAGATGTGTCATGCAAAATGGACTCTCAACTTTAATATCATGATGAAAAAACTCAGGCTGACTCAGAGTTCTCATCCTGGATACCACAGCCAATTGTCGAGACTTGTGAATTTCTCTTGCCATCTGCTCAGAAAGCCTTTGTATGATTCTTTGGAATGTTTGTTACACATCATGACCTATGACCAGCAAATATTTTCAATGCTTGCAGACTGTATATGCCATCAAAAAACGATCTTAATTCTTGCGACAGCTGTGCTGTTATTCCCGAAGGTCATTTACAGTTGAAGCTGGTGATTCAACCTGAAATTCAAGAATTGTCATTTTTGTAATGAGTCTTCCCATATAACGTGCTTTTCAGTGCGATCTGGTACACTGCTTCTGGGTCCCTACAGTACCCTGGGAAATACTACCGTACACCTGGGATTCTAAGAACTTTTCTTATCATCGTTGCAGGCCGGACTCCGAACACTACATGATATTGGGCCCGAAATTCGCCGAGCAATATCATGTGACCTGCAAGATGAGGAGGTTGTAGAAGTTAATCCTGACGAGGACGAGGATATTTATAGGGTAACCATTCACTTTTAATAGTTTCATGCAGCAAAAAAGCAATGGTGAGAGCAAAACTGGAAATATGAAGAACCCCAGTTATACATACAACTCTTTTTTTTTTTTAATTGAACTGGCTGGCTTTGCTCCAGAGCAATTACAGACTGCATTGGAATTAAGTTTCATTGCCTGTACCATTATAGTTTTAATCATATCCACTAATACCAAGTGCTTAAGTTGCAGTTCAATTTGATCAAGCATGTGTGCATAATTCATCATTTCATTTGACCTTATTGCATGTCTCATTTTAAAATCATACTATACAGTACATTGGACCATGGACAATATTTACAGCATATTTTCTTTTCCAAAGATAATTTAATGTATTCAACTTACAAATCAATATATTTGTTATATCTCAGCATTTAGGCTGAATTGGAAAGATAGGACAGTGGAGTTCTCTCTGGTGATCTCTGGGACATTGTGTCCCTTCTAGTTTCATTTTATTTGCACTGTTTGCGTCTGTACATGAAAGTTTGAGTAAGACATTTGATGAGGTGGGTCACTCAGGGACATGGCTGCAAAATTGTAACATCACGTTACGTCTCTCAGTTTGGCTTGCAGGGCTCAGCAACCGATTCTTCATGAACACCAGAATTTCACATTCACTTAATGAAAATTTTCAGCGTTCAAAAAGTCAGATACATTCTACATATATATCAGTAAATCATTGCATTAATAAACATCTAATCAGATATGTTGGAAATATATTTAAATTTTAATAGTGGGAGAAGGCATTTTGTAAAAACTGATCGCTGATTTAGTGGTGACAAATTGAACAACAGGAAAAAAAAACTTGATTAAAAAAAATCTTTTTGTCACTCATTTGTGGGACAAACAGAACCTGTATAAATGTGCGCACTAGGACATAGGAGTTTGTATTTGTCAGCATATTCACTTGCACATTTGTTTGCAGAGGAACGGTGGCCTCTTTGGCAATCATGTGAATCACGTCAACGGTGAAAGTAGAAGCTCGGTTCAGCAGACTAACGCCACACAGCGCCCCCTGCAGATCCAGACCCCTGCAAACCGCCCACCAGCAGACCACAGCAAATATAGCAGAACTGGAAACTCCCTGCCCCACAACCATCGCAACCACAACTCGTTCTCGAAGTCACCAAAGTCCACCAATGCCAATCTCAACAATGCCAATGTGTCCACCATGCCTAATGGAAAGCACTCTGGGCACCGGTACTACGATCATGCCTCTGCTAATGGATACCCTGCCCATGCTTCTTACTTCAAGGCAGATGTGTATGAGAAGCACAGGAAACCAAGCGTCAAAAGGTAAGAAATGGGAAAAAGTTTAATGGAAATCTGTCTGCTCGTTATGTTGCTTTAAGAATTGCAAGAAAACACTAGGAAACCCCACTTAAAAAGACATAGCATTTTCCCCCACTGCACACCTCAATTAGATATTGCCTGCTGTTGTTAATCCCTGCTCACAAATGCTGGATGCATTTAGATGACTGGGGTACTGTTACACACACCCATCCTCAGAGACATGCTTTTCCATCCTGATCATGTCTTTTCCTGGCTGCACTTGAAGGTGGGGACTGTTTTCTCCACCGGTCTCTGCCCTACCCTATCCCTGCAGTGTTCTGTCAATTTTGTGCCCATGGAATCCAGACCACAATCAAGAAGTACCACATACTCGTATAAAATGTAAGGCTGTGGTTTATAGTGCTTGATTGTTTTAACGTTGTTACAGAAGGAACAGAAAGGGCTCCATTGATTGACGGGTTTTTAAAGAAGGGTGTTTTTTTGGTCATGGTTGTTCACTCATCTTTTCATTACCAATTTGACTATTATAACAAGCCTCCATACATGAAGGGAATTTCTTTCCTGGCACTGATAGAGGAAATAATTGTTCTTTTAGATAAGATAAGATCACTTCATTGGTCATATACAATTTCCTGTATTAGGAATTTGTCTTTTCGCATACCCCTGTATGCTCTCCATGAGACACACAGACAGGGAGAGAAGCTTGGGGTCAGAGCCCAGGGTCAGCCATTTATACGGCACCCCTGGAGCAGTTGGGGTTAAGGGCCTTGCCTATGGGCCAAACTTAGTAAGATTCCTCTGCTGGTTGTGGAAAACGAACCAGCAACCTTCCAGCCACAGGCACAGATCCTGAGCCACAGAGCCACCACTCTGCCTTGAGTGTAAATCCAGAAGAATTTTTAATTTCCTGTGAAGGTTATTTAGAGTTGAGTACATACTGTAGACTTCATAGCCTTTTCTTCCAATGAAAGTGCTGAAGTATTACCCCCTGCTTGTTTTATAATGAGGCAGCTACAACATATTTCCTTGTATTATTGTAATACTTCATAATGCTCAGTCATGAGCTAACCGATTAGCAAATACATGGTTAACATCAATTCTTTCTTGTATTTAATTTTTAATGAAAATGTTAATCATCTTCTCACAGTATTTAACCCGGCTTTTACCTAAGTGAGACATGCATTGATCAGCTATATTTTAAATGGTTTCTGTGGCCACATTAAAGAAATGTCTCTCAGTCCTGCCTTGCATGATTAAGGTATAATCCACTTCACTCTATGACTGCTGTCCAGGCATCTTGCTCTAACATACATGCATGTAACCCTTTCCAAATGAAAAAGCATATATAAGAATACTGTATATTTTTCATATACTGTATAATATATATGTTGCATTGTACCTTTTTTTCATCTTCCTTCCTTGATTACCTAACCAAAATACTTTCTCTCAACCATTTCTTTGCCTTCTGGGATAGGACCCGCTACTATGAAACCTATATTAGGTATGTCCGCTGTAGAACATACTGTATCCATAGATTTTTTTAATTTAGTGGAATAGCTAGTGGTTGGGACTTCTTCATTGCATCCTCCCTGGTAGGTAGATAGGCAAATCCTACGTGTTCCTTTTTCTGGTCAAACTAATGTTTCTTTATATTGTTCTTATTCCTATGACATTCTTTTGAAGAATTGACATGAAAGGATTGTATCCCTAACCAGTGTCCTAAGCTTTGTAAAGTGTATAGACCCTACTCTCCATTCAGATGGACTTCTTGAATGCATGTTTTATTTCTTTAATAAATTAGTGCTTACAGTTACTGTACTAAAAAAAGATCATGAACTCCTGTTACCCAGAAGAGTTGCAGAGGACAGTCAGACTAATGATTTGTTCTTTACCTTTTAATATTAAGCATATTACAGTTATTTAGATCTGCCTGAGTCAGCTAACAGTAAGAGGCTTGATTTTGCCTGCCTATTGACAGGTGTCGTAGCCCTTTTACCCAAGCATAAGTGCAGATTTCACCTGACACCTTGTACATGCAGATCAGACTCTGGAGAGGGGCCTTTCCCTACAATCCGGAGAGAAGATCCCTCAGGGAGCGATTACTATGAGGAGGATCGTTACTCCGGGGAGTACTACAGCGGAGAGGAATTTTATGAAGATGACAGCATGCTTTCTGGAGACAGGTAATGCAATGGGTGCCCATCCCCAATTGTTATAACCACAGGGCACAATGAGTTTCTTTCTCACCAGAACTTTTGGCTTGGATTTGTACCTACTAGCAAGTGTATGTAAAGGGTGTTTGTCTTAATTATGCATTTGAGCGTATCCCTTATTTTGGGGGATTTTAGACTTACCTGCAGAGGTGTACCTCTTTGTAGACTGTAGATAATTTGTATATATATATGTGTGTTTTACAGAACTACAAAATGTAAAGCTAAACATTTGTAAACATACAGTGTTTAAAAAAATTATCCTCTCTGCATCTTCATTCCATCCAGGAAGTCTTACAATGAATATTATGATAGATATTATACCAGTGACCTTGACTATGAAACACCTAAAGGCTACCATCACCCCTATGGTTACTATGACGATGATGAACAACCAATCTATCATGAGTCTCGTAGGTCTCCAAAGAGGCGTCTGCTTCCTCCTACACCCCAAGGTGAGTGGAGATTTCAGGTTTCAGTGCCAGCAACGGGCCTGCTGTGTGAACTGATGGAAATTAGAAGTGAAAAGGATGATAATTTATCATTCCATGTTTTCTTGAAAGAGGCTGGGGTATTTGTTTCAACAGCATGGTCAGCGTAGATTGTTCTAGACCTCGTCATCTCCTTCTGTGCAGAGTGGTGTTCTTCCTGTTCTTTCATATTCATATATAACTGTGCACAAATCTGATTCTTAGATTCTTGTGATCTTCATTTCGTAAGACTTTCTGTTACTGAGCTCTAACAAGTTTTTTGTTTTCGTTTTTTAACCATAACAGAGGTTTTAGATTATCTGTAAAACTGTAAGGATTGCCTCTCTCCAGAACAAAGTTTCTCTTCCAGGATGAATATATAATGCATTGTAATGAAGCTGCTTTTTCATTATTGTTATATTTTTGTTATAATATCTGAATTACAGTTTAAGGTATTCAGGAACGCAAGAGTTTTCCTTTCATGAAGATTTTAGCATAAAAAGATATTTGTGTGTCTGAGGCACTCTGTTTTTTCAGTGAACAGTAGGGTTTTCCAACATCCCGAAAACTCCTTAGAGATTTTTGGATGGGTTTGGATGGGTTTTCAAGTAAAAGTTTTTATTGTGCCGTTGTTTCCTTTCAAATCTTACTCTGACTTGCTGCAATATAGATACTGTAGTCTCTCACAGGCTCATTACAAATGTGAAAATGTAGGTTTGTCTGAAAGTGCAAAGCCAAGAGTTTCCATACAATATATATAGTTATCTACATGACAAACAAAGGTGGCAATCAATAAGTTGTGTGTACTGATAATGTGTTGAGACTGAGTACAGTGTTTACGACGTATACATGCTAGAGACATTTAAGAGCTAAGGATTGTCTAACCGGAATGAAAACATAGCAAAAAAACCATCTTCGTTTTCTTTTTTTAAACAATCAGCGAATCGAAGACCTTCATTCAATTTTGAGTGTCTGCGAAGACAAAGCAGTCAGGATGATATCCCACTGTCCCCTGCGTTCCACCAGCGCACAGCACTCCCACTCCATCTGATGCAACACCAGGTAGAGATGTTTCTGTGTGTTAGAAGGCAAACCTGTTCTCCTGTGGCTCTTCATCAGAGCTGGCTTAAAGCAAAATGAAAGAGAGGTGGTGCATTCTTAATATAGTGCATTACAAAGTTTTGGAATAGGGGTCACTGTACGGGTCTCAAAATGCCTTTGAAGCATCGTGTTTGGTGATGCTGTGCTTTGTGTTATATCTTCACTGGTACATAGGTGATGGCTGTGGCAGGTCTGGACTCCAACAGGGCTCAGAGGCTCTCGCCAACACGTTCCACGCGCTCCTGGGCCACGCCCCCCGCCACGCCCACCAGCAAGGACCGCTCCCCCTATTACACGCCCCTGATCCGTGTGGACAGGCCCAATGCTAGAGACAATATCAGCAGCAGTCATTCATCAGTGCACAGGAGCTCCTGGTACACCGACGACCCCGATTACTCACACAGGATGTACACACCAGCAAACTTAAAAGTCCCTGCTGAGTTCCGACACAAGTATCATGAAAAGAGAGGGAGTGCGACCAGCTTGGTTGAGGCGGTAAGTGAAATAACGCCAACTTTTGAATGGAAAATTCCAAACGATTCATATAATAAAACAACTGAAATGTAAATCTGTCCGCCTTGTTTAAATATTGCGGAACTGATGGAAACATTATGCATTATTAATTGTGGAAAAAAAGAGCTTGAGAGTAAACCACGACTCCCTCTTTCAGGTATTAATATCGGAAGGACTGGGAAGGTATGCGAAAGACCCAAAGTTTGTATCTGCAACAAAGCACGAGATTGCAGACGCTTGTGACATGACTATAGACGAAATGGAAAGCGCTGCTAGCAATCTTCTCAATGGCAGTGTGAATGGAGCCAATGGAGAGATGTTCCCCATTTTAAGCAGAAGAGATTACGAGCTCCAAGACTTTGCCACTGGCTACAGTGACGAAGAACCAGACTCTGGGAAATACGAGGAGGATTTAGCAGATGAAATGATATGCATTACGACTTTATAGCATTGGCTAAAAGAAAACAGCAACGGCAACAAAAATGCATTTATTGGGTTGTTAACAAAAGAAGTGCCTTTTTTCGTGAAACGGAATATTTAAGGCACTAGCTGGATCAACGGGCAGTGACAGGTCTGAGAGCAGGGAATGTGACAGCTGTTTGAAGCCAGAGAGAGCTTTGCACACAGGTGGTCAGCCTGAGAGTGGGAAGAACAGACATCGTAAAAAAAACACCAAAAGGCTAAGACCTGCACCGAGAAGCAAACTCTGTTTTGCCAAGCAGGGACCTGTTTCCTCCCTAAGGATCAATGCAACCTTGTCCATACCCTTTAAGTCAAGCCTGGGCACAACAACCTAGGGAACAGCTTTCCTACTGGAGCAATGCAATTGCATTGGTAACAGTTAAAGTACGTGCACTCCCAGCAGGATAGGGTATAACCGGTGATGACAATCAGATACCAGATAGTGTCATTACCTCAGTTACTTTATACTGCATCAGCATATCAAGCAAATAAGTTTCCACTGCAAAACAAACATATCCTCCGGAGGAGTGTAAGGTGAATTTTAACTCAATCTTGAATCTAGTTCTCAGTTTCTTCTTTCGAAGCACTGGCATTAGTTTTCCACCTCTAAATAGCACCAGTTGACACATAAATATCACTTTTACTTATTGTATTATCAAACTAGAGATAGTCTGTTTTACATGGCTGTCACTATAAGGCAACATACACTGAAGACAGTTAAGGCATTCAAGACAATGCACTGCAGCCAGGTTAACTTTGAATCTTAGAATAGGTTCTTTAATATTTCATAGTAGATAATACTGTACATGAATTGTAATATAAAAAATACTTTGTAAAGAGATGTTCTATATTTTGTAATTATGTACCGTATTTGACAAACAAAGCAGCAATATGGTTCCTAATTCTTGTTCTTATAAAATAGATTGATGTTATTTTATTAGGAACATAGAGTAATATATAAATATATATAGTATATTTGCCTTTTTTGATCAGATGTATCCTCTTAACTTATTTGCAAAAACAGAAGTTTTACGAATAAGTTTGAAGTCAATGTGAATATTGAAATTTGCACAAGGTATGCAGAAGCCACAGTGTTGTCTGGTAGAAGCACAGTTGCTTCATTAAAATGCTAAAATAATATTCTTGAGCAGTCTCACCTCAAACGTGTGCAGTGCTCACTGGTAAAAATCAAACAAAGGGTGAGAGGTGGTCATGGGGTTATGTCTCTTTTACTTTGGCTACTTTGTATTCACAGTACAGGTTTATTGAAAATAAAGTATATGCTCTTTTTGCATATCTTGGTTGGTTTAACTCTTAAAATGCTTCGTGCATTAATAATGCTGCTTGATTGAAGTGTAACACAGTTTATAGGGTTTGAAATGTTTGATTGAAATACCTTAAAAATGTTGATTTTTCAAAAACAGATTTAATCTTTAAAATGTACAGTTAAGGTTCACTTATAGTTATCTGTATATACTGTACTCATTTAAATGCAATTCAGTGTAACATCTTGCAAGTCAACCTTTTGTATAAATTGTTAATAGCAACCAAAGTGAGTTTTATTTTTGTTAATTTTAATCTTTTTTTTCTAAAAAAAGATCTTGAAGGGAACACTTCTTTTTATTTCAAAGTTCACAAAGTAAAAATTCTGAATTTGGTTGAAAGCTTTAATTTCTTCCTTTTTTCCTGGAGACAATGTGCTCTTTACAGTTCCCTATTATACACAAACCTCCTATAACTTTATTGTACAAGTTATTTGAGATTTACTTTATCCAAGATTTAATATTGTGAAGATTTGCAAGAGACAGCACACAAAGAGACACTTTCTATACTAGTTTGCTGTTTTTCACATCAGATCTTTCAAACCCTGTAAGATGAAGTAAAGAGTGGTAAAGCAATATTACCCACACTCTTTCCATGTTACAATGTTCTAATATACCTCTACAAGAGGTGGGGGAAAACATATCAGTGTTTTAACAGGTTATTTTTAAATGTGGCATTTCTCACTCGTAAGGTATTTTAGCTATAGTTTTCCTACTGTGCATCCCAGTGTAATTTGAAATCAAAAAGAAAAAAAATCAATACCTTTCATTGTCATTTTAAAATGACACATCCTATTTTGAAAGAGATGTTTCCATGTATTAAAAGAAAAGAAGATTTGATTTTTTGTACATTAGAGTATACTGTGCTTTCAGTTAACCAAACATTGTAGTGTTAAAAATGTAGAGTCATAAATGGATGTGCATACAGAAAGGGCTCTTTGAATTGTTCTTCAAAAAATGTGTTCTGGTCTTTTTTTTCTGAAAATCTCTGAGGCTGCACTTTTTATCTTGGAAGGACCTTTTCAAACCCAGGCACATTGTACGTAGCAGTTTCTTGATATAATATGCATTATTTTTAAACACTTCTGTAAATTAACTAAAGACTAGTCCAAGTTACTTTAACCTCAGGGATTCCTGAAAAAAAAATGAAAACAAGAAAAAATGAATTGGTTTTAATCTATACCAATGGTATTTAAATATTAGCACATAGCTGTCTGTCTTTGCACAAGTAAATGTGTAGTACACTTGTTTCTCATTCATTCTTTTATATGACTTTCAAACTTTTGTGTAACAAGGTGAGCTAATTTGTATTTTCCTGTGACTGTATGTTCAGTATAGTGAGATCTATATTTGTAATTTACATGTCACCTTTTGATGCTGGGAGTAAGAAATAAATCCAAGGTGCACTGGTCTTTATTTCTGTAATAAAACCAGTTTGCGGTTTAAAAATAAAACAACAAAAATCTTGAAAAGTAATGTATAACAGTTTACAAACAATTTAATCATTTTTGATCACAGTTGTTTTTTTATTAATGATGTATTTAAATATATGGAAACAAATGTAAATTATGTACAGAAATGTAAGGCAAACTTAAAAGATATGTGGTAATGTATTCTACATGAAAAATTCCTGATACAATCTCTTTAAAGGTTTTATTCAGTAAACATAATTTCTCACAGTAGCAGCTTACATAGTTACCTTCTGTATCTAGGTTTTGTATCAATCAGAATCATTTTTTTGTATTTCTTTTCTTTTACTTATGTCCTGGATCAAGCTTACGAATCAACACTGAAATAATTTTATTTTCTAATGACTACTGAATAAACTACTATGAACAATCAAAGTTCAACATGGTGAATACTTACAGTATATCAGATTGTGTCATGTATTGATACAAGTACTGATCAGGGCAGAATAATACGTATTAGTACAAATGTTAAGGACAAAAATTTTAAAGGACAGGGCAAACATTATTGCGAAGGACAAAGGCAAATAAAACCTGGCTTACGTGAGGTAATTTTTATGTAGAACAAAAGAGAAGATCCTAACAACTAGTAGCACAAATATAAACATATTTGTCTGTTTACAAGATCGTGTTGGAAGTTCAACACACATTTGTTAAAGAATCTGTGTTCTTGTTGTTATATACTTTTAAGATAATGGTTAGTTTAAATCTAGTTAAGAATTGTTCAACCCTTGGTTGTGCAATCGTTCATTTAAAGAATTATAATGCTGCAGTTAGTCTTTATTTATTTCTAACCTTAAGACCCATATCAAATCCATAAAATTATTACAGTTAACAGTACGTCTGAATCTTTAAACAAATGCTTTCCAGTTTAGTGCTAGTAAACAATTCATTAAAGAAATCCTTGGACCTACAGTTGCTTAGGTTAGGTGATCTATAGAATTTAACTACATACACAGTGCGTGATCCAATATCAATTTTTTGTGTTCTGAGCCAATACCTTCCAAGGAACCAAATGACAAATGTGGTTGATAAAATCCATCCATCCATTTCTAACCGCTTTATCGTCTATGAACTGGCTTCATCACTCTGCTCTCCTCCCCACTGAGAGCTGGTGTGTGGGGAGCATTCTGGCGCACTATGGCTGCCGTCGCATCATCCAGGTGGATGTTGCACATTGGTGGTGGTGGAGGGGAGTCCCCATTACCTGTAAAGCGCTTTGAGTGGAGTGTCCAGAAAAGTGCTATATAAGTGTCAGCAATTATTATTATTAATTATTATCCATACAGTGTCGCATGGGAGTTGGAAGACGAGCGATGGGCACAAGGCAGGGGGCTCATAAAGTGATCATTAAAAAATCGGCAGGTCTGATGGTTAATCTTTTGCAGAGGCGTGTTTACCTCTGGGATTCGAGAGTGGGGGGTTTGTATACCGGGACGTCTCCCTCCCTGAGGGGGGGGCGCCCCAGGATGCCGTCGGCTGCTTTTTCGGCGATCATGATGGTGGGAGCGTTGAGGTTCCCGCTGACCATGCTCGGCATGATGGAGGCGTCCACCACCCGGAGCTTCTCCACCCCTATCACCCGGGCCTCGGGGTCCACCACAGCCATGGGGTCCGAGGGCCGCCCCATCTTGCAGGTGCAGGAGGGGTGGTAGGCGCTGTCGGCTTTCTCCCTCACGAAGGCGTCGATCTCCTCGTCCGAGTGGACGTGGCTCCCCGGCTGCAGCTCGCGGCCGCGGAACTCGTCGAAGGCCTTCTGGGCGAAAAGCTCCCTGGAGAGCTTAACGCACTGCCTGAACTCCATCACGTCAACATCTGTGCGAGGCAATGAATACGCCCAAATCAAAACCTTTCCCCTGCTCCACGCCCGTGAACTATAATGGGTTTACAAGATAGCGCTGAAAATTCCACACATTTGTTTTAAGTATTTCTGTTCTTGTAGTCTTATATGCTTTTATCGGATGGTTATATACTTTTATATCAAATAAGAATTGTAAACTGCATTTGTTGTGCCATCGTTCAGTTGAAAAATAATAATAGTGCACACACACACCCGTTAAAAATTCCAGTCTGTTTCTTGAAAAGACTAGTAGTGTTGTCTCAGTGTCCTGGCGAAATTTCCCCATGGCCTTTACGAATCATGGGGTCGAGTGTCCAGAAAAGAGAATAATAATGATCATCATAAGACTATACCTGTGGACAAGTAGTTTGGCTCAATGATAGGGTGATCCTGGGGATTGGCACTCTTGAGTTTTATCCAGCCTCTGCTGGTGCTTCTCATTGGTCCAACGTGAACCTGCAGTTATAGTGATACTGTTATCCTGCAGGAAGACTTCGACAGAAACCGTGTGCTTGAATTCACAGATCTTACCGATGAACATGAACAAAGTGTTTAAAGTTCCACATTATACAATACTACCCTGGTATGGGCAAAAAAATAAGGTTTATTCGACACACTTCAAAGCTATTAAAGAGGAACTGCAAGGCCATTTTCATATTTTAGGGTTAGAAAGAATCGGCATTGATAAGTGCATTTTGAACCGCAATGAAAGTAAAATGTACAGTAAAAGCTCTACAAAATAGCTAACATTTCCAGGTATGCACAGTGCCATATTGTCATCAATGCCTGTGATTCAGAATGAGGCAAGCAAACTTCTGGTGAGGTGAAGTGACCCTGTTACACTGTAAACAAGCAGGCTTGTGAATACAGCTCTTTTAATAGTAATATTGCTCTCGGCTTCAAGACGCTTTTGCGAACAAATACAGTACAACTTGCTTATTAACTTGGCCTGCAGATCGCGTTGGAGCATTTCTGCGATTAAATGTCAACTAAAGCACATCCTGTACTTAATCACTCATACATTGCATTAGTCATCACAGTGACTAGTGAGCAGGAAAGGACGATTTTAAACCACAATTTGTGCGAACTCTGGGTCTCGACCGTGACCAGACGAAGGATTTGCAGCAAAATGGCAACCATACAGTACATTCGCAAAGTTCATGATTTTGTGCTTAATTCCAAATGTGTAAATTTGTACATTTAATTTATTTTGTTATCGAGATTTAATAACTGGTCTGAGAAAATGGGACTGCAGGGCCCCTATAAAAGATAAACCTTATTTGGCATTTAGTTTCACAGGTGACTATTGTCTTAGGGACATCTGGTATGCGCTTTCAGAGGTGGGGCAAGATAAATATCATCTTCATTGTAATTTATGCTCAGGAAGACATCTGATTTTACTTACCAAATGTAGTTCCAGGAAAAATGAATTCACTGTATTGTTCTGCTCAAATATTTCCAGCTTATTTTCAAGATAACTTGGAAGTCTAAGTTTAGCACAGGCCTATTATGAAATCAACAGGTGTTTCCTGGTTTAGAAATATTTACAAAGAAATATTTGAATGGGTTTATTTGGTATTTATATTTCGAAAGAACACCTCGTGTTGTCGCAAGACAACTTATCACTACAAGTTCACATGGTAGGTTAGAGAACTGTTATACTTTCAATGTGAAAGAAAGGAATGCAATATTTTTTTACATACACTGCCTTTCAAAAGTATACACCTCTTTCCAGTGATGAACTGTAAATGATATATACACATTTTTTAAACTGAAATTAATCACAACGTAAAAGGTTTGTCTGTGATTATACTAAACATTTTTATGGTAAAAAGAAGTTAAATGTCAGCATAAAACTGCAATTATCAAACCGTATACATCCACCTTTTTAACTGTGTGTCAGATCAAATCAAATCTCTTACCATTGCCTTTATTTAAAGTTAATTTATTTAATTATTCACTTAACAAACTGGATCTGTACTGGATTGTTAGTACTGAGGAACACATCCCTTTAGTAAAATGAGGAGCTGATGGGTGAATTTGGAATATTGACAGTACCACTGTGAAAAGTATTTGTGCAGTATTTGTGAAAGAGATGACCCCAGTGAAAGAATACAGTGCCCTCCAGAGTTATTGGCACCTTTGGGGCTATGAAAAAATGTCTTTGTTGTTTATCAGCTTGATCTTACACTGAAAATATGAAAGAAATCTAACCTTTCAGTGAGGTAAAATTATTAGAAAAGAAAAAATAATCATTTTTTTCTAATTTCTCCAAGGCGGCATTGTTTTGCACGCTGTCAGTAGAGTTCCGCACACTTGTAGGATCTAGACGAGATGTTGCTTCTTTTCTTTACTCATTCTTTACCGAATGTTAAAACAACACTTGCATGTTGTCAGTGGCTTTCTTGTAATGCACAGCAGCAGCACTGTGAAAATGACCCTTTCTCTCCACTCTCAGATGCAGACCTCTGTAAGTGTACTCACTTGATAGGCTTCTATTTTGGAGCTTATCCTTCCATGATCTATGACTTGTGATGGCAGGAAGTGAAACTGAATGTCTGGGTGGGTCACACCTGGACGACTTCTGATGAAGCCCCCACTCTCTAAGTGGGCAGTAGCACCGTACCCTAGGGAGATGCAATTAACAGGTTTTCTCAGCAGCTAGGAAAGAGGCAGAATGGATTCAGCAGAAAAATATTCCATTGAAGCAGCAGATACTCATCTGTAATGCTTAGATGAAAATACATACGACTGTAGCTTCAACCCTCCCCCTCAAAACAAAGAAAATATCCGATGAATGTTATATTTATGAAACTACATAGGCTGTTGGAGAACATCAAGCTGTCGATCATGCATATCAAGGTTAAGAATTTTGATACTTATGATTTTAACGACCACAGGACAGGGGAAAACACCGTTAAGGAAAAGAAAAATCAAAAAGTATTTGGATGTCTGACAATTTCAGTTAAGCTGGCCAACAACAGTACCTGTGAATTTCAACAGCCATTCCAGACCAATCTTCACCATGTGGACTGGCTTCTGTGCCTTATAGAGAGTTATGGGTTGAGTGCACTCCTGCTGCACGTAAAGTTCAAGGTGATCTTGAAGATTATTTCCAACCCCTAAGGGAAAATGTTGATACAATTCTTTCAACAAAAACTGCGTATTTTGAAATACAGAAAAGATGTCCAGGCTTCCCACACAGATCACAAACACTCTTGCTGAATGAAGCCAAGGCTCCAGCAGTAACACCATGCGGATTGGACAACGAAACAACTGCTGCCAGGAGAAAATGGATCAACTGTCAAACTTAAAAACCCCCGGAAGGGGAGAAGGAGAAGTAGGAGGACAAGAAGAATTGTAACCTGGAAGATGGACCACCACAGGAATGCCCAGTTTTTTTAGGTCATCTGCATTTCCAATTCCAGAGAGCATGAGCAGCTGAGGAGAATTGATAGCCCCTCCGCACAGAATAACTTCCTTGTCTGCATAGGCCTGAACCAGAAGACAAAGCATAAAGACTGCCAAAGTCTGTCTTGGTCTACCGCCAAATACACATGTACGTACAGGAAAAAGATCAAACAGTTTTATGCAGTTTGGCAATCACCGCTTGCTCAAATAATGCCCTGTGCCAACCATGGAGAGGGACTAAAGAATTAATAAAATTTCAATTGTATTGAGTTAATTCATTCAATTCAGTTTATTTTTATATAGCGCCTTTAACAACAAGGTTCCCCCAAGGCGCTTAATAAAGCAAGTGACCATGCATGTTCTGAATGTAAGTTAAGAATCCAGTTAGTGGACACCTGTATCACAGACCTCAACCTGGAACTTATTTCTCTTTATGTACTCCTGCAGCAACTTGAAAAGGATGAATAATATTCTGATATGAATGTTTTTAAAATATGCCATATGTCGTACTACACGGTATATCTGAATGCACTTCTGCAAATGTATTCACAAAGCGTGTTAAATCTGTACATGGAAATATGTAATGTAAGACAAACTAACATTAGTCTAACATTGATTGAAATGTGGTCATCTTGACAACTAAAAATTTGTCGCCAACGTGAATATACAAGAAATAATTACAAGATTTAGAGTAGATTATGTCTTAAAGTGTTCTATGTTGTGTTAACAGAGGTGATAAATTATTACACTGTACTATATGTAGATTAAATAAATTACAGCACTGACACAGACATTACGTCATGACCTAAAAGAACTTCTGAAGAAGGGAGATGAATCAGGACACAATCCTCATTTAACGCAGTTGCTTAGAGATGCCACAGCTTTCAAGATGACCACTGGCATTGTGATTTAAAAATCCAGACGCAGTCTCTAAATTCAGCAACTGAATTTTACAAACCACCCCCCTTATCTGGCCACTATATTATCTTAAACCAAAGGTACACTTCATACAAGTGATATCGTTTTACAAGATAAAACAGTTTGGCAGTCAGTGTTTGGCATCCACAGCAGATATCTGTCGGGACATGTGCAGGAACTGCAACAGTAATTGCTTCTGAGGAATGAAACAGAATCCTTAATGGGTGTGATCAGTGGCAAGACAGCAGCTGTGAGGAATGCATTTCACAAACACAATGAGGCAAATGGCTCATTACATCATTTGTCGACCACATGGGCGCTGCAAAAAGTGTACAGGAAATGGTCTTACCCTCTTCTTCTCTCCCCTCTGTATATATTCCACTCCTACAGCCTTTGTCCCCTCGAACAGCACCTGGGTGGTCAGGCACCTGACCTCAGCCTTTAGGTTCGGTCGTGCCAAGGCTGGGCGCAAGTAGGCACTAGCAGTGCTCCATCTTTGACCTGGGCATGGAATGGTCTCAGTAAGTGCACTTTTTACTCAGTTCAGAACCGCTCAGAATAATTCCAAACAAAAACAGCGTGCTTGTTTACTTTTCATTCGCAACGGGACTGCCTTTTGGCTTGGAACAGAGGCACGCAGAGGTTAGATGATTAGGCACCTGATCACATGGCCACAGAAATCTCCGATCTCCCTGACCCTACAACCAAAAAACGAAATACCTCTGTGGATCGTCATGTCCATCCAGCCAAATCCCTCTTGTTGATAGCCATTCATGTCATCTGTGAAGGGGTAGCCGGCCTGCAGGCCTGCCTCTATGAAAGCGTGGTGCAGTGGGTGGTTTGTTCTGCCCCGAGAGACGTGCAGTGGTCCATGAGCTCCTCTGTACTGGTTGCCCCCAAGCTCGTGGGCCTGGGCCTTCTTGAAATAAGGAAGGCAGTGCTCGTAGTCCCAGCCCGTGGCCCCCTCCCGGTGCCAGTGATTGTAATCTTCCGCGTGGCCCCGGATGTACACCATGGCGTTCAGGGACGAGGAGCCCCCCCAGACTCGGCCCCTCGGCCAGTACATCACCCGGTTGTTCATGCGCGACTGGGGCGCGGTGTGATAGAACCAGTTATACCGATCGTCGCAGAGGTTATACATCAGAGCCGCGGGCATGTGGATCTTCCAGGACAAGCGCGTGCTGTTCAGGAACAAATCGCTTGGGCCGGCCTCCAAAAGGAGCACCGAGTCGGCCTGGCTTTCAGAGAGCCTGTTCGCCAGCACGCACCCCGCCGAGCCGGCTCCCACCACCACATAGCTGAAAGCCTGGCTCTTCCTCCCCACTGCTGAGGTGCTGTAGTTGTGGTATTCCTGCTGTGGCACTGTTGAAAGCACCCTTTGCCACAACCTGGCTCTGTTCATGGCCATGGCACTCCTTGAAATGACAGCGGAATGCATTGCTCTGCAGAAATCCGTCAGACTTTACTCTTCTCCTGGGGGCTACAGTACATTAGATCCGATATGCACCATATACCAGAATCACTTTGTCCCAGTACAGTTAATAATGTTTCTCCAAACAGGCTGGGGGGGCAAAAACAGAATGGAAACAGTCACACTATTGAAAGATATTTTATATAATACAGACCCACCAGTGGGAAATTTCCACACACGAAGAGTTCAAAGTGTAAAATTCCAACAGTTTGCACTACAATCCTATCCGCCCCACAAATTCACGCTATTTGATTTGGGATAACTGGATTTACAGTTTGGAAAAGCGGGCATTGTCTTCTAAAATGCACTGGCACAGAAGGCCATTTATAATATTTGAGTATTCAGCTGATTAATACGGGACGCATGTTCAACGGGTTTGACAAATCTGGTTTTATATAGCGCGGTAATCAATAAAAACCGGTTACAGGTGTGTTAATCAGTAATGCACAAAATGTAAAGGACGTTTTCCTTTGCAATAGTCACAGTTCGAGACGGTTTCTAAACCACGACCCTCTTTTACCCACCCGCACTCCCCCAGTCCCGTTTCTAATGGCGTGATTTCCAGTGGACTCTAACCCACACTGAACTCGTAAATACAATTGAAGGCCTGTTTTCCCACGGACGTACGTGTGGTTGAGCTCAACAAAACTGGGTCCTGCTAGTGATTCGATATAATTTTGTTTTATTTCGAAACTGTTACACCCGGCCACACAACTTACCCGGCAGAATAAACAAGATCGGACTGAAAAATGCCCATGTAAAATTCAGGTAGCCTCGGGGATCGCTATGGGGAAGCTGGCACCGCAGGGCGGAGTTTGTTACAACTTTCCAATGATAGAAAGGAGAGTATTAATAGATCCACTGTGCTCCAGAAGTGGGGGGTAGACCAAGTGGTTGCAGGGAATGTCTAATCACGTCGGACGTGCTGAAGTTTTAAAACCATTCTGCCTGTCGTGGCGCATATTCCTTATTTTTTTGTTTTGTGTCAAACATTCCCCCCTTTCCCATTTTCTGTCTGACCTTGAATTGTCAGACAGAAATCTGAAGTAAAAGAATTTGTGCGACACAGAAGATTTTATTTCGTGACCGTGTATGTCTAGACCACGTTTAATATCGGTGATATTTCTTCATAGTCATGCTTTGAAGTGGTTCTAAAACCAGTGGAAGGTGCTATACTGTAGCTGGGAACAGAAGAGGTTTTCTGCTCTAACTACACACTTGTACACAAAGGGGTTTGTTCTAAGAAAGAATGCCACAAGTCTTCTAAGTTGTCGCGTTATTCTTGTTTAATGCAGATTTTTACAGCGTTTTCCAGTGGTTTTTCACAGTGTATTTTATACTTTATATTTCCCATGTTTAACCTGAAGTACACATTACTAAAGTGTTTTGTTTTTATCAAGGCTTCCCGGAGTAGTTTATCAAGGCGGCTATTATTAATGCAATATTTTACATTTCCAAACCCTTAAATTGGTACAGTAGTAGACGTTAGTTGTCGGTTCACAACTTCATACAAAAAAAAAAATGTATCCTCTGAACTTTGCCAAACAGTTTGTGAAAACCTCTTTATATTTTGTGGCTTACTTGGGGTAGAGGAAAAAGAAAGTGTGACCACTCTGGAGAACACGCGCGTCTTGCTATCAGATATTTAAACTACGAATAATATAACCCCGCAAAAGCAGACTATCTGAGTCACTGTTTCCGGCCGCACATGAAAATATAACCTGCGCTCCCGGAGCGCAATTTTCATAGCAGGTTAGAGCTGAGTAAGAAGATGACAGGAACACTGAAGCATTTAACAATTTATTCATTACTTCAATTGCTATCAGCAGAAGTGACTAGGCTTCCCCAGCAGGTAAGCAGTTTTGATCAATGTTATTGGTTTACTTTGGCTTTTTTTTGTTTGTTATTGAATCATTTGCTGTTTTTATGTTGTTGTTTCTTGTGTGTGTGTGTGTTTTATTATTCTGATCAGGTACTATATATGTTAGCGGACTTATAAAAACAGTTGGACTAACGTTTCAGTTATTTTTCTGAATCTGTTACAGGGCGTGAAATGTGTAGAACAAGACCGTAAGTACCGTACACCGATCAACTGATTTACTTTTATTAAGACATATCCTCTCTAAAACGGTCCTGCCAGGTCTTCTGCTTTAAAATTAAAATTAATTTAAAATTGACTAAACTTCATTCTGCACATGAAGTTGACATTTATAACCTTTTTGTTTCATTTGTATGACATCCCGTCTCTGTACGCAATGATATACAGTATGATTTTGCCTTTCTTAAACGTTAATTGTAAAAAAAAAACTTGAAAATATAATGTTACACTGAGGTTAACTATACAAATTCTGATCAGCAGGAAATATTAAAGACAGTCTCAATGATCAATACGATACTATTGTAACAAATAAGGGTGTGTTTTATAAACGTTAAAGGGTCATAACTGACAATATATTTACAACATAAAACGTCCTCTATGATGAGGAATGATTATAACCATGTGATTTATTGATTTCCTTCATAATTCAATAACAGCGTAATAAACGGGATACAGATTCAAATTCATAATTATTTACAATAACACAAATTGTTTTACGAAATACAAGACCTACACATACCACACTGTTTTTTACACTATACTGTATTAGATCGTTCAGCGTGCAAACACTGCTGAATCAAAACGCACAGTGCGATTCTCAGTTTGAGTGGATCACTTTAAGGTTCTGAATTGGAAAAAATGGGGATGTTAAGATTGCCCTCATAAAAGCTGAACTCTTCCACAAGACATCTAACTCTCACGAGTGGTAATCAAAATACGACCCTTAATGAAGAAGTTGCACCCCAAACAAAACGGGTTCAAAACTGATGGACTGGGCTTCGAGTATTCCTTCAGCTAAAAAAGGTTCAGTCTTTCCCCCCTCTAGTCACTATCAGAGCTTAAATAACTCATTGACCTTGGTTCACCAAAAATAGGAATTTAATGTGTAGTGCAATTGTTCTCCGGAGCGCATTTCTTGTGGTTCCTTCACAACCCCAATTCCAAACTCTTTGTTTTTTTTATTGAAATTGCTCCCTGTCTGCTATTCAAAACCCCTTGGGTACCTCCAGTTAATAGAGGAGGGCTGGTTGTTTGTTTGTCAAGAGCCAACGGCATGTCATATCACCCTATCAGCCAGCAGCCCTATCACCCTGCAACTCACAACTGGCAACCTGCTGGAGCTCAGCAGGTGTGAGCCTGGCTAGTACTTCGATGGGAGACTCCTGGAAAACCTAAGTTTGCTGCTGGAAGAGGTGTTAGTGGGGCCAGTAGGGGGTGCTCACACTATACTGGGTCCTAATGCCCCAGTATAGTGGTGTGGACACTATACTTTAAAAAGGCGCTGCCCTCTGCGTCCTGGCCAAATTTCCCCCCAGCCTTTACCAGTCATGGCCTCCTAATAATCCCCACATATGAACTAACTTCATCACTCTGCTCTCCTCCCCACTGAGAGCTGGTGGGTGGTGAGTGTATTGGTGCAATCTGGCTGCAATCACATCACCCAGGTGGGGTTACACGTTGGTGATGGTGGAGGGGAGCCCCATTACCTGTAAAGCGCTTTGGGTGGAGTGCTGTATAAGTGTGAGGAATTATTAATTATCATTATCCCCTCAACCATGGTAGGTGAGCACACCCCAGCCTAACCAAGCTGACAAGTTTGCTGGACTCTCTTCCATAGACATTGATGAATGTACTATCACGTCTAATACCAGACTATGAGAACTGAGAAATGACTAGAATGTTCAATGAGATTCAATTATATCAGCAGGTTTGCAGCAATGACTGGTATAACGCAAAGAAAATTACGTGTACTCAACAAAACAATGCATTTCTCTGCTCCGTCTGCAATTTTAATGAGAATTTTAATTCATTAAAGATGGCACTCCACCTGCAGAATGGTTAAAGGAACATGCCCTCACCCCCTCTGATCTCCGGGACCTAACTGTCACAGTGTTTCAGAATGAGCATTTACCCAAATCCACAGGGCCATCTTTGAACATCAGCTGGTCCGTGAGTACAGATGGTATGCCACTCTCATGCTTCTGTCTTAGTGATTTTGCTGTTTGATAGAAGTGTTCTTTGTGCCATAACTGAATACAGAAAAGTGGTGCTTTGCAACCCATGACGAACAGCAGCAAGTCTAAGTGGGTGTTCAATAACAGTAATGAGATATCAGCATCAAATAAATCAAGTTAAACTGTGTCCACACCCCTATCAGATAAAGCCACAAAGGGACATAGAAGGATACACAAAGTCAGTCAGTCACAGTGTCCATGTAATGCTTTGACTGTTGGTGGCCTAGTTCTTTGGTTGTTAGGCAGCATTCTGGTTACTAAGTTTCAATCCGAAGTGCCAGACTCTAATCCATTTGTCCTGCGCTGGTGTCATTAGGAATTGTGGGTGTCCTACCCGTATGTTATCATTGATGTGATGATTGTCACTGAACATCAAAGAAGTGTGTTGATGAGGTTTCTGGGACATTTAACGTATGTTACAACAGTTTGTTTGGCTGTCAATATGGGACAATTGTGGTATCCTGTGTTCAGGACAAAGGCTTTGTTGCTTGGCTTACTGTTGTTCCCTTTGTGCTGCAAAGCTTCTGCACATTCCACTTAATACCTTGAGGTTACACTTTGCACATACAGTACTGTAGCACTTCAGGGAAGTTGTGGCACATTGTGCTCAAACACATTTTACTGCAAAAGATGATTGGTTGCTGTACATGCAATACGTGAAACACTAGAATTATTGGGGTGATATGTAATCACTTATTCTTTTGGGACAGTGTGTATTAGCTCATTAGCAGTCATTAACATCCCATAAAGTTTGTAATCAAGCACCATGATGCTTCATCTGTTTTAATTTCTTATGTTTGTGTATAAGGGATGTTTCAATCAGAGGAGAAAATGCCAAAGTTGTAACAATACAACAGCAATAACAAAAAAAAAAGACTGTATATGTGTATTTTTATTTTTCAGGAAGCCTTCAGTTTCTTAAAGCAACTATCATCAATATAAATGGGAAACAATTTAGATGTAATTATTTACATCCTTTTAATGAATGTTCCTCTCAAGATCAGGTATTGACCAACTATTTTTAAATGCTTTTATATGCAGTTCTTGAGTAGGCATCGGGGTTTCTTTCATACTTTAGAACAGAGTATTGGCATAGCAAGCCCCACTGAGCAGATATAGTGTAGCGACTGGTCAGGCAAGCCCTATCCTACTGGGTGTAGTAAGTATGAAGTATCCTTTAGTCATTCCTGACAGCTGGCAGGATCTGGTTTATTCAATCTAATAAAGTTAAAATGTTTAGATTCATATACTCCTTCCTGAATTGAGAATTGTGTTAAAATAAGATGTTTAGATAGCAGAAAACCCACACACTTTTAGAAATATACTATATATTGCAGTATTTTTCTTAGAGGTTCCACTCTGGAAACTGCAAAGGATGAGGCTTTTTATTTGTACTTTTGGAATGAAAAAAGAGAAAGAGAAATGCCTGACTTTTGTAGAATATGCATCAATAGAATTAAAGGGGAATATATTTAAAGCAAAATGATGTTTTTCTCTCTTTACAGTGGTGGTTCCACTTCACTGATTACATTGCTAAGCCTGAAAGCGAATATTTGGTATCTGCTCTTAACATTCCTCCACCAAACATTAAAGGAGAAGAACCTAAAAAACACAGAAGAATTAAAACACCAAGTAGGTTTTATTATTAATGAACTATGTACTGTACAGCTATGCAGACTTACTTATGCAGACTATAGTGCAAAAAATGTCTTAAACTATCTAGGAAGAGTTGATACAAAATCATTTTGGAAACACTGCGGTACAGGCAAGACATGTTGGCAGGGAAAGAAAATAGTTTGTTCTTTGCTGTAATCCTTAGGGATGCACCGATGTCTCTCTGTCCTTTTCCAGATGAGTCCCTCTTTTGTAATATACTACTGACATTGAAGTCTAAGGGAGATGGCAGGCTTGTGTGTTCACTTTTTAAGAAGTTAAACTGGAGTGCGTGTTACCTATATAAAAAGTAAATGTGTTTTCTGGATATCCAATTATTATAATGTATATGAAGTGTAGTCTTTTCCACAATTTAAGCTATAGTTCAACTACTGTATATAAAGTACTATATGCATGATTTAGCAGGCAATATGCAATTCCCTCCCTAGCTGTACGGTTTTCCTTCTGCATAAGGAAGATAACTTTGGCTGCTGTCACATTTTAGAGACAACATTTCTGAACAGGTGGCGACTCACTGTTCAGGGGTGCATATTAGTGATCCAGGGATCAGAGTGAAAAGCCATCGGTTTTGTCCCCTGTCACTGTTTAGGTATTCTAAAATATCACAACAATAAGAAAAAAAAACTTTCAGAGAAATCACCATCATTTTTAAAAAAAGGTTCAGGGATGTACATTTGGAACTGAAGATAGGTGAAAAATATTGCAGCGTCTCTGCACACGGTTTTCAAAGTCTTTTGTTTGTTACATAATATGTAGCAATTGGCCAGAAATAAGGCACACAAACTGTATATTTCCTTAGACATTCCAAAGTGTAAAGTATAAGGTAGAAATCAATGCAGTTTTCCATTAAAGGTTTTCACTGCTGCCTATATCTTGTACCTCTCAGGCTGCAATGATGAAAGAATGAAACACCACAGATATTGTGTTGAGAGAGGTAAGGTTTTGTTACTGAATCTTTTTATTTCACTACATTGTTGTAATTGCTGATCAAGTACAACTTTATTGTAGATCATTGGGAATGTACTTCTGTTATACGTTACTGTTAAAGTTTGGTAGCTTGTTCTGTAAAGCAGACAAGATTAATATTAGGTATATGAACAAATCATATTATGAATATAGGTAATTTAAAAGTATAATTATCAGCACTATATATAGCATTGTAATTGGGTTTGTGCTTATAGGATCCACGTGGGAACCAGATATTCATGCCATCATAAGATATGGTCAAATTGAGATGTCCTTTATACCCAGTAGACTTTCCAAAACATACTCCATTGCTTCACTTAACTGCAAAGACTGTTTGGAAAATGTCCCATATTGCTGTTTACTTATTGATGAATATGATATTTCTGTGGTAAGTAATTATGTTTTTTAAATAAAGCAACCCATATCTAATTTTACAAAGCTAAATACTGTGCAAATTTAATAACAAATAATGTGTTGTTGATATTACTGCAAATACATACCAGGTAAATGCTTACAATTTAGTTCAAGTACAGTATGTAACTGCGTAGGATGCAAAGGAACAAGTAAAGGTTTATTCCATGCTGAACAGAGAAGAAACACGTTTCAGCTGTGGAGCCTTCTTGGGGCAGCTTGTAATTTATAATGCTTATAGTTAAATTGTCTTGTGCAAATACACCCTTGTTCTGCACAATTACATTGTGGTTAGTAGTGTTTCATGTTTTAATGATGTGTATATCATTCATGCAGGAGAATGATTCCAGAATATCTACAAGAATAACTGCAAGTGAAGATTGTAAATCCATGCTCATTGAGGTAAAAAAAAAAGCTTTGAGGAAAATACTGAATTTCGGCTGGTCTATGACAATAATAGGGCCCTGCAATCCTATAGCTCTTTTCATCCCAAAAGATCCCAAAGGGCTTCACATTCTGTACAGAAGGGGACCCGCGTGGGCAAAGACTGCCAGCAACTCTGTGCCAGAAGCCCCTCTACACAGTGAGGTGGAGAAATTAGAAATTACCTAACCAACTGAATTAAGGGAGGATTGTAGAGAGGTCATTTATCCACTCCTACTCTTGCAAGCTGTGCCATGGGACTTTTCATGATCAGGTAGCCAGGACCTCAGTCTCAATTTCTCAGACCGGTTATTAAATCTCAGTAGCAAAATAATTGATTGACAGTATTGAAAAATTTGATTAAGTTTTGAATGAAGCACAAAATGTGAACTTGGTATAACGTGAAAGTACTATGTAGTTGCCATGTTGCTGGAAACCGCTGGTCTCACGACCAGTGAGAGTTTGCCCTTCCTGCTCACTAGTCCCTGTTCAGTACATTTTAAATAATAATATGCTCTGCTTTGTTTTTCAGATAATTCCATATTTTGATGGGTGTAAAAGTGATTGTAGAAGACTGTATGAAAAGGTGGACTGCAGCCAAATAGGTATCTCTTCATTGATTGCTCTTATGAGAATGTTTAACTACAGTATAGTAATATCTTTGTTGAAAAGGAGTTGTTCTTATATCTCATTTAAATCCTTTGACCTTTTAAAGTTGTTATTTTTAACTAATAATTTAAAATGTATTTTAATAATTCAAAATTTACAAATTTACAAAAAAGTAACTAAATTTATGTATTTTATTCTCTTATTTTTAAGAAGAAACCACTCCTATGCCTGTAAAGATATCTGATATTGGTAAGGCGACAATATGCATTAGTTCAATGTTGGGTGTGGGCAGTGATAGTAATGCATTTACAGTAACTATTTAAGCAAATTAGTAAGTACTTGAGATAAACAGATTGCTGAACTGGGTCTGGTGCCTTGGCTGGCAAAGCAAAAGGAGACTGCCGACAAGATCATAGTCATATGTACAAACACAGTGAGCAGCCACTGGCCCAGCTCGAACCCAGATCTGAGTAACCATGCTGTTCCGGCTTCTGTAGATGACCTTTTCACCCTCACTCTCAATATGCTGATCAGTGGGATAAAGCACACAGACCTCAGACAGTACTTGTTATTTCACTTAAATCCTTTGACCTTTTGAAGTTGTTATTTTTAACTAATAATTTAAAATGTATTTAAATAATTCATAATTGGGATGAAGCACACAGACCTCAGACAGTACTTGTTATCTCATTTAAATCCTTTGACCTTTTGAAGTTGTTATTTTTAACTAATAATTTAAAATGTATTTAAATAATTCAAAATTTACAAATTTACAAAAAAGTAACTAAATTTATGTATTTTATTCTCTTATTTTTAAGAAGAAACCACTCCTAAGCCTGATATTGGTAAGGCGACAATATGCATTAGTTCAATGTTGGGTGTGGGCAGTGATAGTAATGCATTTACAGTAACTATTTAAGCAAATTAGTAAGTACTTGAGATAAACTTGTCATCCTCTATAACATGTTCCAAAGAATGATAGAATTACATCCCTCCAAGAAACATTTTAAATCACAAAGAGAGACAGGGACACAATCCAAGACAAATCAAAAGTTGGTTTTCACACAATATTTATTTAAGACTTTCATTTCATTTTGTAAGCCAGAAAAACAGGTACCAAACAAAGAGAAAAATATGACATTTCAGACACAAGTTTATGTTTTCTGTTTGTCTGACTAAAAAAAACATCATATCTTTTAGAATATAATCTCCTATGACAGATTTTTTTCATTTTTTATTGAAGGACATGTTCTTTCAGTTTTCATCCCAGCTATGCTGGAATCTTGATGTTCAGTGTGAATTAATTTTTTGTGAAGGAATCTGCTTTCTTTCGGATTGTATCTGCTGAACAAAAACTGCAGTTAAGACTTGGAATTAAGTCTACTGGAGGAAGGACAAAAATAGTTGGGAATGTTAACCTACTGTAAATACTGAGTTTATGTGTTAAATGAATCAGCTATTAATGTAACTGTTTTTTTTTCTTTCAGGAAATATATATATCACTGTGATTATCATCAGTATTGGACTTTTTGCAGTTCTAGTCTCTGGGATTTACATATGGTGTAAGTTATTAATGACTGTATAACACATGAAAAGCATATGCATTTTAGTAATAGATCAAGAGAAAGGTCTATAATCATAATGCCTCATACAATTTTAATTGTTAAATCCTGTTAAATGCTTGCATCATTAGTAGATGCACTTCAGTATTTTTAATAATTTGAACTGAAAAAGGAAAAAGTTCAACGGAACACTGTAGGTATTGCTTATCCACACTTTCTTTGTCTAATGTTGACATGCCTTTTTATTTTTTTCTTTAGATAGGCACAGCAGATCCGGTAGAAGTTTTGACTCGAGCACTGCAACAGTTACAGTACTCATTGTGTATCCTCCAGAGAACCACATTTTTCAGAAAGCTGTAGTGAGTTTTGCTGAATTCCTTCAATTGCATTGCAAATGCAGAGTCAGCATCGATGCCTGGCAGGGGCAGAAGATTGCTGAACTGGGTCTGGTGCCTTGGCTGGCAAAGCAAAAGGAGACTGTCGACAAGATCGTAGTCATATGTACAAACACAGTGAGCAGCCACTGGCCCAGCTCGAACCCAGATCTGAGTAACCATGCTGTTCCGGCTTCTGTAGATGACCTTTTCACCCTCACTCTCAATATGCTGATCAGTGGGATGAAGCACACAGACCTCAGACAGTACTTGATTGTATGTTTTGATAACGATTTCAGCAAGAAGCACCTCCCTGCTGTTTTAAAGCCCTGCCAATTGTATCGTCTCATGAAAGACCTAGAATCTTTTTGTGCAAACCTTCATGGTACATCTCCAAAAAGAACCTGCTGTCAGATGGGCCCTGGCAGGTCTCCTTACACCAAAGAAATGACCACTAAATTGAAAGACGCAATATACGAGTTTCAAAAATGGGAGGCTTCTCAAATAAATTTTAAATCTCAAAGAATCCCGTTGATTAAAATTACAACTGACTTTTGAAAAAAATGCAACAAATCTGTTAAGCCGGTCCACAAAAAGCAGCAAAGACTCAGAAATATCTGACTCTTATAACGACAGAATTGGAAACCACTTGTGTACTTTCAGTTAGGGTGGTGCTCTTTCTACGCATTACGAAGATTTTAAAAGATATTTTCTCTACATCAGTGAATATTTCCAAGCTAACTTGGTAACTAGCTGTTCAATTTAAAAAAGTGTACTTTAATTGCTTTTAATTTGACTTATAGCTCTAATGTCTTTAGGTGGTATTAAATACATAAAGAAATGTGCTAGACAAATCAAAATGTGATCAATAAATGTACCTTATGAAACCTGGAAATATCTGGCAGCTTTAACAGATGGTGATGTGCCTTGATGACTGTCAGTTTATAACCCCGGAATAAACTGTCATTGTGCAATAATGCTCGATACAAAGTTCATGATACAGTATGTATGTGCTTAGGATCATTATATTTATGTTCAACAACAGAATCCATTGACATTGAGACCTGAAGGAATTGAAAGCAGATTGCTTGCTTGCTTGCTCTCAAATATTTAGATCGATGAGTTGCAAAAGATCTGATTTGCAATATACATCTATGAACTGCCGCCGTTTCAGAGTTTAAAGTTATTAGTCATTAAACTAATAGTAGTGAATTAAATTTCTTTTACAATCCCTTTTACAGCCAACAGCTGTAAAGTACACTATAGCACTGTGCACAGACAGGATTTAATGTGTGCATGATTGAAAGTATTTAAACAGCCACCTTATGTGCATCTACAGATGTGATCTTGAGGTTGCAGGCTGACATAATTTTGATCTTTGCAGAAACTAGATTAAGAGTTTTATAGTTTACCATCTACAAACGTTTTTCTGGATTTTCTTAACATTGGTTCATTGATATATTTTATTAATCAAATTATGTGCAGCAATGAGGAATTTCAATGATTTGTGAAGATGATTCCTTGCAACTTAAAAGTTAAAGGTATAACTGGCTCATTCATTCAAGCAATGCATTAAGATTATTATATGCTGATTTTATGTCTGTTTTTTTTAATACGTAAAAAAGATTAAACAAATGTTTATATATTTTTTAAATAAATGTTGACAAATATTCCTAAAAATGTAACTAAATCATTTTTCACTGTGTGTGTTGGCAACTGTGGCTGCTGGTAAACATAAGTATTTGCCCCTTTTGTAACCCACTTCAGTGCAAGAAAGCAAAGCCTATCTTCGGTCAACCACAAATCAGCAGGCCTTTTAATTACTTCTAACGGCCAGCAGCCATATCACCCTGCAACGCACAGCTGGCAGCCCACTCAAGCTCAGCAGGTGTGAGCCTGGTCAGTACCTGGATGGGTAACCTCCTGGATGGGGAAAAACCAAGGCTGCTGCTGGAAGAGGTGTTAGAGGGGCCAGCAGGGGGCGCTCACCCTGCGGTCTGTGTGAGTTCGTATGCCCCAGTATTGGAAAGGGGACACTATACTGTAAAAAGGTGCCATCCTTCGGATTGTCATTAAAATTCCCAGGGTGTTTTCTCGAAAAGAGTAGGGGTGTTACCCCTGCATCCTAGCCAAATTTCCCTGGTGGCCTTTACCAGTCACGGCCTCCTAATAGTCCCCCTCCCTGAACTGGCTTCATCACTGTTCTCCTCCCCACTGAGAGCTGGTGTGTGGTGAGAGTACTGGCTATGCACTATGGCTGCACACTGGTGGTGGTGGAGGGGAGTCCCCATTACCTATAAAGCAGTTTGAGTAGAGTGTCCAGAAAAACATTATAGAAGTGTAAGGAACTCATATTATTAATAGCAATTTACAAAGATTTTGAACTTGTGAGTTGTGAGCATCGATTTTGTAACTTAATTGATGCACAACAGGGTTCCTTGAGAGCTACAGGGTGGTGGTATTCTCATTTCAAATGATCACTGAACTACTAAAAAAAAAAACAATCACCCATTTTACTCATCAAAATTAAATAGTATAAAGAGGTGAGAAACTGATGAGTCAAGCATAATTTAAGCTTCCTTGCCGAGGAAGGATGTGCCAGTCATTCAGTCTCCACCAGCTCCGCTTGCAGTGTCAAAAGGTGAACAGCTCAATGGAATGCTGCCCAGATCCAGCTGGAATAAAACTGAAAGCTACTAACGTGAAAAACTGGTACAGGGCTAGTGGTAATTTTGATTACT
The DNA here is from genome assembly GCF_040954835.1 of Lepisosteus oculatus. NCBI lineage: Eukaryota > Metazoa > Chordata > Actinopteri > Semionotiformes > Lepisosteidae > Lepisosteus > Lepisosteus oculatus. The sequence goes on from NC_090699.1 coordinate 63,651,060, forward strand.
TGTGATTTTGCAAGAGCAGAGAACAGTAGTTCAGTTGGATTTATTAACACCCCAGCAGAAACAGGGATACTCTAGGTTTGATACATCAAGTGCAAAATCTGTTGTACCGAGCTTACAAATCACCAATCGGTTAAGGAACTTGTGCCAGAATTCTTCAATAGACTAGATTTATAGGCCCGCAAGTGGGTCTTTCCCGACAAGAGTTCAAGTAAAATCACTTTTAATTAGATTTTTCAACATTTATGTGCACGTACAGACGTGAACTTGAGTCTCCAGGCCAACACGGGTGTCTTTTGCAAAATCTAAATTGTATAACTGTTTTTTTATAGTTTATTGTTTACACACACTTTTGCGGATTTTCATTTCAGAATAGAACTGAAGTAATGTTGCTCCTTGGAAAGATTTAAAAAAACTGGCACATCTTCATTTACTGTACTATGATTGTTGCCGTTCTCCACATATCCTTTCGGTACCACAGAGGACGATGACTGACATGGTTTTCCATGCTTTAAAAAGTCCCGTTCAATATTTAATATCAAAGGGATGCAAGAGAAAATGTATTTTCCATATTCATTTCTTTATCAAAGATAAGACCTACCCCTAACGTAAAAGGACTCATTTTGTTCTATTTGATCATTTATATTCTAACCACTAGACCACTCATAAACTCATAAATTTTACTCATAAATCCTTTATTTGCTCAATTTTAGAGAAATTATTTTTTTCAGGTTTTGCTTTTATTTTAAAATTGAACAGCTGCATAACTGTGTTCATGAGCCACAATTTGTTTTCAATGTATTACTAATTACATTTTGCCAATTATAAAATCTCTCGCATAGCAACCATCATGGAAAAAAAACTGTTACTGGTGAATTATGACAGCTCAAGAGGTCCTTCTTATTGGGCCAAAATGTCAAAACAGATTGTAATCACCTTTCCTGTCTCTAATTAGATATGACCTATATTTCTGATCTTGCGTTAAATCTTTTCTGTACATCGATATACCACATCCTTACAATCTGGAAAAAATAATGACTGAAAACTACTTTATCTGATCAGACAAATCAGTATTACTGAATCCTGTGAGGTCAAGTAAGACACAGGTAGAGAAAACACTTTTAACCGTTTACTCAATTCAAGTTAACTGTCTCTTTCCACTACGTAAAAGGGAAGCTAGAATTTAACCATGAGAGAGCTTGCTTGTGTCAAGACAATGGTTTAATCGCATATGAATTAATATACGAATATAATATATGACTTCTAAACTCATTGGCACTGCATTTACAACATGCTCCAACAGACACAAGGAGGAGATTTTGAGTCCCACACGTCACACTTGGCTTCCATCTTTGACAGAAATAAAGATAAAGATAAAGATATTGCAAATATTGTGAATATATGGGGCCTGAATGGCACAACCGTTCAAGGCACACACCTGTGTGCTGTATGTCACTAGCCCACTGTGACTGGGATGCAAGCCCAGTAGTGGCGCACTATTGGCTGAGCGCCATCGAGGGTGGTGTAGAATTAGTTGACCAAGACTGTCGGCGGCCCCCCCGGCCCCCCCAGGATGCTCCAGACTCACGGTGTTGTCTACATGCCCGTCCTCTGATCAGCGCTCACCCTCCAGTACAGAGCTGAGCTGCCTGGGACACGTTAAAAGACGAGTGGTTCAAAGGCGGCCGGGTTAGAGAGGTCTGCCTACACTTCCTCTTTCTCCCACATTTTCTTTTTTAAAAGCAGCGGACAAACAAGAAGTTCACTTTCTGTCGGGTCAGCCATAATGTGTAAAAGCCAAATGCAGGGAAAAACAGACTGATATTATTATACACATTTTTTTGTGGAAGAAAGAACAGAAAGTCCAGAAAGCTTTTTCATCAAAAAAAGCGAGTCCTTCGCAGTTTCCAGTTGGTTCACTTAACGCGTTGGCCAAACACACAGTGTAAATTCGGCTCACAGGCGGCAGATAACTGAAACGATTCCCATAGGTGCCACCTCCGAAGAAAAGTTTTCTCGTTTCGTCGGTGTGAAGTCCGCCAAGCGTTCTTAAGGCGGTGCGCTCACCAGACAAATGCCGCTCTCTCTCTCAGGATCCTCATGCCAAAACGCTGCCACTCCTGCTGGTAGACCCACAGCTCCTGGGTGGTGTCCAGGCACGCCAGAACCGCACCGCCTTTCCAGGCGATCAACCGGGGATCCATGTCCTTGAGGCAAGGCCAGGACAATTACAACCTAAATGTCCGTCAACCCTCTTTGCAAGATGCGAATGGGAAAGTCCCATGGCTGCAGGAATTTTCTAATATATGGTACGTGTTTCCCCCCTCCGCTGTAGTCAGATTCATGAACCAACACATTACATTATTCATTAGTCATGTAAACTAGGTTCCCCCCCCCCCAAAGTGAAAGCACTGGAACTTACACTGCCTTAACTAATTTTACAATGTACCGAACAGACCGTCTTTACCAATCCACGACGTTTTAAACGCCCTTCAAAATAAACCCTACGAAAGCGACTGCAAAAGTCACTCGGAACACATTTCCCCCGGCTGCAAGGCGCCACTTTCTCCAGCGCCACGCGCGGAGCTGCCTTACCTTAGGCCTCGTGATGACCTCGACGTTTTCCACGACCCTCCGGAAGGACGGCGGCATCTTGTTCAGAATGCGGTGCTGAAGAAACTCCTGGGCCCTGTGGAACATCAGGCCCCCGCCAACTACGAGGATGGAGCTGTACATTTTTTTCTTCGTCTCGTCCGAAGCTTCAAATGGGTCAAAGCGGGAGGATGTTAAAGACCGCACTGCCACGGAGTTGTGCAAAACAGCTGGACAATTGCAAACGGAAATGGACAGTAGCCGTGCTCAAATCAGTTAGCTACCAACCACAAAAGAGGCTGGATGGGCAGAGTGATTGACTCTAGTTCATAACGATTGTTTCTTATGTTCTTACATTCCACACCGTTTCCATACTCAGTTAAGGCAAGCGTGCCAGATGCTTCCCTTCGGCAAGCTGGAATTCTGGTTGAAAACCCCAGCAGGGATCAATTTAAAGCACTCTCATTTGACGGCAGCCTGATGCAAAATATAGCTATCTTGCAGGAAGGACATTTTTAAGAACCCAGAACTAGAGAGCACAAATGGAAGCTAGATGATAGTGCATTTAAAACCAGGAACGAGAGACAGTGTGTTGTGGGACAGTGGAACAAGCTGCCCAACCATGCTGCTGAAGCCGATACCCAGGCTCCTTTCAAGAAACGGCTGGATGAGATTTTTCAGGTCAATTATCTACTAACTACCACACGGCCAGGTGGGCTGAACGGCCTTCTCCCATTTGAGCCTGTTCCTATATTCTTCACCCCCCTTCTACCGCTGCTCACAGTATTAAAAACGTACTTACCGCAGCAGTCGATGCTGTGCAGAATGGCTTTGTCTAGGCCCAGCGCTTTGCCTTCGAACTGGCTTATGGCAGTCTTCCTGGACATGAGAGCTGTGGGTGGCTCGTCCACGTCCGCGCCCGTCATCAGGCAGTCGCTCTGGGAGTGGCCCAGGTCTATGTCCTGAGGGTGGCTCCGGTCCGCCGCCTCAGGGTTCTGGCTGCCTGGTTCGCCGTCGAAACCAGAGGGCTTAGGGGGGGCCTTCCTCTCTGCTGTAGCTTTTGCAGACTGCTTGCACGAACACAGAAAAAAGGCACATAGAGGTGATTATCCATGTACCTGAAGGATGTTAATGAAATGTCTTTCTTAGAGGATGTACTCATCTCACATTCTGCCTACAGGTCACATCTTAAACTCCCGTGTCTCATAAACCCAACAAACAACAAGGAAGAATGACAAATGCAAGCAGCTATAGCAGATTTATTATTACATTATAACTGGGTTTATTTGTGCAGTCTTAATATCTGCTTGCAGTCCTGAGACACCCCAACCTGGAACTGTAAAACGGGTTCTGGGATTAAAATTAGCTCATGATTGCCAGTACTGTGCAGATGCCACCCCTGTCAAGGAGGGACAAGGGAACAGGCGCACCTGGTCCTGCTTGCTCTGCGTTCCCAGCAGGTAGTGCTCATCGTAGGGGTCCTCTGGGTTCCCCTGCGAGCGCTGCTGGAGAGACGTCATCTTCTGCCCCACAATTCCAAACGTAGCTGGATAGAAAATTGCCATCGGAGCCTGAACTCCAAATTCAGATCAGAACAAGAAATCTGTCAGTCTTCTGCAAGAACAGGCTTTCTTGTTCCACAAATGAGAATCCCCCTCACTCCCAAAAAGGTAAAACTAAACTCTGAGCTCTCCTTATTTGAACGCACAATTAAAGACAGAAGTTTCCAACAGACTGCAAATGGCATCTCAGATAAGAAACAGACATTTTCGTATCTGAACAAGGCTTATTCAAGAACAGAAGAGACTACAACAGCAAACTACAGATAACAAACCATGCAGGTAAAATTAGCAAGGACTGAGCTTTTTTTCTCATCATCTGTCTTGTATTCAGGTTCCACCCTAAGGGATCATTATCACTGTACCGGCAAATGGAAGATTTAGACATTCAGCCACATGAAAGCCTAAAACAAACAGTACAACCTACACTAACTCTCAAGTCTCAAGCTTTGCAAAGAATCAAGAGAAAGGGAATAGGGAGGTTTGTACCTGCAGCTTCTCATCTCCTAAACGGAACTGGTAAAGCAGAGCAGGAGAATCAGGGTTTCTGATGCGAAACTCGTGGTCCTGAAGTCCCGAAATATCCTGATGCAAAATAAATTTTCTTTAGAGCTCATCTGGTCTGTGGGTGCATTTCAAAAACATACACAAAGTCCACCAGCATTTGCCTTGAGTTTCTGACACAAGTAGAACAGAAAGGCACTATGCAGTTTTATGCTCCTGGAAATCCCAGAATGCACCTGGTTTGCTCTGTACCTGGTCAAGATGACAGAAGGTCTCTTTCAGTTGCTGAAGGAGCAGGCAGTCCAGCCTATTGGACAGCTGGCACTCTCTGTAGGGAAAACCAGCCCTCTGCAGCAGCCAGAAAAAGCATCTTGTCACATCGGAGCCTCCATATGCCAAGCACAATCTACAATGCAGACCATATATATTTATTACTTAACTTTAACAGGGGTTAAAGGATGTTTTACAACGCACAGCTGTGGCTCCATCATCTTCAAAACATATTTAACCAAACTTCTAACTGAAGTTATACAATGACCACAGAAAGTCTTTAAATACTTTTTTGCTTCTATACAAGCCAAGAATAGGTCTATTATTCTGAAAGGCTGAATAAAAAAAAAAAGATTAAATGTGACCTTTGAACAATACTTACTAAATAAAAACCACAGGCACACGTCAAGGCATTTGTTTTGTTTTTTTACTGTTACATGGGACAGAGTGCAAGCACGGAATGTGACCTTTGTTATCACTGTAATCTTGCTACCCAGCAAAAACAGCAGCAATCAGTAACAGACAGTGTCTGCGCCGTGTCCTACACCCCGAGAAGAACTGCCAGAGCAGAACACTTCAGTCTAGGGTTTTCCAGAAGATGAAGCTATAATCAATCTTTGTGCTCCCCCAACCCTCAGTGCTGGTAGAGCAGCTCGGGCAGTGGGTGGTGAGCACACCCACAAAGCATGGGTTTGCCTTTGGATCTGCGGCCGGTGCAGAGCTTATGAGGCTCTCCCCCCGTGCTCTGGTGTCCTAACCCACATTTAGACAGAAACAGAGAGAGGAGTTTCTGTGCCATGAGTACACGTACAATGAGATTCTTATCCACGCCGTTCTCTCTGGACATGCACAGTACAGTAGAAACAGCGCAACAGTTAATGCCACACAATGTAGACAGTCCATTACAAAACAGTACATAATAGTGACAGTATGTACAGACAATAGACAAACAGAGCAAAGGATCATTAGACTTTTGTCCACGACAAAGGTGACTGGACTCTTTTAACTCCTGACTTGCCCACGGGTCTTACTACGGGACTGATGGATGTCGACCACTCTCCAACATACCTGGAACTGCGATGGGAAATGCCATCTTCCACACAGCACACGCTGGTCTTCTGGTCTCCCACATCCACCACACAGGCACTGCTCAAGCCACTGCCGAAGGTGGCGCACACAGACTCTTGATGGACTACAGTAGCTGCGAGTTAAAAACAAAAGGGAACACACACCTGCGATTCGTCTCCATCTCCTGCAACATGTCTGCTTCAACTGGCACGAGGCGGGAGAGCATCTTCATTAAATCATTTTTTACAACCTAAATCTTTCACGACAAGTTTCTGTTATTAAACCCTTCAGTAAAGAGCAAAGATGCATGATTAAACCGCACTACCAGATCATTTATTAGGTGCACACCTACACATTTGTAGTGTGTTTAATTTTATCATCTGCACAAAAATCCACAAGCAAAGTTGAGCCTCTTGCCCCATTGCCATTTACTGTGCAACCCGATGGTCATATTTCGGATTGCCCAGATTAAGCACTGCCTCCCTGCGAAGGATTTGTACGTGATACAAAATTCAATTTTCACGTGATTTCTGCTCATATTTTTTAAGTAGCAATAAACCTCAGGTTTATCTCATTTTACCTGAGAAGCCCATTTTCATTAGAAGCATGTTAACCAGCTCCTTCACGTGCTGTCGATTGTAGATGTCTGGAATTAACAAGATGCACCTGTAATACTGAAAGTCAACAAACACTGGTCCGTGAGAGGGATAGTCAGTATTCACAAAGAACAAACAGACACACTCTATGTTCTAAATATTATCAACAAAATAACGCCAACAAGTAAATTCAATAAGAAATAAAACATAAGAACATGGCCTTGCATTTTAAATAAACACCACGTAGCCCAGTGACATCCTGATCCTAGACGGCCAAAATCCACCTGAAATTACAAGTAAACTAAAACCCTCAATGACTAAAGACCAATACTGGTATTATAGACCAATGAAGTGAACAACTGATGAATAAAATGATTAAAAAAAGTCATCCGGGGCCAGGGTGGAATGAAAACCAGGAAACACAGTGGCCCACCAGGACCAGGAGTCAATGTCAGTGGTTTAACCCAGACCCAACCAACACCCACAAGAACTGAAACTTCACATGCAGACCACAGACTAGGGAGAAAGACTTCCTGTGTGACACTGCCATTTCCTTTACGCTCCTTCTGTACGTCTCAGATGTCAGAGTCTGTTCCACTCTGGTGCGAAAAAGTGACTCAGCTAGTATTGTGTAGCAGAAAGCCCTCAAAAAAAAAAACTTTCCGAAGTGAGGTTTTTCCATTTAGAGTGTGGGCTGGACAGGATTTCTATATCCAAAACACAGCCCACACCCCAACACGGGAGTGAGGCAGAGCCAAACACTAGAGCCGTCGTCCTCTGAGGTACCTTCAGGTCCTTGAGTGGAATTTCCAGAAACTTCTGGATGGCATGAGACCAGATGGTCTCCAGGTCTGCTAAAACAGCAGTGAGCGATCCACTGGGCCCGCTGTGAACGTTCAGCTGCCCTCTGCAGACTGGCCAGTGGATGTTATAACAGTCCGTGGGGTTTACGTACAGAGCCTGCCAGAAGGGGGAAAAAAAAGGAAATGCGTTTAGGAAATGAAACGGCAACTTATTGGATAGTTAACTTGGCTCCTCTGCCAGACGTAGCTTTACACAGTTTCTTCTCATGTCGTCACACACTTCTGAGGCTGCAGAGTCTTGCACCCGGCTCTCAGCTGGGTACGTTTTAAAACTGCTCCCGCAGCTCACTTCACATGGACAGGGGAGACAGACACAGGAACGGCTTCAGGATAAAAAGTAGTTCAAGTAGGGAGCTGCGTCAGCATCAGCAGCTACCTGAACTACTTCTCCTTATATGGTTGCTAGGCTTTTTAACCAAACTGTCTACATACACATATGTGTAAATTCTTTAAAGATAATATAAGAGATATATACTGTATAGAAAACACACAAGAAAGAACATGTACAACGTACATTTCTACAGGTTCCTTTCTTCTTCAACATTAAACAACATACCTCTTGATTCACTGTATTACACAACCGTGTTTGTATAGACTGTGTTAAAGATTGTGAAAGAGCTAAGTGACCATTTCACGTGAAAGGTGCTATAGAAAAATCAACTGAATTGTAATTGTAACCTCTGTACATTGCTCGGGACAAATGATTAAGAATATCTCACCTCATCTCCCACAAGAAACTCGGGGTGATGGGATGTATTTGTCCACTTCACTCTGGAGTTTGGATCCAGCACAGCCGGCCTCATCTGTTTATTGAAAGCCCTCGCCTGCGGAAAGAACAATATCATTCTCCCAGACGTGTTGCACGAGCTGCAATTGAAAGTTCGCTTTTTTCAGCCCACGAGCACGGCCTCCCGGACAGACGCATGCACAAAACTTTCAACTCACTTGATCAGCCGAAACTGGGATTCTCCTCGCCCCGTTTGACATCTTCTTGGACCATATAGCTTGATCAACCATCTTAAGACCATTCTGCCTTTGTTCGTTGCTTTCTGGTCTCTGAAAGCGGTAGAAATAAACAGATCCACTCTGTGGTTAGGCAACAGTGGCCTCTTCCAATCAGCCTCATGCCTACCTGTAAGGTGAATGTAACCTAAACACCGCGTAGTGACAAGATGTGTTTTAATGCAACTATGTAAAGAGCAGCAGTGATATTTACTGTGTGGAAACAGGTGCACCTTCACAGAGTTAAAAACTGATGTTGTAGGTTCGCTTGTGAATAGAAGGCATCGGCTTCCATTTAAAAAGTGAGAAACGGCGCCCTCCGCTGGCGTGAATAGGCTACTGGCGGTACAGTACTCACAGACAGGCCCTCTCTCAGGAGCCAAGGATCCTCATGGCGGGGCTGACCTGCGTGCTTGTGCCTTCGGGCGATAACATGGGGAATGCTCACGGGTAGGGTGTCTGTAGCTCGGCCGATCCTCAGGGTTTTCGATCCTGGGTTTATCACCACAATGAAGTTGCTCTGGATTTGCTTGGGAAAGATGATAACTGTCATTCATACGGTGTTGTTGTTGTTGTTGTTTTTTTGTGTGTTACAGTTCCTTTCCCTAAAAGGCACAGACTTCCCTGCCCCGCCTGTGCATTCTGTATCGCCGGACCTCAAAAATCCCATTAAACGCGTGTGAACGGTGCGGTGCAACCAGGAAATTGCAGGGAAGGTGTTGCTCGCTGTGAGATTTCAGGTCAATTCATTTGATTGACACAGACAATGTGGTTCGCAAATGTTTTCCTAAATTAAAACAGCCGGTTTGTTGTTTTTGTTTTGCTTAGATCGGGTAACTTGCTCTGGAGTGCGGTCTGGTGTAGATGCGTTTACCTCCTGCAGAGGCTCCGGGATGACGGGTGGAGCAATCGGCCTCTTGACACCGCGCTGCTCCTTCTCCTTTTCGCGATCTTTCTCTTTCTCCTTTCCGTTCTCTTGCTCTTTCTCGGCCTGCGTCATCCCGCCCGAACCCCAGGTCTCCGTCGCTGAAGCTGTGAAATGACACCAGACCGAGCTGCCAGGCCGGCTTCCTCCGAAAGACTGAAAGGAGCATGCCGCCTGCTTGGTTTAAGCGACACACACACATTAACACGCCCCCCACCTCCTGTCTTCGGCAATCTCCGGAATATTTCGGTTTCACGATTCTCCAACCCATACAGATAGACACTTGTAGTTCAGGTGGGGAGCTGCGTCAGCATGCGTAGGCTGCAAAGGAACAAGTAATAGGTTTATTCCATGCTGAAAAAAAAGAAGAAAGAGAACACAACGTTTCGGCCGTGGAGCCTTCTTCAGGTGTGAGCCTGAAGATAGATAGACACTTGACTGTCCGCTACTCTGGAAATTTGTCTTTGGCTTCTCCCACAGAAGTACAAAGCACAGAAGTCACAACAGTATGCGATACACAAATAAATGGATAAATAAACAGATACACTGTATTCCCATCCGAACAGATAACAAAAACCTTTATTCTTATACAGCACTTTTCACGGCGTATTTTAAGGCACCGTACGGTTAAGCAATTAAAAGAGACAGGTGTGCACAATTTTAAACAGCACGTTAAACTACAGATACTATATAATATATTTAAAAATATATATAAATCGCAAATGTGTTTGGTAAAGTCATCGCTATCATAGCAAAAGGGAAAGGAATTCGAAATTGGAGTAAAAAAACGCAATTATCTTCTACGAGACAGCTCGCATTTCTAAATGCGGTTGTGTTACATTAACCAGGACTGCCCTCCGCCCCCCTCTTTCACCGGAAACACCTGGGCCTACTTTAAGAGTAACACGGGGTTTTATTTTGGTCGCTTCGAATTCCTGGCCGAGCGAAGTGCTTTCTCGGAGTTCCGCTGCACTGCGGAAACGAGAAAGCCCAACCTACCCACGACTTCGGTTGATCACTCGGCAGCAGGCGCAGGACGCAGGACGCAGGACGCACAAAGGGAATAAAACCCCGGACGGGATGCTAGTCCTTCGTGGCATAAAAATAAATTCACATATTCGTTGAAATGAGACGAACCGTTTTCAAAGTCAATAACGGATCGTTCGATATTTCTGAAATGGCGTCTGTTAAGCATGTTAAATATAAACGTATTAAAACGCGCCCTTGATACCGAGACCTTTTTTAATTGATTTTTTTTGTGTGTGTGTGTAAACTGCATTCACTCGTTTTATGTCTGGATTGAAGAATAAAGCACTGAGGTTTAATCGTAAACTGTGGCCTGTAAAAACGAAGGTAGCTGTAAATTATGTTTACAGTTCGGCATGTAAAATCTTGGGCAGCTGCTTTGGAGCTTTAGTAGTGACCGCACAACACACTGAAACTATTTTCACTTGTTAATTTTAAAACAACGGACGTTTTTATGCAAATTTAGTTTTCCACAGCTGTATATGTATATAAATAATTGAAACTTTGCTGCAGAAACACGAAATTGTTCCGTGAAGTGGGGCAGCAAAATGAAAATTATTTGAAAAGTTAGCATATACAGTGTAAAAACTCTCAAAACTGTCGAAAACAAAAAATGTTTTTCTTAAAAGATTAAAATCTGCCCACATCTTTCCACATCTTTGCCTCTTGCTGTCAAATCGCAGCAGCAGAACAAATCTAAACCTGAACAAAGTCTTGTGTACTGCATTCAATCATAATCTTTCTTGTATTTTTTTACATCAAAAAATAAACTGGAGAATTAGTGCTGAATTTAGTACAATACGTTTATCAAAAATAAATTACATGCAGTTAAAGTTTCTTCTTTTTATACAAGTACAATAATTTTTAGACATCATCATAACAACAGTAACCCAATAAAGTGAAAGGCACAATATAATTATTTGTTTAAATGCATAGAGTCACTCTGATAAATGTCTTGGGTTGTATTGGTTCAAGGCATTGTTTACAACTTAATCCCTTAAACAACTGAATATCACAGACTGTCAGGTCAGACACAAGTGTTGCCCCTGCAATTGGACTGTACTCCAGAGGACTGATGAGCTCTATTTAAACACAACATACAAGTGATTTCTCCATCAACTTCGAACACCATGTCTGAGAAAGGTTTGCTTTGCTACTGTTTGGATAGTAGGTGGCTTCCTTCTTTTCAAAGCATTAAATCCAATGTATCTGTATTCACAGACAGCAAAAGATTTAGTTCTTAAAGAGTATTAAATGTTTGTGTTACAACTTATATTACCATTTGATTGTCTTGAGATTTCTTTAAAAAAAATAAAGCAATTTTTAAAATCATTTGATTTCAGTCAAGCAACACTTGGCCAAGAAGAGAGCTGAACTAGAGCTAGTATCTTCTCAAAATCATTCCCCCACACTGATTATCCAAAAGAAATGCGACAAAGTGAGTTTATATCCTGTATACTTTTATTAAATTTAGTTTACAATTCAGCAAATGTAACTATTATGTTGAAGGCCTTAACTATTATAAAGATGTCAGGTTGTTAAAAATCAAATGGTTTTTACGTCTGGAAGACGGTCTTCCCACAGCTGTATATAAAAAGGTGGGCTTACAGAGAGGTCCGATGACAAAACGAGGAAAGAATTGTACAACAGAATCAGAAGCTGCTCATCAGATGCACTGGCCCCTTTGCTCAGGAATTCCCAGTGCAACCTCAAGAATCTGCCGGGCGGCAGAGGCAGCTGGGAAGCAGGTCACACGTGTTTGTCCCAGCGATGGGCTCGACGTTCTCCCCTACGCGGAAGCCTTCGGCTCAGCTGCGCGAGACACGTGTGTCCTCCGCCTGCATGTGCTTATGCAGGCGTTTACCTGGAAGGGCAAAAGAACTAACATCAACCCTTTGCGTTTCCTTCTCATTCCTTGTGCCATAATTAGAGTGAGTGTGAGGGGGCTTCCAAGGGGGGCTAGGAAGGCTGTGCGTTTTGCCTCGTGCAACAAAAGCCGGTTCATTTCCCGCAGAAATGGGTTACGATGTGTAAATCTGGCTCTATACACAGCTTGATATTTGTTGCAGAGCGTCAGTTCACATGGTTTGAGCATTTGAGAGGGAGGAATTTGCAATTCTAGGGGACTGATTTTTTTTTTATTATTCATGGGGTTCAGCTACTCTGTGCAGTTTCTACTCGCATTCAGATGATCCGACACTGTAATATAATTGTCATGGAAGCTAGATACGAGTTAGGCTAAAATATTAATTTTATGATCTTACGAAAAGATAAGATAAAACATTTGTTTACTATTTATCCCAGACAACAGATTTGTTTCTGCTGTACTTTACAACAGATTTATCTACGTCTGAGTGCACGAAAACAGCATCCAGCCTACAGTTTAGACTGCAGGTTGCCCTCTGAACATCAGTGCCCATCCTTCCTCTGTTGAAGCACCAGTCCCGGCATGCTCTCCTGCACCGAAGTGTGACAGGACGAGCAGATGGCGTTTTTAACGAGAGTTCCAGAGGGCACAAGAAGAAGCTCTCACCTTCCTCATCCTCCTCCCCCCGTGGGGGGGGCACTAGGACCCCCGCCCATGTGATTTACTCTGCCCATTCGCCGCCGTCCTCCAGGGAATCCAGGCGGACTGTAGAAAGCATAAACAGGACCCATTTGCAGACACAGCACTACATGCAATCATATTACAATACAGCTGGCCGCACAGTTAAATCTTACTCAGATCACACTTCTTCTAAGAAACAGAAACGGACATGAACATCAGAAATGAACTTCAGAAGAACGACAACTGCTCTCTCGCACCAAAAAGGTGGCATCCACAAATGGCGGCGAGCCGTGAGGGATATCATTTTATTTTGGGGCTGAAAACGAGGTTGTTGAAACACTTGCGTGTCTCGATGCAGAAAACCCGCGACAGTGTCGCAGAAATCAACGTTTGGGTGGATCCGATTCTGGTCAGTAGCAAAGCTGACTAGAGGTTTCATATTAACAATGTAGTCAAGGGTGAGCCCATACATGCTGCTCCATTTGCAGTTTAAATATTCGGAACGGATATTTATACTGAGAAAATATGTATACGTACCCCCTGCCATCATCAAATCTCGAGTAAGAGGAAGACCCAGAGTTGCCTTTCTTGGATAAATCTGGCTGGAATATCGTTTGAAAGCTGTCAAAAGGGTAAAACCCAGATTAATACCTTCATATCTGATTGGGGAGGGGGAGTTTAATAAAATCATAAAATCCAATGTCAGACAGGTATAGATTAAAAAACGAAAAGTTAAAAATCCAACAAGATATTTGTGGTTGTTTTTTTTTTAGATGGCATGATTTTTGATACATCACCTCAAGACACTTCAAAATTAAAACACTCAGGCCAGAGTACGCAAAATAATATAGCCACTTCAAAAGAATGAACTATTACAGATCTTACAATAATCCAATGAATTCCACGGCACCCCAGAAGAGGTCACTTATGAAAGACAACCTCCATGGAGACTGACTCCTGCTGTCCAACACCTGACCTGCAATTAGGAGAAATAATAATAACTTACACTTATATAGTGCTTTTCCGCAAATACCTCAGTGGACAGCAGAAACAGGTGTAGAGTCACAGACAAGTGAAAAAGCTCTATATACAGTAGGATGTGATGAGCGACCAGTGGCAGTTGATGCGAAAAATCCTCCTCATAAAAAAAACGTTATACATAGAAATTCAAGTCATTTTCCTTACTGATTTTCGGGTAATCGGGGTTTACTTTGGATATGGTTCACTTTATATAGTAACGCATTTTGGAAGCAACACTGTACACGGTCTGCACTTGGTACAGGTTTGCAGTAATACTGTACCTGTATTCCGTTATTATTTCATTGTCGTGAAGAAATACACTTAGAGCAACAGTGCCCAGCGCGAAGCAAACGCCTTATCGCACAGAAGAGACTGCTTCACTAGTTCACATTGGAGAAGCAAGAGGATTAGAAAATCCCTAACTTTAATCCTAATCATTTTAATATGAGGATCTGTACAAACGCGTTTAAAGAGTTAAAGCCGTTTAAAACGTCTTGTTTTGGGAAGAAAAAGCAGACGTAGGAAAAAGCAAACATATTCTGTCCCTGGGGCTCCACAGCAATCTGCAAATCGTTAACGGAAGACTATAGCACGGCTACTGTTATGTTACGTTTATGTAGGCAGATACGTCTACGAACAGTAACACAAAAACACTGTCAGCACAACTGCTCCGATCGCCATAGGGATTCACACCGGAGCCTTTGTAAACTGCGTTTATATTTGTGTTTGGCAAAGTCGGATGCCTTGACATATTGCACCGTCTTGTGGTATATTCAAGTTGTGTCTTTTTCTTTAAGGCTCGGTTAAGCCTCTATTATTATTATTATTGAGTTGCGCTTAAAATGAGCGTATCTACTTACCATTAGACACGTACACCATCTCTAACCTCCCTCCTAGTGTAGTGTTGTTGTAGTAGTTTTGTGTGTGTTTGCATGAAAGCCTTTTTCTTCCTGATCCGGTTCACTCCGCTGGCCCGGCCCGGCCAGGCGTCGTGCGTCGCCACGTCACGGCGTGTGGCGACAATGTTTCGGAGTCTTCCTCAGACTGAGGCAGAGGAGAAGTATCTGTCGAGTCATCGTTACAATGTTGCGAAATAGAGGAGACGCTTTGGAAATGGGGGAGGGGGGTTATCGTCAGAAACTTTGTAAATTATTCCTGCAGACGAAACCCAGTGGCAGTTAATGGGTCTGACATGCAGGAAATCACACGCGTACCGAACATATCAGCGGCGACGCCACAGCAGGAGTTTACAAAATGTTTGGTTTTCACTGCCGTTGGCCATTTAGATTTTATGATCTGAACACCCCGAAGCCCAAACTGGCTTCAACGTTTCGTTTTTTGGCATCAGTCCTGCTGTCTGGAAAATCTTGCCCTTTTTAACTCATTTCAGCATGGCGAATTTCACCAGGAAGTCTTTAATGACTTGTCAGCTAGAAACAATTTCCATTTAGATTCATTTCAAACAAATCCAAAAGCACAAGTTACCAGTACATTAGTTGTTGGACCTCCGGACAATCTTCCGTATTTCAGATATGCCCCGAGTGGAATTAACAGCAATATTAGTTACGGCAATGCACTTCAAAATACCCTTGACATAAATTTATACCCCATTCCTGCTGTTATTCCCTGCCTGGAAAATGATTAATCAAGTGGACGTTCTTGCAGTTCTTCTTCATCTCACCACGGATGTATATGGCATATAAAAAAACAAGCATTGCACAATATGCGTTAAAATATGCTGCTGAGATTGGAAATGCATTCTGATACTGCTTATACAAGTACTCATAGCAGATATTATATAACAAGATATTGTCAGACATTCACAATTCACCTAACAGAAGTATATCTTTTTTAGTATGAGACTGTATGTACTGTAACAGTATGTATAAGAAAGTAGCAATTAGGAAATGACTTTGAACATCGTGTTTTCTAAGCTGTGAGATATTTAAATCGGAGTGCAGAGCTTCTTTGACTCTCTGAAGCACTCCTGGAAATGAAGTAAAACCTTTGTGATTACGAAATTCAATTCCAGGGCACAAACAGGGACTCTCATATCACATTCACACGGTCACCTCTACTTTGCATTTCATTCATATGACTTTGAATCTGGATGGGCCTAACATACTGTGAATTAAGCCTCTTAACAATGAATGCCTTCTGAAAGCGGTAGGTAATAGTTCAGTATTCTTTCTCTGTAGGAATAAAGACTTAAAGAACTTCCCTGTCTTTTGAAAGAGGCAGAATGACGTTTAGATTGCATTGTCCAAAACATACTGTCTGATCTGAAGTGAACACTCCTTTCTAGGCATGTCCTGAAGAGTAGTGTGTTTAGGTAATTATTTAATATCCAAATTTAAGATCCAAGATTAAAATCATTGTGGGTGGAAGAGTGAAAGTTTTTTCATTTAAAATATCAAATTAAGTACGATTAAACTTTAATTATGAAATTAAAATGCACCAGTATGACTAAGGTCTGGTTCATGTCCTCATTATCTGACCTCCTTTGAGGTCTTCCACATTTTAAATGTTCTACTGTTCCACATTGTCAACAACCATGTTCATTATCTTCAGCTAAGAATGCATACGAAGAAGTGGACTCGTCTCTGTTGCTGATATTATTTTATTGTTATTCTTCTTGGTGTATTGTGTTTACTTTTGTCTTCATTATTTCTTACTGTATGTGTTACCTGTTGTTTTACAGTAGGTCCACAATGATCTGAAGTGCTGTGTTTGTTGTTTCCTGTTTGTCTGTTTTGTCTCAAGATCACAGTTGTAATCTGGACTATACCTCACCACTGGTTCAAATGGATTCTTACCTGTCTATCAGGTGTGCTGAGGATAGAGCCTTGAGTGGTGGCTCTGTGGCTAAGGATCTGCACCTGTGGCTGGAAGGTTGCTGGTTCAAATCCTGCATCCTATTCCGTTGGGCCCCTGAGCCCAACCCCAACTGCTCCAGGGGCCCTGTACAACGGCTGACCCTGTGCTCTGACCCCAAGCTTCTCTCTCCCTGTCTGTGTCTCATGGAGAGCAAGCTGGGGTATGCAAAAAGACAAATTCCTAATGCAAGTAATGTTATGTTACATGTTATATGGGTTTTTGATCTGATACTCTTGGTGCAGTATTCTTTGTTTAATTCTGGTAGTAAATGTAACCTAGACTTGTCTGTGTTCTGTGCCAAAGCAGGATAGTTTTTCTTAAAAGCCCATTTGGAAACAGTTGTTGTTGGTGAGCTCCCTGCAAAATTACAGTTTTTAATACTTTTTCTTGTTGTCTGTTTTCTCTTCTTTTGGAAACATTTTTGTTCATTGGAGCACTTTAGTAATTTTACAGTTGTTTTGCACTTCATTTTGATTTCCCATGTGATTGTCTGCAATTTAGTCACTGGTGGTTATGATACAATTCCCTCTTTTTCAAAGGTAAACTTAGATAATTGAGGTCATAATAAGGTATGTATCAGAAACAGAGAACTTTTATTAATGCTGAACGTCAAGCATGCAACCAGTAAATAATACAAACACAAATACTCATTACACAAATATAATCACATCATATAGTTCAAAGATTTAGATCCATTCTCATTTAAGAAGCTAGATTAAACACATGGTTTTTAAGGAATCTAAGTTACCCACCCCATTCACAACAACAATATAGCACCCATTAGCTGTTATAATGTGCAGAATTTAAATTCCATTATAAAATGCATTAATCTCATAATTAAAAATGGCTTCTCATTAATTTTAGATAAATCATATGCTGAAGAACAGATTTAGAAGAATGAGTGGTAGGATATCACTAAAGTAAAGTAATTAAATTCAAATAGTTTTTTATGTGGGTGCAACTTTATTATTACTTTTGCTGACAGTGGAGAGGGTGGTGTCTCCTTCTGGTTCCTCAAGTTCTTCGGCCCATGGATTTCTTCCACACAGCAAAAATGGCACTGCACAGTCTCGAAACTGCAGCATCAAAGACAGGAATCACATACTCCTTAGGTGATATAGGTCATGGACATTTTGCATAGGTCAGCATGTAAGGCACAGTGCTCGAGATGTGGTGCCTTTTCCAGGTGCGTGAGACATGATGTTTGAGCTGTGGAGCCTTTGTCAGGTGCGTGAGACATGATGTTTGAGCTGTGGAGCCTTTGTTGGGTGTGTGAGACATGATGTTTGAGCTGTGGAGCCTTTGTCAGGTGCGTGAGACATGATGTTTGAGCTGTGGAGCCTTTGTCAGGTGCGTGAGACATGATGTTTGAGCTGTGGAGCCTTTGTCAGGTGCGTGAGACATGATGTTTGAGCTGTGGAGCCTTTGTTGGGTGTGTGAGACATGATGTTTGAGCTGTGGAGCCCTTTTCAGGTACGTGAGACATGATGTTTGAGCTGTGGAGCCTTTGTTGGGTGCGTGAGACATGATGTTTGAGCTGTGGAGCCTTTGTCAGGTGCGTGAGACATGATGTTTGAGTTTTGAGCCTTTCTCAGCTTTTTGAGGCACACTGTCATTTTTTATTTTTTCCCAAGTGAAATGAATGGGCAATAATGGGTTTAGAGAGTTTAATGTTTTAATGCTCGCGACTCTTCTAATTGTGAAAGGCTGCCAAAAAAGAAGAGAGGCATTCCTGGCTTCAGCTTCACTGCGCATTGGAGCGATGTACTGTAAGGCACTAACCTGTCTGTTCATGAAAATGTAGATGAGAGGGTTGTAGACCGTGCTGCTCTTAGTGAGGTACATCGGAACAGTGGCAATGATTGGGTTTATCTTGATCTCCGGATTGAAAATCACTGTCATAGCGAAAGCTGCATAGGGGAGCCAGCAGATGAGGAAGGCCAGCACCATTATAATAACCATGCGTGTCACCTGAACCTCAGCCTTGGCAGTGGTGCCCCCTTTGGCTACTCCAAGACTGGAAACCTGGGACAGAAATAAACTCAGAGTTAGGTACACAACCTAAAAATGATGGAGTATGTTTGGCCTTTGGTTGTAGCTTTGAGAAGATTTAATCCTGATTAAATTCAGCACATCATTATGGACAGTATACCAAACAGATACACTTACAAATACATTCGTATTGTGTATTCCCAAATGTCAAATCATATAGCGCTCTTGGAAAAGTCAGCTGTTTGCCACATTTCCTAAGTATTTTGCACTGTTTGCTCTGTTTGTGTACTTTTGCACAGTTTTTTACCGATATGGGTACTGTCATACTGGTACCATACTTGTTGTTTACATTGTTATGGTTATTGTTTTTACTGTCTAATGTCTTGTCTGCCGTTCTGTATATACGTTACTGCACCTGAGAGACTAATGAGAAACACTTTTCATTATACTATGCACCTGTGTAAGTACAGTATAATGCCAAATAACGTTGAATTGAATAACTATTTACTTATAACCCATGTTTGTGCCAAAGCAAAACATATCTAAGCAATTCTTGGAAAAAATACCTGTTTTATTCAAAGAAACTTGTAAGAGATTGGTAATGATTTCAATACTCCAGATATTAAAGCTTAAATCTTTCATTTTTTTCCTAACAGCCAGGGCATCCTGCGACAGCTTTTCCCCAAGCCCTTTATATACAGTGTTCAGTGCAGTTTATTATGGTCTGAAATAATCTTTTTCCTCTTTCTAAGCAAACCCCTTTAAAAACAGGGAGAGCCTTTAAAAACACGCAGATAAAAACGTTCTGATTTACTCAGCAAGCCTTCATACAATGCTTATCTTTACTTCAAAATACAGCCAAAGGGAAGAAAGTCATTGTGAGCTTGCTGCATGAGCTACAAATGATAAAGAAAATTACCTTTTTTAATGTCCACAGGAGACGTGAATATGAGAACACAATGATGGTGAATGGCACAGCGAAACACAAAGTGAAGTAAGAGATAATGAAGGAGACGTTGGCAGGGCTTCTGCTGTACCAATCTGGGGCACAGGAGGTCTTCACGCCCTCCAGCTGGTAGCTGCCCCAGCCAAACAGAGGGGGCGTGTTCCAAATGAAGGACCATACCCAGGAAAACACCACCCCCACCGTAGCGTGTCTTGTGCGAAAAATGACTGTTCCCAGGGGCTTGCACACCACCATGAAGCGATCCACTGCAATCACTGCAACAGTGCACAGTCCTGCAATGCCTTCAAGCAGATTACACGTAATCAGAATTAGTTAGACAGTAAGTGCAAACTGCAGAATTAAAACACTTTTTATTAGAGCAAAAGCTACACGTGTTGCTGTAGCTTGTACCGGGCAAAGACACATTTTAAAGGTTAAATCAAGTCTGTGTAGTTCAATGGGTTTGTGAAGAACATCTAATAACACCACACACACACGTTTAAAAATATATACTGTGTATAATTGTACATTTTCTTAAACCTCCTCTTTTTAAATAAGACATATCAGAAAATTAAAGAACTATATTATTTTATAAAGAAAATAACTATGCAAATTTCCTTTCTTAGTCATTCTTTCTCTACCAGATCTATCAATGCAGTTGTTATGTATTTCTATAATGAATCAGCCTATTAATTAATGTGGCATGCCTTAATTAAATGATGTTCTCTATGTAAGCTGCATTTATTACCATTGCATCTGCTGTGTGAATTCATGAAATTCAACTTACCAAAAAAAGCCACAGAAAATCCTTCAATTACACATCCTATTCTGCCTAGGCTGAAGTAGCCCATTGCATTTGTCAGCACGGTCAGTGACCCCCCAGTCACAGTAACACCCAGGTCAGCGACTGCTAAATTCACCAAAGAATAGTTTATGGGCTGTCTTAGCTGCCTGTGACGAATTGTCACCAGAATAACGGTAGCATTGAGGATGATAGCTGCAGTGCAGAATACTGCCATGATAATAGCTAATATTGTGTAGCCAATTCTAGGCATCAGGATTTCTTCTTTGCCTGAATCCTGGGAAGTTGAATTCACTTGAGCAGCAGCAGAAAATGTTGCACCATCCATGATGTGAGATAGGAATTGCAAAAAAAAATTCTGGATGTAAGCAAAATAAAAATGTAGGTTCACTACAACTTGTCTTGGGAGCAAAAAAGCTTCTGGCACTTCCTTTTATGAATTCCAGGAGCAATGCAAGTGACATGCTGGAGATTATATGACACACCTTAGGGTCTTAGAGTAAATCCCACAAAATCCGGATTTCAGTTAATGTAATGCATCCAGCTAATTTTCTAATTGATCTCTGATTCTGCATTTCTTGATTATGGTCTGCAGCTGACAAAATCAACTGAAATAATTGTGCGATGTGCTCCCAATGTTTGATTTCACATTGAAGAAAGGTTTCTTCTTCAAGGTTTCATATATTTTAATTTGAAATACCCCCTTTCAAGTGTTTCCTGTGACGCAAATGCAATACATTTAAACATATTTGAATTCAAGTCATTTTTTTCAGAGATGCAGCAAATGCAGGAAGAACTTTAAAATGTAGGAATTCTGTTTGTGGAAATAAGAGTGTATCTTTTCTCTTTATGACCGACCTCTCTGCAGTGACAGTGCACTTATCAGGGTGATTTCTGAGCAATTAGATGATAGGTTATTCTTGGTATTTGTGTAAAAAGTGTGAAGTCCCATAAGGTTGAATAATGTTACTTGTATAACATATTCAGATGTTTTCAAGGTCGGGAACATGGAAGCCTAAGCTCTTTTAAAATACCTGGATATTTATACATAATGGATGTTGCATAAGCAAAAAAAACAATGCCTGACTCTGTGGTCACCTTGCCTCAGGAGTGAAATGGAAGAGATGTAGAGTATGGGTCTATTTCATGGCTGAATTTCAGTCCCAGTTATTTTGTAAAATAACAAGACTTATTTTATTCCCTCTAGTCACATCTTCCATTTTACATAATAGCTGGTAACCGCAATATGAGAACAGTAATGCATGTTCCTGAAGTCCTAAAGATAGATCACTTAACTAAAGGAGTGTTTTACACAGAAAAGCTGATACTGTCAATGTATTGCAGTCAGATCATGTAGACCTTTGGAGTCACAGCTGTGACTCTGTACCCATAACTAATTTAGAAAATGGTAGTGGCTTTTGAAATAATTGAATAAATATACGGTATATGATTTAATAAACAAACTTGCAGAACTTAATGGACGTTATATGAATGTCACTTTTCTATGAAATGTATAACTGATATAAAGGCAACGAGTAGAAACCTATAAGCTTATATTTATGTATTATTATGAAAGTTATATTTTATAAGTCAAGTTAAACTTTAAACATGTTTTGTATACAATGCTGTTTGGCCCCATTTTCCAGCTCTAACAAAATGCATTTACGTTGTGATTTTAAAATACAAAAGGACAAAAACAAAATCTGTGAGGTCCGTGAAGCCATGATAGAATTCCATGTGGACATCTGTTGTTTTGGTTTGGATTAGCAGAGTCAGGTCAGGTGAACGAAGTTGCTGTAAGTGTTAACGTAACATCTTTGCATGCCTTGTTACATATAGACCATTCTCATAACTGAGATGAAAGCCATAATCATGGGATTTATTACAAATGCCCCAGCCAGTGCTCCTCAAAAGACCTCAAGTATCTCTTTAGGACACAATTTTCCGACCGTATGTACTGAACGTGTGTACACGAGTGAACTAGTGCTGCTGTATGTGTGGTGCATTTTAATCTCTCGTGTTTATTTGATTGTTCCGTTTTTCTTTTGTTTTAACATGTTTTTTTCACTTTTCCTGTAAAGTGCTTTAAGAGATACTTTTAAAGGTGTTACATTCTGTAAATGCACATTATTATTATTTTTATTATTATTATTTTTATTAAATTCAAGAATCTGCTTGGATCAAAATCCTGTAGCATGTGTCCTGCAGGAAATGCAACAGTTTGGGTAGACGTGGTCTAGACTCCCACATCATAAAGAAGAGCCTGGGACCTCTTGAAGTTTTCTGCTAAGGCTTTCATTGTCTACACTGTAAAGAATCCATTCATCTTCTTCCTACAGGAAAAGTGTTCCAGTGGCAAAGGCTTTCAGGCAAAGGTTTTAGAACACAGGCACATGCATGTATCAAGCATGCCCATCCTTTTTATTAAAACCAGGTATATAGCACTGAATTTTAAGAAACATACAAAATGTGTAATATTGCAGCCAGTTCATATGTTTAAAGTGTTCTATAACTTTTTTATTTGCTGGAGTTGCCTTCGACATTGCAACAGTGAATCGAATTAAGAGAACGTACTTTTTGGAAAAAAACATAAATTGGAATTTTAAGGCAGAAAAATGTCTGTCTGCTTTTACCCTCTGTTGTGCACTTACACTCTTAAATACAGAAAAAAATACCTGAAGCTTAATTCTTACCAAACAAATAAAAAATGGAATTCCTTTGGAGATATGACGTTCCATTTTGGTACATTTATTAATTCACATTTTAATAGCCTGTAATGAAAGCTTGTACTTCGAGGACAATGGAAGAAAATCTGGAAACAGAGGCAATGGTACTGAAAACGACCTTTTAAGAGGTTTACTTTTAAATTAAGTGTAGATACGGATTAGGGTGAAGTGGCTGCCCTGAATTACAGAAGAATTAAAAGATGTCTGTTTAAGAACAAAAGACTCCCTCAATTATGGACTGGTTTTAAAGTGTAAATGTACATTTTTTCAACATTTACTGTAGTGTCTTTGTAGTACTACTGAATATTTTTTTAAATACACACACTGTACTATATATATATTTATTGGGCAGACAGTGTTTATACTTACTGTAAGCATTCTAAGTTAAAAAAGCCAAGCAAATGAACAATTAACCATCTTTGGTTTTAGTCTATTTTAATATAGTGGCAAATGATACATGGTATAATTCAAAAACTATAAAAAAACATGACTGTTTGGTTACAAAGCAAACTTGTTTTTTTATCTCAATCCTCTATCTGTAATGCTGGGTGTATGAGCCATTGTTACTGTGACTTATTCTACTGTATAGTCTGTAATAAAGATGAACAGGGGACTTTAAGAGGGACATTGTTTTTTTGTGCCAAAATTACATTTAAAACCACTGAGATAAAATGTTTTTTTGCCGTGTTTACATGAGACATTTCATGACAGTTTTTCAAAAGCGTAACACACTACTTGTGATGTCATGTCCAGACCCAAGTAATGTCTGAACGTGGCCCTGTAACATAACTTAACCTGCCCTCCCGGGTCAACATTCAGCTTCTGGTTGTTTTTGTGACTGGTGCAGAGTGGTATACTGTTGAGTTGTAAACCGATTTAAGAAACCAGTTTAAGATCTATAGAAAACAAAATTTCCTTGTCACCTTTTTCATTTACAGAATTTTAAAATTGAATACCCAGCCTTGTCAAACAAATCAATGCAAGTATATTTCTGAGGCCCTTCTGCAAAATCCTTTTTTAACCCGTTAACAGTTTCATGGAGTACTGCACATCTGTCTATTCTAATGAAATTCAAAAACAATAAAGAATGTAACTACTCACGACTAAATTAAAGTTAGTGTTGGTATCTGACCTAGTTTTCTCTTGGTATTTGACATGGTTGGGCAAAGTGCTATTAATACAAACTGAACTTGTATAGACCGATTATCTTTCGAGGCCATCTCTTTTTGCTATCAAATTTGTTGGTGACATATGTATTACAAAGTAATCAGATTTAGCAGACAGATCTGATTGCCAATACATTTTTAAAATGCTCTTTGGTTAAATTGAGTACCTGACCACGTGGAGGGGAACACACGGGGCAGTACTTCCAGAGAAAAAACTAATAACATGCAAACATTTCCACTAGATGTCAGCAGTGAGTTGAAGTGAAAGCGATCTGTCGTTCACCTCTCTGGATGCAGGACATTGTTCGGAAGGCTTTTTGTTTTTTTAACCATCACATGTGAAATCTTTCAGGGAAACAAATTTTCACATTATACATACTTTAGTATTTGTTTTCTCAGTAAGGTCTAATAAAAAGCGAATATTTTTATGTTTCATGTAGCAATTTCAATGCAGAAAAAAATCTTAAAAGTTAAGTATTTATTATAATCTGCAATATTGGTGGTTTGTCACAGTGGCTCCTGGTGAGAAACTTATGTAAAGTAAAGAAAAAAATTATGTAAGAGAGATTCCATTAAAAGGACTTGGTGGTGGGTCATGTTTTCAACTGTATTTCTTCTGTTTTACAGCCATTCGCTGACCATGAATGTCTCATTTTTCATTTGATATAAAAAAACATCAAGTTGTTACATGTCAAGCGATTCGACAACACTTGTTGTCTGGCATTTGTGAAAAATGTGACCCCATACAATTTCACAAACTTCCTTTTAGACAGTCTAAAAAGTACATATTGCCAAATTCTGGGGATAATGTTACGTTTTCTTAGCAAGTCAGCAACGTTAAAAGTTGAATTTTTAAGTAACGCATAATATCAGAAATTAATTCTCAGACCTAAAGATTTGCTTCTGCGTCTGTGCTGTAAGCACAGGCAATACTCAGCAAACCAAGACGCAGAGTTGTAATGTCCACTGTAGTCTGAACTGATCTAGATCCACACGAGTGCAGTCATGTCCGGTATTAATCAAGTGATTCTGTGTAGTTTTCTCCTTCCCTTTGGATGCAAATCCTTCAGAGCAACGGTTCCCTTTCTATTTTTTCCTTTTCCTTTCGCCGCTTTGTATAACTTAAGGATGATTTCCCTATGATCAGCCAGCACAGAGTCTTGTATGGTGGCGCTGACAGCGGCGTTTTCCCTGATTGATTGCGATTTTGTTACATTTTTATTCAAAGGCGGCCTCCAGAGATTTCATTAATCTGCTGTCTGAGCTAACTCTGTGTTTATGCAGTGTGTAAAACAGCACAAAGCACACTGTCTGCTTGGAGTGTGCTACCATATGATGTGACTTAAAAGATTAGTTAATGGATTTTAGAAGCACAGGCTTGTAAAATAAGAAGCAGTTTCCAGCTGTATTCCACTGCTCGCCTTAGATTTGTGCTGCTTTTAATAGTAGTTTAACTAGGCTTCAGCAAAGCTTTATGAATATTGAGATTTCCGATGATCATCTAATGATCACTGGAACACTCCAGTCTGGTGTCTCCATCCAATATGCGATATGCACCAGTATTTGAATGTGTATTGACGGCCTTTTACATTGTAGGCAAAGAAATACTGTTTGTGACATGCACTGATTTCTTTGCTACTGTATGTGGATATTTGGGGTATTTTTTGAAAATGTCAAACAGACACAAGATGGAAGGCGGAGCATTGTCTCTGTAGCTAAGGATCTGCGCCTGTGGCTGGAAGGTTGCTGGTTCAAATCCTGTGGCTGGCAGGGGAATCCTACTCTGTTGGGCTCCTGAGCAAGGCCTTTAACCCCAGCTGCTCCAGGGGCGCTGTACAATGGCCGATCCTTCACTCTGACCCCAGACTCTCTCCCTGTATGTGTGTCTCATGGAGAGCAAGCTGGGGTATGCAAAAAGACAAACTCCTAATGCAATAAATTGTATAGGGTTAATAAAGTGATGATGTTCCTGGTTTGCTTGATAGTACAGCATGTACGTTGTGTATTTAGGGTTTGGCATGAGTTGTGTTTCTTCCGTCTTTCCTCAAGGGCCACACTGGGCAGTACTTTAATGGACACACAGAGCAACATAGCCACCAAACTGAGGAACAGCAGGCACCAGTGGAGCCAGATAAGCTTTTAAGCAATGTTTTCAATTCAGCTTGCAAGCAATCTAAACTGGAATAGCTTCATGTTTTTGGATCAGCACATGAAAGTCCGTTAAGTCCTAAAAGTATGGATTTTATTTGAACTCTGTACATTAGAAACATATTGCCAGAACAGTTGTCTTTGCTCTTATTTGGGATGGCATGGGAATACAGTGAAATACTGGAAGTCAAACACCATTGAGTCCTCCCCTGAGCTTTTATAAATAAGGTCACCAGAATTAAAAGAACTTGAGTTTGGTTGTTTCTTTTTTAAAGAGCTTTTCTTTCTCTGCAGTAAAGTGTGTTTGCCGAGGACAGGGTGCTGTCTGGATTAAAAGAACAGTTTAATTCCCCTTGACACAACTTACTGGCACTGTCTTCACTATCGTTCCATAATGATAGCAGAAGTAATTCGTTTGTAGTTTGAATGCGGTCCTGCATCTGAAAGTAACATTTGCACAACTGCTGAATTGTAGCTGTACTTCTTTTTCTCTTTATCCATGTTGACCACCCCATGGTGTTCAGCAGGTGTTCAGCAGTCTTTTGGATATACGGTAAGGCTTAAGATCAAACTGTGTTAAAGAGCTAGAAACCCAGAACTATAACATCAGTGTGACAGGGCATCGTACTGTATGTAGCTACAAGTAGTACCTTGTCAGTAGTGTCAGATGAATTTATAAGAGCCTATTAATTTTATGGATTAAGGTTTAAATTGGAGCTCTGTATCTATAGTAACTGCATAGTGAGTAAGTATATGACACAGTATGAGGCTTCTTCATCTACAAGAAAGCTTTGAGTTGTAGGATTTTTCAAGATACTGTATACAGTATATAAAGGTCATTTTGTATTTGATACTCCATTTCAAACAGCCTCTTGTGCTTTCTTTGTTGTGGAATTAGTGGTCATCGAAAATCCAATCAAGACTCTTTCCTACAACTTTCAATATATTTCTAAACTATCCTCTTTAAAAACACAGAACACCTCATTAGAAAATTGCTTTATGGGCCTTAAGGAAACTTTCAGTGTGTTGTTTTTTCTGTAATTGTTATTTTCTTCTAATAATAAATCATTAAATGAAAGATTCTGGAGTCTGGAAAAAAAACTAATTCTGTTCTTGAGTATCTTCAGAGATTTTAATAAAGTTGATGTTCGTCATCATCATCACCACAGACATATTAATAAGAACAACACGTTTATTGTGTTCCCTACACAGGATTGAGCTCAGAGCTGCTATCTAAGATACTTCAAGATACTGCACGTCTCAGACATTTTGTCATGTCAGGGGTGGCATCTAGCAATCTTTGCTGTGCCTGATGTATAAAAGCATGATTGAATTGTACCTAATAAAGACTTAGAGATCTTTTCATTTAGTTCTCCTTTAATATCCTGTAAGAGTTGAGCAGTTGCACAGCTCTTCAGGCAAAAAGCATGCCTTTGAAGAATGATTTTGAAATATACATTTTAATAAGGTGCATTGAACCAGAGCAAGAGAACGAAAACTGTCAGATTGTGTGTAAAGCTAGATTGCATATCTGAAATTAATTGACAGAAGCACACAAGAAATAAAAATGAATGGGCATGTCTATGAGATGCAGGTGGAGATGTAAGACTGATGCATAGGTGGAAAATAAAATAATTGCTTTTTGACTCAATCAATACAAGTGACTGTTAAATATTGTAATTTGAATTTAAAAATCTTAGTAGACTATTGTTGCCCATCTTTTATTTATTAGTTTCTTAAACTTGTTTTCCCAAGTCTTAAACTCCAAGAAAGACGGTATATGTAGAACAAAGTTTCTTAATATCATTTATATACATTGTAATTTGAAGGGCTGAAATTAATAATGGCAGGCAGAATCAAGGCATCTAAGCCACCAGAAGAGTGCTTGAGATCAAATTTGCACCATGAATTAAAACAAAGTGGCAAGGAATTAATGACGTCATACAATTAAACACACGGGCACATTGAGGGTAAATACTAAATTTAAAATTTTATTTCTAGCCTAAGGAGCAATGGATTTAGAAAAGTATGGGTGTTGTTAAAGGTAGGTAGGGATTTGTTTTAATTTAAAAGATGGATAAAAATTCCATTCATGGTAACAGAAAAGGCTTATGCTAAACCTTCCTTCAACTTATCATAAATAGAGTAAAACCATGTTGATAATTAATTAAGTGTTGACATCAATTGAACTCTTAACATGGTTAGTTATCATGATTCTAAATGGACTTTTCAGTTCTAATCACTGTTCAACTAATCTCTAATACTGACATTGTTCTGCTGTCTGTTTTAGAAAACCTGCCTAGACTTTTGTGTAAATACGTTTTCAATATCGACAGGTGCTCTCTTCATTACCAGTCATAAGATGGATTAAATATGTATAGAAAAGGATCATTGAAATCTCAGTCTTTTCTTTACAGTACAGTGTGTGTCCATTCATGGACATGGTGTGATAATAATAGTTGCTATTATCTCATTTAAGGGATATGTCCTACTTAAAGGTACCATTAGCACAAAATAGTTCCCTTCCACGTTTAGTAGGATATTTTTTCAGAAGGATTTTTTTTTCTTTTTTTTTCTGGAGACAGAAAACACTTTATGAAACACTAGTTCAATAAGTATAAATGGCTTGCAAAAAGCTTTGAGCTTAATTGCCTGCCCTTCAGAACTACGTGAACAATACTGGAAGTATATTTGCTCTATCAAGTCATAAAAGTCCGTGATGTTTTGGTGTACGATAGCAGAAGTCACGAATATTTCACCGTCAGCCACTGCACCCTGGGCTCTCTTTATTATCTGAAGCCAATGAGAATCGAATGAGAGGCTTTCTGAATCGCAAGCAGAATAAAAAAGTAATGACTTTGCTTTGAGGTGAGGGGCTGGTCTACACTGAAGGTATCAAATGCATCACATAGCACTGTAAAATGGTGACATGTCAGGATAACAGAATACCACTAACACAGCTGTGCCATCTTTATGCTTTGTTAGGCATAACGTACTTTAAGACAGAACAACACAACCCTATCAGAGAGCCTTACATATCCCATTTTTTCATTGCAGGTGAGGGACAGCTTTGCTGCTATCAAACCTTTTGTTATGTCTCAAAGTCTTTAAATAATGCCTTGGAAGGAAGACTTCTACAAAAGTATGTACCGTATAACCGTGACATGGCACTGAAATCAAATACAATAAATTCACTATGGGAATTTCCTTCTGTATGGTGTTATTCAAGTGCCCCATATTATTGTTAAATATGTCTTAAATCATCATGATTCATCATGATCATCGACAGAACAGTGCTATACATATTTGTAGATAATAGCAGTTCCTGCTCATTTATGATATTTGTGTTTTCATAAACAAAATTTCATAAGGATTTTCCTTCATTCCCATGATATGTTTCTCAGTTTTAATATGAGATAAACTTACATTATTTTCCACCTACACTCAGCATTGCCATGTTTTTGACACACCAGAAAAATCATAAGGATTTAGTTTATAAGAGTCACAAAAACGACTTGAATGTTCTGTACTGGTTAAATGCTATTGTAGGCACCTATTTCCCTTTTTCATAATAAATGGCACTGCTTTGAATAAAATTATGATTAATTTAGTATTCTTAATGGAATGTCAGACGCACATTGTTAGTGATTAATCTTTGAGTGTATATATATGAATATATTCAAATATCCTAGATTGTAGCCATTAGCCTATGGAGTAAAGAAAAAAAACATGTCTAGTTTTCTACTTGCTTCTCTCTTCTTTCCAGTAAATATTATAAACCTTGACATGATATTAATGGAGGTCCTGAAGGTGGCTTCCAAAACTGTTCAGTCTAGTGTAATACATATGAAAAGACATGATCTATGCCTGCAGGACAGCACTGGAAGACCACAGGGGCTCATCAATAAATATTAGCCTCATTAGCACATCATAAGATAGGGGTGTACATAGAAGCCCCTTAGCTCGATTCAAGGTTGCAGAACTGACCTTAATTGTGAAGTGGTTTTTAATTGGGTTTGAACCTGACAGACTCAACAAACTGGAGATCTCCTGTGAGAGATGGATACCCCTCCTTACAGAAGTGATCCACTGAATTGCACGATCTATCCATTACTTCTTATATTGACTGTTGTGGTCAATATAGTTGAGCTGTTAAATTTAAGAAATTTAATGCTGGGGGTGTTTCACATTTAGGCTTAAGGACACATTTAAATTGGAAGGTAGCCTTCATACGGACGATTAGAGATAAAAGAACTACAGTTTGATAGAAACATTCTTTAGATAAAGTACGTTTCACCACTGTCATTGGCACAGGACTTCTTACACAAAAGCTTGACTGGAGACAAATTTAACTTGGTGACATCAACTTCGATTTCAGGGACCCATCCTCGACCTGGATGGCATCTGCTTTGACCTTAAAACATCCCTGAACATGACCCCAGCTTTGACCTCAAAGAGGATGTGCCTGGATCAGTGACGAGGCCCTTCCCCCTTGGTTATAAATGCGTTCTGATTCAGAGAACCAGGGCTGTGAAATCGACCAAACATGTGTGCCAGAAAAACGTGTGTAGAGGAACTGGCAAGTTTGCTATGCATTTCCAAGTTTCTGAAATTTTAAAGTGTTTTGGAATGGTGCCACCCCCCTGTTGAAAACACAATCTTAAAAAGCATGCACAGTAAGTATAGTACAGGATTCGTAGAAACTGAATATAATTAATTCTGATGAAATGCAATGTGCTAATTATGTGCATTATTAAATGGCAGATTGTTTGCCATAAGTTTACTATTTTTCAAAGAAAACATTCTAAAAAGCATTTAAGGAGTACTATTTTTTTATCTGTATTAATTGAGGAACCAGATATTTTTTTTTGAAGATTTGGGATTTGACAGATGTTAAGATTTGTTCATCTATAGTAGTACAGGTGGGTAGCTGCGTCAGCGTGCGTAGGCTGCAAAGGAACAAGTAATAGGTTTATTCCCTGCTGAAAAAAAAGAAGAAAGAAAACACAACGTTTCGGCTGTGGAGCCTTCTTCAGCTGTGTGGCCTTCTTCTTCACACACCTGAAGAAGGCTCCATGGCTGAAACGTTGTGTTTTCTTTCTTCTTTTTTTCAGCATGGAATAAACCTGTTACTTGTTCCTTTGTTCATCTATTGTTCCTTTTTGATCTATGAGTCTATGAGCCTCATGCTGCAGGGAGCTTTTCTGCGAGAATTCTTCAAGTGACGTTGCACATTCCCGCACTGGTGACTTTTGTTTTGCTGTGTTTCCAAGACCCACAACCCCCACCCCACAGTTTCTATAACATGACCTTCAGAGGCCTGCTCCTGAAAGGTGATGGAGCGGAGAAGGAAAAGGGCATTCTGCGTTTCAGGAAAGCCCAGGGAAGCAAAATGACATGTTTCATCACAGGTGGTGATCTCTTATTGGAGGGGGAATTATATAATGGACAAAGAGCTTGACAAGATTTCAGCATTATTATTTCATTTTCGGTTTTGGTTTTTTGCTGGCTAACTTCCGCTCGAGTGTACCTGTGCACCCCAACTGAGCCAAATTGTTAAACAGGCCCTATTAGTTTAATCTAGGTTCCAGTGTGTGGCAGTAAATGTGCAGCATATACAGTATTAAACTCAATAAGGCAAACAGACTGGCCTGTGCTTGGTAATAACAACACTGAAAAATAAGGTAAAAATAAGTTGGGAAAGGTGATTCCTGGAGTTACCAGTTCTTTTTTTTACCCTTTTCTTTACTGTTTTTTTTTCAGTGCATAAAGATCCTCTGTGCTGTTCAGTGCTCCATAAAAATAACTCTGGACAAACAAGAGTCAGATTTCCCAGAAGCCAGTTGAACTACCTGTCACGGGAGCTGGTTCTGACTCCTGTGAAATGCGTTGTTTAAAGACCCAATGCATGATGGTATAATCCGGAAGTGTCTGGAGAAGCACATCGGGGAAGAGACAGCGAGGTTAGGTCAGGTCGACGGTGGTGATCCGGTGCACAGGGAAAGGCCAAGGCGGCAAATCCAATTAAGTCTAGAGGGATAGTTAAAAGCACAGTCCAAGGGATGACGGCCGAGACACAACCAGTATGTTTTTGATCTGTGGGAGAAAACGGAAGCACCCAGAGGAAGCCCACTCAAAAACAGTGAGCACAAACATCACACAGACAGCACCCCAGGCCCAGAACTGAACCCAGGGCCCAGCAGAGGAAGACGGCAACGCTATCTACTCTGCCACCATTCTGCCTAAAACAGCAATAACTGATAGATTTCCATGAGCAACAAAAAACCTCCAGCATACTCCTAGAACCTATGATAATCTGTGGATTTCCTTCTACTAATTTCACACTGTGCAAATATTTATGCTGCAGCCTTATCAGTAAAAACGGATTATTAGAAATTATGCACGGTGGTTAGGGATGATGATGTTAGCAGCAGAACAATATACAGTATTATAGGTGGGCTACAAATGTCTCTAAATGTTTTATTTTAATTTTTGTTCTCTATCACTTGTGATGGCGCAAACAGCCTTTAAGAGTTAATTGTTATTAGAGCCACAGCACACAAAAAGTCATGTGACTTTAGCCACAGGGGAGCTATAAACGGAGATTTCTGTGTGTTCAGCTTTTGCTAAACTCTAAGAATAGATACGGTTTATAGGCCAAATTTATTTTTGCTAAAGCATTGTTGTAGGCTGAGAAAATAATATCTAAACTCACATTACCTAACAAGTCAGTTATTTAGCTGCAAATCACCATGGGAACATTAAAAAAATACAGTAATAAAAATAAATAAAATTCAATACGTTACATAAAATAATTTTACAATAAAACCCTATTCTAGTGATATGTTTTCAGATGAAAACGAAATCTGTTATTGCTCCAGCACTATTTGTCATTATTAGGCTCAGGTTACAGGAAGCTTTTTTGTTTTGGTACAAAAGGAAGGAGATTTAAACTATTGATTCCAAGTCATACCAATAGGTCCTGCTGACCTGTCTGAGCCCCCAGCCCTAAAAGGCCTGCATCCATCCTGCAGTCTATGTGCTTGGAGGTTCACATCCCTTTATTCTTGCATGTACTGCATGACAAGGAATTTTAAGGACTGGTGGATATGACCAGCGTCCTGTCTGGCCTGACCAAACCCTAATTAATACGTCAATGTTTCTGTATGTGGAACCTATGTTTCGATTTTGTGCATTGCAGCACGTTATTAAAATACTGAGAATGTTTGTCAGAAAACCAGGAGAGAGTTACAGTATTTAGTTCTGTACAGTACATATGTTGATTTGTGGTATTTCAATAGAAAATCATGTATTAATAGAATGGTTTCACATGAGCTCTCACAGTGCTACATGCTTACTTTGGATTTCTAAGCAATGTGTGCAATGTATTTATTGGAATCAATAGCATTTGTTGCAATTGTTCTGGACTACTGTGAGTAAGTTAGAAAGCCTGATAATTGAATATTAATTCATTCATTTTTAAATGCTTACATATTCTAGTTCTGATGTTTTTTTTCCATTATAGAGAAAGCTGGGACATTGCAATTACAATGATTATTAATGAGAAGTCAGCACATTGAAAATGGGAGTGAAAAAAAAATCATAAATGTTTTTGCAACACCTGTATCTTCAAAGTAACGAATCCTCAAAGACTTGTTACTTGCTAAGAATTTATTTCCTAAATTCTTCCTAAGCTTTAAAAATGACAGAGCTAAGGTGTAGAAAATCTTGTTACTTACAGCCATAGTCTTAAGCTTAAAAAGCAAAGATAACACAATTTAGAAAAAAAAGTCTTCAGAGAGATATTTCGCTCATAAAAAAAAGTTTATTAACTTAAAGATGTTCAAAAGTGTCTGTTTTTTACAGTTGCAAGATTATCGTAGAGCCAGTTTTTGTGCAGTAGGATAGAACAATGATCTCAATCATTTTTCATTACAAATGTGTCAAAAGATAGCTTTTTATCTGTTTCAGTACATATTTTGGCTTTTATCAGTAAATAGGCATGACAGCTACCCATCACTGAAATGGCACATGTATACCACCCATCTCATTTCTAACCACTTCTTCCAATTCGAGATCACAATGTGACAGTCCCAGACTCCCACCACCAGAGGGCAACTCAACCTCTGGTGCCTACCTCATCCATTCAGAAGAGGCGTAGATCAAGCAGACGGCATTAACCAACTCCGGTTTGCCTAGTATCTTTACACCACTATGCCTCCCCTCCCCAAGCCTAGGTAAACCCTACTCTTGGTCCAAACTTTGCTCAGCACTGTTTACAACCTCAGAAGCTCTTTCCCTCATCCTCCGCTGTTCTTGCTGGTTTTCTGGGTTTTGGCCTGTCTCTTGATCTTGATTTTCGGATCGTGTCTTTAATGCTTTATACATTGTCTCACCTATAGACCCTGGCCCTGGACCACCCCAATATTACCAATTTCGGATTTCTTTTTGATCTGTTGCGGTTGCATCTGCGGACCCTATGCAGAATCCTAGTTTCCAGGGACGTTTAGCCGAATGTTTAGCCGATCAGTGGTCAGAAACCGAGTAGACGAAGAGTACCAAATAGTAGCGCTGAAGGGGTAGAGAGAGAGACTAAAGTGCCAAATCAGTAACCGGGAGTCGGAGTCAAAAGCCAGGGATCAAAGAGAGTGCACAGGACCGAGGAGACGGAGTAGCTCGGACAGGAGAAACCCAAAACTGAGCAAGGAGTGGTTTGGGAAGTGGGCTCAAGTAAGGGAGTGAACGTGGGTGTGTTTGATTAAGTGGAGACTGCATGAGAATGTCAGGTGCGTGATTGAAGGCCATTAGACCTTCTGGAGCGAGACGCAGGTGACGCAACACGATCTTGTCACCCGCGTAGGGTCCATTGCTTGCCTGCTGAGCTGGTGACCAGCCTAACACACAGGGGAGCCAGAGCCTAACTTGGCAAGCAATGGGCACAAGGCAGGGGAAGCTCCGGCCAGGCCGATTTTCCCAGAAGCCAGTTATCCCCACCAGGATGTCTTTGGACTGTGGGAGCAACCTGGATCACCCAGAGGAAGCCCATGTGAACACGGGAAGAACATACAAACTCAACACAACTAACACCACAGGTTTAGAAAGAAGGTCTAGGTAGCAATGCTAACCACTGCACTGCCATACTACTCCCACATGCATATACAGTTGATAAATATTTGATTGCGATTGCCAGGGATGTTTCATTTCAGAATGACAATGTTTTTAGGTGTATAGCAGAGCATTTTCTTTCCAACAGAGTGTTGAAAAATAAGATGGTGCTTGAACCCCCTCGACAGCCTGGAACCACATCAGTGTTAGAAACTGCTCATTTGCATTATGGCGATGACATATAGATCCAATGTTACATTTAGATGATTCTGAGGTGCGATTCTCTCTCTTTTTGTTTGTAAATCTTGGATGTTTGAATTTGTCCTTGATAGCGGTACTCAATAAACTCAGAATAGCTCCTCAATAAAGCTGAACTTGGAGACCTACCCTAGTGCTTTTTGTACATGTAATGTTTATTTATGAGCCCACATCAAGTT
This sequence comes from Lepisosteus oculatus, assembly GCF_040954835.1. Taxonomy (NCBI): domain Eukaryota; kingdom Metazoa; phylum Chordata; class Actinopteri; order Semionotiformes; family Lepisosteidae; genus Lepisosteus; species Lepisosteus oculatus. The sequence continues at coordinate 63,687,229 of NC_090699.1, forward strand.
GGATATGTGGCTTATTTCCATATTAGTCCATTTCTTCACACTGTACTGATTTCAAATTGATTGCCATGTCAAAATAACAGTAATGTGTTGCAAGTCTCTTCCTCGGTATTAAGCAAAAGAACAGAAGTTTGGGGTCATGTTGTGACCACAGACCCTATCTGAGTCTCTATTTATATCAGTGATTACAGGTACCAGCAGCCCCACAACTATCGGCCTTAACTGGTAAACGATGTGAAGCGCTCCTCAAATTGTGAACTCAGTCATGTGGAAAGCCAATGTGCATACACCTTATCAGCTTTAGACGAAATCCGGATCCTTCAGTAAGGATAAGAAAAGTGGAGAAACATTTTTTTTGGAAACTTCTGCCTTATTGTCCATGACAGTGCTCTCTTAAATAGCCAATTAAAAGGGTTTGGTGCAATTCAGAACTCGAACATGTGCAGATGAATTGGTTAATGAGGCACAGACGTGCACCAAGAGGCGTTGATCACTATCAAGCGCACATTGTTCTCCTCTCAATATTATTGCAGTACTTCGGACGGGAGGAGGAAGGGGCGTGACTGCGATAGTGGGGTCACACAATAATCTGTCAATGGAGTGGGCTGTCGGAACCCCTGCTTCTAGTAAAGGATGAGCCAGGGATCTTTCATAACGGCTCAGATGGGGCGGAGGAAGGGAGGGAAGCCGAAACGAATCGCGCAGTGAGTCTGCGAGAAGAGCGATACAGCAAACCCTTGGTATGACGGATTTCTCTTTAATGGACTTCGGATTTAAAAGCTGCTAAAAAAAAGCTTCAAAAGCTGTAAGAGGAGAATTTGGTCTGTACAACTAAAAAAATCGGACCTTCCCCGAAATAACCTGTAGAACTCTGGAAAATGCACAAATGTCAAGACAACTTTTGTTTAAAATACAACATACTGTAGGCTTAAAAGTCAGGAGTATCAGTGGTGCCCTACACGGGGAAGGTCAATGGATTACGATGGGTGATGCTTATGTTTCCTCCGCTTTAGCGAGTTTTATACAGTATATTTACAACACATCAAACAATAAGCGTGCATATTTAAAGATAAAAAAGGGCACTGGAACAATTGTCGTGGACTGTGTTGATTGCAATTGTTAAAAACAGTAAAACAATCCAATATCATAGTATACACTGTACAATTCTCTGTTTTTAGAGCTGGAAAAAAAACGTCATTCGTGATTAGACGGACACGCTTTCCTCCCTGCTAGTCCCAAAAAAAATTCCTTCCTGCTAGCCCGTTAAACCGAGTGTTTACTGTATTTATACATGGGCAGGTGGAAGTGTGCGACCTTTTCTTGAACTTTTGTTTAAAATTCCATTAAACACATTAAGAAGTCTTAGCTTCAAATTACAGCCTCATCTTGGCACTGGGTTCTTCTGCGCAATCAATAAGAAGAGCTATAGGAATCCACACGAATGGATTGAAGTTGCTAAGAAAAAGCCCGTAGCTTCACCACTGACACGTGAAAATAAACGAGGTCTATCTTGCTGCTTATCAGCACATTACAACTAGCAAAATCTCCGTTTCTTTAAAATATGATCTAATTATTAAACTAATTATTGATTAGCCTTGTAGCACCAGCTTTCTTCACTGCACTCTTTCGGTCGGCAGCATTATTTGTTGCTTATGCACATGACGTTCTTGCGAGAGGTGGATTAATTTTATAACCTGTCAATAAGGCAGGTTAATTGGCATGACCTTTAAAATAAAATTGTATGGATTTTTTTTTACAACGTGTTAATCACCTTCTGCTTAATCATCCCAAATCTTTTAAATATGATAACTCCCTTAAAATGTGAGAACCTTCACTTCTTCAGAGTAAGAGAAACAGCACCACAAACTCCACCGTATCTGGAAGCTCAGTTTGTGAAATTGTTTAATTGTTGGAGAAGGGTTCTATAGACATATAGAAGGTAATTTTAGAAATGAGTGACCATGCTTGATTATTGTTGTTGTGATTTTGGTGGAAGTAAGAGAAACATGCAGGAAACCAGATGACTTTGAAAGAATGCCTCCTCTCACTGTTGGTCAGAATCTTTAAATTCCAAAAACCTTTGCTTTATACAGCATCAAATGCAGCTGCCGTTTAGAAATCTAATTAATTTCCATGAATGAATTAGACAAATTTTCCCTTGTGTGCTTGTCAGTAAAAAAACACACATTTCGTTTTGTCTTTTTACATATAATAGATTCACTACAGATACGCTGCAGAGACCTTATTTCTTTCAAAATTGGTGGTCTGAAGAACATCTACAGTACAATATTTGGCCATAAGGTAAAAGAATTCACTGCTTTTCAAAACTGCCTTATGTTAAGATTTGTAACTGTATGCTAAAGAAATGATGAGTACATAATTGCCTTAAACAGCAATTAAGCATATAGTAGTAACATGCATTCTGCTCTACAGATTTCCTTTAATGATAGATTAATCTTTATACTCCCAAAAGACGGCCCGAAGCAGTCTTTTTGCACTTGCTGAGTGTGCTATTTTATTTCCCACCAACTGCTATGTAATTACCAGGTCCCGATTTTAAAGTTGTGACACTCTCAGTGTCGCCATACTGATCACACTGGGTGCTTTAAAACATACGGTTTTGTTTTCTTTTCCAAATGAAAAAAGTAGAAAGCCCACAAATAACTATTGACAGTTTTGCAGTGGCAGGACTTGTGAAAAGTAATGGTGTTTCGAGCAGACTTCCCTCCTCCAACCGAATGCATTTTGCTCCGGGAGAAACATTTGATTGGCAGAGGAACATGAAAGGAAGAATTCTAGCATAATGTTTTAAAATTCTATTTTAAAATGTTCAGACAGCTTTAATTTTTTTAAAACCATTTATTTTGAGAGAAATGTACTGTATCAGCTCTACATTAACATAAAAAACATATATGCGCATACTGTGTGACTTAAGTGTATATGAGGTAAGTGTACAGGGTATGGCATAGATAGGAACATACAGTACAGGTGTTACTGTATTTCCAAATATATATCATAAACGAGGGTGAAGCTTTATTGAGCCAGTTGGTCTCGGCAGCAGTCACTTTATCTATGTAAATGCAGAATTAAGAAATACGGTGAATTGGTATTAGGAAAATTAATAGTGTGTTGATTATCAGTGGTATGTCTGGAGACAGGCAGCTCAACAAATGTGAAAGTGGAATTATTCATTGAATAATTTTACCACCACATACTCTAATGGGATTTGTACTGTCAGATGCAATTTATGCCATTCTGAACACTAAAGGCTGCTGTGCACGTCTGAAATTCCTGTTCCCTCTTCAGATGTTAACATGAGCCCATTCGTGTACGACAGTAACTGGCACGTTCTCAGATTCTGGTTATGCATGTAATACTGTATGCTTATGTGCTCTGTTGCCTTATATGACCTCATGGTTTACAGTTTATATCAGAACATATGTTAATTAAATGCAGTTTTGTAATACTGTATATATAATTTAAGGTGAAGAAAATTAATATTACTCGTCTATAAGACCATTTTTGGTTGCAAAAGTATACCTGTTTCTAGTGATTTTTAATACTGCATATAGTCGAGGATTTAAAAGCAGCGACATTTAGGTAAAAAAGTCCTGGGTATTGTCAGTTTTGACAGATTTTTAGTATAGGGATACTTTAGTTAAGAGGGCCAGGTATTTGAGTTTAAATCTCCTGCATGCAGTGCTGCCCTAAATCAAGGTGCAGATAGACCTCTGTTTCAGCAAAGCAATTGCTGTAAATTCCAGCTGTATAGCACTTCTGTCCACTTCACTAATGGACCTGAGTCAGTGGAAGAGCATTCACAACCTTTTCAATGCCTGGCTTTTTTTAGAGCAATTTTTCTTTGACATATGACTCCCCCTGATGGCCAGCTTGACTCACAGTATACCGGTCTGAACAGCTGTATTGTAGTGACAAGCAGAACAGTCCAAACAGACTGTACAGTTTTTAAACTGAAGGCCAGATGTGTCACCCCCCATAAGAATTAGTATTTTTTATTGTTCATATTAATTATCATTATTATTGTTAGGCAATTAATTAAACAAAACACTGAATACAGTACATCTTACTTGTTTCAGCTACAGACATTCTCAAAAGTAGAAATTGAGCTACTGCACATCCTAAAAAAACTGTGTACTGCCCTAATACCTTGAAAATGTATGTCAACATGGCCATTTAAGTAGCATTGTTAGAGAGCCTCTAGAGGTTCAGTTTAGGACGTACAGTAAGTAATTTCAAATCCTCTAGAACCCTCAAGATGTGATCTTGACTTTGATGATCTCTTTTGCTCTTAATGTTGGGCCTCTTTGGGTCTGGGAGGGGTAATGTAACCTCACAAACTAAGCAATTCTGCCAAATATAAAACAATTTTATTACATATAATTTATATTTATATATAATTTACAGTAGAACAAAAGAAGGTCAGTGATATCAAGTAAATACATGACTTGATCAGTATCCTAAGCTGGTATGAAATCAGTTTTAATGTCGCTAGAGATCATGATTGAAAGTACATACAATTATCTGAATGATTTGAGAGGCAAATATATATATAGCATGTACCAGTAAAGCTATTTTGTCACCTTTTAACATCTGTGTCAGTATCAGATCTATAACATTGCCAGTGGGGAATATCCATAAATAAAACATGTCCACTTTTTTGACAAGGCTGTGCTGTAATCTGCCAAGTGCATTGTAATTATTTCTAGTTAATTATCACAGTAGTGCACTTACATTTCTGAAGGGAGAACATTTATATTCACTGTTGAAGAGAGAAAATATATAGTCCTTTTGATGACACAGGCTTCCCATGTTAATATGCTGCAAAAAGGAAGACTACCTTCTTTGCTGCCTGAAACAGGAGCAGCACAAGGCCTTGAGTGACAATTGTATGCTGTGCTTGCTCTTAACATCTGAGCTCACACACTATCCCCTACCCCCTAAAGCCTGCGTTTGTGATGATTGTTTTAAATTTACCGTGTAATTATAACCTGCTCTGAGACTCAAAGTGCTGCTTGGCAATAAAAATAGTTCTATATCCAATCATGGATTCTTGCCATTAAGTTCTTGTTATGCAAGACAAACACAAGCTCCTTTCTGTGGTAACGTTTTAGTATGCCTTTTCTTGAAAATCAAAGAAAGCTTCCTGATAAACTGCTAAACGTTCTTGCTCTTATAATATTTGACTATTTGTTAGTAGATAGAAATTATTATTTGCCCATTTTGGCATTAAAATATGACTGTATATAAAAAAGTGAGTGAAATGCAATAGTGAATTCTGTTTTCCAAATACTGTTTAGAGAGATACCACTTTATTGATCGCAAAGGGAAATTGAGGTGTTACAGCAGCCCAGCCCAAGACAAGCAAAAACAGACATCAGAATAGACTAGAAATTAAGATAAAATAAGGACGGCAATACAAAATAAAATATATACAGTTAGGTGTGTGCAAAATATGCTCATAATCACTGTAAAATGGATTTTGGCATGTTCCTTAAACCAAAAAGAATGAGTGGGAAACAGTCAAGACCACTGATAGAACCTCTTGCATTTGAATGAGATTCAATAATGTTTGGTTACAACTTTTGATCCGACCGACTCAGTTTTGGGATACAATTACCTCTCGGGGCCCCGCGCCAGGCCCTAGGGAGTTTAAGAAAAAAAGAAATTAAGATTGGAGAAAAAAAAACACTCGTCCTAAACCTGACTTGGGCCCCAAAATCCATCTTTGAGCTTAAAAATTGTCTAAGTAGTGTGTGAATGCTAACCCTAACCCTACCTGGGGTGTCAACTGAGCATGTCCGCTATCTTCTGTATATATATTCTCTTAACTGATTAATTTCTGAATTCTCATACCTTATGGAAGGAATAAAGAGATGAATAGAAAAGAATAGACTTGTATATCTTGCTACAGTATATACATATATTCCACATCGACTCAATCAGAATTTACTACTACTTTTTTGTAGTCGGAAGACAGCTCAGGTATGAGACATGGACACATATACAGTATACTGTAAAGTCAGAGATACCTGTATTCAGTGCGTTTGCAGTGTTGGCAGACCAAAAACAGAAGGTTGGTAGGCAGTGTAGGTTTTAAGTATCGTATAAGTACAGTGGGAGGATCTCAAAATTCCCAACATTGTCATCAGTCATTGCCATTGTCATCACGCTGCTTCACAGACAGAAAAGAACAAGAATCCAGCCAAAACACCTGCTAGACACCGATCACTCACACTGGGGTATCTGACTTGACACACCCTGTCGACCTTAACACTTCCTTTTCAGTTTTTTCACAATTGAGTTGAAAACTTCAAATGGTGGGCGCTCCTCTCTACACCAGGTGAGGCCGTGTGATGTTTACAGTCCATGCATGCACTTCAAAAAAAATGATAACATCCTGTGACTTCTCCCAAACACCATACCTTTATGAACTATAGCTTTTGAATGTCCTGTACATCTGTTCAGATGGCTACTCCAGTTGACAAACCTTTCCCACCAGTAGTTCCCCACATGCGTTTGTGACACTCCACTTCTCTGATTAATTTAGGGATTCTGCTATTTACAAAGATATGAGTCTTTGCAATTGTGTCTTCTGTCCTCCACCTAGCCACTTTCCCAATTCAGGGTCAGGGGGAGCTGGGGCCTGTCTTGGCAAGCGACAGGCACATGGGAGCCTACACCCTGGAGGGGACGCCCGTCAATCGCGGGACAGACAGACACCAACACAGACAAGCACACAGTCACACCTAGGGCCAATTTCCCCAAAAGCCGTTTAACGTCCCAGTATGTTTTTGGACTGTGGGAGGAAACCAGAGCACCCACAGCAAAACCATGTGAATACAAGGAGAACTTACAAACTCCACAGAGATACTGTAGTACTCCAGGAATTGAACCCAGGGCCCCAGCGCTGTGAGGGAGCAGTTCTGACCACGGCACCACTGTGCCCCCTGCCTTTTGTCATTACACTCAATAATTCCAGCGTTAGCCCTTTATTCTTCCATTACTGGAGATAAATAACATTTAAATGGTCTCTTGGAGACACTTGCCTGTTTCTCCCTTTTCAAGGAAAAGAGGAACATGCTGCATCTCTGTTCAGTTGTGTAGGTGGTAAGCATGCATCTGAAGGCAACACCCTACTGTACATGGTACTAAAAGCCAATTATATTTTCATGTGGAGTAATTCACGTTATCTACATACAGTACATTCTTCTGTGGTGAAGCTGCAAACAGAGGAGTCTTACAAATGTGTAAGCCTTAAAGATACTCTCACTAGTCTTTGCCTTGAACTAGAATCCGAATACAAATTGAATTCCTAAGTGAAATTAATGAGTGGGAGTGGATTAAACCACTACACTGAAGCGCTGACATAATCAAGCACTCTTGCATACAGATGGATTGTAGTGTTTGTCAGATGCATCTGAGGTAGAGAAATAAAGGAGAATACTGACATAATGTAAGATATGGACAATACACTGTACACAAGTACTGCACCATCGGCATTCTACTCTGGGTCTGAACAATCTGGCCTCATTAGTGCTCCCCTTTAATTCAGTTGTTGAAGCATTTTCTCACTCCTCTACCTGATGTGCTGTGTAGTGGGGCAGCTCGTGCAGAATAAATGCTGTGTGTCACACAGGTGGGTGATGGATGACGTGGGTTATTATTATTATTATTATTGATATTCTCCTTAATGTTAAGAATCCTTAAGAATCCTGTAGTGAAAACTGCTATATATAAATTAAATTAATTATTAATCAACACAGACAAATATACAATAGAATTATTATAGTCATCATCATTAATAGCAGTCATCCTAACTAACATTTTATTTTAGTGTTCAAGAGTTTCTTTTTCATCAGATTTAATACCATAAAGATATTTGTTGTTTTTACACTGATAACGTGGGTTAATTTTCTTTTTCTTTGTGCATTTACTGAAATGGCCATTTGGCAGAAAGGACAGCCTTAAAGATAGGTTCTGCCGAGAAATTACGGCATTATATTCTCAGCATGTCTCTTTAAATGCTTGGAAAGGCAGGTTAGTGAAGCATGAGACACGAACACCTAGTCACACTGTCTGGATCTGGAGTGTTGGGCTGAGGAACAATAATACATCGTAGGTGTACAGTCATCATAAACCTTCTGCCAAAAATGGCGTCAGATTATTAGCATCTGGGGGTTCTTTTTGCGAGTAAAGTCAGGTATTGATAGGAAGGACAGATCCCAGCTGTCCACACAGCATCATCTGTGTGTAAAAGACACTGCTTCAGACTAAGCCAGCTATGAAATATCACTCTTCGTGAATGCCGACTTTCCTCCTATCCTCCATATGAAAAAGAGACGGGTTAACTGTCCGTGCCATCTTTGAAGAAAATATGGTTAATCTAGAAGGGTCTATTAATGATGGGTTTTAGGGACATCAGCAGGATGAACTGCAACTAATCCCATGGGTCAGGTGTGACATTAAAAGGCGATGTGTACTCCAATAAAAACAGAAATAAACCCTGAGGGCTTTATCTGCCACCTTTTCAACGTAGCACTGAAATAACTTGAATAAACCACATGGAAAAAATGAAAATTTATAAAGATGACGCCTAATAAAAGCCATCATTAAAATGTAATAAATGAAGAGTGCCGCAATCTGTGATCAGAGATCTGATTCCCGACCGTGGCAGCTGCCTCTCTGTTGATTGAAAGATCTAATTAAAATACTAGACTATGCATAAAAAAAACTAATAAAAGTATGATGTTTCCAACATATGTTTAAAAACGGAAGAATTTTTGTACATCCCTGCAGGTGCTCTGGTTTCCTCCCACAGTCCAACCACATTCTGGTAGGGTAACTGGCTTCTGGGAAAAGAGGCCCTGGTGTGAGTGCACGTGTGCCTGTCACCTCTGTGATGGACGAGCGTCCCATCCAGGGTGTATCCTGCCTTGCCCCTGTTGCTGGGATAGTCTCCGGTTCCCCCGCGACTCTGAACTGGATAAAAGGATTAGAACATGGATGGGTGGGTTCTTGAACATTATGTTGAAATACATATAAATTAAATAATGTGTTTACAGGATCTTTTAAAACACAAGACAGATGTTGGGGCTGATGGAAAGCAGAGACTTGTACATAGAACATTGTTTATTATTGTGGTAACAGTAGTAGTCAATAAATCTATGGACTGTCCTGTAGAAAACTGTAACTAAAAAGTCCTTTTTTGGGGGGAGGGAGAGATACATCGGGACATTTAACAGTTTGGAAAGTTAAGTGCATTTGAAAAACAACCTGTGGGGTCTAACGAAATCTCAGTATTATGCTGTATACTGTATAACACATCCAGGATAGAGCCGGCCGCTGCCGCCTCTCCGTGTGCTGTAGTACTGTACATTATTTGTAAGGTTACCAACATGCCTGAAAGCGACATTTTAAATACTTTCTTGTGCGGCTGGGTTGTAACCAGAGGACACTCTATCTGTATTTTAAAGGGCGAACAGTCTTGGTTGGATTGACAAAATCCATTTTCCACCCCACGTGTTCTCTCTCTCATACTTAAAAGGACAAGAACATTTTCGAAGCAAATGTTGCATGAGGAGGCATTAGAGCGATGCGCCCTACTGTAGCCCTTCTGACTGCTCAACACGCACAAACCAGTTACCGACGAACTGTACACAGTACTGTGTGAGACACATGATGTGTACCGTATTCTTATTTTCCAAATACTATTTTTGAGCCTGGTAATTTTTCAAAAGTTCAGATTTTGTCATTAAAAAGCCCCGATTCGCTGATTGTGGGTCAAAAAAAAAATGTAAATTGTCCCTCTATCATGAGTTTTCAAGTTAACTGATCTTTGTTACATCAGATAGAACATTGCTACAGTATGTTAATTGACGAATAACCGAAAACATTCACTATAAAGACCCACGAATAAAAAAGACCCGAGGTTTACAGTAAATGTCGCACACTGGCAAAAAAAAACCAAAAACGCCTCTGCGCGTTTGTACTTCAGTTTCGACTAAACTGGCTGCGACTCGACGCGACCTTTTCCAGTTTCAGAAACAGCAGGCACTGCAGTGAAACAGCAAACAGAAAACAACACAGCCTCTAATTGTGTGACGGGGGAAAGGGGGTCAGAACAACGAGCCTGCCAGTGAGAATATTCCCAAATGACTTTCCAGCGCTCTCCCAGATAGCGTCGCGATCCTTTCCTGTATATAAATATAGCTCCTGTACAGTATGTGTACATTATCTCCAGACTTTACCAAGGGGTTCCCACACAGGCACAAAATTAATAATTTATTCACAGGCTTGAGTCACTTAGCCCGCATTGATTTACTTATGGTGCACTTCCTTTCATTCACAAAGCGTTTTAAAGCGAATAGTTCAGAAACAGCTCGCTTGCTCCAGTACACCCAAAAACGGGCGGTCAGTTAAAAGAAAACTGGAGCATCTTGTTTTTTTTTTTTTTTGGTTCATCTTCACACTGACCTTTTGGAAGACAGGGCTAACATTTATTTTAATGGAAGACGGGGTTTTAGCGGTCAAAACGAGTTTCTGTACAAGGCGCAGCCCGGTATATCCGTTTTCCTCCTTTCAAAATTGCCTGACTTCACCTCGTAGTTTGCTTAAGCGGTGTAACTCTCGTCTGTCATGCGGCGCTGCATTGAATGAACTGGGACTCCAGAGCTGTGGGGTGGGTGTACACTCTCCTGTGAAGCAGCCACGTTAAACACTGCCCACTTGACAGCCTTCCAGCAAAACGGATTTCATCACATGCATTCTGGAGGGGGAAATTATCTGACTTTTTTTATATATTTTTGTAGTTGGCTCGCTGTGTTCCTCTCTCTCTCTCTCTTTCTCTCTCTACCTCTCTCCTGTCTTTTCTCTCCTCCTGGCTTCCGTCAGCACTTTTCTATGAATACCCTGCTTCAGTGAACCTGCACAACTGCATGACTTGATCTAACGTGAAGGCTGAAGGGGGGCTATTATAAGTATAATCGCGAACATACAAAAAAAAAACAGAGAACCTACGGCTTCTTCTTTGTCCCAGTCAGAAATCTTTCCGTAAATTGCAACAGACAAAAAAAAAAAGAAGAAGATTTCGTCGCAGGACTCGATAGGTCTGCGCTCCCTGCCTCCCTTCGCATCTCCCTCCCTCTCACTACCTTACTCTCTTGCAGAGAAAGGGCACTTTGGAGAAGCACTAGGTCACCCCTGCTAGTCTATCGGACTTTGCTTACTGTGGAGTCGCAAGCAACTATACCCCGAAGTGTCTGGGCGAAACCATTCCTTCCATCTCAAGACCGCACAAGTCAGGGAGCGAAGACGCCACGCTGGGAAAAGCCGTTGCATCCGTTTCTAATTTTGTTGACAGAGCGTCGGGACCTATTAAGTCTAAAATATGAATTGGAAACCGTGATTCTTTCATTCGGCGCCTCGTTCCTCCTTCTCCATCCAGGATAACAGGGCTCTTCCCTCTTGTACAGAAGCGGCTGTGCACTAACCCTAGAACTGGTTGCGGACAGTAACAGGAGGAAAGATGCTGTGGAATCTGAACAATTCGCGTGTGTTCTGTGGCTTCTCATTTCTGCTGTGGATAACACTTAGCATGACAGTCGTTAGTGTGGTTGAGTCCCACCAGGGTATTCCTCTATCTGTGTAAGTGTTGAATAGTTCTTTTTATGCAGACTACAAAACTATTGCATTGCAATAATTGCACGGGGCGTGCATCTGCGTCTTTAGCCCGGCTACAAGCTTTTATAGACGGTCGGTTATAAAACAGAACAAACTTTTCTAGAGCTACGGAATAATACATACTGTATTATGGCTTGAAATGCAGAGAGGGGGGAAAATGTCTTATAGCCTAAAACTGGGGACGGTTGATTTTATATTATGTGAAACGAGGAAACTCGGGCCCTATTTGCAACGGAAAGAAACACTAGGTTTTAATAACATATTCCACTGTTGCACATTTTTTTAAAATTGTGAAAATTGACGTTGCTAATTGTGCAACCATTTATTTACTAATAGCGTGCCCCTTTTGGACACTCAATTCGAAATTTTATTTACCTTTTCCCTGAGTGGCATGAGTAAAACTTTTGTTGCCTAGCGACGAAGTTGTCGGCTGCAGCATCACTACAATTCTGTACCGCTCAACGCCGTTCCTGTATAAGAAGTCATGAGGTAGCATTTAAAAATTAAATTCACTTTAAAACTGTTGTCTTTTCAACAGCGTTTGCACTGCTGAAAAGCCTAGTGTTGTAACAAGGCTCTGCAGTCTAAAATAAAGGTGCTTCAACCTTTAATATATAGAAAACTGAAAGAAAATGTATTGTCAGCGTTCTTTGACAGTATTTAGCGTATTGACTCACGGGTCGGGTCGCTACAACCTGCAGAGCTGTATTGGGAGGTGAGTAAAGATCATGCAAAATAAATGGATGTAGTGGGAACAGTATCTCCTCACCTTTGTGTTCAGGTGATATGATATATGAATTCAGTCATTTCTCATACAGTACATGGTATCCAGTAAGACTTTGTGAGATGTGAGATAAAATAATGCTATTTTATATTTTATTGTAGACTGATTTTTTTTATTATTTTTTATTTCCAGTGTGAAGTTATGGGCCTCTGCATTCGGAGGTGAAATCAAGTCCATTTCAGCTAAGTACTCAGGTTCACAGTTGCTTCAAAAGGTATTTCTTTTTGTTCAAACATTCAAGTCTTTTTTTTAGCACATCTGTTTGATGATTGTTTTCCAGTTTAAAGAAATTAAGTCAACTTCCAGAATTCAGAATTACAAGCAGTGTTTACAGCAGTGTTTGTTTTTCTTTTGTGTTAAGCTGCACAAACATAATTTAGTATCTTGGAGGCTCAAGGGCAGTTGCTGCTGATTGTGTGATTTTACGAACAGGTTTTAAAACAAAGATTAGTCCTTAGCACTGCAGTATTGTCCAGTTATGCATGTGTACCGTATCAAAGGGTGCCTCAATGTTTTTTTTTGTTTTCCTTTTTTGGGTAATATAAATTTATGGCCTCAGTGGACATTGCATTGCATTTAAAATAGGTTATTGAAGCGACATACTTTAAAACTATTCATTTAGGAGAGTGAGGGGGGTGGAGATGGTTGTAATTTTTTATCCTCTCTAGTCTTATGGATGTGTTCCATGATTAAACCACCAGGTGGCTTAATTGGTAAGTAGCTAAATTGGTCATAGATTTTCCTGCCATTTACAATGTTACTTCTGTATGCATGACTGTACAGTAGCTATAAATGCACCTTGATTTAAACAACATGCCACAGCCCATACAATCAAAGATTCCTTAGAGTATTTACTGCATTGTACAGTATACTTGGTAAGAATTTATTGTTTTTTTCAGAACAGTATTGTTATATAAACATAATGCTTAAACCGTGCAAACATGGCAATTTCAAAACAAAAAAAAATGAGGAGGGTCTTACAAAAATACAAAAGCTAATGAGCCCCTTAATTAGATTATTTAAACAGATTCTGGGGAAAAAAGCATGCCTTGTTGTATATATTGATCTTCAAAAATGTTTGTTTTGATAAGAATATGAAAGAAACAAAAATTAATATCTGGGAATTCTAAGAAATGGGTGCTAACAAAGTATGTTAGGTTTATTGCCTAAAATAGGTAATTAATATTAAAAGATGGCTAACAATTTCCTGTTGAAGATGCCACATTCTTCCTCTATCACAATATATCTACATACACATTTTTGTAAATATCAGGTTGTACTGTAGCAGGCCTAGGCAAGCAGCTTGCCACATGGAGTAGCTATAGAAAATATATTTTTGCTTTCGCTGGCAAAATGCCTGTATTACTTGCAGCCAAAACTATGGAACTTGAAATGTTCGAATTAGTCAATTGAAATAAGCAAAACAGTGACGTAAAAAAAAAATCTTTGCAATTTCTTTCAAATCTTCGTGGGGTTTTCAGTTTAATATGCATTTTATTACTGGTCTGTAAAGAAGTAGATAAAACATATAACAGATACAGAGTATAACGTTTCATTTCAAATGGTTGATAACAGCATACTGTATGACATACAGTATAGTATCTTGCTGACATGTGGATGGTAGAAGAGAAGAAATACTATAGTATTGTGTAGCATCTCTGCAGTTCCACAATCCCATTATTCCCCAGTCATTTGGAACCTGTGCTAGGATGTATTACATCATTACAGATAAGAGGAATGACTGTGGTTATCTTCCCTTTTCAGCTGCACAGCTGGGTATTGCGCCGGTGTTCTCTGCGCAGACTTAGAAAAATAGGACTGAGTCTATTAAATTCAAATAAGGATTGAGAAGTGATTCTAAAAGCCTTGATCAGAAAGTAAATCTTTTCTCAGCAAATTATATAACCTAAAACACGACCCTTGCTTGCTTGCCTAAACATTAGCACTGCAGAAATACCGACTGATATTATTTCCAGGAAGAAGCTAAATACATTATTAAAACAGGTAGTGGTCAGCATATAAACACACATGAAAGCTAATAAAATGCAGTTAATATGCAAAAAATATGCAGACAATTCCATCATGAACAGGCTCTAAGTATCAGTTGCTCATGTGTGCTTTCATGAGTAAGACTATTCAATTAAGGTCAGGTATAATTCATTTTTGTTGTAGAATAAATTTAATGTCAAAAGGCCATTGGTAATATTCAAGATGCGTTTTTCGTAATTCAGTTGCAGAACAAACTTTTTAGATGACCTTTAATCTGGCAGAAATATTTTAGTGGGCTGTGATGGCAATGGCAGGGTTGTGAGCATTAATGATGATGGATCCCTTATGACCAAATTTTATAATGGCCAAAATATAAATTAAGAAAGGCCAGAAAGGTGTGGCACTTCTGTTTCTCCTTGAGAGTACTTTGTTGTTCAGATGCAATTGAAAACTCGGTTTGTGAAATCTGTTTTTGACAATTATCCTTTCTCAACGACATAAATGATATAAATGATAATACATATGTTCATTTTAAATTTATTTTTCTATTTAACATTTCTAGTTATAATATATTATTCCATTTAATGTTTTATTGTTTTTAGGAATTGCAAAGATTTTTTTAAAAAAAGAAATCCACATTCCACACATCCCTAGTCTTTTAAATGTACTAATAACAGATAAATAGTAAATATTGCTGCAGTGCTTGTAAAAAGGCAGCTGGTGCAATTGATCAGTTTAACCTGTGCTATAACTGTTGTAAATAAATAATGGCATTTTAAAGACAGATTATATATTTCTCTTGATTAAAAGCTAGGATCATCAAAGGCTAAGTACAGCAAATGCAAATGTATTTCTGTTGAAAATATATTTTCTAAATCGGATTGAATTGAGATGTACTGTAGCAATATTCGGTCTCCTTTTTGAGAACATATTTACACTGCTGTGTTACACAAATTATTACTCCAAAGACTATGATTGTAATTCATTGCATGATTTCCTCAGGTAATTAATGTTACCAGTGATTGAAAAAGCTCCCACCTTCAAGAAAGTGATTATCTTACTTAATTTTTTAACTGCTGTTTGCCAACCTCAACCTATCCAAATCTGCTCTACGGCTTTACTGTTTACTGTACAGCAAGGTTACTGTTAGGAAAGGAAGGAAAGGCTGCTTTGATAGCGTGGATAATTCCCAGAATTTTTCCAGCTGTCACAAAGATTTGGCACCATAAAAGAAACTGTCAGCCTCCTGCTGAATGCACTTTCTTGCTCCACAGAGTGGTTGGCAAAATCATTTGTGGTAACTGCTGTTCCTCTGATAGAATTTAAATATAAATTAGCTCGCTTGCATAGCCTCACCAGGTCATTTTCAGGTAGATATGTGACAAATGTACATTGTCTTCTTTCCTGAACCCTTAGTCTTCTGTGTCTTGAAGATTGTAAGCGGATTTGACTCGAACATGCAGAGGGTAGCACAGTGTGGTATCACAGTGGAATTAGAGATTTTGAGTTCTTTGCCTCAGTTTAATGTCTGCTTGAAAATCTTGGCCACAATAATCACTTTGCGTTTTAAAATGCATGTTCTACAATCTATGCTCTTTGACATTAAAATGTTAGAAAATAAAGGGGCTTTCAAATCTCGTTGATGTAGTGTGCCCAGCAGTGAACAGTGCAGTTCCTTCATCACTGTTCAGTCACAGTTTATAACTGGTCCTTTTTGAGTTCTGTGGATATTATTGTGATTGAAAAGTCATAAAATGAGGAAGTGGAACAGTTACTGTGTTTGTAATGTTATTCAAAATGTACATTTCTCCAATTGTTTTATTATATTTAAAAATATATATATTTAAAGTTGTATAAGTTAAAATATGTTATGTTCATAATCACAAAATACTTACAAAAATATTTATTTCCTTCATTAGGAAGCACACCTCTGTGTTTTGCCTTCCTGTCTCAGTGTAGAAGAAATTGTTTTGCTCAATGTTTCATGATCATCCACCTTTTAATGCCATGGAAAAGAAAAATTTGAGAAATTATTTCTTAATGTATGACTTTAAGGAATCTTAATGAAAGAAGAGGAATATGTTTCTAGGAAAGTAGAGTGATGTGGGTATTTTCATGTATGTACATTTTTACATACATTTTTATGACTGTACATTAAAATTAAATACCTTAATCGGCAAGGAAGAAAATCAAGATTTTACTTGAGGCTGCAATATATATATATACAGTACAGTATGTGGTTAGTTAATAAATTCCTACGATAATTGATAATCATATTCTGTATTGTGAAAATGCTCATACAGTGACAAGAACTGTTTTCTGAGAATTTTTTAAAGAGAATTGAATGTCCTTTTCTGTAGAGTAACTCAGTGTTTCAGGCTTACTGTTACTGGTGTGTGCCCCTGAGTGGAATTAAATGTAATTGTTCTGTTGATTTCCTTGCAATAAGTAATGGTGATAAAAACACGGCATTCGTTCACAGGAGTTCTCAAAACATCAGTCTGTCTTTTTCGTGTGCATGTGTCTGTCACATGGCATTCCTGAAAAAGTAAGAAGGACAAGCTTATTCCAAGCTTGCGGGAACTTGGGTGCTGTTTTGCTTGAAATAATGTTACTGAACAAGTTTGATTTAGAAACATCTGAAATTGAATAGTAGCCTGTAGTAACAGCAATTTAACAGCAAATGAGAACCTGAACCTGAAAAACATTTTGCCACTTCAAGTAAAATAAAATGTTATAATCTAAACAATATATTGTTATAGAAACAATATATTGTTATAATATATTACTTACTGTATAATATATTGTATTATTGAAATATATATTTGCTTTCAAATATTACCTGTGACTACTCCAGAGCTTCCTGAGACTGCCTGCTGTAAATTCAAAGTAGCTCTGAATCGCCCTTCTCAATGGAGGTCTTAATGGTTTCAGGGCAAGTCACCATAGATAAAGGAGTGAGATAAATTAAATAACAATAACAGTAATAAGTACATTTATTGTGGTTATTCATTGCTGCATTGAAGAGGGCTACTGTTACTGACTACATTAAAAACGATTTAAGGGTCATTAAAACAATCTAGTTTTCCAAGCCTGAAGAAGAAAGGACTCTGCCTTCTTTAAAGTAACCTTGAATATCAAGGCCTTTGGTTCAGTATTTTTGAAATAAGATTGATAAACAGTGTCTTGTGTCGCAATTTAAGAGCCGGATAAAGTAACAGATTCTTATGTAACGGACTATATATTTAAGAATAAGTTCTGTTTGTGAACTGTTAACAATGATTAAGTCTCAATTTTCAGTGTACAATTATACATTAACAGCTGTTCACTGTATTTGCAGTAAATAGAACCAAAAATAAGTGGTAGTTCTTGTATTGAAAAACAGATATGACGCAATTCATGATGGACCTGCCGTGAACTGTAACTTGGATACATCTCCTCAGCTGGCCAAATATTGTTATTTTCAGATATAGAATACAGGCTGTAAAGTGTTTAATGAGGCGAATGACTTACGTGTGTGTGATGTTGGCAGCATTCAGGAAATGGTACATGTATGAGCAGAGCTTTCTCACTGATAACGGAGAAATAGGGAGCCATATTTCACAGTTTGTGGTACTGCTCTCTATCCTCCCCCTCCCCCTCAAGGTTGTATTAAAAAGTCACTTCCTCTATGTATTGGAAAATTCTAGCATTTCAAGGTTAAATGTACAAGCCTCTATGCAGATGCTCCAAAGGTAGACTGATCCTTGAATAGATACAGACATTTAGAAGCTGGGATTATGGTGATGAACCTAAGGCTTCCACTGATCAATAATTGCTATTTCCAGGCCTTAATGCAAATATTCTCAGTTTAAAATGCAGGTAATCACATATCCACACCTTATGCAATGCAATTAAGTGTCAATATATTTTATAAGAGAAAAAAAATACAATATATACAGTATAATTCGTATAATTGAAGCTATAAATGGACCAATGGTCGAATAAAGTGCAAAATGCATTTGTGGAATTTGAATCTTAAACATAATTCTCTTCATATTACAAACATTTTTTTAAATTATTACATTCAATTGAGTTATTATTCTTAAAGAATTAAAGTGGAACAAAGAACATACTGTATTTCACACCGCATTCAAAAATTAAAATACACGTTTATTTGAGCAAATTGACATATAAGTACAACTAATATACAGAATGTGTTTAAAATGTTTTATTCTGTTGTTTTAGGTGTAATTCAGGTAGAATACATTAGAAATATTTCACTTTTGAGCAAAAAAGGTAACTGGATTCTTGTTATTCCACACTAATATTAATTGTCTCTAGTATGATGCTTTTCTGCTCTTCTTTAGCTATGATCCTGTTAAAAATTAAGAAAGTTCTAAAGATAAAAGCTGTCAAGATTATCTTTTGGAATGACACTTTGTTGCCACTGTTTTAGTATATAGGTTTTATAGTATACCTGTATATGGTTTTGTGTGAGCATTAATTTTGTGTATCAGTAATATAACATAACAGGAAACAGATATTTTTGTTTAGCTACTTCTGTTTTTGTGCTTACATATAAATTCATATTTTGTTTTACATAACTAATTCTGCCATCAAGTAGAGGTTGATTACATGCTGTAAAAAACGAAAGACAGAAACTTGTATATTTTGGTCGTGGAGCCTCTCCAGGTGTGTAAAGCAGGGAGGGTGAGTGCTCTGGCAAGGAAATGAAAGAAAGAAAACCTGAGAGTGGAGAGGGGATTTTGAGTGGGGTAAATGAACGGAGAGATGAGTCGCCCATTGAGCACTATGTGTGAAAGGAGTTTAAGGATGATTTTGGATTCTGATATTTTTTGGGCATCTCTGAATCCTTATGAAAGGTAACAGACTGACAGGTCAGTGTAATCACTGTGAGAATTGTAAAAACACGTCTCCATTTTTACACAATGACCCCTCAATTGGAACTTTTTTCCAGACACTATCGCCCAATTACTGCCGACCGTCATCTCGTTGACAGTTCCCTTAACCGTCCGTAGCAGTCATCTGTCCCGTTTACTGTTTGCTGCCATGGAATCTGCTGTATCACCTGGAGATAGATATTTGTGAGCACACATCTGCAGATGTACAAGACCGATCTGGCCATTTCAAGACCACACAAACGGCAAGACCACACAAGCAGCATCATGCTTGTCCATCCTTGACTCACTTACTGCTTCTCGTGCAGAAAGTATACTGCCGCTGACGTCGTTGAAACAGGAAGGAGACGGGCTGACGGTTTCAGGGAACATGTCAAAGCAGTGAGGATCAAACGTCTCTCCAAGCCGATAGTTTCCTGTGTTACCTCTCCTGCCCGTGATTACACTGACCTTTTCTGCCTGCATCCTCTCACAGAGGTTCAAGACAAGACGTCAAAAACCTAGATTATGCTTCAACTTGATTTCCACATTCCCCAGCTCTCAACGTTGACTAATCTCATAGTAATCATTCTATGCATTTACAGAATGCTGCCTTCCACAATTTGTATCCCAAATTTCCATCGTTTTAACCTGCTTTTCAGATTCCCTATCCATTCTAGTCCTTTCTTTTGTCTTCCATATCATGCCGGTTTGCTTCCTCTCTCCCCTGTACACCTGGAGAAGACTCCATGGAATTGATGTCTATTTTCTTCTTTAGTAATATTTATTTTTCAGTTACATTTTTAATTGTTCATTTGCTGTTTGCTGTTTGAAGCAGGTCCCCACTCTCTAACATCTTTAAAAAAAATCTTCTCCCACTGCAATCTTAAATAACTTATTATCACGTGAAGCTTAAGTTTGCCTAATTTTATAGCTTTAATTTTAATTTTATAGTTTTAATTTCTAAATTTATTTTATAGTCAAAACAGTATGTTCCCAAATGTCGATATCTTATATTTCATATCAGTGTAGAAGTACACATTATTCTAATAAAATCAATGGGATATATATGAGCAACTTACCGTACCGTATATTTCGGGGCATGACAGTTGAACCAACTGAAATTCTTCATTAGCACCATGAGAAGAAAATGCCCCCTAAGTTCCTTCCTCAGTGGAAGTGTACCACCGTAAAGTAATTGCATTTTTATAATCACTTAGGAAGGGGAAAGAAACCGATTCTCTCACGTGTCGACAGCATGGAAATACTTCAAAACTGCTCATAGTAGAAGAGATAATTCAGCTCTGCTGGATGCAGACAGTCGATGGCTTCCAGCCACTGCAAACAGCTTTTATTTTAGCCTCCTACCAGTTCACGTTATCAGTGGAAGTTTCTATTACCTTTGCACGATGAAATGACACATGCTAAAAAATTGAAGCTTTAAAGGGAAATTGTCAAAATCAATATTCACTTTGTTTGTAGTGAGCTTGTGGGCATCATAAACTTAGAAGCCTACCATTTTTCTGATGCATTATAACTTGTCCACCGCAGTACTATCAGTTATTCTTCTTAGTGCCAGAGGCTCATGTTCATGGCTTTATCAATAGTTTTGTTGAGAATTAAAGGAACAGTGCATTAATACTTTAGAGACAGTTTGTTGCTTCTAGATGGATCAAAACTCCACACGGCCTAGAGACAAAGTTGTGAGCTTATTGAATGAAAGAGCAATGAAATTGGATCTGAAAGGACCTTTGCCCTTTTTGTTCTGTACTGTTGCATTTCAGATATGGTGAAAATGAAGTGTGTGAGAGCATTAAATCAGCATTCTGTGAAATGAGAAAAAATAAAAAGGAATAAAAATGATAAATTTTATATTGTCATATCTGGTGTCAAATAACATTAAAATCATAACTCCAAATTGTATCCACTCAACAAATGTCCGCCATGTTATCTAAGAGGAAAAGTGTATGTATTTGTTTTATGCCATAATCTGTACATTAGGGATAAGGCAACGATGAGAATATATACACATCTTATTTGCTGTCTTCGCTAATGAGGCTGATACAGTGAAAAAAAAGGTGGCAGTACTTAACATGCATTGATAATCAAAATATAACAGCATGGAACTGCTCCAGGGCAAAGCACTGATATAGAAGAGATTGAAAATAAATCTGCAAATAGGAAAATAAGAGAATAGTATACAAGGAGAGGCATTGAATATAATCAAGAAAATTAATTTTGCTATAATGTATGATGTTTATAAGCTTGTCCTTAGGGAACCCTAAGACTTGAAAAAATAATTTTAGGTACAGTGTATGGATATAGGTATCCTGCACCCTTTGTTACCCACTGGTAAGCACACCTGTCAGCTTGTTAAACTGCATCCCACTTCTCATCTTCCATCTTTTGCTGTGAGACAGCCATTCCTTTGTCCCAGACTTTAATTCTCAAGTGTATCTTTCTGTTTTGAATTCAAAGAACGTTTAGTTGTGCTGCATACATGCAATTTTTGACTCCCTTGAAAATGCACATCAAGTAGAATTAGTAAAATAATCAATGAGGCTGCTGTTTGTACCTGATCATGTTGGCAATATTTTTCTTCTACTTCACGATTACATTTTTTAGTAAAAGAATCAGGGAACTTCCGAGTTGTGTCAACATGAAGACACGCACCCTTAATTTGTAGTGACTACAATGGACTAAAAACACAAGATCTTGTATTTAGGACAACCTTGAAGTCATGTCAACAAGACAAGAGATTAATCGTATGTACTGTGATTATTGTATTTATCCACATTGAAAAGGAAACTAGAAAAACACCCACCATAGTACCGTAGAAGATCGTTTTGGTGACATTTGGTGGCATTAGTAATTGTTGGAATTGTAAATTGAAAATCTGGGTTGAGATGCCCTTTATTAACATGAGTAGAATCTCCTCTGTCACGTTGAAAGACAATTTTGTCCACAGCAAGCTATCTTGTCGATCAGGCAGTTTAACTGCTTCACCTCAATTTATGTCAGTGTGTGAAGTTTTTAAAAGCTTTGGGGGTCACAGCAAGGTGGAAAAACAAAGTATATTCTCCTTGACATGAACAGAATTTTCATTTTTAGTACGATCTTCAAATTATATGCTTTCCCCTATCACAATTCATGCTTAATCTGATTTATATTAAATAGGAATGAAAGGAGTAAGTGAAAGCTTTATTCCTACATAAATTATACATGTACTGTAGACAAGCTAGGATAAGGCTTTCACAGAGTATGTGACCGTCGTACAGTATGTCTTCATATAAACAGTGCATGAACATACACAATCACCACAAAAAAAAAGAAGATGATCCTTATTTGAACTAATACTTTTTGAATTGCTCTTTAGCTTTTTCTAGAACACATGGCTAATCCAGCATAATCCGATTGAGAGTGGTGATGTTCTTGACGGAGCTGGTTCAGATTTCAAAGAGGGCATCGTTGAGGTCTAACCCCTCTCTAGTTTGGGACAAGTGTTTCTGACCTTTAAATTCTTTAAGTATCAGCTTGCTTGATCCATTTCGTATCTGAAGATTGACTAGCAGAGCTGATATTTTCCTTTTTATCTTTCCAGTGGGGGTACTCGTGTGGTAATGTACAGTATCATTCAGCCAAAAATATTCTTAAGGAGATGGTACTAAAAAAAAAATCTTTATGGGTCTCCCCCAGATTCCTATTGCTTCTTTAAAGGAAACCTGCAAAATTTGATGCTTTATAAAACTAAAAGGCTAAGATACTGGAAAGAAAAGAAAGTTTAATTACCTAAACCTAGTATATCTCCTGTAATAAGATAGATAGATAATACTTTATTAATCCCATAGGGAAATTGATGCGTTACAGAAGTCCAGCCCAAGACAAGTAAAACAGACATCAGAATAGTTATAAAACAAAAAACAAACAAAATAAATAAAAATAAATAAATACATAGGTGTGTGCAAAATGTGCTGATCATAGTCAATAACTAATTGACTTATAACTTAATAACTAATGTTAACGAAATTTGCAAGACAAGTGTGCCCTGAATTACGTAACAAAGTATCCGTATCTTTTACAGAGAGGTCCCTCATGCCTTTCCTTGTCTTCTGTTAATCTTGACTGATCACGAAAGATCAATTATTTGGAACTGGTACAGTATAAGTCTATAGAATTAGTACCAGCCTTATTGTTCTTATTTAGGCAGCTAAATGTTAGGCATAAGTGATGGAAATCAATTATGTGTCATCCAGTGTGTTTACACTATGCGCTATATCTTTTAAATATGTGCATTATATGAAGCATTATTCATTTACTATAGCATCCTTAAGTAAAGTGTCTCAGGGTTGTCCCAATGAAAATAAATGGAGTTTGAGATGCATTTCTATTGCAATTCTTATAACTCATCACTAGGTGGCAGAAGAAGTGAGACCTGTGTAACAGCTGCAGCAGTGTCACATTAAACGTTATTTGTTTTGACATACAGGCACACTGTGCCAGGACCACGTTTGTGCACCTTAAATCTGTCCTTTATTCACATTGCACTGAGCTTATTGCTTGAGCAATAGCAAATTATTAGAAACTTCCTTTTGAATATAATGTTGGCCTGTGTTAAAAGAAGGCAGAGAAGTCTCTGCACAGCAGAGTATTGACAGAAACAGATGCTTGTTCAGTGTTTAGCCAGTGTGTCAAGTGTCCTTACACTGATCCTTATCTATTCATTTGAGCGACAGAGAGCTGTGAGGGGTGGCATGAACTCAGTTAATAATATTTCATTCTGTTAAAGCTGTTTAACTTCTTAAAGCAGCTTTTAAGATTTGCCTACACAGGATGTGTAGGGATAACGTACAATTGTAATAGTTCAGTACACAGTATCCAACAAGGAGCATTTCTGTGAAGTATTCTTTCAGATCAGAGGACAGAACAGTGTTGTACTGTGGGTAAACGTCTGGAGACACAGTTGACAGGTTGTGGATTCAAGTGTGGTTGCAGATACTGGACTGCTGTAGTTCTCTTGAGTGGGGTGCTTGGCCCCAGTTGCTCCAGTCCATCCAACAGTAAATGGAGACTAACATTTCTGGGGTAATAACTGCAACAGACGTATGCTTAATGTTGTGATAACCAGAATGAGGTCGAACTGTTGAGCCGCTGTGCTCTGGTATGGACTTTCACTTTACCTACTCCTTCAGTCCACGATTGTGTCTTTAACCCATGCAAGATAATTCTTTAATGCTGTGGATTAGAACGTGGATGCTGGTACTGTATATAGCTCCCGAAACTATACAACATGCTCTCAGCAAGCATGCATAATAACCAAATATTAAAAGCATTTTTGATGTTAGCTTGGGCGTTTAATGCTTGCAGGTCATTACCTACTGAATTAATCGTTTCAGGAGACAATGGTTTAGAAAAACAAATTTAATGAAGAGCAAAAAATCTGAGGGAGACATTTTCTATATTAAGTCAATACAGCTTAGCTACGTCGAAAAAGAGCAATGTTGTAATGTAGAATTAATATTTTATTGTTGCCTAAAGCTAGTTCTCTTCTTGTTGACATGTTTTCCATTAGTGTTTTAAGGTAAATACATTGGGTTTATACAACACTTAAATACACACAATTATATTTTAATGCTGTGTTTTATATTTGTGATGTCTGAACTGCTTCTTGAGTTTTTTTCCTTACTTTTTCTTTCCAGGTGTAATTATTTTAACACCTCATCTGAAAGACTTTTGTTTCCCTATTATGATCCTCTGAAGACATGAAAGTACAAATGCAAATGAGCTTAATAAGTAAATTAAGAGTCTTTCATTAGTTAATAACAGCATTATGCATCCTTCCAGTGTCACAAAGTCCACATTCCTTGTTAGAGATGCAGCAACCCAGAGCTTGTCAGCAATAAGCAACAGTAATAAAAAATACTCTGTTACCAGTCCATCATTGTCAACAACTTTGTCAAGATCTTTGCTAAACCAATGTAACCTTTTGCAAATGGAGAGTTTTGATTCTTGATAGTGCTAAAAATAAAATCATAGATAAATCTGAAAATTTTAATTGTTCAGAGATTGTTGGAAGACATGAAGAAATCTAAGATGTCACTTAATTAACTAAATAACTTTCTGGTTTCATATCAGAAATCAAGAAAATGCCAAAAATTGCCATTTTGGTTAACAGTGAGGCTACTTTTTGCTGTTTTTAAATGTATTTTAAAGTTTTTCTGTGTTGGTGACACAGAATGGATTACTTCACAAATTAGCTGGTAGCCATTCTGGTCATGTTCACTGTGTAGGATTCTTGGGCTCATGTGCTATTACAAACCTGCTAGTGATAAATGTGAACAATGGTGATAAATATCCTCTTCGGTACCATTTATCATCAGTTGCTATTCTGTTTTGCCACTGATCACCAGAGATAAGAATGCAATCAACAACAACAGTAATGAAACAGCCACCCCCATCACCATAACCTTTATCTGTCATCAGTGCCAGTATATGATTAGCTGTGTCTAATTACATGTTGCAGTGTCGTGTGAGAAAAATGTGGATTCTTTGTTTTGTGTTTGTTCTGGTAACCAACATCACGCAGAAATACTGGAATATTTCTCTTTTCTCTGTTTTAATCATTCTTTTGACAATGCTACATTTTGTTTTCTTAATGAACATTGTGAAAAAAAATAGAGCAAACAAAATGTTAGGATTAATGAGCATTCATCTGAGTGAAAAACAGTAATCAGATTGTAAAACAATGAGAGAAAGAATGCATGGAGAAAAAATGACTAAAACTAAGCTTACAGTCTGTTTTGTCTGCAGTAATTGTGGATTTGTTTTGAAAGGTCAATTATTTCTTACTTCCTTCCATGCGTCAAACCTACTGACCTTTGGTCTGTGTGCAGTTCTCCTTTCATAGACCATAAAGGCCCGCAACTGACCAATAAGGCACATACTGTAACAAAAAGGGGAATGTCTGTGTGTTGCTGCAAAACTGTTTGAGATCAAAATGTGCATCTGTGAGAGGGATGTTACTAAACACGGATGGTGTAAAAAAGAAAGGCTTTATTTTGAATACCACTTCTGAAAACACACATACAGTACTGTATATAAAAATCAAATGGTTAGATATTAGCCTTTTTTCCCATTTTATGTCAAATCCACATTATTCTTCCTCTTTGTGCTTGCAATTACTGCTTACATAACCTACTGTACTGTATATCCTTTTCATACATAAGAACAGTTACAAACAAACCTCAGACTGAAAGTTAGTAGCTAATTGATCTGAGGATCTCATCCAGCCATTTCCTGAATAAGCCAGGGATCAAGAACATAATAGGCAATGTGATCAACAACTCTAATGGAAGTGACATCTGATGTACAGAGAATGACTACATTCTGTTCAAGATGGTAGTCCCCTAGCCGTATTTATCCTGAGAACGATCTCAAACGTGGTGCTTCTTAAGCCTCATGTTTATATTCAGGCTGATGAATGTGTTCTCTAATGATTAAAACTTTTTAAACAAAGTTCTGAGAAAGCTGGACACACATACAGTATGAATCACCTGGTTTGCAGCAGAGAGGGCTGATCCTCACAGTTCCTGCCAGACCAGGGATTCTTCTGTGTGTTACCCACTGGCTATCCAGAGTCCTTCAGCATTACCAAGATATACTGGCTGGGCTAACTGGTGTCTCTGAATCACCCCTGTGCTTGTATACTGTACGTGTGTGCGCCCCCTGCAATAAGCGACTGTAGCCCTGCCTTGAGCCCTCTGCCTCCAGGTTGTGCTCTGGGCTGCTGTGATCTGTACCAGGAATACGTGGCTTTCTGATAATGGATAAATGGAAGAATCACCTGTGCTAGTTTGTGCACGTTGTGCTTTCTTTATTTTGAACTCTAGAATGCTTTTCCCTCCACCCTTCTGAATGGTTTTGCGTTGCATGCCCTCAAATGTTTGAATACAGATTGTGAGTGATTTTGTCCTATGTCAGTGACCTTGTTACTATTGATTAATTTGAAATTGTCGATAGCCAAGCTGCTTCTGGTAATGGATGGAAGAAATGATGGATAATTGCTGATTATACTGACACATTTTTATCCAGAGTAAGCCTGTTTAAATGTGCTATGGGTATTTAAATTGCATACTTTAAATTATGGTTGATTTGATTTATGCTGTAAAAACAACAGTATATAATTTTGTGAAGAAAGGTTTATTCACCCTTGAAATTTTCATGGTTCCTTACATAGTGATTACCCTACTGAACACCTTTTAGCTGCGAAAGCCATCCCTCCCCCAGAAAAGGCGATTAGAATGACACAATTCTGTCATATAGCACTGTTAACTGTTCCTATCAGCCTACCATCATCATTGTGTTAATAGCAGCGCATTTTTAAATACCCATGTGCTGAAAATTATTGGAAGGTTGAATGATTTTTGCATTCTGGAGGCCAAGGGTCATACAATTTTGAAAGTTCTTTGAATAAAAGTAAAAGGACCGAGGGATAACCTCACCTGTTTCGAAGTTTGAAGTGTTCAAGGCTTTTACTGTAAACTGAGCCAGAAGTCATAGCAGATTAATTTAGGTATGATTAATTTCTTGCTTTGTACTAATGCCTAGTGCTTATTTCTATGACACCTAGTGGTATTGTTATATTCTTATATCCTTTCCTGAAACACAGATAATTACACAGATAAGTATTCTTATTAATTTATTTTTTTACATAAGACATACAGACAATGCTGTCCGTTAAGATATTTTCAATAGATCCACAATGCATTTTAATCTATCAGTGTTTCATAGAGCCCTTCTCTCTGGAGGAAATTCATTTATATAATACTGTAGATTTGTAATGCAGAATATCTGATGCTTACATTTATTAAGCCACTGTACTTTACTGGGATCAAATGTTTCCTGCCTGAGAATGCAATCTTGAACTCTTCAGATTTCTTAGATGTACAAAACTAACCACTGAAATAAAGAGAGAAAGAAATCATGGATGAAAACCAGTAAGTTTCTTTCAGTCAGTTCAATGATTGCATTTCTGAAACTGTTTTTAAATTGCCTTTGATTGTGCATCACACGGAAACGATCAGCCATCCCATGGATTATTTTTTAAAAAACACAAAGGAAGCAGGAATCAATAAGTCCCTCTGATGTCACCCCTAATTATAATAGCTCTTTCAACTCCTGTTTTCTTTATTAATGGGAAACGAAAAAAATTGCTTGTAGAAGTTGGGGACAACAACTGACATTTACAATAGTTAGTCTGTGCTTAGGTGTGTGAAGGACTCAGTCTGTAGCACCATTAATCACACTGCCAAGTAGGACACAAGAGTGCTTAATTTATTGCATTAGGATGGTCTTAATAAAGAAACAGATTTAAGTGATGAATACACATTAGACGCCAATTACAAAGTTAACATTAATCATGATAGCTGTGTTTAAATGGAAGAACTGAGGCTGTCCTAAAGTTTGGTAGAAGAGAGTAAGTGAAGTATTGTGTTGTTTTATCTTGCGATAGAAGTGCATGTTAATGCCATTAAATTAAAATATTCAAACAATATTTGAACTGAGTTCTAGTTAAGAGGTGGTGGACTAGTGAGTGGTACTCTTTTATCTGAACCATAATTTCATCACTGATGTCGTATGGAGACCAGAGACACAATAATGTAGGAGGTGCCATTCTTTAAGTGCGAGATTAAGCCAAGGTCTTGTTTTCTTGTGTGTCATCACGTGGGGGCGTGTCCAGTGTGTTGCCTTGGTCGTCACAGCTGTTCGGGCTGCTGGAGAATGAGCCGCAGCTGTGAGGACTCTATCAAGGCACACTGCACATCCCCACTGAGGGACGAGCAGGGTCAACCCCGAAAGGGGACGATCATTTCACCGACAGACCCAAGTAAGGCTGTCGTTATTTTTCTTTTTCGGCTCCCTGCTCTCCCAGGCTGGACCCCATTGAATACGGTGAGCCCAGCCTGGATGTGGCGGTGCACAGCGGCACGCTCTTCTTTTTGCTTTCTGTTTTGTTTTTTTCACCGTTTTTGGTGTTATTTCCGGTTCTTGCTGACCTCCGCCCACTCCCACAGTGGTACACTTGGTTGTTACAGATACCATGGACACTGTTCATAAGAGTAGCGGTTTTAACCTTGGTGTCTGTGTTCAATTCCACTCTCGGCTTGTACAATTTGGCCTCCCTCCCATTCACCATCCTAAAGCAATTTCTCCTCTTTCTGCCTCGCTGCCTTTAGTACAGAATGGCAGCTGTGCATCACCCAGGTGAGACTGCACATCGAAAAGTACTGCAGGTCCCCTTCAGTGTAAAGCACCCATCCATTTCAGGGCTGTGGGGGAGCCCACCCTAGCAAGCAGTGGGCACAGGGCAGGGTACAACCAGGATGGGATGCCAGCCAATTTATTGTCAGCTGTGCTTGTTATAGTACCTCATGTTTTTCATGTCTGTTTGAGTGTGTCCTGTGTAACCTGTTTCAGAGTCATAGACTCCAGATTAAATCATATCTATTAATGATGCCAGAATGGAGAAGAGGTGTGTTAATACTATCTAGGTAGGTCATTAGAAGGTGCCCTGACAAAAAACTTCATTTGTTCTTAAAATGTCTATTGCTTTAAATTTCTGATGTTTCGCTCTCTGGGTTGAGCTACCTGTCCTGGAAAGAGTGGGATGATTGCTTCCCTTAAATTATAAATTAGATGCATTCTATTTTATACGTCTGCTGAACTATTTAGAAGGAAGGGGATCTGGGGGCACTGCAGTTTGATGTGGGAGAATGGAAAGAGTCAGCTCTAAAATTTTTTCATCTGTATCTGGACTTTCTCACTTTAACAGACTGTGGACGTAGTCCAGACACCAATGTGGAGAACTGCACCTGTCCGATTACCCAGGTATTCAATATGCCTTCATGTTATAGACTTCAAATCTACCTCATGACTCAGTTTATGCAGTAGATTGAGTTTAGCTTTCAGAAAAATGCAGCATGCAAGCAGCTCTTCATACTGTCTCTATATGTAAATTGTAAAGCTCAGCAAGGGAAATAAATTATTCATGGTAAATTTTAATCCGAGTAGGAAACTACACCTTTAAGGTCATGTCTTCCAGGTGAATTTAGTGCTTTACTGCCCAAAACTCCTGTCAACTAGTCTTTTCCAGTGATGACTCAGCTAAACATTGGTCTCAAATTTGCAGTGCACATCTAACTCACTTACAGTACATTTTTGTAAACCTGTCAATACCTTCTGCTATTACAGTATTGAGTGAATGTAAAAAGTACTGAGAATACCAGTTTGGTTTTTGTATTAGATTTCCCTGAAGTAATTTGTCTTAATCTTTCTTTTATTGGCTTTTCTAAAAAAATATGAGTAAAAAAAAACACTTGGATATATTAGATTGATTTTCCTTGTCCTGATCATCTCTGGTCATTTTCATATCTTAGCTCCTTGAGTAACTTTCATGTCCAGGGTCGTGGGAACAGGGATTTACTGTATGGATCACCCTGCTTTATTGACCTTACACCGACCTTTAACCCTTTGACCTGTTTTCATGTCCTCTTTGAGATATGACTGAAGTAAATTAGTGGAGCCAAAGCAATTTCACTCCTTACTCCTGAGTCACCATATCTGTGCTCCCCTTCTAACAGTACACATTATCATCCTTTATCTCTACTAGTTCAGAAACACAGACGTGCTGAACATAGAAATATCATAAGGGTTCTTGTACTTAATTTATCCTAAGCAAATATATTTATCTTTGAATTTGTTTCACATTATTCTGACAAAGACTGTCATGTTGTACAGCTTTAACCAATTCACTCTTCATTCTTCAGTTTCTTATAGAGTAACATTAGGTCTGTGATTAATACTAAACAACTAAATGAGCCAAAGAAACAGTGCTGGCTAAAAGAAAGAGGCTCAGGTGAAAGCCAAGCCACCCCCACCCCCTTGCCTTCCAGGGATAGATAGCAGTCCTTTAAAAGGCTTGAATTGTGTGTATTGATCACTGTTCACTTTTGGAAAAAACATTTAGTTTATTGAATGACATGGTATAGACCTTGGATATTAATAGCACTGGCAAAGAGTTATGCTAAACACACTGCACTTGAATAAGACCCTGTCAGGCCTAACACTGTGTGACCCTAGCAGTTACTGCTGACAGGTGTAAATGACAGGAAATTAGTATTGATTGTGATGACTGCAATCACCTCAAATGCCAATTATTACTTGCTGGTCAGGAAATAAATATAAATTCACACAGAGTCTTTTTTTACAAAACATTAAATAAAGGCAGCATTTCACCTATCTCCCTATTGTTCACTTAAACATTCTGTTGATGTTGGTGTGGAAATAATAGGAGTTGCAGATGAATAGCAGAGAGACATGGAGAGTGCTGATTACTCCAAACATGTTAGTTGATACTGTATTTTACTAGAAAATGATCTGGTGAGTCCTCGGCAACAATCTAGTCTTTGTTCTTGGGGGAAGAGCATGGCTAGGCAGGGCATTCTTGGGATGGTATGTCCTCTCTTATCAAAGCCAGTGCTCTGGGTTCAGCCTTGGGTTTTAGCCTGTGACAGTGACATAGGATGCCAGACGAGACGAAGTTGGAGACAAACCTTGAGATTGTGGAGTCACGAGCACGTCCCCAGGTGGTTAAACACAAATCTCCTTCTGCTGCTGCTTTGTGTCGTGTTTTTTTTGCCAGCAATTTGGTGTTACTGTATGTGGAACGTTTCTGGTTTTCAGGGAAAGCGTAACATTTGATTATATATTATATATTGTACTTATGCTTACTTGCCCTTACCTATTGGCAGCCAAGGACCATCACTGGTTAAGAAAAACCAAAGTGTTTCAATTCCTTCGGTTCATGAAACTACACGTTCCTCAGCTGTATGGCCCACAAGGACCACTGGCAGAGAACAAGCAATCTGCCATTATTACTTACATGGAAGCTTTGCTTATGATTTTCAGCTGAGGCCAAAGAAATGATGATGGCTGGCAGGGGGAGCAGCCCGTTGAACATACAGCTTACCACTGTTCCCGGGCTGGGCTCCCATACAAAATGAAGAAGGTCCTCATTGTACCATACAGCACTGAAGAGCCACAGCCTGTCCTTGTTGAAGGCATTACTAGACCAAATCAGAAAGCTCCTATTTAAAGATTACATCTCCTGTCGGAAGAGGCGTATATTTTCCATTTTGCCTTTGGAATGAAAGCTGTAAAAAACTGCTACTGCTACAGTGGCTGACAGTGCTCTTAGTTCTTACACATGCCAAGTGCACAACTGCAGGCCAGTGAGCCTCCAGCTAATTGCTCGATCGTGGTTTCTCTATTTAATGACACTGTGGCACTAATCCAGCTGCATTAGCTGCCCGGTAAACATATATTCTGCAGCCGCAGTCACTCTGTACCCCCAATTTAGCCCGTTAATGTCACTGGAAATCCTGTGTACTCTTCCCTCTTTCCCAGGGGAGTGCAGATTAATGGAATTAAGCATTTCAGAGGCTGACAAGCTGATAGCAGGGCTTTCTGTGCATGTCAAACTTACACAGTCATAAAGTCTATGAACCTTATCTGCATTATAGATGCTACAGTAGTCTCTGTTTCTGCATTCGACAGGAATATCACATATCTGTACCCTTTGTACTGGATTTTAGTATGACCACTCATTTTGTGTGCTCATTTAGGAAAGTATTTTCATAGATAATAAAATCTTGCAGCCTAATGTAAACTTTTAAATCTATTATTAAATTCGTAAAACAGGTACATTTTATTGACATGCTTTATATGTGTGGTTTAGCCAGTGAAATTGTTAAGAAGTGCTCAAGTTAATCAGCTATTAATGAATTTGACAAATCGTGAACTTGACATATTATTAATAATAATAAATATTAATAATTAAGAAGGCATTTCAAATGGTATGAAACACAGCCTAAAATTATATTCTCCTAATAATTGTCCATTTATAGAGTTCCTCATAATTTCTCAAAAACATATATATTATTAATGGTTTAAAAAGGTATGATGGCTAGTTAGAATTTAGCTTATACATCCCGTTTTTTTTTGCTAAAGCAAATCTTCTGTACACTTTTCAAGAACTTCACATTTTATTGTTAAACTCTTCACATTCCTCTGTTGTCTGTGCTTTTGAGCATGAAAACCATTTCAGGTTTAAATCAACAACAGATTGAATACAAGCAGTGTATTGATGAGGCTGCCCCATTCTGAAGATTGCTGTGCTTTTACAGCCATTATTTTTCCACCAAAATATATTACATAGAAAGTGCACTGGTATATAGAAAAAGGAAATGAAAGCAAAGAAAAGTACTTTTTAGTCATTTTCTTTCAACAACAAAAAACATGTGTCGTCTCATCTATGCTCCGGACAAACAGAATGTTTCTGTAGGAGAAATTGATTATTCACATTTCTTTTTAAAGAAAGCTTTGTTTTCCAAAATTATATTAAGGTAAAGTAATATTGGTGAGCCATTTTGTTTTAGTTATATTTATAGTCAGGGTCATTATAGAATTCCATTCCCTAGCCTTAAAAAAGGGCAGCATGCAATCAAAATATCTTTTATTTTAGATCTTAGATTTCACAGGTCTCTCAAAGTGTTTTTTTTCCATTTTTTTATTGATATTCTAAATCTAAATGACTTCATTTTAAAGACATTAATCATGAAAGATGGAGAAAAAAAGAAAACCCTGAATATGATTTATAAGTAATTTTCAGTGCTGATATGCATTTGACTTATAATAATAATAATAATAATAATAATAATCCATTGATATTCAGTTACAGAAATATAAAAGCTACACAGTGTGGAGAAGTATAGCAATAAGTCAAAACATTTTTAACGTACTGCAGATGAAGGATTGTTATACAGCACAACAGACATTTGCTGTTGGTATACTGTTGCTTTTTACTTAAAATTCTGTTTAACTTAATTTTCCACAAAATTAGAAGTGAATAAACACTTCAGATAGATCATATCACAGACTTGTAATATTGCAGTTATGACATTACCTCCAAAACATATTGGAAATTTTAGGAAGCAACTCTGTTCTATTGTACATACATTTCTTTTACTGGTCTCTATGTTATATGTTACTGTATATGTTTTAATTTTGATATGTGTTTTTAATACTTTAGATGTATATATTTTTCAGACATTCTGTGTTTCTGGTTTTACTAATTCAAAAATGTGGAGAAACAGGAAAAAATGAAACTTGTATATACAGTAGTATTAAGTATTGTTTGTATCATAGGTTGCCAAAGCTGTGGAGTGCTGAGATAATGAATGATGGAACACATTAGCTAGCAGTGGGGGTTTAAAACACATTTTAACAAGTAATGATGCATTTAAAAAGAGACATATAACTTGCAAGAGACATTTGGTAAATTTCTCTAGCCATTAGTGATTTTTCATTAGCGTGCAATGTTTAATGACCAGGTCACCTTTCCCCTTATATCCCCAATGTGTCTTCATGACCTCCAGATAATTAAAAAAAAACTTTCTTTCATAACCCCTAAAACACAGAAGCCGAACACTTTTTTTTCCATAATATGGAAACTATAGACTAAAAGTACATTGCATTGTCACACAAGTACATTGCATTGCATTGTGTGGTGCTTCTGATTCACCTTTGTCTTGAATGACTAACTGAAAGTTAAGACTTAAAAGTCTAAATACCTTAGCAGGATGACAGGGTAATCCACCAAACAATGTAATATTCCTGTATTTGGGAATGTCTTTAAACCCCCAAAGCATGGCAAAATGGTACGTGGGTATTTGATCTGAGAGATCTATGTTATTTATAAGGGTTGATAACTGAAGTTGGGAATAATTCCCCAAATATGGTTCAGTACAAATATGATGCAGTGAATAGTCTTTAATTTCATTGATAAAGGCGTGATCACAGTGGCTATGGCAAAATAACTCAGGGCCTCTTCTTATTTTGAGAAGTTGTAGACGTTTTGGGGTGTGCAAGTGTACAGTGATGACAAATAACAGGTCTTCCCCAGAAACAAGTGGCTCTGCATGCACCTGTGTAGCATTTTTATTAGCTAATGTGTATATTTCTATTTTTGTGTATTAGTATTTTCTTGCACTATGCATACAGTATATGCTATATATACTCTAGCATTCAGTATATATTATAAACTCTGCATATATAGATACTGCACGTACTGTATAACATTCTGTGTAACATACACTGTATATTTGGTACGTGCTGCATTGCTTTAGAAATCTCATCATCCTCATCCTTTGCCCTTTTCGTCAGTTTGATGGTATACTGCAGTCTGGATGATGTGGAGCTGCTCGGTTTTTTCTTCAGCTGCTCTGCCAGCAGCTTTGTTCTCTGCTCAGTTCGCCTTCCATGTTGTTTTTGGTTTTCCTCTGCCTCTTTCTCTGACCACGGGCCTGGAGGTGTGAAGAACACATTCACAATTTCAGCGTGCATGGAAGAAGCAGCCATATTATTCAACGTACCTAAAATCTTAGGCTCGACAATGCTTTTAGAATCAAAATTATAAAGCACTGTGAACTGATACCAACTTCAAATTTTGTAGCTATTCATTCATTTATAATATTTGTTTTTTTTATGTGAGAGATGGAGATCAAAATCAAAGATCAAGATTTAAGGTCATGCATTTGTAATGCGATTAAAAGATTAATCACTTAGCTCTTAAGTGATTTCCAACAAAATTAGCTCCAATGCTTCACGTGCCAACAGGTCATGAGATGTAGAAATTTGAATGTCACTTGGGTCTGCTCATTCCAATAGCCTAAATCTTCAATCCTCTGTATTGTTTCCTGTTCTCCTGTTCCAGTAAAGTTGCAATGTGGAAATGTGTTTTTTACACAATTCACCCTGATCACTTAAAATCTAAAGTGATGCAGTGTTTGGAGTGTCAAGGAAGATCCCATATATGGAAGTTATTTAGAAGATACCTACATAAAATACTTCTAAAAAGTATTTGAATGCTGAAAGCGTTTGAATGTATTATACTGCTTCTTGATAGAAATGGAATTTCTCTCCCTGAAATGTTTTGTACGTGTACTTTGGTCAAAACGTTTGTGACATTTTTCTATAGAACCCTTGAAATGTATAGTATCTTCAAAACAGTTTTGCTAGAGTATCCTTTAAATGAAAACAAAAAATATCAAGGTCACGTTTTGTTTCCCTTGCTGATTTATTATATCCATGGTGACAGAGTGAACTTCATCACTACTCTGAATGTAACATTGAAAATTAAATTTCAGAGCCTGAAAGAAAATGGTTAGAGGGATATAAAGATATATAATTCAAGAATATTCTGTATTGGATTCCAATTGTCGACTTCTATTAAAGTCGAGATCACTTTCCCCCCATAATCACACTTACTGAAAATGACTCAAATGTTTGGTTCTGAAGGTAGACTGGAAAATGGTACGATGTTTCTTGAAAGATTAGGGCAAGTTGATGGTAACTGTAGCCAGCCAGCCTCCAACTGTCAGAAGACAAAGGCTGCCTTGCTCACATCTCAAGGAGCAAGTTGTCTCAGCGTGATCCATCCGAAAAGGTACTTTACTGTAGATGAGAGTGGAAGGAAGGGGGCAAGCACAGAAATCTGGAATTAATGGTGTTACGCTTCTCTACAGACGCAGTTAAAGCTCTGATGAATTTTTCTCTGCCTATCAGCGACTGCAGGAGGGGCAGCCACTGGAAAAGGAAGAGTCTTCATCTAAAAATGTGGTTTCTCACCCGGCAACAGCGTAATAAAAAAATGTAATTAGAATCGCTGATTAGAAGACGAAAATATAATTATTTAAAGTGTCCTTTGCAGGGTTTATTTTTTGCAGATGTTAGCACTTTCTGACTTTCCCCTAGCTTAATTGTAAGGGGAGCCACCACTGGGACTGGTTTTCAAGTAACAGCCTGCTTGCTACAGTACGCTGGTTCGTTATACCTACTGAAGTGGAAACTTAGAGTCAATGAGTAATTATTAAGAGCTTTCCAGTATATTAGCTGATGTAGTCACTTGCAAAGACTGCTAGTGATGGAATAGTCCATTAGATGTTTCTGTTGCTCATCAGGCCCCTGAGAATTGATTCCGATTTGAAACACCTACCTGTTCTGATCAATATTATAATTATTCTTGTTGATAGATTGTGTTATAGTGGTAGTCATCATTGCAGTACGTCCACTCAAGAGGCGTCAGCACTGTCCACTGCATGTGGTAGTGTGCCACAAATATCTGATTCAAATCAACACACTATTGAAGCAGGGAGGACAAGCGTGAAATTAATTGTTCCACTTCATCTAAGACCGTCGTTCTTTCCTTTGAGAGAGTAATTTGTTGCCTCATGTACCCAGGGAAAGGGAAGGCTATTCTTGTATACGAGAAAGGTTTTTCCAACAAATTTTAAAGATGCTTTTGCTTGGGTAAATAACACGTTCATACAGTACATAAACATCTTGCCCCATATAATAAAGTGAGGCAGAACAACTGACAGCAAGCTGATTTTACCTAACTGGTACATGGAGGAATACTTTATCAATTTAACCACAACATGTAAAACTATAATTGGAACACAGGTTTCTAGGCATCAATTGGCATTTTGTAACACAGACATGAAATAAAGAGGAGTCAGCATTCATCATGTGCATGTGCTCATATCTGGCTCAGCAGTCCTGTGTTTGGTTAGCCTTGTACTGTATTGAAATAAAATTTCTGCTTTAATGCAGTTGTGCATTAATTGGTAACTTTGGTGTGTTTTATATCCCTTTTTAATTTTATTCCCATCTAAAACCTTTATTTAAAGGCATGATTCATGTATAAAATTTTGTTTTTGCAAGTTCTTCTTTTCCTGCATTTGTTTTCAGCATATTTGACACAATCATTGCATTCATGTCCTGCTCTCTTCCAGGCAAAAAGCATAATTTACACAGCAAGCTAAAAGCACTCAAAAACATTCACATGTACTTTCTGAAGGCTTTTTACGTGGCATTATTCCTATAAGAGTTGAATCTACGCTTCCAAACAGAAACTGGGTATTTTAAAAAAGGCAGTCAACAAAAAAAGTACAGTACACGTTAAAGAGTGATGTGGGTCTCTTTCATTATTAAAAAGGACTGTCATATTGAAGCAGGAGCCTACTTATTACAACAGCATGAGAAAAAGATTATAATCCATATTGCTCACCAACTGCAACCTGGATTCCTCAAGGGATGGGTTGGGATGAGTTAACTAGGGTTTCCAATGATCTAGTAACCTCTGTAGCCTCCTTTGCACTTACATTCCTAACTATGAGCAGAAGGTGTGAGAAGCACATAGTTGGTTTTTACAGTATAAATCAGTTACAAAACAATAACTAGTGATTCTGAATTTCTACTTAAAAAAAACTATTTAAGTAAAGGGTCTAATGGGAATTATGCATTCACCTTAATATTTCAAACATTATGTGACACCAAAAATGTATACTTGGAGAATGTGAACAAATCATTCATTATTTTATATCCTAGAATTGACCAACAACATGGAGAAATTGTACAAAGGCACATGCATGGGTTTGCATGCACATGGGTTTGCATGCACTGTGGTATCATGCCTGAAAAACATAAGGATCTGGCTTCTGTGTTCCTTTTAAACAAATAAGCAGGAGGAGAGAGTGATAATCTGCCAGAAAAATAAAATATCAGAGTGGGCTTTATTAGTGTGTCAAATCTGGAAGGTTATTTTTAGTGTTTCTGTCATTGCTGGACAGTTTTATCATCCTGCTAACCTTAGGTTAGAAGTACTGTAGTTCAAGTGGGTAGCTGCAAAGGAACGAGTAAAGGTTTATTCCATGCTGAAAAGAGACAGTGACCTGAAGAAGGCTCCACAGCCGAAACATTGTGTTTCTTTTCTTCTCTTTTCAGCATGGAATAAAACTTTGGGTTAGTGCTAGTCTCAGTTGTGGAAGCACACTGCTAAACATGTTGCCTATTTATGTTTTGCTGAAATTCCCAAAACTAAGTTTTATGTTACTGATGCAAAAAGTAAGCAATTCAATGTAAAGGCTAAAGAGCTGCCAGAATGTCAAGTGTGGTGGAGTTCAGAAGAGAAGCTAATAGTCTTATTATCTCACTCACTGTGTTTTCAACTGAAGGAGATAAATAATTGACCAGCAGCTACGGTATACTATACTAAGCTCTTGCTGAACCTGAGGAGAAAAGCAAGTACTTTCTAGTTTTATGTGGTTTGCTC
Source organism: Lepisosteus oculatus (assembly GCF_040954835.1). Taxonomy (NCBI): domain Eukaryota; kingdom Metazoa; phylum Chordata; class Actinopteri; order Semionotiformes; family Lepisosteidae; genus Lepisosteus; species Lepisosteus oculatus. The sequence goes on from NC_090699.1 coordinate 63,726,806, forward strand.
TTTTATCTGAAGAAGTGGAGCTGTTTGAGATGAGAACAATACAGTATGTAACAAAAAAAAACAGAAGAAAGCTTTTTGACGGTATATTTCTACACATTCCTCTTTCATAAGAGAGCATCTGTGGTTTTGCTCTCACCCCTTTTCTGAGGTGTTCTGTGACTAAGGTTTTTCCCAAGATCCCTCTGAGACAGGAGCTGTGGGCCTCGTACACAGTCTGTTGTTTCGCACACCGTCAGCACCGTGCTATCTAGCTTCACCACAGCAGCTTGTGTCACATTTCCATTATACCAGGCTTTTTTTTCAATTGCTTCAGTCGTCACTGCCACCCAAGCCAGGAAATGGAGTATCTGTCCATACAACCAGATGATGTCATGTGTGAATGATTTGACCTTCAGCTGCCTCAGTGACTGGAAGAAGTCTTCTGTGTTGCCTCGGTGTTAATAACCAAAGATGACCCCTTCGGTCTTTCGTGAAACACACTTTGCTTACATTTTTATTACAAATGTCCTGTATAAAACAAGGATAAGAAAAAGTTCTAAATATTGGTATTTAATTTTAATGTAAGCTTAATGTATTTTTTTTACCAAACGTGCATTGCTTGCAGTAAATTACAAGGCTGAAATGTGCATTATTTTTAAAAGCATTAGTTCCAATTTCAAGAAATATTTTAACAATATCCTTAAATTACCGTCTTTAAAGGTTTTACATTTTAAAGGGGAACTACAGTCCCAATTTCTCAGACCGGTTATCAAATCTCGGTAACAAAATAAATTCATTGACGATGTAGAAAAAATTGACAAATTTCGCATTAAGCACAACACTGCAAACTTTGTGAAAGTACTGTATAGTCGCCATGTTGCTGCAAACTCACATTCAAATTCCCAGAAATTACAACATAATTTGGCCCTTCCTCCTCACTAATCTCTATGAAGACTAATGTAATGTGATGTACGAGCATATATAGTACATACAGATTTCAACTGTATTCAGAAATCTTCTGCATGCAGCGTTAACAAAGCAGTAGTATTTGTCAGCAAAAACTGTGTTGAAATTGAAAGCAATATTTCTATTGGATTAAAAGAGGTGTGTTCACAAGCCTGCTTGTTTACAGTGTAATAGGACCCCACATACAGTATCACCAGTCGTTTTGTTGCCTTGTTTTCAATTGCGGAACCGCGTCTCGGTAAGAGCGTGAGTGAGTATTCGCGAGAGTTTGCAAGAACTGTGATGTGACGCAGCCCTTCCTGCTCACTAGTTGCTGTAATGATTAATGTAATGTGATGCGGTGAACCAGCGAATAGGTACAGGTTGTGCAGCAGACTTTGTACCGCAGAAATGTTCCAACGTGATCTGCGTGCAGAATTAACAAGTAAGTAGTATTTATCGGCCAAACCGTCTCTAAGAAATGTTTGTATTGGATTAAAAGAGATGTATTCACAAGTCTGCTCGTTTAGAACGTAATAGGTCTGCATCACGTCTCTGGAAGTGTTGATGCCCCGTCCTGAATCGCAGAACATGGCACAGTGCATAACTGGAAATTTAGTCTCCTTTGTGATGCAAATTGGACATTTTACGGGTTACTGTGTACATTTTACTTTCATTGTAGTTTGAAATGCACTCATTGATGCTGATTATTTCTGACCCTAAAATATAAAACATTAATTTAATACTAATTTAGCAATTTAATACTAAACAGTTTGCAATTATGGACTGGAATATAGTGAGCATTTTCATCAAGTTCTCAAAAAAAGTCTCAAGGATAATAATAATTGAATTCGATTTTTGTTATTTTCACTTATGTTTGTTCATTTAGAAATATCTTTTACTCGTTGCAGCAGCAGTTAGTAATTGTAACAAAGCCAGTATGCAAGTTTTTAACAACTCAATGAAGGGTATAAAGGTGTAAAATTGTATTTAGTTTCTGACATCACAATGAATTTGCCAAAACGATTTGAACAATTATTTTTGTTAAAATTGAGTACAGGATTAAAGCACGATGTGGGTTTGTGTCTGTAATTAACAAATACAAAAGTTTTTGGAGTTTTTAAAATATGTTAACACCCAATTTGCTCAGATTTGGTATTTGAAGCCCTTTCATTGACAGTGCAATCAATGAAACAGTGTTATATAGGTAATATGACAAAATTCAAAACTTCTTTATGTACAGTAGGATAAGCTGACAAATGTATGGAAAATGATATTTTCAGACGCTGGTATCCCTGAGCTGTACAACAGCTGGTGAGCAGAATGACATTAGGGTGAATAAACATGCATTCATTGTAATTTGGAATTATGTTGTGACTGTGTGTGAAAACTCGCTAAAGATGTGGACAGACATGAGTTTGTTCACAAACTATTCCAGTAGGAGGCCCATGCTCTCACTATGTGTTGTTTCTTTTAATGCAATCTAAACTGTTATAAGACTGTCTTCAGTGTACCTTTTTTGATCAACTAAAGGCAAAAAAGTGCATTTACCTAGTATTTCTTTCTTTGGCAACTTTTATGCTACAACACAGATTACTTAAAAGCAGATCTTGTTGGAATAGCCTTCTAGGAAGCTCTAATGTAGGCCTGTGGGTTAGCCCTTTATTCAGTAACTCTGCTCCTATGTGTGTGCCCTCCTGGTGTTTGCTCTTTTTAAAACAGCACCTGAACAGCTGGAAGCAAAGAATAGCTGATTAAGGTCAGTAGGAACTGAGCTTGATTGAACATCTTCAAATCAGCCTTTCAGGACTGGTGTTGAACCACTCTGGAATAGCTAATACTTGGTTGAATATGAAATTGCATGTTAATGGTTATGCATTAAAATATTGACATTTTTATGTATATTTGTTTCTTGTTCCAGTGATTTTCTATTTTTTAAGTCATGCCAGCATTAACCTACCCTTACTCTAGGAAAGGAAATAAATGAAATTTTAAATTTGGACTGCAAAGTGTCAGATTAGAGTGTGTCTGAGCTACTGATCCATGAGTCCCTAACTTTTGATGCAAATGAATTTGATATGGTTTTAAATATGTCATTTGGATTTATTTGGTTCTGCTACAGTTACATTTGTTCTATATCCTGTGAAGTCCACACTTGAAAAGTATTGATTATATAGCTACTGAACAGCTTGAACAAGCCCTCTCAAGAGTAAGTAAATCAGGCTGAAGAATTAAATCCTAGAATTCTCCATAAACAGTCTGCATGTCAGTTGCTCCTGTGAATGTTTAAGATGACAGCTATAAAAGACTAATTGTTCTGAATGCAGATTGCACTTTTTTATTTAGGATGATCAGTACAGCAATTCAGTTAACAAGTCTCATTCTATTTATTTGCATTGGATGGATCAAATCAGTATTTCTCATCATATAGTCCTGGGGCTAAATCTGTGTCCTATGTAGGTCTATATTAATAGCTTAATTAATGGTTTATGTTACTTTTAGTATTCATTTGTTCCCAGCACCCCTGTCTTTTTAACTGGTTAATTTGTTTTTTAGTCATTCAGTCCATGCAAAATGTAATCTTCAGCTTGTATTTCTCAGTGTTTGGTCCTCAGAACATGACACACGACCTCACTCATTTTCCAAAGCTCTCGGGAACAAGTTAGATCTACTGTTTCTACATTTGGTCCCCAATGGGCGATGTAATATTAGAGTCTATCAGGCTCTCTATGATGTTTTATCGCAGAAATCTGAAATCGATTAATTCAGTTTGACTTTGAATGAGCTACCTCCTTAACTTGTTGCCCATGCTACAGTACGAACAGTACATACAGTTATTGGCACAAACATTATTTCACCAAGGTTTTCTCTGGGCTTTCGATACCATTCTTTTCTTTTGTTTCTTTAAACTGTAATACAATCAATTCTAAGCCGTAAAAAAATAGAATTTCAAAGAAATGTGTGTGAAACACAGCAAGGTGCAGACATCTCTGAGTAGTGCTGTTTAAGGCCGTAGCAAAACGTTATTGGCACACAAGGCTTAACCACCAAGCTGCCAGTTTATTTAAACAAGTAAATAAAAACGGTTCAGGTATGGACCCCTGAAGCACACGCACATAGCCATCCATCAAAAGTGACAATTTATTAAGAAATGAAAACATTACGTGTGGCATGCTCTTCCAGGCAAAAAAAAATACACTGATAGAGATCTTTATCATCCTGGTAGAAAAGAATTCTTTAGCAACGGTGTTCGTGAGACTGTTGATTATTTTAGAACAGATTTAGTTTATTTTGTGTTAAACCTGGACTTGAGGAATGCTGCAGTTTAGATGGATGACTTTGTGTGTTGGACTATTTTATGAAAGATTTGCAATCACGTCCCCTTGGCTGATGGAAGACAGTATACTGGACAAGGTAATCAAGGGCTAATTGCAGGGAGTGAGGCGGGGGTGAGGGTGCTGCAGAATCACAATGTGTGAAAGGTAAAAGTTTCATTCCATTTCTATCCAGCTGGAAAATTAGGTAAAACTTGTGAATTGGGGATGGCCTGTCCTTGTGAAATTAGGTTATTTTACTTCATTAATCATCCAGACCAGGTTGTGCCTTTCTTTTCACAACTGCTTGCACAGGGTTTATTCCAGGGGCTGGTGTCATACTGTATAATGCTCTGATAAAGGAAACAAATAGCTTAAAATAAATAAAAACTTTACCTGCTTCAATTAAGAATTAAATTGCTAATCGGCTACTGCTTTAAGCGAGACAAAGGACAAGGCCATGACTGTGAAGAAACATGAGTCATTCTGTGGATTTAGCAGTATACTGTATACTGTATGCTGTCTTGTGGACAAAACAGTATTAAAATATGGATGAACACTTGTGCTATTACTGGATATTGGTGCATGAGAGAAGTTGGCACCAGACTTTACAAGGACATGTGGAAAGCTCCCTTCCCTGATTGCTACAGGCAGTGAACCCTTGAAGCCGAGACCGTGTAAAATTCTGGTCTTGGGGCGTGGATGAGTTAGCTACTGTCTAAAGAGTGGCGCCTTTGTGAATCTCTCATGCAGGGTTCACTCACTTTCATTCCACCTCTGAACTCTCAAGTTCCCCCTTTTTGTTCAGTGTGTACTGTATCATTTGGTCATTGAACGTACCTGGAGAAACCTTCAGGTCTTCAGTTCCAGAGGGCTGGAATTACCTATGAAGTGTCCATCTTTGTTAGACATGCTTCTTCAGTTTAGATGTCTTGCTTTAAAACATGATTTTGTATATTGTTTAGACACTCTGTGGACTGTGGACATTTTTTCAAACTCACTTAAAGTGACTTAAACTCACTTTGTATTAAGCTTTTAATGTATAATTGTGTATATAACTCTAGGTTATATTTGGTCATTTTACTTTATTTTACTTTTTTTTTTACCTCTGTTACATTTTTTACAGCATTTTTGATGTTTTGAAAAGCTCTGATAAATAAAATATCTCATTGTCGTCATCATCATCCGCTTCACTTACCTGCTGGTATGCCAGTGTGCTTCCACTGCTTTTTCGTGTGATCTTTTTCTTTTGTTTTCTGTGTACAATGTGTCGGGGCACCAGGCAAAAGAAAGAATCAGAAATGTGAAACTCTGTTCTAGTCATCCCATCAGAATGAATGGAAAGATTAAGAAGACAGGTCTCTCTTTTCACCTGCTGCTTGGCAGTGGAACCAAGAGCTTAGAATCAATGCCCACTGAATTTTCATGACTTTATTCAGCCACAGGCTAAGTATTAATACCTTCAATTCATCTGGAATCAGAGGCAAAGAAAACACTGGCTGTAAACAGTGGGTTCTGATTGAGAAGTTATTCTCAAGGCCTTGATTGATATAAAGAAATGTAAAAATCTGGTTTGTTTCTGACCTATGTTGTTAGCTCTGTAAAATGCTCTGATGCACATACAGTACATTTGACTTTACCAGGAAGAACTGTGTAAGACCCATTAGAAACATTACGAAGCTATACAGATATACTGTATATGAGAAGTGAATGTTTACAATAAATTATTTTTAACAATGTGTTCTGTTGTTTCACATACAGTAGAAACACTTTTTTTAAATTTCGAAAATGAATAATGTTACAATGTTACAGATTTTTCCTATTTTTTTTTATTACTGCTAATTACAATATGACACAGTTTAATTTCTTTGAGCTAAACTTCCTGTGCCTGTTCCTGTAAGCAGGGTACATTAACTTAAAGGGGAAGTGCAATGCTATTTTTATATTTTGGGGTTAAAAAGAATCAGCACGTGATGAGGGCATTTCAAACCACAATAAAATTAAAATGTACACAATAACGTAGAACCTCCCATTTTCGCCACAAAATAGACACAATTTCCAGGTATGCGCAGCGCTATATTCTGCGATTCAGAACAAAGCAACAAAATGACAGGTGATACAGGTGATGTCGGGCCCTATTACACTGTAAACAAGCAGGTTTGTGAATACATCTCTTTTAATCCTATAGAAATATTGCTTTCAATTTCAAAACAGTTTTGCTGACAAATTCTACTTCCTTGTTAACGCTCCATGCAGAACATTTCTGAATACAGTTGAAACCTGTATGTACTGTACTGTATACGCTCGTACATCACATTACATTAGTCTTTAGGGAGACTAGTGAAGAGGAAGGGCCAAATCATGTTGCAGTTCGTGGGAACTCGAATGTGAGTTTGCAGCAACAGGGCGACGTAGAGTACTTCCACGAAGTTCACGGTTTTTGGCTTAATTCAAAATTTGGCAATTGTTTTCTACATCGTCAATCAATTTATTTTGTTGGTGAGATTTAATAACCGGTCTGAGAAATTGGGACTGCGGTTTCTTTTATGCTTTTAGAGGTGGAGCATTTTTACAACCAGAGTTCCTCGCTCCTTCACCTTTTGCCTCCTACGTCTTTCCAAATGAAACATGACTGCCATTTAAGTACAGAAAGTGGCAAGGAGTGTCTGAGGGAAGGAGTGATGGGCCACGACACCTAGAGGACAGAGGCAATGACAGGGTAATAGATGGAACTGGTGTGACACAAGGGGGTGATGGCATGGATGTGCCTTGATAGTCTTAACATTTCATCTTCCTCTCCCAACCAAGGGTCTGTGGGAAAATTAGACCGGTCTGGCTGTAAGGAGATGGAGCTCCACAAACTCACTCATACATGGCAGTTTTGTAATGAGGTGATACTTCATTCCCCGCGCAACTGAACTAGAACTGCACACAGACGTGGACTGGCATAGTGCCTTCCTATGCTACAGAACCTCGCAATCCCCAGTCTCCTGAGAGATTGTAGAGGTGTGGGGCTCTGTACCAGTCTTCCAACTAAAACGAGTAATTAAAAACAGTTTTCACGTTTCTTTACATTTCTTCCCTCTGTGAGAGGCTCATCATTGGTGCGTACACTACACATATGCTGTGGATAAAAGTTGGAATTAATCATGAGCAATGTTTGGGAAGGATACCTTTAAAACATGATCAGTTAAAGTTAAAAGTACTGTAAAGTACAGTAGCTCTGCTCTTTTTAAAATTCATACCAACTTTGGGGAAAATTATTTAAAATACAATCGGATAAGGGGATGGCATTTCAGTACATTTGGTTGCTAAGTAAAATTCCTCATTCTTCTTGTATGTAATATATGTTTTATATATACTGAGAAAAAAATATATTTATTTATAAACAGGATTAGACTGGTATTAAGACTGGCTGTGGAGGTTACAAATGAGTAGGAGATAATTCCTAAAATTGTTATTTACTGTACATGTTTGACTTGATGTGATCTTCAGCATGGCTGTATAATCTGCATTCACGGCAATATGCAGCACCACGAGCACAAGCTTCTCGTGATTTTTCTTTCACACAATTCCATGCGCCACTCGGCACTGTGAAATAAAACTTTGATCGGGATCGCCATTAACGCTGCGCTGGATATTTTCCTATGGATTTTCCATGAAAAACTACCCGGAGAGATAAGATGTATCTTCCGGGGAGTCTGTCGCAGGTTTTGTGGTCTTTCTGTTTCAAATGGAAAAGGTTTAATTTTATGTAATCGACTGTAATGGAATATGTCGATAGGTACGACAAAGTTAATGCCTTTTTAAGGCCGGGCCCCGGTGTGTTTTTCAGGCCTAATTGACTGTAGGTCTGTTCGTTCTTGTATATCATCCTCCTTGTCCTGTGGTAAGGATTACAGGTATACTGTAAATTGCAAAGTCAGGGTTATCTGAAATGTAGTTCATTACCCAGAATGTCCAATCTTGACACATTATTATCTTTGCTGCGTTTTGTCTCAATTTCAATTATCTTCCATCACAGTGTGGCCTCCGGGGCCTCTTGCTGCTTTCCCCATAGGTCTCTGCCCACCCAAGCTGTCGGTAATGTGTTCAGCGTCTTCAGCCAATTATTTTGATTGGGCTGCAGCATTTCAAGCTCCAGGTTTCCTAGGGTTTGCTCCTGGCAGCCAGGTACTTACCAGTGCTCAGTTATCCTGAGATGGAAAAGAGAAGAGGCAAAAATAAAAAACAACAAAAAAAAAACCAACTCAACACAGCAACCCAAATTCATGAAAAGCATTAAATGTTCTGACAGTGAAGTAGTGGTTTTCTTTGCCTGGTGTTTGTGTGAAATGATCTGGTAAAACAGATGCTGTAGAGGTAATGCATTACTGCGTCTCCCTTCTGAAATGATGAATGTTCCTGTCTCAGAGCTGGAGTTGTAAGCAAATGCTAATGCCTCATAACAGGGGAGAGTTTTCGACTTTCTTTCTTTTTCGTTGTTTCCACGGCCTTAAAGAGAATACACATACAGTACAGTATATATATTTCATTTAATTGTACAGTCTTTTGTTACAGTGTAACACTTTGATTCTTCACATTGGCTTTGTCTCTTTTGTCCCGAAGCATCATTATCTTTTTATATAAGCAGCCTGCAGTAGAATCGCAATACAGAGCATTAGAATAATAGTGCAATAAAAGATATACCGTATCTTTGCAAAGGACAATAGAGTGCGAGCTTCTCGTTTTATTTCACAACAAAATGCCTAATGCATTATGTAATAAAAAGAGGAGATTGTTTATCTGCAGAAATGAATTTCACTGAATAGTCAGATTCCGCTATCTACAGTGAATTACCGAGAACGAATTATGTGGAGCTACAGGACTGTACTATATGTATATAAATCACTTGCTTCACAGTAATCTCTTTAATTAGCACATTGTATTAATGAAAAGGTTATCGGTTAACAGAAGATAAGTATGTGTACATATACTGGAAATACAGAAAATTAAAGTTATTAAAAGCATTACAATAACTATAATGCTATACCATGATGACATATAGCTACTGTATAACTATGATGACATTATTGAATTATTTGTTGTTCAAATGAATTAATTTGCTCTGTTACAACCTTTGTTTTCCACAGTAGCAGGTACAGTGGAGATTCATTATAGTTCAATTGATTTTAACTGTTCTCGTCAAAGTAAACAGTAATGTCTTTCAAAAGGGTTACCCAGTAAGAATGGGTACTGTTATTTTGATTAAAGCATTGGGGACAGTGGGGTATAGAATATATTGCTAAAGTTTGATCTACACATCTAAAAACTGAACACCGAAACAAACTCTTATGTAACCATTCAGGTTAACATTAGGAAACCACAATTAAAAATTCAATTTCTTTAAATCTCCCATGTAAAGTAAAATGTCATAAACACGGGCAGCATGGTGGCACAGTTGTAACATTGCTGCCTCGCAGAGCTGGGGCCCTTGGCTCAGTTCTGGACCGGGGTGCTGTCCGTGTGGAGTTTCTATGTTCTCCATGTGTTCATCTGGGTTTCCTCCAGGTGCTCTGGTTTACCTCTCACGATCCCAAACCATACTGGTCGTTTAGTTTCCTTCTGGGAAAATTGGCCATAGATATGAGTATGTTTATGTCTGTGTTTCTGCCCTACATTGGACTGGCATCTCGTCTCCTGTGCAAAGTGTACCCGCCTTGCACCTGTTGCTTGCTGGGATATCCTCTGGCTCCCCAGTGACCCTGAATTGGGGGGAAAAAATGCAACAAGCTTAATTTTCATGATTGCATGCAAGATTGCATGTAGATACAAGGTCTGACCTTAACTAGATTTATCTTCGGGATATGAGAAGTAGAGGTGATTGAGCTCTGTGTAGCGGAGCTAGTTCGGATAGGGTGACGTCAGCGCCCTCCCCTGGGCGTAGCAGGGACCTCAGCTGCCTGGGCCGAGGGATGTCTCCTTTAGCTCATGCGGCTGGTTCCCTGTTGCGTTACGCAAGGAGACCCGGGTTCGCGCCCCAGGTGCTGCAGGACAGCACGGGTGGCGGGGGGCACGACACCGCGCGGAACCGCGACTATCACGTCTGCATAAGTGAAAGGAGCCACAGTAGTTGTTAGGCGTCATACTGTATGTAATATAATTTATTACCATTGTTTCCCTGGGAAGCAGAGATCTTTTTCTTTGTTTGTGATCATTTATGATGTGATGAGATCTACAGTATCTTTGGAATACTTGTGCAGCGCTCTGTGTGCACGATAATTCCCTGGGTTTTCATACATTAGAAGAGAGTTTCCATTTATCACAGCAACTCTTTCTGTAGTAGTTGCTCTATAGTCTGTGCGTTTTACCACATTGGAAATATATCTTAAAGATCATAATACAGGGATCGTGATGCCAAGCGATTGCAACACTTGCGCATTGAAGTACATAATTCTGGGGCTTGGTTTTCTCAGCGTTGGTTTCCACTTGGAAGCTATGTATGATGGTCTGAGACTCATGTGAAACTGAACGTTTAATCTGTGACTTCTAATGCACTGTTCATGGTACTGAATGGAATTTGTACGTATTCAGAGCATAAAATTATCAAAATTACAACAAATAAGAAATACATTACCTTATGAATACCCCCTAATAATTGATATTTACTGTAGGACCTCCTAATTAATCTGAAGAAGCATACATGCTTGCTCATAAATATTATTATTTGTTTAGTTATGTGATCTTGGGATACGTCAAAAAAAATTTAGGATACAGCTCACATTTAGTTTGGCTTAAAAGTATTTTACAACCCCAACTGTTTATAAAATGTACTGTGTACTGTGTACTGTGTTGTTTTGTGATCTGTGCGTAATGAGTGATTTTGTTGTGTCTTTTATAATCTGTCATCTTTTTTCTCCCCAGAAATATAAGGAGCATGAAAAATCGGTCCAAGTGGAAGAAATTGATGGTCTCCATCTTGTCAAAAAGTTGGCTCAGAATATGGAAGAAATGTTCCACAAAAAAGCTGAAGCAATGAGGGTGCGTACGGTACTTCTTTTTCTAAAACCTAAGATTTTGTTGGTGCATGTTCTGTATAAACCACAATGTAATTAATTTGAAAGTACTTGAAAATTATTATAAAGTTACGCAGGAGTTGGTGAAAATGTGTTCTCGGAAACAGCTCTGCTTCATTCATCCTTCTTAATAAAAACTGTGTCAAGCTGATGTGCTCTCAGGAAAGAAAGATCAGTGTGTCTCTGGTGTTTCAACTATGCTAAGCTAGTGAGGGGAGTACTTTAAAAGGATGTATTGACCAAAGCATTTTTGTAAAAGGCAGGTAATAATAACTAGGAAAATAGATTTATTTGATAACTGATAAAGAGAGGACTGGATTCTCATGTTGGCTGTTAGTAATACTGGCACATGGAGCAGAAATACTACTATAACTTCCTATTAATTATATCATCTTCTTATTAGGCTAAAGTGCGGGTACAATCTATCACTAAGAAGAAAGCATTTTTTACTTTTTCATGACACGTTTTGCATAAAATTGAATATCTTCCTCCATGTGTCCCCTGTTCAACAAGGGATAGGGGAGAGTAAGAAAAATTCTTCAGCAGCTTAACTGTGCAGAGTTCAAGGTCAGGTTGGGTTCTGTAATAGGGTTTCATGTTGTCCCATGTTGTATCCAAGCCACTGCTTCAGAGCAGCAATTTCAAACCCACGCAGTCATATTGTTACTGCACTGTGTGTCTTAGGTCTTGACTTAATATAAATGCATATTTAAGAGATACAATAAGGTCCCTCCATGAAAATATATTTTGATAATACATTTCTAAACTGTCGTCTGGAAGAAGTAACGGTGCTACAGCCAGAATTTGTGGGTGTTTTTGTTTTCGACCTCCACTGTTTCCGCTTGACTGGCATTCTGTGGAAGGTAATTGCACTGATACAGTAATTCAATTTCATTACAGACACGCTTCAGTCCTCTGGTAGGGCTATATCTGCTCCATTCCAAGGACGTAGTGCTATTCATCACAAATGATCACCCTTTGTCATGTAAAACTTTATACTGTTATTTGCATGTAGTAAGCTTTCATGATTGAAGATGGAGAGCTTGTTTTAGTTAGTTGATAAGTTTATGAATTCACTAGCATGCAATAGAAAACTAGTACATAGTAATAATAATAATAGTATTAATAATAATAATTGCTTACACTTATATAGTGCTTTTCTCTCACTCCACTCAAAGCACTTTACAGGTAATGGGAACTCCCCTCCACCACCACCAATGTGCAGCGTATGTAGTTGAAGCTCACATTTTCTGTTAAAGCACTTGTGTATGGATAGGCAACACAAACAAAATGTCTGTTTTCTAATTTGATTTATTTTTAATTTGGCTTTTAATTTGAAATACATATTTTGATCATACAAACATACCTGATGGTCACGTTAATTATTTTTACCTAACCAAAAGCTAGCTTCAAATGTAGATTGTCTTTTGTGTCATCTTAATATCAGTCGCATTAATAATTGTATGCATATTTATTAGAGATATGGACATACATTTATTACATATAAACATTGTTAGTTTTCACCTACAGCAACATACATTCAAAACTGTTTGAATATACATGAAATGATGTGACTGCTTGAATGCACAGGTACATGAAATAATTTGATATACAGTACTTTGATATGATTCAAAAGAAATTTATATCTATTCAAATTCCAGTGTCAAAGTACAATAATGACTATAGAGCTCCTATTTGGAGTCTCTAACAAGAAGAACAAAAAAAGAAAAATTATGCAAGAATACAATTTCGTGTACTCGAGTTTTTGGAAACCAGGATTTTTTTTGGTACAGTAATTATGTCCAAATTGTAGTAATAATGCTTGCTTTGTTTCTGTATGTGCTGTTCTTTTACTGTAAAATAGTGGATATCATATACCTGTTTTCCTTGCCCTTATTTTTTTGATGCTCCTCATCATATTATTAGAACTGTTGCTGATTGTTACAAGTCAGCTTGTCAGTTCTCTTGCTGCACGACCTAACTCTTTCACAAAATGACTTCTGAACACGCTGGCACGCTGCGTATCAGGAAATAGCCATTCAGGATCTGCACTGGGGTGAAATGACATGTTCCACCGAAAAATAATCAGATGGTTTGTTCATACTCCCATCCCAGTATTGCGTTAACTGTAACCTCCACCTCCAAACACTGCGGCCTGAAAAGACCTTTCAGTGTCTGTTTTCTCTGGAAGAGGTCATTAACATTGCCGATAACTGTCTAGGAAGAAACAGTCCCCCAACACACAGTCGTGCACAGTTTAAACAAAAGATGTATAAGGTGTGAGGTGCCACAATTCTCTTTACATTTTTGCCTAGTTTATGTAACTAGCTTTGTTTAATAAGTTGATGAAGAATTTTTGAAAATGTAAAATATTTTTTTTTGCCCTCCAGTGTCTCCCAGCATCTGCAGATATGTGAAAATGTTAATAGGGTTGGTGTACCTTTGCGCCTTTTTCGCCTTTTCCATTCCCTGCTGCTCAGTGACACTTGGGCTTCCAGCTCTCCCTCCAGCAGACTTTGACATTAATCCGCCTCTGCGCTTACAGATTTCCCCAGTTGCTTTAAGTAACATCTTGGATCACTGCAATTTCATTTCAGGACTGTTGATATAATGACAGGCTTGTAGCCGGTGTTAATATTACACAACAGCTAATGTCAGTGGAAAAACATGGTTTTCTCCGCGTGACAGTGTAGATGTTGTCGAGATACTCATCTAAGATGAATGTAGGAGTATGGTACCGCATTGTCATAAGTAATCAGTATTTGAGATGGATGACAAAACCTGACTAGAATTTCTAAAGGTCTGTAGAAGACCACCTACGCGTCATTTAATAATCGTAATTTAATTACAGGATTCCTGGTAGGCCTTTTATTTTTGTTTTGAATTGATTATAGATTTTTCTTTCAACTCCTTACACTTGGAAATCTTAGGCTAATTTGGGCAATAACTATGCAGAGCCATACACTGCAGGTTTACCTTTCATCCCTTAACGTTTTAAAATCTCAGGCTGATTGTGATCGTTCTCTTGCTTGTAGTGGTGGTTCAGCAGATGTGATTCCTGGTGCAACCTGTTCTGCCTCTTGAAGTCTTATATAAAATACAAAAAAGTCACTAAAATGTTACAACTGTCATCACAATGTAGTGTGAGATTTATGGGTCACAAATACAGTATGTCTGTGGTGACCAGGGGACACTGTTCTTTCATCCTTTGAATGAAACATTAAATCCAGGCTTTGACTGCTTGGTCATGAAAGATCTCCTGACATTCTTTGTAAGAGTACAGTAGGTGTGTTAAGCTCAATATTTTGGTTAAATTTCACTTTAGTCTTGTGCAGTCTGTTCTGCCTAAATTTTGATGAAGCAATTTCTTACTTATGTACCTAACCTGTAGTGTAGAGGGGCTACACAGTACACAGTACTTGCTGTTGTGCTTTCCAAAGGTGGTGGACAAAGAGAATCCCCTCCATTTTGTATAATATGTTGGGATAAAAAGGGCTATACTGTATAAAGAAGTTCAAGTATCTAGCTGTGTCAGCATGCGTAGGCTGCAAAGGAACAAGTAAAAGTTTATTCCAGGCTGAAAAGAGAAGAAAAGAATCACGACGTTTCGGCTGTGGAGCCTTCTTCAGGTGTGTGGATGTGTGTGACAGAATCAGACATAAAAATGGACAAAATGATTAGAGCTAGGATAAGGGCTGTGGCTAGTTAGACTGGGGCTTACGTTCTGGATAAATGACAGGGCAATTCTACACATTACATTTGGGCTAGGCTTCCATTTCACCTTTGGAAATCAGGAATTAAAGTATGGAATTGTGCAATTTGTGCATCTGAACTAATTTAGGTTTGCCATAGAAAGGGAGCGAATACTTGTTCAATCAATACATTTGATTGCATAGGCTGCCTTTGCTGACATTTCATTTTTTTACACCCATAAAGGTGTTCAGTTTGAATGTTGAAATCTCAATTTAAATTGTAATTCAGTAAATTGGGATATTAGTGGAGGGGTTAAATACTTATGCCAGGCAGTGTCTATCCTGTGTTTTGAAGATATTAACTTGGTTGCTGTTGTGTATTTTTAATCCTTGGTCCCTTTGGAGAAATCAAGAATGGAAGGGAAGAGAAATGGAGTATACCAACGGTGCTGTACATCTTACTTGGTCACTATGAATACAAAGTGAAAGCATATCACTAGTTTACCCATAATTCTGCTTAGACAATGGTGGGCTGACTAGCCCAAAATACTGTACATAACATTTACAGCACACTAAATAAAGTTTGTACTTTATGCAAAGAAAATAATGTCTGTAACAGAATTGTGTCAAATTAGACTATAGAAATAGTGAAATAGTTCACATACTGTAGTTCACTAAAGGAGTTTACATGGAACAAAGGAGAAACACAATAAACTGAGGTCTGCATGAAGAAAAATAAAATGTGTGTGAGCAGCAGAACGGAACAGCAGCTGAGTGGAACAGTATATCAGGTAGACGGTGTGGGACAAGGGAGAGATGTACAGTACAGTACGAACAGTTGAGGTCTGAGCTACAAATCATAACACATCATCTGTAGTCAAGTTGTGCACAGGTGGTTCCACAGGAAGTCAGGGAAGCAGGCAGAGGTGGTTGAAGAGAATGCGATTTTCAGATTCTTTTGTGGGGGATGATTATAATACATTCACATATTAATAGTAATGTATTCCCTTTGGTTTCCTTTCTGTAACATTGTGGTTTAAAGGAGAGAGACAGAAAGTAATTGGAGGTGGAAGGAGTAGGAGGAGGAGAAAGCGTTACTGTAGCTATACCATTGGGGTAATATAAGTATCCCAATGTAATGTACTTGCCCCACTGTTGCCTAATTCAACCACATCGTACTGTCTTTACAGGGTTTGACTCTTTTCAGACATCTTATTGTTTTATATAGAAGTTATTAACTAACATCTGGGAGGGATAACAATGGCACGTCCATCTCACATAGCTGTACCCCTAATAGCCATCTCCACCAACCCTGCTACATAAACTGAACTGAACAGATGCCCCCGTTCACACGTGTCTCCAGCATCCCTCCTCTACCCCATCCCCACCTTGCCGCTGCCCCTGGGTTCTGTCAGTCTGAATGGGGTTCGAGCCTCCTTGTCCCGTGGCCAGGAAGCTACCCATTAATCAACTGAGTTAAGCCAGACTTTTCTCATCAAGTATTCCAAGCATCCAGAAGTATTCAATCCTCGGATGTTCTTGTCTCTAGTGAAATGCAAATTCCTCAGGTCACAACATACATTTACAGAAGCTGTTTCCATCACTGCCTTTGAAAATCTTAACTGTTATTCACATTAATTGATTTGCTAGAACTTTTGGTGGTTTTAAACAGGAGAGAAGCTCTGTAAAGCAGCACGAATCTAATTGCCACTATCATCATTCATGAACTGAGCTCTGCTGAAATTTGCTTTGTAAAAGTAATTTCCTCTCACTTTAAAGGGTCATTATGTGTTTTCTCAATGCAATCTTAGAAACAGTGTGCTAAAAATGCAGGTGCTTTTTTTAAGTACCAAGTTCTGAAATACAGTAAGAAAAATCACCCATCTAGTGCAATAAAGTCTGCAATACAGAGCTAGAGCAAGTCAACAGGTCATTGCAAAGACACTGCTGATGTTGTTTTTCATACCTAATGTACATTTATTGACAGTGTAGCCTGACCTGGATTTCTTTCATTGGTTCACACTTTGGAGGTACTGTATGAAATGTTTGCCATTTTTTGCCTTAGAATTTGAATTCAGAATAAGCTCCACTGCTTAATACAGTCAAAAGGAAGCTCTTGGTTCTGAGTTGCATGAACTTGTATTAAATATCTACAGCATTTCCAGGATTACGATAGTCTGTCAGTATATCAGTAGTTATTTCCTTTCTGTTGAAAGACGGAGAAATAAGATACAAGAAACTTGTAGGAACACTGTCCTATTTTGTTTCTTATTTTTATGTCATGTCATTTACTTGGCGCATTTAGTGGGGTTACTGAAGTAAGCTTTACTGTGAACTAAACTGTTATTTACAGAAACAAGCAAATATGCATAACAAAGCAGAAAGAAAACAATGGACAGTGAGCCAATTTCTTTGTTGCCTTGCAATTTATGGCCAGTCAGTCATGCCTGAGGACACAGCTGGCTGGTTCCTGAGTGCTGTGAGAAGAGTATGTTATCTCAGCAGCTTCCTTGTGTCGCCATATCTGTGCTCCCAGCTCATGCGCACAGTCAGAGCCAGTGCACACAGTTTACGAATTAGCCTGAGGCTTATTTCTATCAAAAGCACTTTGTTTTACAAGAAAACCATTTACGAAACACGAATACTCTGAGCTAGCTAATAGAAATTGATTTTAAATAAATGTCCTCTCACGTTTGCAAGATTTCTTAGGAAAATGGTGAACAAGATGACATGCAGTATGGTGGATGAAGACTGCATTACCTAGAATTTAATAATCTGATCTTTTCAAGTTGTACAATCTCATTTTCTTTGGAAGGAATGGGTTCTTGCTTCCCTAATGTCTAACTTAAGCAAGGGTTGTAACCCTTTGGTTTTTTTTAAATTGCATAACAAAATGAGGAAAAAATTATTTAACTGTGTCTATGTCATTTTCGAAATAATTGTAATTCTTAAAGAAAGACTCAGAAGGTTTTAAAATCCTAAAATGCTATTTTCTTCTTCTTCAACATGATGGCATCAAATGCTTTAGGTTTTTGTGTTTTTTAAATATTGATCATGTAGAGATTTCTTTGCAGGCAGAATGCACTTCGAGAGTCAGTCTGCTCTGTAAAATGTCAATTCAGTGAAGACATCCTGCTGGCAGAATGAAGAACAGAATGTGAGATTTATATTCACAGCAACACACATGATGTTGTAATAGCCCTTTTAGACCCTCAATTAAACACATGGAATTACAGTGTCACTCAAGATTTCTTATACACAGTAGTAACACTGTTACAAACTATGTTTATGCAATAATAATACTGAGATGTTCTTAAACCACTGTATAAATCCACTTAAAAGCAATGAATTGTTAGTTGACTTTCAACAGAGGTGACTAAAACAGAAATGTGTGCCAAATGATCTTAGGATAACTTTTAAAATGTGAGTGCTGGTAACATCATTGCTCTCTCACTAGATCTTATTGACAGCAAGATAAGAGATGGAAATTGATATTCCTACTGTATATCAGTTCCTACTGTCAAGGTTCAAGTACTTTTGCTTTTAGTAATGTTTATGTTTGTGTGGTGATTTTCAAAAATTACTTATTTTTTAACATTAATATTCAAGTATATTATCATCCACAGGTTGAGCTCTGGTGTGGACATAGCCTTGATATTATTATCTGCTTTAAGAGCATTTAAGGCAATTTCAAACCAATCAGGATTGAGTTCAGTCAACAACCTTTAAGAACATTCAGTCTTAGTAATTTCACAACACACTGGTCAGGATGATATGCATGTATTTCACCACAAGTTATGAATAATATGAAAGAAGTAGAGCCTGTGCTGTTTCCATGGTGAAGTTAAGTTGACCATTGCCTTAAAATGAACCTTTCAACCATGGATTGGATTACTAAAAGCAAATTTAAATAGAAACTTGAAAAGTGCCAGTATATTCGGGAAAGATACAAAACATAGTGAGAATAAAGCCTAGATTTCAGTGCATCAGATAATCTTATTTTGCTGGTGTCCAGGGATACAAGAAACTACATTGCAGAAATATAAGGATGGATCCAGATTACATGGAACAAGAAATTCTTATTGATCTTCAGTTTTGTGTTGGTGTCCCTTTTATTCCTTCTGTGGTGGTGCCGTGTTGATTTTCTAGCATCAATTTTCAACACTCTATACGTTTTTGTGCTGAATATTTGTGGTTTTTATTTATTTTGACATTTTTTCAGCGCAGCACTTATTTCTGATTATTTTGTTCGCACTAAGTGCCTTCAAAAAGGCTGTCTTGTATGAACAAGCCACTCTGACCTAAAGAGGTGCCATCAGTCACCTCCTTCATGCAGCATCCCTACCAGTGCTTACCCAGCAGTATTTCAGAAGAATTAATCACATTAGCAATAATCCTCTTTCTTGTCATTGCACCCTATTCAATTTTATCGAAACTGTAGTTTATGGCCTAGAGCGCTGTCACGTGAAAAACCCAGTAATACCAAAATTGCATTTACATCTTTAGTCTGGCATGAAATGCATGTGTAGGTTAACCTTGGGGATATTGAAGTGTCCCTCAGTATTTGAATTTGTCCATGCATGAAAGGCTAATCACATATTTCCTATGTGTTGTTTGCTGTCTAAGAAAATAAAACTACAGTACATACTGAGACCACTTAAAGGATTAGGTTAGCACTAGGTGGAACTGAATCTTGGTAACGCTAAAGTGTGTGAAAGCAGTGGGTTGGTTATGGACAGCATGAAAACTGTCAATGAATATATATAGTGTATTAACATGTCTTATCAACAATTCCAACCATTATATGAACTTGCAGAATTATAGCAAACGAACAAATCATATATGATATGAAGGGGGTGGGTGTAATGAAAGAAACCTTGAAAACAAAAGAATGCATCTTTAACAATCTTTGAAAAATCCATAATCAAACAGGCAGGAAAAATTATATCAGATCCTTCCCACATCCTCAACTCTGAATATCAATTTATTTCTTCCTTCTGGCAAACATTTTAGGGTTCCCAAATGTAAGTCAAACAGATACGAACATTCCTTTGTTCCACTATCCATTAAAGCTGGCAACACAAATGTCAAGGATAAACACAATTGGGACTCTTACAACCCACTTGAGGGCAATATGTTTTGTGATGCGCTATAAATGTTACATGTTATGCGTAATACTGTACATGTGCAATAGAATGATGTGCAATGTTTTTCTTATTTTTTTAATCGTTTAATGTGCACCGTTTTTCTTCTCCTTTTTTTGCATTCTATTTAAATGTACAGGAGTCCTGGGTGTCCATAAGAAAATTCCCTCAGGGGACGATAAAAATCTGATCTTATCTTATCTCTAAGGCTGATGCAGGATTAGCACTCACAAAACATAGTCTAACTATCCTTCTCTTCATAAAAAGCTTTCTGCATGTGAGTGCCCAGTTCAAGGGTGGCTCTGTCCCCACCAGACCTCATAGAATGAGTTGCATGATTTTTGTGCTAGAACTACACCCACCAGCAACAGGCATTTCTCCAGGAGGCTGATAGCAACCTTGATCTCAGCGGCATATTAAAACCAGAAACATCTAAAACTCACATAAGTCAAATACAAAGCAAAGCATGTGCAGGTAGGTTACAGTCACGCCACTGCAGATTTTTCTGAGAAGGTTGGCAGCAATCTTTATCTGGCACTGCCAGCGTAGTATTGAATACACGTGTAAGCTTAAAATGGACAGGATGCTGTACAAAATATTTAGAGGGTGAAAAGTATTGTCCTAGATGGCATCCCGAATCAGGACTACCATGTATCTTATCTAGCACTCGATCTCTGTGGGTGAGTACTGATTTTAGGTGACAAAAGAAAGTCATGTAGAGAAAAAAAATGACTTCTAGTAGTGACGGTTAAAAGAATTGGATCAGTGACTGGATTGGAGGATACAGCAGTATCCCATGGCAACCCACAGGACTGAGTGGATTGTGAGATGCACATAATAGGAAAACGCAGGAGGACAGTAAGTTTCCTTAGTTCCCAAAACATGTGCAGACCATTGTTGTTAAAGATGTTTCCAAGAGTGTGATCATTTCCTGTAGCCAGCAGGGTAGATTTGAAAAAACTGAAAACGAGTAACGGGAAATTATTCCAAATCGGTGAGTTTATGACGTTTTGGGGGGCTGCCAAAAAGTCAGTTGACTTTCCTCCAAAATTCTAATGAGTTTGTAATAATAGGGCCCATTTGAAGGAAAACAGTTATGTCTTTCAGAGCAGAAAATGAAAGATCCTGGGGTGTAATTGGTTTAATTAATGCCTCCTGAATTGTGTGCCATGAGGATGATGCTCTATGATCTATCCAAGTGCTAACTACCCTCAACTGGAAGGCACAATTGTAATAATTTAAATTAGGTACAGTCAGACCACCAAAAGCTTTGGATCACTGTAGGGCTATCGAACACATATTTGCCCACTTACCCTTCAAATGGAACTAGTCATTACGGAATTAAGTTGTTCTAAGGATTGTTCTCATAAAGTAAGTAAGTAAAGTAATAATAGTAGATTAGCGTGAAAAAGTATGATAATTTGCTCCAACTTTGCTTGCAACATGGAAGACCGAGTGAGAAATATCTGAAAGGAATAGGAAAATATAATCTGAACAGTATTGAGATCTGTATACTGTATAAACGGAAATTGTGCTAATCTGCAGTAGTGATAATCTGAGCCAGTAGCACTAACGAACGAATAAACATTAACAGTGTTAATGTGCACCCCAGTTGAGTGTGTGTTCCAAGTGCGATTAGCACACAAGCTCTAGGGCTTGTATAGAATAGGAATCATATTGATAAATAAATGCCCAAAATCATAGATCTCTAAAATAGCACACAAATAGTTCCATTGTGGTCAATTGTCTGTTTTTCTGCATCTAATGAAGTGCTGCACAAGAGGCTAGTTGATGAAGAACCTGAGTTTGGAAGAGACCAGAACTAAATCAGACCATTAAAAAGCCTGTCTGTCATGATGGATTAGATGGCAAGTGCATGTTTTCAACCATTTAAAATAAAACCTGTGGAAACAATTGCATGTCTGTGTTTAATAGTGATAATGGCCTGTAGTTCATCCAGCTGGTTGATATTTGCTTTTTTCAAAAATTAATTAAGATTAGAACTGGTTTTTATCACCAAAAAGAGGTGGCCTCCAATCACAAATATATGAATGTTGTATTGAAGCAACTGTCAGGCAAAATCCGTGCTCCTACATGAATTGAGAAGCATAGTTACCTTTAACTTCTATAGAATTAAAGCAGTATCTTGAAATTCAGCCTATTTCGTAGGTTGCCAAAGTAGTTCCAAATGTTAATCATGGACTAATAGAATAGGATGTGAAATCAAAATGAGGTGTAAGAAACTTTATATTGTTCAACTACTTTTTGGACAGTTGGGAGATTTAAAATAGTCTAGTCCCTTGGGATTGTTTTAGTACAAAATTACACACCCAGTTCAGAAAGAAGAGTAATCAAGGCAAAAATAATTAGCAGGTGTGAATTATTAAATCAGAAAAATGGATTTTGCTACATACAGTAACAAACCAGAATCTTTTCTGCAGTTTTACTTGTGCACTTCTAAAAGCATAACAAATGTTAATATTTTGTTCTCTTTCCAACTGCTTCCAGTATTTCCTTTTAAACTTAAATATACATAAGAATTTAAGGTAGGAGTTATTGAAGTGAATACCCAGACTCTTAAAACCTAAAGTCATTAAAAGCAGACAGAATCCCTAGGAGTTCTCATATAAACTGTCTTCTTAACAGCAATGGGTAGCCAGGCAGAGCCTAAGGCATTATTTCTGCTTTGGGATGATTTAAAAATAGTTTCTTATCCATGAACTGCATGCATATGTCGGAGATGCTCTGCTGTAAATTATAATGGCAAAACTATTAGAAGATAAAAGAAATGCTGCCATCAACCATCTTAAGTTAGGGAGACTTATCAAACTGTGAGGAGTTGTGCTGAAAGAATATTGCTGTGAGAGAATGGTTAAATTATGCAGTTATATCATTATAACATATATATAACATATTTGTTGTTGAAGTAGTGTATATCATTAAGAAAAGGTAAGGATGTGATGCATTTAATTTTTACTTAATTTCTCATTCTCATGTGTTTCTCATACATTAAGAGAAAGCTTGTAAGTCTACTTTTTAAATTTCCCTCCATCAAGACATGATGCCAATTGTTTTTATTTATGTTGTTCAAAAGTTCACCTGGATAATCTACAAAGTTACTTCATGTTGGTGTTTTGTACATTAAATAGTCTGTATGATATTAATGTTTAAAATATATTATCCATACTTTGTGTTAAAACTACGCCACAAAAATGGACACTTTTTCCAGGCAGTGTTCTTTGTCTCTGAGATTGCTGTATGATCATTTTGATTACGCCTTTTAATTACATACAGTAACAGCTTAGCATATAATAAGCCCTTGATTGTGACATGTTTATTTACTGATCAGTGAGACTTTCAGCATTGAAAAAATCAGTGAAATGAAGGCTTAAAAATACTTTTTTCCTTGCATTTTGTGTTATGAATGATTGGCATTCTAGATTATATTTTCTTTTATTCAGACTTATTCAGTTTCTGTATCTTAAATTATTCAAAACTGTTGAATTATACTGTATTTGTGCACAACACCAATTTATTTAGGAACAGATTTTTTTTTATTTGGATGATATTCTCTTAATGAGTCCCATGAGGGACATAATAGCAATCAAGAAGGCTGCAAAAATTTAGCTTGTTTGGTAGATTGGTATTTCAGTAAATCTCAAATTTAATTTGGCCTTTTCTTAAAGGATCCTATAGTTGGGTCTGAATCACCTGCTCCAGATAACCACAACCTTTTGCCTGAAAAATTGTACTAATTCTCCATTCTAAGTAAATTCCATATTATTTGCAATTGTGCCCCAGATTCCTTGTTTTACTATTGGATGACACATGGTCCCCTATGTTGACCATATTAACACCACTTACAATTGTATATATTTCATTTACATCTCTTCTCAATCTCTTTTGTTCCAGAGTGAACAGAT
Source organism: Lepisosteus oculatus (assembly GCF_040954835.1). Lineage (NCBI taxonomy): Eukaryota > Metazoa > Chordata > Actinopteri > Semionotiformes > Lepisosteidae > Lepisosteus > Lepisosteus oculatus. The sequence goes on from NC_090699.1 coordinate 63,750,858, forward strand.
TTAACTAATTTAACCTGTTCATAAGTGACAATTGGCTGAGACCACGGATCATTCATTGTTGTTCTTCTTTGATGTCTTTATAAAGTTATAATATTCTCTTTCTCATATGGTGACCACAATCTCACGCAGTATTTCAAATGAGGAATAGTGCATTGTAAAACTGACACACACCTTTCCTCGATTTGAACTTCCCCTGTGTTAGTACTGTATATCATTCTCTTTGTTTTTTATTACTTTAAGTATTATATTTTGTGACCCAGAATTTACAATTGGCCTTAAATTCTAATTCATGTGTTGACTGTTTCTAATAGTTCTTAACTGTAAAATATCTGACTCCCAGAGACAGTGCAACGACAGCATTATTATAATAATAGTCTTGTTCTGCTCCTCCGTAATATTTTACAAATTACCCCACTACAATATAATATTGATTTTGAACCTACTACTGTACAACTCTGAATTATGTTATAACTAAATTGATTTAACTTCACTGTGATTAGGTCAGACAAGGGATTTAAAAAAAAATAGTTTTTAAAAAAATCTTTAAGCACATTCATCTTAATTAAATCAATGAATTTGAATCAAACAAAACAAACAACAAAAGAATATGACTGGAAACCTATAGAACCATTGATAATTGTTTTGTATGTGATCTTAGTAAATGTATCCCTATTGACTTTAACAACCTTTCCTCCCAAAATATTTCCTCTACTATTTGTCATTATGGGCAGAGTATTACAATGCAGTTCTTTTTCAATGCCCTTGACTGACAGCGTGTCTTGGTCTCTTTTCCAGCGCCTTGTAGAAGCTGCTGAAGAGGCTCACTTGAAGCATGAGGAGGACCCAGACTTGCAGGTAACCTGTGAAAATATGAGCTTTGTTGAAAACCAAGAAAAGACTGCAAACTACAGGAAGTTTAATGGTCTGTGTTACTCAGGCCTTTCATCCAGTTCTTGCTCTTAAACACGTTTCTTCCTTTTCAACTACGACATTTTACAAATAAAGTCTCCAATGTATTCGTTCGGTTAAAGGTGGGATTAAGTTACTAGGGATGGGGTTTCACTGGAATGAACGCCAGTTGGCGTTGGAGATCCCGAGGATCAGAACTGGGAAGCCCTCTGCTAGGCCAAACCTGACATTAATGTGCAGCAAAAAGAATTTAAGTATTTCTTTCTTTTATTGCCGTTTGTTGAGTATAGTATTTCTCTCAGTATCCCACCAGGGTTTGCAGACTCCCAAGTGAACATTCATTCTAGCACAGTTGCATGGTTTAGAGCTGTGAAAGAAGACTGTTCCAAACTGAATGGGTTTATTTCCAAACAGAAATAATTAGAAATCGCTGTTCCTTTAAGATGGTCAGACTACACCACTCGAGTCACGTCAAAGGCAAGACTTCAGCACTCTGGATAGCTCTGAGCAGAGGAGATTGCCCTCTCTCAGTGTTACAATCTGGGCAGTCTGCAATCTTGCAATCTGGGCCTTCTTCTGGATTGTGTGTGGAACAATAAGTATTATTTTTTTATTGCAAGTTGCTCTTGAATCGAAAGTAGCAGTTTGTTTGAGTGGCCTACAATATGATACTTTTAACAAGTCACAGCACCCTGAGTTTGTCTAACAGCATGATAATCAGCTTCCACTTCTTCTATTAATTGTTTGATAATCCAGATTTACATTCCTCTCTATACACCTAAAATAATTAAATAGTGAAACAAACAGGTGCAAAACAAACAGGTGTTGACTGATACTGGACCCTTTTTGTTACTGGATAATTAGTGCATGCCTTTTTCATAGTTTCATAATGTTAAGTTTCACCTATTCTGCCTTTCCACTAGAATTGCAAATGTATCACATTGTTTTTTGTCATTCCTGTACCCATTTCACATGAATAATTAAAAGGTAATGACATAATTGGTAATAGGAGAGATTGCGTACATGCTTTAAAAAACATGTTAGTATTTTTTGTATGGGTGGTTTCGCTGTTAAAATTCCCTTCCCTCTGCAAATGAGCTCCAGGGCACAGGGCAGAAAAGCTCCTTAATCTGGCCTCGTCTCCATGACGTTTAAATTAAACTGCTTCCAGACATACTTTTTTCCTGTTATGCTTAAAATCCATTTTTGCAATTTCAGGAAATCACTTTCCTTATTAATCGTATTGTACAATTGTATGGTGAAGGTTGGAGGAACTGGAAAAGGCAGAAGTAATTTCACCTGCTATAAAAAACACTCATTTGAAATTCAGGAATGCTCTGACCAGGAACAGTTTTGCCTCACGCTTGCCATCTCACAAAAAACATCACTGTATTTTGCAATAATTTAGGGATTTAATTTCCAAGATACAGTGCTTATTGAAGGTATTAGGCAACTGCCAGTGAGTGACAGACTTGCTATGGAACACACTTTTTTTTCTCAGGCAGTTTCATCACACAGATAAAATCGGATTTAAAAGGTGAGTTCCAAACATCAGGGGAACTTTCTTTTTTCCAAAAGATAAGAAGAATTTCTCATCTGTGGCATTAGCAATCTATGTGTGATCTTGGGTTTGTACAAGCCTTGGATTCTGATGTTGGGTTTGTACTTGTTGTTGGCCACTTAAGGTGAAATAGAACAAAAGTCCTAGCCTATGTGTAGCACGTGTGCCATTTTTCCAATTCAAAGTACTGTAAATTCTGCAATTAACACTGTAATTGCACTGTTTGCAGAAATGTAATGTAAAAATGCTTTATAACATTGTTTTACAAGGGCAATGTCTCAGATCAATTGCAGTTTTATTATTTTTTTGAGACAAGAGTATTCACTGTTTTAAAACTGGTGTTAAGGTAAAAGTAAGGTTTTGAGATTAACATCAGTTAATGCAACAGGATATTTCAGTCAAATCCAATCATGGCTGCTGTTATTCTGTAACATAATTAAGAGTATCTACATTAACATAATCCAGTCCAGATACGCAAATGATTTAAAGGTACAGTTTAATCAAAATAGTGCCGTGGCACAATTAGAGTATACAGTATGTAGGTTCTTTTTCTAAGAATTTGTTACTTGACCTCAGATTATGAGTATTTAACCCAAACAATGTGTAATGAATTTAAATGACCAAGTAACCAAATAATTCCAAAATTACTTGATTGAATAACTACGGAAAAATGAAAGCAATTCTGTTAACACAAAGACCTTTACATGCCTCGAAAATGTTTTGGAAGCTGTTTACGTGTCAGTAGGATTAACACGACAGTAAAATTGTGGTAGAGGACTTGTCATTTATTTCTGCCACGCTCCATTAAAAATAATCAATTCTTAATCTCAGTTCCAGCGACCCCTTCATAACCTTCTCTGCGAGATTGTTGTTCTTTATCAAAACTCATCTGAGCCTCTGCTCTTGAAGTCGTGTCTGAACCGATTGGAAGGAATAGAGGAGGTCAGAGCAGTAAAGACTTGGCTGAGTGACTCCCTTCCTCTTAACTATGCATGTGCCCTGTCCTGTATACTTCTTTCTTTTGCCCAGGCCCAACAGTCAGCATCTCTTTCATGCTAAATTCAGCTTTGCATAAACTAAATAATGCCTTACGCTAATCCATCCGTCTTCTCACTGTTTTGTCCGATACAGCATGGCGGGGGCGCCAGAGGCTATCCCAGCAATCAGCGGGCACAAGGCGGGGTACACCCCGTGTGGGGCGCCAGGCACACACAGACACACACATGCTCACTCTACCACCAGGGTCAGTTTTCCCAAAAGCCAACATCTTTCAGCTCTGGGAAGAAAGCGGAGCACCCACAGCAAGTCCACACAAACACAAGGAGAACATTAAAAATCCAGTCGGAACGCGTGTTGAATCAGTGTTGAAATAGCTGCAGTATTGTGCTCAACTAATTTTACCTAGTCATTTACTAGTTTCGTTTTGAGCACTGAATATCTATTTCGAGTGTACTAATGCAGATTATGTAGTTTTCATTTATGCTGTATGTACAGTAATACATCTCAGTTCATGAGATTGAGCATTACAAAGTGTAACCAAAACATTAAAGCTCAATATCCTACTGTGGTTAGAACATGGTGGGAGGGCATTTTTTGTGAACCGAGTGTTACATTTAATTTTAAATTTGTCATAGAGCAAATGTTCCCTTATTTCACCTCCCCGCCATGAGTTGTACACACTCCTGAATTTCCATTAAAGGACCCCTGAAATAACATGAGACCTTGGCAATAGAGGCATGCAGTGCCAGTAAAGATTTGGCCATATCAGCAGCAGAAATACAAGTCTCTACCATGTCTCCTTGGATGGATCCGAGCAGTGGAGTTCCATATAAGTAATGGCAAAATAGAGCAGGATCAAGTAAAAGTGGGGGGAATGTAAAGGCCAATATCTTTTAGCCATGCTGAGAGTAGGGTGTGATACACTATGCTGGACTTAGTTAATGCTGTTTTCTGGAGGAATCTTTCACTGCCAAAACTGGATTGATTACAACGGATCCCTTCTGTCCCCCACGACCTTTGTTTTGTTTGTCATCCCCATGATATAAACACTTCTGGAAAAATAGCTGACTATGTGTTCAGCCTGGCGAATTCAAAGCAATGAAAAAAGCTTCTGGTGATATCCCAAGAGTGACAGACTGTGATAGACAAGGTGATATACAACACCAAAGAGCTGAAGAAAAGACATGAACCATGACTCACTCAATGACTCATTGCTTGATTTTCTTTCACCTGTTTTTCACATGGTTCCATGACAATATAACAATCCCAGTGTAGCAGGACTAATTTCCATTTTCGCATAAATGGTAATAATGTCGATAGTCTAACTGGACCAGATGACAATCTACAGATTGTTAAAATGCTACTAGTAATAGTTATGCGTCTTGTTCCTTACATAAAATAGTGCTAATGGTGAAAGTGTTAAAACTAGTGGTCTTAAAAAGACAAATCCCAATCCATGAGGGCTAGAGTCCTGTTGGTATTATAGAAGGTTTTCTGTCAGCAATTGATTAAGACCTAAAAGAACAGGTAATTTGATTTCTGATCTAAGTCATTAGTATAATTCCGTAATTAAAGATAAGAGTTCAAATGAACACCAGAGGTGCCTGCAGTCAATAAACAATGTCTCTAAGAAAGAAAATGAGTTATTTTTTTACAGGGTGCAAAGAGCTGGGGGTGATTTTTAGCACTGTACTCGTGACGTGAAAAAATTCAATACTCCATTAACTTGTTAGAAAGGGAATTAGCCTTTTTTAAGGTTCAAGGATTGTTAAAAAAAAGTGATAAAGAGTTAACGGGCAAAAGGTTACTGCATCTTTAATTATGCATGCTCATTGCTTCAATAAGAAAACATAAATAGCTGATAGTTAGGATCACAAGCTGAGCTAAGTATAATGATGCTTTAGGGTTAAGTATTCTATATTCCAGTTTTTAATTTGATACATATTTAGCTTGAAGGGTTTTGATGTGAATTTGCTTATCTTTTCGTTCCAGAACTGCATTTATTATGAGCAATTGGAACAGTAATCTGTTCATGTTTTTTTTTCTCAAATGCTCATGTGATGGGTGATGCCCCCCAAAATGTGTACCGTCCCCGGTGCACACTGAAATCTTGCACCTACACCCTGTAGGACTTCATGAAAATTAAAGCAAACTAAAGCACATAAACCCTGTTAAATGGTATGTTTCATACTGTTTTGAAATAATTATTTGTTCACAAGTCTCAGAGGCAATTACACTTACTCAGATTCCATTTCAGTCCATTGGCAGCTGACTTAATTCCATGGCTACATTATATGCAATTACAAGCCGATTTTGGAAATGCCAAATGTGATTTTCATGGATGTCCAAAATGTCAGAAAACAGTTTAAATATTAGGAAAAGCCTAAAGGTTTAAGGTCTGCAATCCAGCACTGTTATATTCCCAATTATTCCAGTACCCCATGGCAATAACAGCAACAACAGACACTGTTTGCTTGGACAGAACGTCAGAGATTTAATTCTGTTATCTCTTGTTTGCTGTTTAATCCATATCAATAAGTGTGGTGCTTTATTGTTTAATTAACTTGAAAATGAAGTGACAGAATACCGAATTTGTTGGCTTATAATAAGATTAGGAGAAAATTGAGGGCACTGCTTTTATTGACATATGACTAGACTAAGCAATGTAACAATAATAGGAAAATGAAATGCTTGCTGCATCCACAGTATGTGATCACAGGCAATTGAAAGGTTAAAGAAAAGGGGAAAGGATTTTGTTGCATGTTCTTGATTGGAATTTAAGGGTGTTATTTGCAAAAAAGTGATTTTCTGGACTCCAGTACTTTACTCTTTGTATAAAACAGGTTATTTAAAGCATTTCTATTTATTGCCCCTGCTCTGTCAGTGCCATGAAGTTTTTAGTGCCAGCCAGGAGGCAGGGTGATTGCAATAATTTTGTCACAGCAAGAGCTGTGCACAGCGTCTTTTTTTTTAGAGACAGTGATAAATTGTACCCAACACACTCCTTTGTTCCAGATTTCTATGCATTCAGATCAGCTTATACTGGAGAGGAAAATGACAGCTTTTATTACATTCCCCAATGTTTAACCTGTGAATGTGGAATTATGTGGAAACCTTCATTGTTAAGGTTTGTTATTAGGTTTTGTGGACACCTCTAAGGAATGTAAGGAATTTTATTTTTCCCATATTTCAAGTGGGTTATAGATGAACATTGTACTGTATAACGAAACCATTCCAACTTCAGCAGGTATATTGGTACAGACTTTACAGTGGATAGGTGACTGAAAAACTCTTTCCAATCAAAATGGACAGCAGAGCAAAACCACTTTCAAAAATCTTCTTGTGACTGTCTCAGATGTTGGAAGGGACGAACAGCGGAAGAAGACCCTATGCGTAGCAGTGAGACAGGGGTTAGCCTGGGCTCAGCTGTTCAGGAAATGCCATATAGAAACCTATGCCCTCAGGCCACGGACGTGGGCCACCTGGTGCTAGGCAGGTCTCAGGACATCCGAATGTCAATGCCGAGTGAAGGTGAACGAGTGACCTGGAAATATATAGCCCCAGAGAGAGAGACACTGGAAGGACAGCAAAGCACAGGAAACTAGGGACAGGACAGAGTAGGAGCACCCTCTAGCTGTAGAGGGTGTGACAGTACCCGCCCCCCCCCTTTCATGGGCGGCTCCTGATGCCCATACAAATAAGTGAGATGCAGGACAGTGACCTGCTGCCCCAATTTAAAACAATGAAATTCTGTGAATTTTGTCTGTATCCAAACCTGCATGAGATTCACAACTCGCACGTTGCTGTGATAATTCATACTGTACTGTATGTCCAGTCTGGGTCAATGAAATCCACACTTGGTAATTCTAGAGACAGTATAATTTACATATGGTGAAAAAACGGTCCTGTGTAAACCAAGATGGCTGACTAAGCGCCGTTTTGTTCTTAAATTTCAAACTGTCTCTGTTTAGGAACAGTTAAGGTATTTAACTTGGAAAGGAAGCAATCCCCTTTCCTAGAACAATGACTCAAAATTGAAATTGATAGAAAATTGATAAAATCATGGTTTACATTCAGATTACTCCTATTCAACAACTGTTTAGTCAGTCAAGTCCAAAGTGTGTAAGCATCATCCTGAGAGACAAACAATTAACATGTGGCAAAATAGAGCTTCTAGATGGTTTCCTGTCTACTGCGGGTCATTTGCGCCACTGTATTCTGAATATTCTAATATCACATGGTCGAGTCCTGTATAACCAATCCACTTCAGACTTCAGACAGCTTTAATGACACCAGAGCTTGCTTGAAAGCTAAACATAAACTTTCAATACACTTCAAGCTTTCCAATGTTTCTCCTCTTCCATGCGTCCATTGGGATTGGACAAGCTACCTTGACTTTCCTCTATAGAAATCTTGGTTTTAATATTTCACATAGCACAAGTTTGTAAAATCCATCATCACAGGAGGGATATAGTGCATCCTTTTATAGTTTTGAGACTTTAACAGGTTTTGATTTAGGTTTGTTTCAATATGCATGGCATTGCCAAACAGATTATTATTTCCATTATTCTACATTCTTTTGTTGTGTGCATGCCGGGTTTTGTGCAGATTCATTTTGTACGTCTTTACTGCCGTCTCACCATGTCATGGTTCATTGCCTCTGATTTGAATGAAATCCATGTTCTTTTTTATTGAAGTTAATTAAAGCTGGTAATGATTATGGTCTAAATTTACTCCGGATAAGTTAGGTCATTTTATAACACCAAAGCATCTTCACACATCATTTGATCTGCCACGTGCAAAGTCTATCCTTCAGTGAGAACAGGATAAGATTAGAAGAATTAACAGCCCAGTAGTGTCCTGTCCCCCAAAGATTTCCTGTTCTCATTATTTCCATTCTGTGCAGTTTTAGTATTCTGCTTGCTGCAGTCAGATTCAGCCACAAATGTGCTGGAAAGCCAATGGATTGTAAAGGGCACAAATGTTAAAAAACGTTCATTTACAACTTTTTGCCTCTGGTTGTGTGATGAGAAAAGCTTAATCGTGAATGTAAGGAACAGTACACCATTTAAAAAAAAAGGTCACTTTGTTGGGAAGAGTTGAAATGTGACATTTCCATCTTGAATCAAATAAGACAAATTTTCATTAAGCCAAGCTTTTGAATGGTTGATCTCTGTTTTCTTGCTGGTTTGTTTGATGTTAAAGTATGCTTGAATGCTCACCTACCCAGCAAGACAATTTCCTGGAAGACACAGCATCAAGGCGTGAGTCAAGAAGACCATTTCTTTCCACTTGGAGGCTTTGGCTCCAATACATTTCTAAATGGATGAAAACTTCTGTGAATTCAGAAACTTTATCAGTTAAATACACTTCCTTCCTTATAATATATGAGGAAAATCAAAACTCAGTCTTTCTGTATGTTCTTAAGATAGAATACAGGCATGACTGTAATGGAGTAAGAATCTTTCTGGTTATCCTCATTGCTAATTTAAAGGACACTCAGTAAATGAGTGTCAGAACATAAGAATATAAGAGGTTACAAATGAGGATATTTTCACCCATATATCTCATTTTACTCCTAGTAGCTACTGGCGGTGTGGTGGCTCTCTGACTAAGGATCTGTGCCTGTGGTTGCTGGTTCATATCCACAGCCGGCAGAGGAATCCTACTCCATTGGGCCCCTGAGCAAGGCCCTTAATTGGCTGACTCTGTGCTTTGACCCCCAGCTTCTCTCCCCGTCTGTGTGTCTCATGGAGAGCAAGCTGGGGTCTGCGAAAAGACAAACTCAATAAATTGTATATGGCCAATAAAGTGATGTCTCTCCCTCTGACTGATCCAAGAATTTCATCCAGGAGGTTTCTGAAACAAGCCAGTGTATCAAGCAGAACATAGATCATCTATGTTCTCAGCAGCCATTAAATAAAAGGACTGAAATTAGTGTAAATTAAAAGCGGAAGTTTGGAAATGCAATATTTAATGAAATTCCATTCACTGCACCTTCCAGCTCAGTTGGCCAGGTATATTTCTGTCAGGCTTTTTACATCACAGAATCATGATTTATTCTAAACTTTATTTTGGTGCCATCTGTTTGAAATGGGAGATCATTCATGTGGCAGACTCACAGCTGCCTGCTTGTTACATAAAATTCATTTCAGCCATACAAACAAATGTAGAAAGAGCAGTACACGAGAAAGTACTTCAGCAATTGTTAATACTGCAAGCTTACATTTGTTTGAATGAAACATTTGGTTATTTCAAGTTTCATTAATAAATAAAAAACAAATTTAAAAAAGGTCATCATTACATAAAGTTAATAAAAGTTAGTTTCATATAAGGAATCAACTTTTGCTTATAATGCAGTTTTAATAATAATAATAATAATAATAATAATAATTACTCACACTTATATAGTGCTTTTCTGGACTCTCCACTCAAAGCGCTTTACAGGTAATGGGGATCCCCTCCACCACCACCAATGTGCAGGACCACCTGGATGTTTTGTATGAAATCCTTCAAACTTACATGATTTATAGGATCATTGGTGATCCATTGTTTTATTTTTGGAATCCAGCTGAAGCTGGTGATGAGTAATCTGTTTCATTTCTACATTCAGTCTCAAACCCACATAACAATAATTGAAATTCTGTCCTGGATGACAAACGCATCATTCATTCACGCTACTGTAAATATCGGGATTCAGAAGTTTCTGTTCTTAAGTTCTTACATTCATTCACGTTTCCCACAATTTTTTCATGCAGTGGCTTTGGCTGAAGCTGAAATTTGAAAAATAAGCCCACACTAGTGCTTATTTCAGTGGTTTGTTTCAAACCCTGACTGAGATGGTGTAACGAACAGTTCTTTCCGGACCCTATGCGGACGACACAATCTGAAGAGGTGGGGAAACACTAGGAAAACGTCATGCAGGGATACGGGGCTGAAAACAGGGGGGCGTGTCCAAAGTGCGCTGGTGCACGGGGAAGGTGTGGCCGAGGCAAACAATCCAAGAGTAATCCATAGAGGGAATCCAAAAACCCAAGAATAAGTCCATAGCCAGGAGATCCATCCAAACAAGGAATTAAAAACCATGAACCGGGTCGGAACCGGCGGACAGGGAACGGGAACAGAGATTAAAACCTTAACAGGACCAGGCGCTTCCAGGTCCTGGACTCGCACGGTGCGGAAACCAGATGCAGAGCCAGGACGAGCATCAGCCAGGAAAAAGGGATCAGGTGCACAGAATAAAGTCTAAAGTGAAGGGCTGGAGCACCCTTAAGGAGGGGGGACTATAATCGTGACAGATGGAGGTGTGATCAGAGGTCCCCCATACTTTACTGCAGGAGCAAAGAAGGGTGGAAGGTTGGCTCTGAAAACAAAACCTGCAACCAAGTCAGCAAGAAACGGAATATTTCTACAGTACGTAAGGAGGCGGAAATGGATAAGATCAGTTTAGCCTGTTCCCAGCCTTTGTTTTGAACCCCATTTAACAGTTGGTGGACATAAACTGTAGTTGAGAAGGACAGCTCTTGCCGACTGCAGTGACATAGTTTATTTTTCGGCATCGTCATATGAAATCTCTTTTCCTTAATGTCATCTCTCTTTTTATGGAGTAAAAGTAATCAACTATCATAACAGGAACTGTTACTGTAGAGTCATACACAGTGGACAGCAATAATACAGCAGTATGCTGTTTCATTCAAAGCTGCCCCAGCTTAGTGTTCAATTGTGTTTTAGTGTTGAATTGCCTTTGATGTTGACGTGTTGAAAGACGGAAAGACATACTGTACAGTGTTGAAATCTAGCATGAATGGTAATGTCTCTATTGATTATAGTACAACTCGCAGGATATTAAGCAGACGATTTATACACAGCAGATAATGCAGAGTTTACTTGTGTAAAGAAAGGTTATTTACTCTATTCTGCATGTTGAAAATTTATTTTAGGAAAGAGCACACTAGTTGTATCAGCAGCACGCAACCTCTGTACTTATGAAAGGGAAGACTTTTAAATTGTTCAATGATTAAAGCATGCTCTAAAGACTTAAAAAAAAGATTTACTTGTCAGTATTGAGCTGACTGACCTTCTTTATAAAACCGTAAAGTGCACTAGCTGACAGTGGTGATTGTCAGGTAAATTCTAAACCACTTTATGTCATCAGTCCACAGTAATGGTATTTGAAAAATAAAGCCTGGAAAATGGACTTCACGGAAACCTCGTCAATTGTCAAGCATTTCTCATGTTGTGAGGTTGCACTATATTGCTAAAAGTTCTGCTTTTCTTTCCTGGATTGATCGTTTTAATATACAGCACATTAAATGTCAAAAAGACAAATAACAGCAAGCGGAACATTCAGGTTCATCTTTTTAAAGATATTTTTTGTAGGTGATATTTCTGTTCAGAAATTGGATGGTAAATATACTGTCATTTGAACAGCAACTACAACTATGCCAGAGAGTATGGAATGGGCATACTGTAATGTACAGCAAATGTAAAGGAATAAACTGAAAAGTAGACAATAAGAAAAAACACACACATTCCCCAATTTTTCTGCCCAGCTTTTAAAAAAACAACACAGGTTATATTTGACTGAATGTTTTAAATTGTCCCTTTTTGTTGAGGTACTGTAAGTGCATTTCTCTCCACAGACAATACATTATTATTAATAATAATAACATAATACAGAACCAAATTAGCCTCACTGGACAACTCACCTCCTATCATTTTTTTACCCATATTTTTTGTGTAGTTCTGAACTTTTTTTATTGTGCTAAAAAACAAATTGGGTGAAATTGGAACTACATGACGCTTACGTTTAAGAAAACTATTTTCTTCTTGACCTCACAGAATGTACGAGTTTATAAAATAGTTTTATCTCTTCAAGGTGTAGCTTTAGCAACTTGGAAGCAGAACACACATTTAAAAATACACAACACTCATTATTTTATGATAAAAAGTGGACAAATATTTGTACTTCCTGTAGTGGTTCCTCACATTTTTTTTATGAACTAGGCAGTAGAACCCACCATTAAATCCACTGAAGTATTAAACTGAAGTGCTTTCTCATTTCTACAGTATACCGCTGCATTTCTCCTACGAAATCTTTCCTGCTGCAGCAGGAACAATGAAATGGTAGAATGTCAGTCAAAGAAAATACAGATCTACCCTGAAGCGATGCCGGTGCCACACAAATCTGTGGTTTCCTGGCAGATCTTTTTGGCACACTTTTCCCCTGTCTGTGTGAAAACATTCTGCATGTCTACTTTGGCACTTGTATATGGAACCTTAGGACAATGCCTCACTCAGCTGTGCCAGCTGACACTTCTGGTAGTGTTATTTCAGTGTTCGCCTCTCTCGTACCTCAGTGCTAATGTAGCAGTCCTGTCTTTGTTGAAAAACTGGTGTGGGTGTAAACAGTAACCTTTTATAGTTAGCTATTAAAATACTCATCGACAATAACAGCCACAGATTTGAATTGGTTTTTATGTGTGTTTGATTCCATTTACTCTGATTCCTTTTTTGAAAAGGTTAGCTTTTTAATGCCCGTTAAGAGGGAGGCAGAACACAATGAGTGATAAAAGATTTTCTGCCTGTTCTTGAACATAATGGAAACTAAAATGTTGAATATTTTATGTATGCCAAAAAACTGTGCATCAGAATTATGCACTTGTCATTAAGGTGTTTTGATTTTATAACAGTGCTATCTCATTCAAAATATGAATGTTCATATTGACATGCATGAGAAATATTGAAAGGTCTCTTAAAGAAGGAACAGCACTTTTTGATACATTTGGCAAATACCTGAAGATGACAGGACATTCTGAGCTTTCACCTTCATTGTAAGTATTGCTGGGCCATTCTCTTTCACTTGTTTAAAGACAGTCTAAGTTGAGGCACAGGCAAGAGAGTGCTGACTGGAGTGTTGACTCCTGCTATGAGTTTCTGTCTATGGAGTTCGCATCTTCCACCCATGATCAATTACATTTTCACTTGTTACACCAGTTGCCTCCCTAATCCCTAAGAATTGCTGGTTAGTTTTATTCAGCTGCTCTAAATTGTCCCTAGAATTAACAGGGCTGGTCTACCTATCTAAAGTAGTTGCTCAGCATTCAACAGGGAGAGGCTCTGGTGCTTTTAATCTAAACTCTGTTTTTGGGGTCTGGGACTATACTGTACTTATGTGGGTTCAACAGGAACAATATTTCCTTCATTTTCCATGTTAGTCAAGAGTGTTATGCTATCATACCCTTGTATAATTGTCTGAACTTGGTATTGTGATGCCACAGGGGTTGTGGTCATCACATGCATCATGTCCAAGGAGGACAGAGCCAGGGAATATGAATTAGGGCATATTTTATTTCACAAAGTAAAATAAAATAAATCTAGCTTGTGGGTTAAGTATATAGAAACAGTTTGAAAGCCAGCACTAGAATTAAAAGTGAAATACGTTTTGATAATCTTAAGTAATTTCACAACATATATTTGAATATAAATTTTAAAAATCAACATAATAGTGAATACAAATTCAGTTGTTTTTACCTTTTATAAAAAGCGTTATTTTTAACTTCATTTTATTTTTTATTTAATAATACTAAATTCTTTATATTGTTGTGCTTCTTATCTGGCATCACACAATTAAATATTGGAAATGGGAGGTATATAAAAATATTAATTAAATAAGAATTTGAATAGCTTCCAATTTTCTATTTTCTAATAAAACACAAAAGTAGAAATTGCTTTATTTGTGTAAATTCTGTATGACATATAACCATCGCACATGATATAACAATTTTTATATTTAAAAAAACTGTGCATCACAAGGTTTCACATCCCCATTATACTTTGTATTTTTATGTGTAACACAAGACCTGTTTTCTTGTCTATCTGTTTTATAATAATCAATACATTTTTATCAGACAGATCTGGTCTCTTTTCTGCCCTTAATTGAAGAGAAGCTCTGACCTATGCACTAGTTTTGCTAAGCCTTGGTGTTATCAACCTTGCATTGGACAGTGCCTGGAGAAATCAATATCATTATACAGTACATTACAATTGGCTTGATGCACAGACAGACTGTTCTTTTGGATCCATCACCATCTATTAACTTAAAATCTTGTTTTATGTCCCTGGAAAAACCTTGTAAGGTGATTATCGCTCTCTACAATACAATAAAGCTACAAATCTTTTTGACCCTATAAAATACTAAATCTGGCAAATTATTGTTCAGAATGAAAAGCTGCCCACATCATTTAAGTATGATTCCTTCAGTTTCATTTTAACAGCCCAAGCTGTATGTAGACATCTTCATTCACAAGAGACAGATCCTTTGTAATATGATTTTTTGCCCCATCAAATCAGCATTATGAAATTGAGAATGTGGAAGAAAAATATATATTGCATATTTACAGGACAAGATAAATACAGTAAAGCAATTAGAGAAATTCTTTTTCCATAGAATGTCATTCCCACGGTACAACAGGATGAACATAACGTAGAAACAATTGCATTAAATTGCATTAAATTGCTTTCAATTGCATTAAAAATGGAGAACAGGAGGCACTACATTCCTCGGAAATGTGGTGGTAGTCTGGAACACACTACCAGACTGTTGAAGCTGCCACCATTGCTTCTTTCAGAAACTCCTGGATGTGAGCTTCAGATCGATTAGCTACTAAAAACCCGACAGGCTCGAGGGGCTGTGAGGAAATAAGAACTTTGTGTTCTTATTTATAACCACCCAGCCTGAGATCGGCAATTGTTCATCTGGTTTGCTTTGCGGCTAAAACCTTTCTCCTTCCTGCACTACATCCTGCCCGCGGATAATAAGGATCTTTGGGTATGCTTCTCCAGCATACCCACCTGTCATGTTTTGATGTGCTAAGACGTCCACATGAGGAGGGTTAATGGCTGATCACCGGAACGGCACATTTAGCTCTCACATTCATGGAGTTACGGTTGTTTCAAACAATGAGTGTGTACTGGCCAACTAATGACCCCACCCCCTGTGGTGCTCAGCCAATTATGTTTCTGCTTGGGGAATCACCGTCGCAGTTGGCTGAGGACATGGCCCATGCTTTTACTGGCATTGTGTGGCCATAGGAATCAACCTAGGCTCTAAGGGAAAGATGGATTTCTAGAGCCATTTGTGCAGGGACTGCTGTATTATTAAAGATCCCATCACAGATAATGAACTTCACTACTGTTTCACTGAATCCATCATGCTGTGCCATCTGGAAGTTTTATGAGGTATTCATTTAATGGAATCTGAATGATGACATGTAGAGTAGAGGGCTTGTAGAAACACGTTTCTAGGAAGAAAGCAATGTTCAGCTTTAAGCTTAAAAACAAAACCTGAACTCAAAGCACAGTGCACAATCCTATCCATCTTACTCTTCGAGGGTTTGAAAAATAACCATCTCTTCCTTAGCCGTTTACTTGTATTACAACTCACTTCAGCCCCAACATAAGATTGGTCTCCATCTATTCCTCAGCCAGTATATACTGTACACATACAGTACAGTAAAGGACGAGAGAGGAAGGTGTCATAAATACTGCATAAAACCATGTACCATAAAATCAGAAGACCATCAAGAATAATTGAAGTGTCTCACAGGCTCATGTAATAACTTAAACAATAAAGAGTTCTGTCTTTTGCATAATGGACAAGTTTGTCAGTAGTGCTGAGTTTGGAGTTTGGTTTCCATCTTCAATGCCAAATAACCACCCAGGCGTAATATTGAGTGTCAGAAGTTGGTTTCAGAGCTGCATATAGTCTTAATCGGTAGGTTTTACAGCTTCTGAGTGCTGTCAGGCCATCACACGAACAATAGGCAGTATTTTAAATTCAGATTTCCAGAGAAAAGCTCTGATTATTTTCCCATCATTACTGAAATATTGCATCTTGCTACATTTTCTTAATTGTAGTGTTTATCTCAGTGTGGCAAATCAGTGTTTATAAAAGACTGTGTGTTTGATTATTAGATGAATAAACTACTCTGAGGCACATAAAAAAATCAGGGCACACCTGTCGGTACCACTAACATTTTTAAATTGGATATCTTTACATAAACTGATTTTCAAGTGCATGGGATGTCTACTCCATTGTTTTGTGTTTCATCTGACCGCGAAGATAATTTTCTAAGCAAGAGATCTGAGAGATGTAGATTGTCTATGATAATACAGACTTCATTTGAAGATTTTAAAATACAGATAACAAGTTGGATGGAGATACGCAATATACAGATGCTGGAAAGAGATAACTGAAAAATTAAAGGACTGTAGATTTGCTGCTTTCAGGGCACCGATTTATAAACCAAATTCGTTAAAATAGGTTAAAAAAGATTTTAAGGATGGTAAATGTAGAAATTCTGTAGTATACAGACACAACTGAATTCACAGATCTGTGATTAATGACATACACTTTAGTCTTTTTGACCTCTCACCAATTTTTTCCAGTCTTGCAAACAGACGACGATGATAATGATTTCCCTAGTGCAACATTAAATCCGTCTGTTAAAGTGATAATAAGCCTTAATTAAATAGCATTCTCTGAAGTGTTCTTCTGGTCCAGCTCTTTAAATAATCTTAACCTTTTCCATGTAGTGCTGACAAAGTCACAGCTTTAGGCTTGTAAATATTAATTTGTCTCAGTATCCACCATACGTTCTGTCTTATCTGTGGGTTTATGCTAGGGGGGCCTGCCTTACTTGAGGTCATACTAAAACGTGACCTTGCCTGACCGGATTAAACTGAAGTCAGTTCCTCTTATAGTTTTCTGGTCTCCTGTGTGCTCAGCAAACAATACTTCATCCCGTTTCTTGTGGGAGTTTTTGATGTCACATTTTTCTCTGTACCTGTTTTTCTTTCCAGCCTGATTTCTTAAATGCTTGAACAAGGCCTGTGTGATCCATGAAGACAAACGCAGTTTTAGAGACCCCCTGGTGCATTTTTAATTCAGAGTTACCAAAGGGCTGTACATTTCCCTTCAATTATCATTTGGTCTCTGTAGTGTTCTTGTGGTCCTAGCAAACATGTACTGTACAGTAGGAGAGAGATTGTGAGTTTGATAAATAATAAATAACTCTGACATAATGTGTCATCTACACAACCTATGTACTGTACCTGCTGCATACTATATTTCTTTGTCTTTGCAGTATGTTGCCTATGGATGCAAGATATTACTGATTGAGAAGTGGTTATTGCTATGTCTCTTTTTAGGTCAGGTGTCTGGCAATATAAAAATAATACAACTTTGTCATGTTCGTTTTTGAAGAGAGAGGTGCTTTTACCAGTACAAAGAATTAAATGATTCAGTTGTCCAGTCCAGTTCTTGAGCCCACATTGATTTCTTCTTCCGTAATGACAGCAAGTGCTAGTTTGTCCAGTAAACAGTAGCAGTTTTTTTATAATAAGAGCTTGTTACATTTCCTCTGTTTTTTATTTTTTTTTATATATTTGGTTTAGAATGTTTTGTGCACATGAGCAAATATACAAACAGATCATTTTCTGCCTTCGAGCCTTTAAACGCTTTTCACTTCACTCCATTGTCAATCATCAGTCTGATCCTTTACCATCTGCTAATAATGATTTATAGCCCTTTCTAACTTTGCGTACATGATGTTTCATGCTAATTTCTGCTTAACTTTGGCATTAGCAGAATTTTCCATAAAATTATCACCTCACCTATTTAAATGACTTGACATTGTGTTCCATAATTATTTGTAATGGAAAATATTTGTCCCTAGACGCTTCAAAGTCAGTACAACAATGTTCAGAGGTTTAGAGGCACACATAATCTCTGCATACACATTTTACAGTTATTTAACCTGATTTGAAAGAAATGTGTTTCCCTGAAGAAGACAACCTAAACGTGTACTCAAGATGCATATTTTTCGCATTATTTCTCAGCTCCACAGAAAACAAAGGATGAGCTATTCAAGTTATTAAAACAAATGTTTTTCCTGTGTTTTTCAAGAAAAAAAAAACTTATGATAAATGCTACAATTAACTCTCACATATATTACAACCAGAATGCATTGTGAGAAATGTCCCTGGGTATGTGTCCATTCCACATACTGACTATCACATGTATTGTGTACTGTATAATTGCCTCTTAGCACTGTTATGCCAGAAGTCCTCAATTTCGTTTCCAAACAATACAGAGATCAGCTAAACTTCTGACCACTTCTGAAATGGTATTCTGAAAAATAACCAAATGTTTAACTACAGAACAATGCAGAAAGGTAGTCTAAAGTTTTGGTTCAGAGCAGTGGCGCAGAATTTACTAACTGAACTACTTCACCTTAGATGTCAGCACTTTTCCTGATAAACACTTAATAACCAAGGTAATCAGCTGAGATTAATTGAACTGATACGTGGCTTGTCTTTTCTATAATTGATGGCTTTATTGGTGCGTTGCCTGGGTTTGCAGAAATGATAAAAGAACCAGGCGTCTCAGACGTGCAGGAATTAATGAAGGTTACCTGCTCCTAAGTCAGTCAGAAAATCTTTTTTAAAGTGCAGTGAATGGACTGCATGCAAAAGATTTATATTATCTTAAACTCTTAATGAGCCAAGGGAGAGAGTAATGGGCTTTGCAATGTGGTGATTGACTGATCATATACAGTAGCAACATTACAGCTCACATGACCAAACAACAGGGGAAGAGTGCCATGCTTTTACTTGTAAAGTTTCTCCCAGAGTCACAGAAAGTAAACTTTTTAAGCTTGTACTAATGTTTTATTTCACTATTATTTTTAAAACAGTGCTTTAGGATATTAAACAATATGTAAAATGTTCCCCTCCTCACAAAAAAGTTATACTCGCACTATTGTTTTTATTGAAATTTATTTTCAAAAGCACAATGATCAAGCTTTTAATGTTTAAGTTGTTTTCTTTTTGAACTGCATGATATTTTCCTGTGTTGTTGCATTAATTGGTGCAATGTTGTCACTGGCTAACAACTCTAACACCCTCGTTGTTTTAAAGAAAGCAAAAAAGACTTAAATGTAATCTGGCATGGTAGAAGCTCTTATTAAAAGTTACAACAAGTGTCAAGCCCGACCCAATTTAGTGTCAGTGAAAAGCAGTGGAAAGAAACCAAAGACCATGAAGAGTTTCTACTGTGTCATACTGTGTCTGCAGCCCATTGTTCTCAGCTGGATGAAATTAATCAATACCTCTGTCAATGGTATTGCCACTTCCTGCATTGCTATAAACAAGATTCCTTGGAGGAGTCCTTCAACAAAGAATGTAAATCTGCAAATATACTATATAATTACAGCATAGTAATATAGTTTTGGCTTGATGCCAAACTTTGTCTTTTGGGGAAAAAAGTTAAACTTAATTTAACTTCACAAATAATAGGAATACAATTCTCTGCTTAGGGGTGTTCTTAAAATGTTTTTACAGACATCAGTTAAAGTAGAGCAGTGAAGAGGCTGAATTAATTAAAATTATGTTATGTTAAGTGTGAATTAAGCTTAATGGTAGAGTATCCTGTGCTCTCCCACTGAAAAACATTTCTGACATGACCCATTTCTGCTCCTAAAGCAGAGCATTTTTATTCCCACTTTCCATTTCTTACAGCTAGACAGCACATTGCATTTGCATTCTCTTGTTTTGGCAGTGTAGCTACTGGACTGTCCTTCTGATGTTCTGTTGTTACTGGTGTTTTCAGCCTCTTCACTGTGGTGTGTGTGCATACCGTATGTGTGCATGCGTTTGTCTGTGTGCGCAAAACTGCAGGCTATGTTAAATGTTGCTTACATTTTCACATCTTTGTATTTTTTTTTCTTTCAGTATGATTACTTCAATGCTGTATTAATAAACGAAGTAGATGAAGAAGGCAATAATGTGGAGCTTGGGAAGGAATTCATTTTGGAGCCAAATGACCATTTTAATAATTTGTCAGTCAACCTTAGCCTCAGTGTTGTTCAAGTTCCAACCAACATGTACAATAAAGGTATGTCAATCGTCCTGTTGCCTCGGTTTGGGTGGGTGTTTACTGTTGTTCTGTTCTCATACCGCGGTTTTGAGTGTTGTCAACATTTTTACAAATGGCCCCTTAATGAAGGTTTTAAAAGACTGGTTTACAAAACCAAATCGCTTTATTTGGCAAGTAAATTACAGGTACAAGGAATTTACTCTGGTGTTTTGGTGCAAAAAAGAGATAGAAACAATTCAATACATATACATTTCACACTAACAACATGCACAGGTCCACCTTTCTATACACACTGCATCCTGTATTCATGTGTTCTGGTTAAGCAGGGTGACAGTCAGGGGGATGGAGGAGTGCAGGTGCTACACAGTTTTGGTTTCGATCGACCTGTAGTGTCTCCTCACAGTGCGTTTTTGAAACAGGTGGTGTCCTGGATGAGAGGAGTCATCAACGATCTTTTCTGCTCGCGTTCTTAGTCTGAGTTTATACCTCAATAGATGGCAAATGACTGCCAGTGAGTCTCTCTGCATGGCGGAAAATGCCTTGCTATGTGCCTCTAGAATGGACAGACCCGTTACCAAACCAAAGAGTTATGGAAGCTGTGAGGATGCTCAACAATGACTGTATAAAACTGAGTGAGAATGGGCGGGGAATTTTTCGGTTGGGACAGGAAACACGATCTCTGGCATGCTTTCTTTGTGATGCTGATAACATCTGCATCCCATTTGAGGGTGTTAGAGATGGTTGCTCCTAGATTCTTGAATCTCCACCATACTCATTGCTCATAACATCCACCAGGGTGATGTCCTCTGTGAACTTCAGTAGTTTGACAAAGGCATTGCTGGAGGTACAGTTGTTGGAATACAACGAGTAGAGTAATCTCCATATTACTAATATGGAGATAACATAGACTTGAGGTGCACCTATGTTCACATACTGTACAAGCAGTTTGACAGATAAGAGCCCATCCGCACATATCATCTAGTGTTTGTTAGGAAGTTGATGATCCACTGGCAGGTGAGGAGGGACATTCGGATGAGACACTTTATTGTGGAGTTCTGGGATGACGGTGTTGAATACAAAGCTCAAATCAACATGAAGGAGTTTCGCATACGTTCCTTCAGATTTCAGATGTCGCAGGATACAGCAGAGGCAAATATTAACAGCATCATCCACTGACCCCTTAGCTTTTTAAGCAAATTGAGACACAAGAAGCTTCGAAATAACTTGGGGTTCAAGTTGTCATAATGATTAGTAAATAATAAGAACAGCACAACTGCTTACAGTACTTCAATGTTACAAAATAATTCCAGAATATTCTTAAAGAAGATATCTTAAAACTCGTAAAAAAATTAGGGGTTGTCTGGAAAATACAGAAAGCTTTTTTATCATATTGTATTACAACTAAGCAAAAATGCTAAACAATCAAGAATATTAAGGGTGTAACCAACATGTCATGGCTATAATATGCAAAGGAACAAGTAATAGGTTTATTCCATGCTGAAAAAAAGAAGAAAGAGAACACAACGTTTCGGCCGTGGAGCCTTCTTCAGGTGCGGTCTGCCTGTGTCCAGTGTTTCTGTCCAGACTGTGGTCACTGAGCCTGTCCTCTCTGGACAGCCAGGTCTGCCTGTGTCCAGTGTCTGTGTCCAGGCTGTGGTCACTGAGCCTGTCCTCTCTTGAAGAAGGACACCTGAAGAAGGCTCCACGGCCGAAAAGTTGTGTTCTCTTTCTTCTTTTTTTCAGCATGGAATAAACCTATGACTTCTTCCTTTGCAGCCTACGCATGCTGACGCAGCTACCCACCTGAACTACAAATGGCTATAATATGACAACAAAGAATGCTGTTGTGGGGAAAGAAGAGGAATCATTTCTGTCCCACCAAATGTATGGGAACACTCATAGTGCTATATGCAGTTCTGCCAATACTGTAGTACTCAGCACGACAAACACTGAACAAGTTCCTGAGTGAGGCTTTGATAAGACCTTGTAAGTGTCTTCCTTGAGGGTACAAACCATCTGTGGAATGACGCTGGGAAGGAGTGGCCAAAATGCAAAATAGATCGCACAAGACAGAGCTCAGTGTGGGTATATCCTTGGGAATGTGAGGCCAAAGCTCAGCAATGGCTCAGTGTTGCTCTGTAACTCTGCCTGCAGGTTCATCAATGAAGCGAGCAAGGCAGTACTTTGCTTGGCTTTGGGCATCACGCCACTCTCAATGTGTCCAGACACGTGCAGTAGAAGTTGTGAGGTGTTCCAACACCTTCACACCACTATCGTGACTGTTGGGTGACTTGGTCCTCACTATGAATGATATTAGAAACCTCCTGCTTATGGGCAACAATTTAAGCTTGTGGTGGTTAAGTTCTAAATATTTATAGTTAGACCTTAATTAAAGTTCTTATCTGGGAATTTGCATTATTTCTGTTTAAAACACACAAATTAAAAAATATAATTACAGCTGTAAATAGAGATAGGGTGGTGTAAAAAGAGGATTAATTAGCTCTGTGAATTTTAAATAAAAAGTTGTAATTTAATTATTAGTGATTGAAGAAAAGTGTTTTCTTAGTATTTGGAAGCTCAGGAGAGGAAGATGTAGAGCATTTAAAATCAGCGGAAGAGAAATGTAGCGCATTTAAAATCAGCATATATATTTGCTTTTACATTGATCTGTTTAAATTGGTTTGAGCCTTTGGGGAACATATCTGTAGAAACATGCACATGTTATAGGAGTAATGACATTGGTTATAAATTATTTCAGTAGTGAAAATGTATCACACAAGGGGAAAAGAGGAAACATTGTACAAAAAACAAAATTGACTTTAAGATCTGTGAAAAATGTTTTCATCTAGCCAAACACATTCTATGCGAATATTTTATGTATACCCCTATTTCTTAGTATATTGGTTTGCCTCTTGGACAAAATGCCACAATTGTGCATTTTGCCTATGTTGCCATTTGTCAAGGCCATTACAGATCCTGACACACAGAACACATTTTAAAACTTATTGTATTCCTTTACATTTACCCCAGACTCAAGCCCAGTGATGCAAACAGTTACACTGTAGCAATTTTAACAGATACTGCAGTGGTGTGCAATTCTGTTAAATGAGCTCTGATAAGATTTTCACCTAATGGTATTAACTATTTAAACATAATTTAGAATTTTAATCCCAAAACAAGAATGTATTTTCTCTTGCTACTTCATATGAATATATTTCATTATAAAAGACAAGATATAATACTAATGATAATTTTAGTCCTGAAAGTGCAGAGTATAAAATGTTAGCAAGGAGAGGACGGAAATGATACATTTCAATGAAAATTCAGTCTTGTTTTAAAAATGATAGTAGGCA
Organism: Lepisosteus oculatus; assembly: GCF_040954835.1. Lineage (NCBI taxonomy): Eukaryota > Metazoa > Chordata > Actinopteri > Semionotiformes > Lepisosteidae > Lepisosteus > Lepisosteus oculatus. The sequence goes on from NC_090699.1 coordinate 63,774,619, forward strand.
ATGACCTTAAAGTCCTTCTTGTGTCTTGTGGTAATATGGTTTTACAAATCCTTTTAAAGGAACTGTGGTGAATTCACAATGCCTAAAGACACAGAAACTGAGAAATGGAAGTAATTTTCTTCAAACGTACTGATCCTTGGTAATGTTTATTTTGGTACTGTCAGCCTTCTTCGTGTTGCTTCTGCTTCCTTTTTGTTCAGTTCTAATGAACATTTCATGGCTTTTTACCCTGGGTTGTTTTCAGTAAAATGAAGTAGAGTGAGCTCCCGGGAAGGTAAATTAACTTTTAGTCATTAATCCTGTTGCTATTGTGTTTGTGGCACACTAATTCCGAAGGTAGAAATCTGTGCTGAAATGGCTTTTTGCTGTGAAATAAATGTTAAATGGGCTTCCTTTTCAAACCTGTCTGTAGAATCAATAGTTAGTGCCACCTGTGTGCATAATGGGCCTTATTCTCATTGAACACACTTTTTCTTTAGTTGAAATGAATTCACAATATTCTCGACAAAAGACACCAATGAAGAAACTGGCTTTAACTGAATTGCATTGTTTTCTGAAAGGGCAATGCAGTCCCTTTTAAAGTAGTTTTGTTTTCTAAAGCTGATTGTTCTGCAACATGACAGCCTGTTTTCAAGGAGGTGTATGGATGCAGAAATATACAGTAGTCACTCACAAAACTCACAGCAAACTCATAGTTCTTGTTTCTGCCATTCCCAGCCCGAAAATGAAAGATCTCAAGCTGTGTGCTGCACCTTGCCAGTGTGAACCTCAGCCAAAGTAAAGTAACAACAGGGCCCAGGTTCAGTATTTTCTGGACTGTTGGGCTCAAATTACACTTTTCTAACATTTTAAAGGATATTTATTTAAAGGATTATGCAGGATTAATTTAAACATCTGGGCTGACACGTTACTATCAATGCAAATGGACAGGTACCCTAAAGTGTAGTATTACAGATCATGATTAGTCATGGTATTAGACTTGCTTATTTGAGTAAATATTAGGTAATCCAGAATTAGTAATAATTTAACTCTGTGAAACACTGGAAAGGGTTATGTCATGGCTGGAAAGCTTATAAGCCTTCAATAGTTACATATAATCAAACTGTTACATTTTAGTGAAATAGTTTAAATTGCTTATATTGAATATGCTATTGGTTGAAAGCATTCATAAAGTGAAAATTTTGCAACTGTACATAAGCACTAGGATTTTGAGTTATCCTAATTGGTGAATTTCTCATTTAATCCAATGCCAAGTCAAAATCATTTTGAAGTGGGAGCTTTATATGTATTCAGCTGTTACCTCCATCATCACTTGGTTTCAATCTGTCAACCAAGTGTACTCTTTATCTAGATTCTGGGTCTTCTTCGATTAATTTATCTGCGCCTGAGAAGGATCTTGACATAATCACTTTCAATAAAAGATAATTTGAAGTTAATTTAAATTTGGAATGCTAGAAATTTAAATTTATGCTATTCTGCTCTAGCTAGTTTAATCAGATTATATTAAGGAACCCATTAGTAGAGATAGGTTCTAATTAAAGTTGGGGAAAAGTGTGACTATCTTTACCACATTTTTGTTTAATCAGAGTTTATTTCTTATGACACACTTTTATTCTAAAATACTGTAGTAAAAATATATATTTCTAAACACTTTAAACTTTATAAGTTCCTTATTTTTTTCAGAAATGAATTACATGATTGGGCATATTTCAAGTTTTTTCTTATTTTTGTTCATACAAAAAAGAATATTTTGAAAAAAAAAAGAGAACACACACATCTAGAACAGAAAACACTGGAAACAGGATGGATGAGGACATCACTTCCTGTATTTTTAACAGTTCTTGTCCCTTTGTTTTGAAGATCTGCTGGGGCATAGTAGCCTGTACAGTGGTCTGTGGGGGGGGGGGTTGATCCCTTGATTGGATGCTGTGTCCTGCTCCCTGGAGTTTGCCATTTCAACCCAGCCAGATTCACTGGCTGGGCCTCCCTATTCTTACTGCTCCAATATTTGCGCTTGAGTTTAAGTTCTTCCAGCTGAAGTCAAGGCTTGTCTGGCTGCACAGACAAGGAGCAGAGACTAAGGTTGCATATATTGTTGTTAACCTAAATTGGAATTTAACTTAAAAAAAAATAATAATATTCAAATATTCTATTATTAAAAAGTGAATGCACAATGTGGTGGAACCTATTGCTGTACGGGGAACCAGTTCATTTTATGTGAATGCTGTTTCAAAAGTTAAGACTAGAAAGACCATATAAAGGTTATGATCTCTCTTTTAATATCTTGTACATACCAATATACAATTATTATTTTTAGATCATAAAGCCACTTATCTTGTTGAGGATTACAGCGAGTCAGAGCCTCTCATGTACAGTAAGCGCAATGAGCAATTGGGACTGAGCACTCTTTCCTCGGGCATCATAGGAGAGAGGAGACAGAAGGAGTACTGTCAGACCAACCCAGCATACCACTGGGAGGTGGGAGGAAACCAGAGTACCTGGTGAAAACTCTTGTGAACATAGGGGAGAAGATCCAGACTCCACACAGAGAGATGCCTGAGACTGGAACCAGCTTTTAACTTTTTTTTTTTGCACCAGCACCAAATCTGAAATCATCAGTTATTTCTTTACATCTTGGCAACTGACTGAAATCCCCTATAATCCACAGCAAGAATAAGGAAGAGCAGACAAATGTCTCACCGGTTATTGGGTCACAGGATAATTTTTGAAACTTTCATTTTCTTTTGTTTTGTTTTTAAATCCTCTTTGAAAAATGTCTGATGTTGTCCGAGTCTAAAAAAACTTTTTATAGGATATACAGTATATATATAAAACAAGTCAATTATCAGGTAATCATTTTCTAAATAAGATTCTTTTCCTTTTTGAATGTATTCGTTTCAGATGACAGTCCTACTCTAACACCAGAGAATGAACAGGTCTGCCACTAATATTGCTGAAAATAGATAATCTTGGCTTGACAGGCTCTTGGAAGAAGTTGATAGCATGTTTTGACCGAATGATATTCATAGCTCCTTTAACTGGGAAATTGAAAAAACCTACCTAATCAAAAATGGATGTGGTTCATCACATTTCAATATCTTTTGAAGCAGACTCTAGACACCAAATATATATTTTTCAAGGCACATAGAACGTTTGATTATTATCTGCATTCATCAAACTATACAGAAAAAAACTGCTTTTAAGTATTGCTATAAAAGTGTTTTTTCTTGACAGAGTTAATGCTCTTATACAAGCACATGACATTGCTTGTGAAAATGATGTCAGAGTCTTTTGTAGTGATCAGCTTGAATATAAACACACAAAAAATCTGTCTCAAACCATGCTGTACAGTACCTTGTCATTGTGTTTGATGGAGCACTGTCAATATGAGCAGAGGAATTCTTCACATATTTGTGTTTTTAGACACAATATAGTGAAAGGTTTTTCTGCAAAATAATGGCTCTTTCTGTAACAGTTCTTAACAGTGAAAAAGTACATTGTGTTTTCTTGTTAACAACTTGTAAAGCATGGTAGCCAAAAACGTGCACACCTATGCAACAACTTATTCTATATACAATACAAAAAAGAAGCCACTGGCAAAAGATAGAAAATAGCAAATACTTTATGTCTCCTATGAGATAAATGTATTGTACATATATTTCATCTTAAACTTAAATAAGGCAATATTTTCATTGACAGCGTGGATTCCTTCATTCAAAATAATGCGCATGAATTTCGGAACACTAGATTTTAGAAATCTCTCCATAGGTGTGGTGGTAAATCTGTCTATAATTGGTGGTGTACACATGAACTAGGTTTGAAGGCGCACCACATGTGTTAGTGGGTGGTGCAATTGTGCTAATTCTTCATATTCAGCATGACTGTGATGGCTTTGAAGCAAAGGCTGTTTTACTGTATGTGATTGTGCTCAAGGTCATGTACAATTAAACCATGGTACAGTAGTGTGAGAACTACAGTAGAAAATGCATTTTTGTTAGAAAATTGTTACTGTGTTAATGAATTGACATCAGCTGAAGTTAGTGTCTGTCATCTTTTTTTTTCAGATTCTGCCATAGTGAATGGGGTGTACTGGTCTGAAGCATTAAATAAAGTATTTGTAGACAACTTTGAACGTGACCCATCTTTAATATGGCAATACTTTGGGAGTGCAAAGGGATTCTTCAGGCAGTATCCAGGTACTGTATATGTCTTGCATCTCTGGTGAGCACAGCAGGGCCCTGAGATACTGTGTGGTTATAATTAGCTAGGTTGTGAGACATCTCCCAAAGGGTTTTTAAGAGATAAGCTGAGAGCACTTTAGTAAGAGTGAGTGACAAGAAGACAATCAGAGAAGACTTCAGATCTCGGAGAAGGAAAATTAGAGGGTTCACTTCAAATGAGCACAGGACCATGGCAAATTATTCATGGAATACAGCGGTGGCCATACTGTATAAAGAACTGACTCTTCTGTCTCATGTTCAGTGACCAAATTTAAATAAGCAGAAAAGCTTTGTATATATTGGAGTGGAGTGTGGTCAGCACAACAGATAATAACATAAAATTATTTTTACAAAATGTGTTCATATTTATTGGTCCTTTTATGAGAGAAACAATTGTTTGCTGAAAAATTTGAAATCACATAATGTTTTTTTATATAGAAAGGGACATTTTGAATGAATTTTAAATATTTTAAAGTAATTATTAATTTATTAGAAGTGTGTTTTTCTTCATTTTCTCCCACTTATTGTATTCCCAGGTATTACATTTTCAATGTTCTGCCATAAAAAACAATTAGCAATAATGTTGAATATTACCGCTATAAGATAAGATACCTTCTGCGCTCTTTTTTTATCCAAGAAGGTTATAAATCTGACTTAATGATCTGTAGAACCCAGAAAACGGAATTATCACTAATTTGGTGTTAACAGAGTACAGCTCTCTTTTGGCTCCTGATTTATAACGTTGTGGTTGTCACGTTGTGTGCAGGTATAAAATGGAACCCAGATGAGCATGGGGTTATTGCTTTTGACTGCAGGAATCGAAAATGGTAAGGTGTTTTTATTTTTTTTTATTTTTGTGCATGTAGAATTAAAAGGGAACGTGCACACAAAAACTAACATAAGTGTATTTTTTTGTGAAGGTACATTCAGGCAGCCACCTCACCAAAGGATGTGGTAATTCTGGTTGACGTTAGTGGCAGTATGAAAGGACTACGATTAACAATAGCCCGTCAAACTGTTTCCTCAATTTTGGACACACTTGGAGATGATGATTTTTTCAATATAATTGCAGTGAGTATTATGCTGTTTCTTACCTTTCCTGGATTTTTTTTTTACTTCCCAAGTTCATGGCCTATAATTTTCTAGCCCAATAAATTCAATCTAAGTTGTGTGGTAATTCCTGCTGAGATTGTTGAACACTTTACAGTTTTCTTCAACTTTAATTCCGCAGACTCCCACAGAGCAGTCGCTATTTTTTTTTGTCAACATCACATAAAAAAAAAAATTATGTTGCTCTGCAGAGGGATGAAATTTCCCTCAGCCAAGTTGGTTAATATACCAATTTTGTATTTCTGGAGGGCAGTGTTAAAATGCTGGATGGTGAAAAATGCAATGTGCTTGAATGAACCTTCAGTCAACAGTAATCCTCTGCTGGAGTCACTGCTTCATTATGAAAGTGTGGTTTATATGGTAAATCTGGTGTCTGAGCCAGTGTCCTTCTTGGGTAATTCCCCCTACTCAGTGCAAGCTGCTGGAAGTTCAGCTAGGCACACAGGGTATAAGACTACTTGACAGATTGAAGTAGTTCAGGTGGGTGGCTGCGTCAGCATGCGTAGGCTGCAAAGGACCAAGTAATAGGTTTATTCCCTGCTGAAAGGAGAAGAAAGAAAATACAACGTTTCGGCCGTGGAGGCTCCTTCCCATTTCCTGTCAGGGAAGCATTGACAATATTAGCCTGGCGTCTTCCCTGGAGGTACCTCCTTGACCACAGTGTAAAAGTCTGTGTATTTATCTGGGAATAACTAGATAAAGAAAACGAACAGTAGTTTTGCAGTACGGGAAATGAGGTGAGGTGACTCGCAACCTTTTTAGCAAAAAAAAAATTGAAATAATAATAAAACACGGGACATTGTTTGCTTTATTGAACAGTGTAAAACACTGTCTGGCCTTATTCGTTCAACATGAACTCCCCAGATAGTCACTGTTCCAGAATCCATGCTGCAGAGGCAGTGGGCTTCTGCTGTTGCTCCAGAAAAGTGGCCCATTCACAGTGGCAATGCCAAGAGGAGGTGAGGAGAAGCAGACACTTTTCTTCCTGCCTCCACAAGGCACCCTCTGCCCCCCCGAACCCAAGTAAAAAAACTGCGGAAAATATGCCAGGGAATCAGCCAAGAAAGCAGAGGAGACGATGATGCCTCACACCCTGATTGCATAGAACACATGACAGGGCACGATGACGGTGATATGAAAAAGTGTAAAGGCAACCTTGGAGATCATGAATGAATGATCACGAAACATGAAGTGGATCGGTCCCAGTCGGGCCACCTCCATTATCCTGTCAAGCCCATCACCGCCCCCAAGTGGATCGGTACTGACATTTCAACTGCATGTCAAGCTCTCAATTCTTTTACTTTATACTTTTCTTCCATCTCAATTTAAATAAGGAGACATGGTGCGAGTTGAGTTCAGTGACTGCTGTTTTTTTTAGGTATTTTCTATTTATTTTACATTGTGAACAGGCGGTAGTTAACACTGGAAAGATATCTAAGTATTTTTAGTAATTTATCATAGCAATGGGGTGGGGGGTGGAATGGTTTAAGAGACTTCTGATTCCACCCTCTGTGAGCAATCACTTTGCATTCTCCAGTCCTGGTCCTTGAGACCTCTAGTCCAGCATACTCTATATTGTACTGTATGTAGCCTTTCAAGTCATCATTTCTAAAGCCTCGCCAGTTTATGAAAACCTGACAAAATTTAACTATGATCAATTAAACAGGTTTATTTATATTTATTGATCATTTGGAACAAAAATAAGGGTGTCCTTCAGGCCACTGGGACCAGTGTTCCCTTCATTGAAACATTATTTGCTTAATTGATGGATCGTTTAGACAAGTGTTCTTAATCTTTAAATAGCTGGTGATTTAGGGTGACCACAGTCAGAGACTCTTGCTTTGAATGGTTTCTGCAACATTCGCATTGTTAAATGGCAACACCTAATTGATATTCCATTCCCATAATTCATAGTGTCTGCATGCTCTTTAAAAACACGCACCACAGACCTGAAACCTGTCCCTTGCAGGATGCTTGTAAGTATATTTGTTCTTTTGTGTTGTGTTTTATGCATATTCCACATTTCCCCACGTCTAAACAAGGTGTTCCTTTTAACTGTAATCTATTTCTATCTCACCTGGTTCATCTTTTGTGAAGCAGTTTTTATTAAGTTTTTATAGCTGAAATTTCTCAAAAGAACGGCACAGTACAACACAACAGAAAATCACCCCCTGCCTGCCCTGTCTTTGGTAGGACCCTTTCTATGTTTCCATGACCCCTAAAAATGAGTAATTACAAATTCTATAGCAGTAGTAACTAGTATGTTTTAGAGATATCGTGTTAATTTAGAGGATATTATAGTGAAAAGAAAACAAGAAGGCCAAGTGTATTTTCTCATTCTGGCATTAGAAGTGTATGTTTTAATTATATGAATGTTGTGTCCACAGTTGCACAAAAGTGTACATTTCCATCATTTACAGAGAGATTATGATAGAATGCATAGCTTGGGAAAATAGGCATCATTTTCTAATTTACTTTGAAGTATAATTCCTAGTCATGCATTAAATTAACAATATTATCTGAAAAAAGCAGGCTGCTGGTTCTATTTAACTCTCAAATCTGAAATCTCCACTTGCACAGTGGTGTAAGCCATGCATAAAATGAACAAAATTATTGTCTAGGTTGGAATTGTTAAATTAATTTAATGCATCCACTGAATAGTTTTCAACAATTTTGATTACAGTAACTAGCATTTTTTTATTATGTTGTATGAAATATATGAATGTTTAGGCTGTTGAAGGTGATAGTTCTCTGTTCCAATAATTATGTTAAATTTGCTGATGTTTCTATTGATTTATATAAATATTATGAAAAGAATTGATCCCATTTATAGCAAGCCAAACTAAATATCTTCACTGTGTCATTTTCATTATTCTGCCATTCACGGCCACATTATGAGCTTCTTCTTATTAATGTATGGCATTGTATTTTTAATTATCCCCGCTAATTCAGGAGCATCTGATTAAAAGTTAGAAGTATTTAATTCGATACAGAGTTGCTCTGCCCCCCTTAGCGCTCTCCCGAGAGAAGGCCAAATTCATTTCAGCAGCAATAATTTGTTTTTTCTTATCGTACTTCTGGTGTGCTCTGGCCAGTGCAGCAGGCTTAAGTCGGGCAAAGACACCATTCCAAAAGCAAATGACAGTTAAGTGTTCGTCTCTTTGAAGAAGCTGTATGCCATGTTTACCACTCACAAACCTCGTTGTCTGTGACGCATCTCTGTGTCTTTAGCCATTGACCTAATTACAAGGCCAGTGGTTGCTTAGGTTTGGTGATGTGATGAAGAGGTTGGCATGTTGAGCTCAATTCAAGCTAAATTTTATATCTTAGCCTGGGATTCTTAAAGAAACCTGAATGGGCCAACCACCTTCAGAGGTTAGAAGACATTGATAGGTGTTTGTGGGTCTCGGGTTTTTTGAAAACTTTATTATCCTGTCAACTGCAAACACATTTTTTGTATTTCCAATAACGACCTGTAGAGTACTCGTTTATACAGTAGGAGACTTTACTGGTGAAATCTGAGTGAAGCTCATCCAGCCAAAAGTCCAAACGTGCATAAATTGTCTGCACACAGTATGGTACGGTATGTAAGAAGTTTGTGATTTTTTCCCAAGTAAACATAGCAGCAAAGTCCGTACTGAAGGATGGAGAGTTATCACTTCCCGAGCTCATCCTGAGTTTTATAATAATAAGCGGACCGAGAGAATGACTCCCTGATCTCCCGGTCATGGACATCCATAATCCAGCAGGTCTTGTAGGTCACCCTCGGATCGCCCGTCGGGAAAGACTTGGAACACCTATGAATAATGATTCATTCTGTTAATAGACTAGATCAATTAAACTGGGTATTATCAACGAGATTACTGACAGCTTATAGGCATTGGAATTTCCATTTCAAATTATCTAAAAAATTACTTAAGTGCAAAAATCACCCGCCCCAGTTGTTAAAAGAAATTGGGCCGAGTGTTAGAAACTCATGACTTAGCAGTGACTATAGCCCTAGTCCATTACATGGTCACCCCAGCAATGCGCATAACCATTTATGGTATATAGCCACTCCAGTAATTTGCAGGGATTTGAACCTTCAACCTTTCACTTATGAATCCAGAACTCTACCACTCTGCACTACAGCCAGGTAATAGTATTTAATTAAAAAATAATACTAGCGATATTATTTAATTTTTATTGTATAGGGCTCGCTAGAACTTTAAAAGAAGCAGGTCTTCGGATGAAGATCATTAGAACGTCTTTACACTCTACTTTACTTTCAAATGTTGAAAACAGTCAATGAAACTGCAATTAATGTGACTGCGTCTTAATATTCCGATTTCTTTAAACATTTTTAAACATTTTTTTTACTAAGTTTATAACATTTATTTTCAGATCTTTGTATTTTATAAGACGGAAGTGGTTGCTAAATGTTGATGGGTAAAATACTGCCAGAATGACTGAATTCCAGAATGTTATTGTTAAGAATAACATACTGTATGGTGAGCTGATGTTTCTCTAACTTCGTGGTAAATTCTGTTTCTTTCTGTCGTCCGCAGTACAACGAGGAACTTCATTATGTTGAGCCGTGTCTAAATGGAACACTGGTCCAAGCTGACATAACCAATAAAGATGTAAGTTTTCATGGCAGGCTTTTTTAATACTGCTACCATATGTACTAACCAGACTTGGTTTCTTTCGTTCAGAATCTTCAATAATTTTTTATGTTACATCCATCTGGAATAGCCAACTGTATGTGAGCTTTTTTTCACATCTCAGTTAGCAGCTGTGATTAGAATTTGGGGAATTCTGGCTGAAACCCATGACCATAAAGCTCAGCCTGTGCAAAAATGGTTGAATATCATGTACAAATATGGTATTTTCATATTCATGACATGTCCAAGCAGAGGGTATGTGTATGCACAGTACAACAAAAACCAGGTCTCTAAACACAAATACATAAAGACAGCCCATTACTTTACTGATGATTTGTAATAAGAACTGATCAGCTGCGTATACTCCTAAAATTGTGTATATTGATGTATTTGTTCGATTCTACTTTGCACAAAGTATCGATTATGTGTATCACCTTACAATTTTCATATTCAACTATGATTTACAACACATGCATCCGATGAATGCATCCAACCATTTTCTAAAAGGCCTGGAATCAACATTTATAACAACTTGTTTTTTTCAAAGCCCCCACAAGGGGTGAGATTGTTAATCGGCTCATGTCACTGCTGAAGCCCAATGGAGATAAGATGAGTTCTCTTGAAACATGCATTTATCAGAGACATTTGCCTGTTTTGTTTTTTGTGAGTCCCCCAGTGCTTCCAGGAGAGACAGGGGCCTCTTTGCGTGTCTACAGCAGTGGTTCCCAGCCATGGTTCTGAAGGAACACTGTGTCTGCTGGTTTTTGCTTCAGCTGAGTTCTTAATCATGGGTTGATTGATTTAAGATTTATTTTGGGGGCATATTTCTAAATTTTCCCCCAGCTCTGAAAAGGTCAAATGGACATTCATTGATATCAGACCTCAACTTTTCTGGATGTCCTTATTCAGTGTGCTGTCTGCAGTAAAATGTTCATTGTGGGAGTGTCTGATACAGTGTCACCCTCACTGTGGGCGAGTCGGATACAGTGTCACCCCCTCTGTGGGCGAGTCTGATATAGTGTCATCGACTCTGTTGGTGAGTCTGATACAGTGTCACCCCTACTGTGGTCAAGTCTGATACAGTGTCTGTGGGCGAGTCTGACACAGTGTCACCCCCACTGTGGGCGAGTCTGATACAGTGTCACCCCCACTTTGGGAGTGTCAGATACAGTGTCACCTCCGCTTCGCCTGTTCTTCAACTTGCAAAGAGAAAGCATTTTAGTAATGATGTCACCCGCTGTGTTTTAACTAAAATTTAAAGTATTTAAAGTTAGAGCTTTTGTCGACTTTTTGGTTTTAAGGTTAAAAGCATTTTACCTTACAGTATGTCAGTTCCCATTTCCATAAGCCATTTCTCTCTATTGTTCCTTTTGTCCAAAAGGTAGGCACTATTGTTAAAGTACATCTGAAACAGGACTCCATCATTTCTTTATAATACCAATTTTTGTGTAACCCCAAACAATGGCCTTGAAGCAGAATTGAATTAAATAAAAGAATTCGTTTTTTCAGTCTTATTGCTGTGAGGTCTGAACTGTTCAGGCTGACAGGATAGAAAACACCACAGAAAAAATTGTGTGTAGCAGGAGTTTTCATTAAGATTGTCTACTCGATAAACCCAGGAAAGGTTCATCCTTGAAGTAATACCTTACAGTTTATTTGAAGTACTCATTTATGGATTGAAAACCATTTTATTGCAGTAAATCTATGTACAGATGTGTACACAATAAATGCAGTTATATCGTACTCTTTCACTTGTCAGGGCTATAGGAAATTTGGTAATTTGATCATTGTTTTTTATATTTATTGTGATAATTGCAATAAACATTAACATACATACTCTGACCACATTCCTCTGACAAAATACAATTATTAACAGTGTCATATATTTATATAAAACACAGAGCAACTATTTGGATTGTGGGTGCATGAGTTTGGACACTAAACACTATGGTACATGTGGATCTTAAAGAGGAATTGATTACATTTCATCATATAACCAGATGTTTCGTGTGCCAGACTTAACTGCATAGTAAGAACATAATATTCACAAAAGATAAAATGCATTGTTCATGAAAGGGAGCACCAAAAGCCCACGCAATGCCTACTGCAAATGCTAAGAATATTTTTTTGAAGTATATTATATACACATACAGTACAGTACACCACTCATCTAAAATGATTCAACATGTAACTTTATTAAACATAAGACATGCTGCAGGAGTTAAACGCCTGAGAGTATTATCTATAGGAATGTAGTCAGACAGTTTATTTCTGCCGGTAGCATTGATAGTCACTAACATTTTACAAGTAATTATTGAAAGAAAAGCAAATGAAAAAAAAGTTGACGTTCCATTTTAAATGAGCAAAAATGCAAATGAAGAGAAGCACAGAAGTCATTTTAGTTCATGAGCAGAATGCTAAAGAGGCAGATCATAGCTACATAGCTACCCTAGGCCATGATATTCTGAGTTTGTGCACAGGGAGAGCAGATGCACTGATAATACAGTAAAGGATTTAGACCCAATTTATTCATTTATTAATTAGAGATAAATAAACGTATATAGTTCCTATATACACTCTACATCCCTTCAAAAACGTTATTGTGTTTTTTGGTGAATTGCACATAAACAGCTTTGCTGGGATTTTACAATAAGGTGTGTAAGAATTGTTTTTCAACCAAAGTAAATATTAGCAATTTAAGTTAGAATTTTAGGTTTTTGCCATATGCTGTAGTTTGCTGAGAGGTCTGGGCATAATCTGATAATAGAATCTATGGAGTGGCATTGGAGGTCACAGAATGATATTATTTTGATCAGACTTGACAATTCCTATCACAAGGAATTGATTCGAGGTAAGGAGCACAGAACGTAGAGGAAAATGTGTCATTAATTCAGTTGTTTCTGTAGAACAACCTTTGCTTATTGAGTGGGCTGGAGGCAGACAATTGTGTCATTCCTAGTGATAACACATCTCAGATGTTGATACAGTGATTTAAATACATAAACATAAAGCAACTTGAGAAGCTATGAGAGTGGTCCACACACCAGGTGCCTGGTTCCTTTTATGTTTAATGTTTAAAATTGTAATTGTTTCCTCAGCAAATGGTGTGTAACTCATACTTCAGATATTTGTATGGCAGAATAGCATACCATAACATAATCAGATAACCTGACCTTTATGATTTACTTTTTGTTACCTTCACCTATCACAAGAAGCAGTCATGATTACAATTTGTCAGCAACACAAAAAAGGGTCTTTGAGATCATTTTTGTAGACTTAGCCTGCTAGAGACTACATTTTTGGTACTTTTATTGAAATATATACTTTAAATCTTTTAAGCCACTCTCATTTATAATAGGTTACAGCTATAAATAAGTTTTTCATTTGCACTGACAAAAACAAACAAACAATTTCTCTGACAAAACACTTAAAGCTATTGCAACCTACAGTACTGAAGCTCAGCAGGTGTGAGCCTGGTTAGTATCTGGATAGGAGACCTCCTGGGAAAAACCAATGTTGCTGCTGGAGGGGGCAGTAGGGGGTGCTCACTCTGCAGTCTGTGTGGGTCCTAATACCCCAGTAGAGTGATGGGGACACTATACTGTAAAAAGGCACCATCCTTTGGATGAGATGTAAAACCGAGGTCCTGACTCTCTGTGGTCATTAAAAATCCCAGGACGTTTCTCGAAAAGAGTAGGGGTGTTACTCCCGTGTCCGGGCCAAATTTCCCTTTGGCCTTTACCAATCATGCCTCCTAATAGTCCTCATCTATGAACTGGCTTCATCACTCTGCTCTCCTCCCCACTGATATCTGATGTGTGGTGAGCGTATAGCTGCCGTTGCATCATCCAGGTGGATGCTGCAGACTGGTGGTGGAGGAGAGTCCCCATTACCTGTACAGAACTTTGAGTGGAGTGTGCAGAAAAGCGCTATATAAGTGTAAGCAATTATTATTATTATTATTATTATTATTATTATCTTGCGTCCCAGGACAGCACTGAGCAGGTAGAAGAAGCCATAAGAAATTAATGCAGTAGAAGAACATGTGTATTAGAGATTTGGTGTAACTCACCTAACCAAGGGGACAGCACCTCACCGTAAGAATGAGGCAGACCGAAACTCTCGCCATGAATGAGCTGAGGGGTTGTTGCAAGGGTAGAGATGGGGTGGCAGGAGGGGCACGAGAAAAGAATGTGAAAAGGGTAACCCAGGAGGTGAGTTATAGAGTATCCAGAAGAAGGCGAGATTAAGACCTAACCATCCTTCCGAAAGTTTATTATAAACTCCATTTAGACAGGTGTTGTCACGAACCGCATTCCTTCGAGCATCTCTCACCTCCAACACCCGCGCACCAGTTCCTCAATTGTCATTCCGCACACTCTTCCCCATTTATACCCTCTCACTCCACTCGTTCCCCGCTCACTAGTGAGAATAACCCTTGCTCTTGTGCGCGTAAACTACTCTCGACCTGATTTCTGGCTCCCCGACCTTGTTTTCCTCCCGCTTCGACTTCGTCTCGTCTCTCGTGTTGGATGTGGGTACTCTCGACCTGACTCTTGTGATACCCCGACCTAGCTCTCCTACCTCGACTACGACTTTTGCCTTTTGCCTTTGGGATTTGGATGCCAAACACTAGCTCCTACAGTACCTACAGTCTCAGCGCCGCCTAGGGTTCGACCAGGTGCTCCTAACGCCATCCTTGACAGGTGTGTCCATTGTTAATAGTGGCAGGAGATGAAGAGAAACACGCAGAGAATGATACTTCAAGTGGCTCAGTATTTTATTATTATGGCTCAGTCATTGTATTATTAGGCATGTCTATTTATTAACTTGTTCTTTATGCTCATATTTTCTAAACACAAATTAACTATTTGTTTAGATTGCCTATCATGACAGATTCAGTGCACGCAGCCAACTGCACTGAATATCAGCATATACATCATGGTTTTTAAAAGTTTTAGCAGAAACTTAATAAGCTGAGTGTATCAAAGCTAGCCCTGTGGGCTGTTTCTGTTTGCATCATAACCAGGACAAGATGTATGCCAAGGTCTTTTGTGACTTGAAGTTGTGTCATTATCGCTATGTGTTGGAAAATGTAAGATACATTCGAATATCTGCGATTCGCCTCAAGGTTATTTTTTTGTCCAGCTGCTGTTGCGCCATGGTGACACTTTTACACACTTTTCCAGTTCACAAAATTCATTGCTCTGTCACCTAAACCAGTGAAAAAAGAAAGAAACTGCTTAAAAGTAATCCCCAATCCCCACCGCTCCTTGCCAGCACAATGACACAAGATTTTAAAATTCAGAAAGATTCAGACATTTAGAAAATGATTGCATACTGACTGGGGTCCTATCTATATTTCTGTTGCTCACATTAGAATTGCATTGTTTACATAGGAAACAATGCAAATGTTCCAGTCATAACTTGTCATCAGAAAATCAACATAATGATCTTTATCCTAAGAGACTCATAAACTGTTTCTCAGCCTAACAGCAAGATGAAACAGAATTTCAAACAGCTTGAAGCAGAGGACTCTGTTCCTTTGTTTATCCTGCTGTTTTTAATGGAGGATTAATTTCCAAAGGGACTGTCAGTTTTAATAAGCATCTTCATGTTTTGAGACACAAACACACTCTATTTCGGAATAATCATTTGAATTTTCCTTCTGTTGTCAGACCAGCGTCAGTCAAATAAGTTCCTTTTGACCCTGCTTATTTTTTACTGCTGAGCACGGAAACACAAGGGTGAACTCCTTTTTCCTTAGGCAAGGAATTTTCACTCTGCTGTTGCTGACAAGGAAATGTGGTCTGAAATTCTCCTCGGAAATCTCTCTGGAGGCTCTGGGTCTCACAGTAGGAAAGGGGCAGACGGATGTTGAGATGGGTGGAAAAGCAGGCTCATGTGGTACTACCCCTTGGAGCTGCATGTAGACATGTGGCCCACAAGCAATCAATGACAGACACAGCTATAGGAGACCTGGCACTGTATCAGCTGCTGTGTTCGAGTCAGTCTTAGCCTTCGGCAATCACTTGTGTACCAAACAATTAACCTCTTACCTACAGATGTTATGGGAAATCGTTCATTCTAGATTACTTTATAGTATAAAATGCTGTCCTTTTCCAACTGTTAGGATTCTTGACCGTTTCAGGGAGAAAATATTACTTTGCAGCCAGGATGACATCCCTGGATTCGGACACTAGTCCATCAAAGGGCACTAACAAAGTGTGGCAATTTAGAGTCACCAGTTAAACTTAAACTAGCCAGAATATCCCCGTGAGAAGGTGGGAGGAAATCAGAGCAGCCAGAGTAGGTGCCCCTGGGGACAATCGGACCCAGGACCCTAGGGGTTCTGAGACAACAGCAGGGCTTAAAACAAATTGACAACTTTTTGTGAAAGTATATAAGCTATAACTATAGTATTCTCATTCCAGAAAATGTTGCGTTTCTTTTTCCATTAGTATATATTTCATTTCTCCTTTTCTCCATCTCTTTATGCGCTTCATATAGGTGTGTATTTCATCTTTTACTATAGGTTGACATGCAAGGAATTTAAATGCATTGCCTTGCAAAATGTTAATAACCTGAAATGCAATTCAAAATGCCCTAAGTTATTTTAATTATAAAGTGGGAACTTTGCAAAATAGCTTGCTCTTTCCGCAAACATTCAAAGTAGAATATGTTGTACGACTTTCAGGTTTATTTAGATAACAGCATTCTGTTTTGCCTTTTGGCAATTCTGAATAATGAGCAGCATGGTTGAGACCTACTGGGTCACCATGAACATTAAGCTACATTAATTGCTTTAGAAAGCAAGGTTACGTGTTTAAAGAAAACATATGCTTTGAAAATGCCTGAAGTTTGAATTGTTTTTAGTTCAATTCACTTGAAAAATAGAATGGAAAACCGACTTTCACTTGTGATCTTTTATTCACTATCTGCATCTCTGCATGTGCCTTTTAGTCATTCGCAATGTATCAATATCCTTCCATGGGATTGTTAAAATTACCAATGCGGTTGTTTTTTTGTATCATGATTTTCCATGTTAACACTTAATTTTCTTATTCTTTTGGGGCCATGGATTTTGGTGGTTTATGTGCTATTAACATGAATTTTCTTTTAAAGTTTCTAAGTTTTTTATCTGTCTTTCACAGCATTTTCGAGAACATCTCGACAAACTGTTTGCAAAAGGGATTGGAATGCTAGATATTGCATTGACTGAAGCCTTTACACTTCTTAGTGAGGTAAGTTTGAACAGAATTTGCTAGGTTTGGATGCATGTGGTATATACAGTATATACAGTACACGTCCAATATGATATGTACTGTAGTATACATTATACTGTATTGTTTTGACAAATTTAGTCAGAACTGTTGTAATACAGAGCAATTAATCAGTTTTGTTAGTTGGCTAACCTCTATAATAGAAATAACACAGCTCAAATATTTTAAAAGGGTTTTCTGCATTTACTGTTTATTTTCCATTTGCATGTGTTCCTTTAAACCATAATTAATGCTTTTTAAGTGAGCTCTGCATCATAATTTACACAACACATTTCAATTCTGTTTCAGTTTTGGGTGGAAATCTGGAAATCATTACAATTTTAAATAGCACTTGGGATCTGAAAACAGTGCACACTGCTATTTCAGTGCAGATCTCTTCTTCCATTAGAGGTGAAAGTTATGAAAAGAATGCCATTAATCAATAAATATACTGGATGCCAAATTATGTCACTGGAGAATTGGAATGCACACTAAATGGGTTTAGGGTAAACTATTTATATCATCTTCCAGCTATAAATAAAGTGAAACAACCAGTTATTTTATAATTTTATGATTTATGTGGTTATAATCCACACATCACAGTAATACAGTGGCCTTACACACACTAAACACACTAAAAAACAGGAACTTTAACTGTATTTGAATAACTTACTTACTTTATCTGTATTCTGTGGAAAGTAAACCAAAGAACTGTTTTCAACCTTAATCATTTACATCATTTGAATCATTTAAGCCACCAGTCTTTGGAATGCAAAAGGCTGAAGAATTTCTGTTGCACAGAAAGCAGTCATTATCAGTTAATTATTGTTCATCAGGAGATCTCTGTCTTTATCGTTTGGAAAAGCCTCTGATTGCCACAGCTTCTTAATAAAAAAGGACTGTATATATCATGGCCTATTTGCCACTAAGCATTTTTTAACACCAGTAGATTATGTTCTAATGATTTATTAACCAAAGTGTAATTTCATTGGTTTTTCCAGG
This sequence comes from Lepisosteus oculatus, assembly GCF_040954835.1. Classification (NCBI taxonomy): domain Eukaryota; kingdom Metazoa; phylum Chordata; class Actinopteri; order Semionotiformes; family Lepisosteidae; genus Lepisosteus; species Lepisosteus oculatus. Next base: position 63,792,856 of record NC_090699.1, read on the forward strand.
AGTTAAACTTAGCTGAAGACCAGCATCCCAGACTTCATACACATCATTACTTTCTTATCATTAGCATTATGGAACAGGACAGTCATCCTGGAATATTAATTTGAGAGATGCAGAATCATACAGTGAAACTAAAAAAAAAAGCAGTGAAGGAACAAACAAATCCCACAGACGAAATGCATCACAATTCTTACATTTTTTCATATATTACGGTATATATGAACATACAAACTGGGGGCTTAGAAAATTAGTTGGTCTGCTCAAGCAATTGTATTTTGCTTGAGCAGACCAGTAAGTGCACAGTAAAGCAATATAATGTGATACATCTACACGTTCTCCTGAAAGCAAAGGTACACTATAGAAGGTATTACACTTACAAATGTATGGGAACACCCGGCATGATCTCTGGTGTACCCCAATAATGTTGATGGAGCCTTGATGTTGTGTGAGGGTGTGTGTTCCCCAGGGTACCATTTTTGTATGCACTTAAAGTCGGTGCTTTATCATTCACATCTTTTAAAATATTTTAGAATTTGTTGCACATTGTGGATATTATTTATAAAGCTCTCAGTGCTGTGTGTGCATAGCAGGGTTTGCAGAATCAGAAGCTCACAAAAACTCAAATATTGCAGACCAGCAACCAGGAAGAAATCTATATTATACTTCATGGAGCACCAAATAAGATGTACTATTATGAAAACCATATCCATTCATTAGTGATTACCAAAGATCCAAATAATTGCTCTCAGATTGTTAGGAAAAATGGTTTTGTAGTGGTTCTTCCCCTTTGTGAGCATTAACATATGCATCAGACCTTTAGGTGATTATGTTTGGAAACAGTATGCATTCAACATTCAGTTTGATACAGGTCAGTGAATCTGTTGATTACTATAATGCATCTCAGGAGATCACCTTAATACTGTATATACTGTACTTTTGCAGGTTTATTTAAAAAGAAAATATCTCTTTTTTTCCTCACCAACTTAGGCCTAACGAAAATTTTACATAATGAGAAGAGCCTCCTCCCTTTAATGTGCTTTAATAGGTACAGTGATTAGGAAGGCTTCAAAATGTCAACGGAGCTCACAATGCACTCACTTTGGTTTAGTCTGTGGGGGATTGTTGTGGTAATTAAAGACTTCAGTTTAAATTTACTGTCTGTATTGGATATAAAGGGATTTCTTGCATCATTATTACAAATCCTACCTTCTCTGAATGGTTTTCATATAACTTGCATTTATCCATGTTCTATGTTCATTCAATGTACTGTAAGCTATAATCCAACAGTCTGAAATACAGTAGCATTGCACATAAAAGCAAAATATACGCTCATACGTTCCATTAATATTTTTTTGCAGTTCAATCACACTGGTCGAGGAAGCATTTGCAGTCAAGCTATTATGTTGGTCACAGACGGAGCTGTGGACACATATGATGCTGTTTTTGCCAAATACAACTGGCCTGACAGGAAGGTGAGTTTCTGCCACGACAGGGGTGTCCTTTTTCTAAATGAATCAGTGATATCATTCTGACGCAGCACCACAGAAACCTTGAGAAATGTTCAAGTTTCTTTGCCCTCCATGCCATCCAGCATAGAATTGCTTGTATCCATTGGGGCACAATAATCTCCTCAAAGCGTGTCTTTTTGAGAAGCTTGTATAGTACCGTGCTGTGACATGTCAAACTCCTCTGCCAGCTGGTGTGCTCCTTTTAGCACCTGTTTTGTTCGATGAGGAGAACATGGAGAGTTATCTTTATTGAGCTGTTTTTTTCTCTGAGGTTGGTCGCTATCCTTGTGAAGCTTTCTTAGATTCGCTTTGAGGTTATTTTCCATTTCTATTACAGTGTAACAGATTCGCTATGTTGATTTGAAACAACCTGTATCTGAAACGATTGACAATTTTACCACTGGCATTCGAATGGGGAATGGTCTACCCAGGAATATGGGGGAAAAAAGCTGAGCATTAAGCAGCAATTTGACAGAAAAGTAGTTATTGCAGTTCAGGCTGACTCCTGTTCAGTTAGTGCCTATGTCTATGCTACATCTGCATCACACACCAGGTGTTCTCTGGGACGTGCATGTCCAGAAGCTGATAAAGTCCACCTCTATCAATTTCGCTCATGATCCTACTGGAAGGACGTTGGCAGGTGAGGGAGTTTTGTGCGGCACGGATTCAGTTTTGGCTGAGCCCCCTTTTCAAATGCTGGCGGTCCCTACAGCCCCCCATCCTCGGCATGTTTGTCTTCTCCCTGGAAACGTACAGTATAGTGTGTTTTGTGTTTTGTGTAAGCTGCAGTATCCAGTCAGGATCAACCACACAAATGAAGGGACAGTGCACTCTCAAGCCTGCAGTCCAGTCCCCAAGACCTTGGGCAGTTTCAGAGTTTTCACTTTGCAATTATTGTGGCTGCATCCCAAGGTAGTTCCCTTGGTGCTCTTGAATTCTAAGCCTCAACAAGCCGATAATTGACAGATTCCAGTGCTATTGGTATAAACTGAAGCAGTACAAAGTACCTTTGAGGGGTATGGGATAGCAGAGTAGTGGATTCCCCAGGACACAGGCTTTAACCTACAGTATCGTAGCCTCTTCTCTCTTTATTTTATTTTTAGGAACTTATTATTTGTATGGGATATCCTTCATTATTTTAAAATAATTCTCACTGTTCTGTGTGTGTATAGTATACAACAGGACTGCAGACCACATCTAATTTTTATTTCTTTTATCCAAAATATGCATGTACAGTACTGTAGATCCCCTACATATTGTAGTGCCCTACAATATGCACTGCTATGCAAAAGACATTGCAGTGCTTTACTTTTTTCCCTCAATGTTTTCCCTTCTACAGAGATCATGTCCTGAAATTTTGGCCATTTTGTTTTGAGCTAACAAATACAGTAGCGCTGATAGATCTTTATTTTGCAGTTGAAAACATAGACTTTTATCTGGATGGGTTTGCAGAAATAAATTATGTTAATAAGGGGGAAGACCTGACACTGAGTCAAAGAGATCTAATTGATTAATCTAATATATTAGCTACTGCAAGCTTTCATATTGTGATGTTATGAATAGTTTACCTTGGATTGTGGTGTTTTTCAAGCTTTCGAAGCTCAAGACCTACTGTAGCAATTGTGTAGATTGGTGGTTAGAGCTGATAACAGGGAGGTTGTGGGTTCAAATCATGAGTGGGTCACTACTGTTGATAAACTCTATACTTCACTCCTTTAGTGATTTGGCCTCAAGAGTGATTTTTAAAAATCATGTTTCTACAGAGGATCACCTTTTCTGTTGGTGCAGTATGGGAAGCTGTTTTAGTTACCCTCTGAGAAGATAGAAGCTACAGTATACAGTGTACAGTACAGTTAGCATCAGTGCATTTCTTTCATTTGGTGTCCGGCCTTGCGATAAAACAGTGCTTTTATCCAGGTGAATGTAATGAATAGCTTTACAGTCAGGTGCATACTAATACCATAGAATTCATCTGCTTTAATTTAGTCAGAACATTAAATTGTCTGACATACACTCCAGTGGGCAGATTTAGAGTTCTATTATCAGAACATTATAGACAAAAACGTTCTCCTTGAAGATTTTCTGTTCCATGTAAGTGTTATACCCAAACTTGTTTGATATCTGATCTTTTGTGAGATCTGGGTTCCTGTCAGGGGCATTCTGAGCTAAACCCAGATTTCCCAGCTTTTAGCTCAAATGCCTGAACAGAGAAATTGAGTCTGGGAAAACATTAATAGGGCCTTTTTTTTTGCTTTAAACAAAAAGGTTGTAGACACTTGGTTTTACTTGGTTACATTTCTTTTCTTAAAACAGAGATTTCTTTTCCTAAACATGAAATGCAGTACAAATCAAGCCAAGTGAAAAGAATACATTCTTTGCTGCCTTAATTGTGGGTTCCATTTAAACAGTCAGTGGGTATTATTTTTAGCACTCTCTTTCACTATTGTTCCCCAAGAGGTTATATTAAGGGGTATATTTAATGTTTCAATGCCAGCTCCCTCTGGAATGATACTTCTATTATTGAAATTCTGTCAATATACCGCACAGAAAAAGAAAGGTCCGACAGACCACTACAAAGATTGCATCAGAAAAGTTCATGGATCCCTGATGTTCAGTCCCCTCCTGCAGATAACCTGTCTTTGCCAAGGAATGACAAAGTAAAAGTGCTGAGGCTGAAGAGAACAAACTGTACACCTCAGCTAAAGTAATCCCTTCTCGAAATTAAATTGGAGTGTTATTTGGTAACTTTGCTACAAACGGCATGACTGCTGATGTTATTGTGTGTTTCATTATGTTTTCAAGAAAACGTTTCTTTTCTCTTTTTTTTTTCCCAAGAATTGCAAGTGAAGTGAGTGTCAGTGCCTGCAGTGGCATTGCAAAGTAAAAGATTATTTATCGGGAATTAAAACGATTTTAGGGTGTGCGATTTTAAAGATAGAATTCGGTTAATAGAACTGTTTTGTCTTTGTTGCTGTTTTTTAAGGTTTGCAAGCAAAGCGTTTTTCTTAGTACTACTTTCTTAGTACTTTGCACTCTTTAGAAACAAAGGGAAGAACATATTTAATTTTTGCTTAAACAAAACAAAAGAACATTTACGTGTTACTTCATCCATCTTGCATTCATTTTAAGACATTTTAATTAATTGTTCCCCACATTCAATCCTGTCTTACTGGCTTGTATTTTATCTTCATTTTATTAATTCACTTAACATATTTTTCTTTTGTTCATTAAGCAGCTCTGTCCAAGAAGCTTTCACAGTCTTTCTTTTCCAAAGATGATGGCATCGGTTTTTAAAGTCAGATCCACTGTTACTTGTTCAGAATGTGGAGCCCAAACACAGACTCACATCTGCCTTACTATTTCCGCCACAGACTCAATTGGTCAAAATTTTAGGCACTAACATGAACAACATCATGGGGC